>NW_026947486.1:113802561-114417352 GCF_034190915.1 Cavia porcellus
ATAAATATTGTGAAAATGGCCATTCTACCAAAACTTTTATACAGATTCAATGCAATCACAATAAAAACACCATCAACATACTTCACAGAACTCAAGAAATCACTCCTAAAATTCACCTGGATCAAGAAGAGACCTAGAATAAATAGCAAGGACAGTTCTAAGCAGCAAAGGCAAGGCAGGAGGTATCACAATCCCTGACTTGAAGTTATACTACAAAGCAACCATAGTAAAATCAATATGGTACTGCAACCAAAACAGAGCTGAAGATGGTTGGAATAGATTAGAAAATACAAACACAACTACAAACACACTCAACCACCTTATCTTCAATAAAGGGGCCAAACATGTTCACTGGGAGAACAACAGTCTCTTTAATAAATGGTGTTGGAAAAACTGGCTGTCCACATGCCGAAAACTAAAGCTAGACCCATGTCTATCACCATGTACTAAAATAAAATCTAAATGGATCAAAGATATAAATATTAAAACAGAAACACTAAGTCTATTGGAAGACAAATTGGGTAAAAACCTTGAAGACATAGGAGTAGGTAGAGAATTCATGAACAGGACTCAAACTGCACGGGAAATACTTTCCAGAGTCAATAACTGGGATCACCTCTTATTAAAAAGTTTCTGCATGTCAAAAGAAATCTCCAGCATAGTGAAAAGAAAAGCCACAAACTGGGAAAAAATCTTAGTGAACTGCCCCTCAGACAAAGGATTTCTGTCTAAAACATATAAAGAATTAAAAAAAAATCAGACCCCCCAAATTCAAAGACCCAATCCAAAAGTGGGCATCTGAGATGAATAAGCAATTTTCTGATGAAGAAATACAAACAGAAAATAAATATACGAAAAAATATTCATCATCATTAGCCATTAGAGAAATGCAAATTAAAACCACACAGATTTCATCTCACTCCTGAAAGAATGGCCAAGATCAAGAAAACCACCAACAACAAATGCTGGAGAGGCTGTGGGGAAAAAGGAACTCTCCTGCACTGTTGGTGGGAGTGTAGACTGGTGCAACCATTGTGGAGGTCAGTCTGGAGATTTCTCAGTAAACTGGGACCAGAAGCCCCACTTGACCCAGCTATTCCACTTGGAGGCATATTCCCAGCAGAACTGAAAGCATCATACCACAGTGATATATGTGCACCCAAGTTTATAGCAGCACAATTTGTGATAGCCAGATCTTGGAAATAACCTAAGTGTCCATCAACTGAAGAATGGGTTAAAAAGTTGTGGTATTTTTATACAATGGAGTACTACTCAGCTATAAAGAATGATCACATTGAGACATTTATAAATAAATGGACACAGCTTGAGACCATACTCATAAGTGAAATAAATCAAACTCACATGTATAAATACTGAATAGTTTCCCTAGTGTAAGAAATGATAAGAATACATGAAAGTATGTGGTAATCATGATTCCCAATTACGTTGGTTTGAAGCCATATAATGTTTTCACTCATTAACTGCAATGGTTTTAACCGGGGTTGTTTGATTTTAGTATCTATGATAGTACAAATAGCTATTTTGAAGAAAACAACACAATATAAAAGCTAGTGCTGATTTAATATCATCTTGTTTTGAAGCCCCATCAAGCTGTGGTACATCTGTTTCCACTGGTTTTAACATGTTGTATCTTAATATATTTCACTATATGCTATAGTATAAACAAAATTCTTTATAGGCAAAGAGATAGTAAAGAAACCGTTATTCGTTTTCTATTAGCTGGTTCCAAATACCCTGTAATTCTTGCATTCTCTTGATTGGCTTCACACTGTCTTGATATGTTTGATGTTATAGCATACGAAGTTACACTTAATTCAAGGAAAGAGGCACTATGGCGACTACTATTATGTTAGATTATCTGATGGTAAAACACAATGATGCTTGAATGGTTTGGTTCTGCCTTGCGTTGTTCTCTTATCCTCTCTTATCTCAATCTCCCCCTTTTTAAAATTAATCTATTTTCTCTCATTTTTTAATTAAGGGAAAACTAAATTAAAAATAGTGGGACATATTATAGTAAGTTTTTTGTTGTCCTATTAACCTGACTTGAACCCCAGTATTGCTCTCCCCATCTTGCTCTTCTGATTATTCTATATTCTATTTTGTTTGATAGTATCAAGTTTGAGGGTATAGGCAATTACTTTGAAGGCAATAAGATATACTGTGATGCCCAATATGGATTGACTATTATCCTTTTTTTGAAGTCCTGTAAGGTCCTCAGTGTAAGTTTTATTGGTTTTGTTCTGTACTGTTTTGATCAATTCTATTATACCTGATGATATAGACAACTCAATTTAAAAATAGCAAGAGGCACAATGGTAACCACTTTTGATCACCTGGTAATCTAGTTTTGCATCATGTGCTATGACCACCCTTCTGTTCTAACTGACTCTGTTTTGCTTAGTCACATTTGGTTTTATTCTCTTCACAAAAAGTAATAAGAACCGTGGGAGTAATAAAACCCAAAAAGTCTAATTGTTATTGTAAATAAGAGAGGAAAGGAAGGTGGACTAAGGGATATAACCGCAGGTATGTTCGAGTATGTAGGATTGAAAACCATATTACTGAACTTTTGTTGGATCATTGAATGGAACTGTCTCCAATTTCACTGTATGAATGTCCACTTTATATGCTTTAATTTTATAATTTGGACAACTGTTCCTGGGAAGATAATATGTAACCTATTAACTGGTGATTTCTTACTGTACATTTTTTTCTTGAAATACTGTATTATTTGTACCATTTTACTGCTTTGTTTTTTTTTATGTCCTTTCTTTTTTCTCTTTAAATAAAAAAGACAACGTCTCACTATGTAGCCCAAAATGGCCTTGAAATCTCAACACTCCTCTTGCCTCAGCCTTTGGAGTGCTGGAATTGCAGGCACGTGCCACCACACCTATTTTTCCTTCAGTATTTTTTTGTTCTTTCATTCAATAGTTCTTATCAAACTGGCTTCGGACCTCTTGGGCCCACATTCTTACCTTTCGTCTCAGATTTTCCTAGAGTTATCCATATTCTCTTCAGTGATGTATATTGTAAGTCCTTCTCTTTTGCACTGTTTGCTTTCCTCAAACATCTGGCTATGCATGGTTGGCTATTTATGTTTGTGAATGAAGAGCCGCATGGGTGAGAACAGTACTGAACATGGACTGTGGAGGTGGGTTGGTCCTGTGGAAGGTTTTTTTTTTCTAGAAGGCTTTGATGGGAAGTAGGCAGGCTGAATCAAGATGCCACCACAGAAGTACAATTTGGAGAGTAATTTGGTACAGTACTTCAGACATCATTATTATTACGTAGATGTGGAGACTTCTGTGTATCTCATCCCCTGCTGGAGCTGCCTATCCTTCCTTTTTTCTCTCTCCATAAGAGATACGTTGTTACTCTACTTGCTATCCTACATCTTTGTATAGCTACAAGAGCCATACTATTGGCTATCTCCAGGCAAATATTATACACTTATAATTAGGAGCGGGGACTAGCTATATAAATACATACTGCCACTATCTACTTTGTATGCACAGACAAGGAGGAGGGGACATTTGGACCTGTTACCAATGGACATTCGTCCAATGCGCATAGCATGATTGCTGTCCCTCAACCGAGTTTTGCTCTTTGAATCTGCTTAGTCTAAACTCCAAGCCTTTCAGGGATCTCTCCCATCCCTTGAGCCTTCTTCTATATTTTTGATGTCAGGGAGCTGGTCCTAATGCCTATATTGTGCTATTAGACTGTGTGGTCAACTGGCTTTCCAGTTCAGCTTTACTGTGATTTGACTGCACATGAGAAAGAAAGGAAGTAAAAAGAAGAGCTGCATCAGTCATCTGGAACCAGAAGTCCTGAGGCTGTTTTCCAAATTTAAACTACAACTCCAGTGTTTACCAGTTCATATAATAAAATGTTTACTGTATTACATAGCTGCTGATGATACACTCTTTTCAAAACCCTGTCCTTCATTCCCGAGTATAGATTCTGCTGCACGCTTACCATTACTGGTTTTAGCTGCCAAATGGAAATGGAAGCGCTCAAACACGATGTTCTTGTTCCTTGTGGTGAATCTTCTTATGATGAAAGTGTCCAACTGCTCATCCTTGTGAAGCTCTGACATTCATTCTTGGGCCACAAACAGATCAGGCCTGATTCTTTCTAGACCCACTGGAGTTTCCCCCAGAAAGCACTTGTTTATTTCACACTAAATGCAGAAACATCCTACAGTGAAGCAAATGCTGAAATGTTAAGGACGGACTCTAACAGTGCTGTGAACAGAGATAGTGGGAGAGGTGAGCCGTATGAGTGTGAGGTTGGAGCCTATCAATATGTTTTCTTAGAATTTGAAACAAGAGCAAGAAAACTCCTCAGGATTGCTGGTTTGATTTTTATCACTTCAAAGAAAAAGAAGAATAAAACAGCTTTCAAAAGGTCTTATGTGTGATATAAAGGCAAACTATGACTGTGTAACTACTATCATTTGCCCCCAAGTAATGACTGCCTGGCTAGATTGACATTTTAAACAAGTCCACTCAGTTCCTTCAGTTACTAAAGATTTACACGAATTTAGTTCTTTTTTCCCCCGAGTTATATAGAAAACAATGAGGTGGCAAACATGTCATAAGTGTCACTCTAACCAGAAAGACTGTGATCTGTTATTAAAAAGCATTGGGTTCAACTCGCCACCCCTTCTTTCTTTTCTGAATTGTCCTGTACTTAAAATACAAAGCAGAGGGATGCACAGTGCCCGGTTCCCAGTCCCAGTGTGGTGCCCTTTACCTTCCCACATTTGGAAAGGATAAGACGGCAATTTCATTTGATAAGCCATTGGAGAAATTTCTGGATTTTCCCACACCATGATGTGGCGCCTTAGTGGATTCTAAAAGATTTTAATATTGGTACTGAAAGATTGTAAAAATCATGATTTGTGATACAGAAAATGGAATTTTCTTCCACAGCTGCACTAATGAGCCTATTTTCCTAAACTTCATTAAGCTAACTATAGATACTGCTCAGTTTCAACCCGTCTTGCAGTTAGTAGAAAATGAAAGGAAAGTGACAAAGATTTAGAATTTAGAAGTCAGAACTGATGTTTAACTCCAGCCTTTGAACCAGCCTGTAGTTCTCTTCTAGTGTGTGAACCCAGTGAGCTACACATCCCCTGTTTTGAGTCCATTCCAGGTAGCTTAGGAAGAGGAGACCAAGATGAAGAGATTAAGGCTGTATAAGCACAGTGTGTACAGGTGTTACTAACCCATGGGTATACTGGATCCTGTGAATGAACATCGCAGAGTAGGAACATTAGTCAAGCCTAGAAAATTATAGATTAGACAATAAGAAAATTGAAAAAACCCCAAAGGATCTAAAACCAATGGGAAGAAATTAAAATCTGTGTCATATTTGGGAATGTATTCAATGGAGTGTGACCTAAAGACACAAAATAAAGTTGCGTCCTCATTAGAATAATTTGAGTCTGTGTCTGTGGAACCAGGGCTGCTTTTCTTCTGCTGTGCTGGCTGGGATGGCTTAAGAGAATTCAGAGTGTAAGGATAAAAATCAACCACTTTATCTGTCTTCTAGTTTAAAGGATCTGATTCTGAAATGTGTTCATTTTTGTGATTTAATTTCTGGATTTGAGGATAAGAGTAATAGACTCCAAATGTTTGTGCAAACCATCCTCTGGTCATAGTAATTTACATTTCTTGCGTCTTTCTAGACCTCCATTGTTTCTTGCAAAGCTTCAGAAACAGAAGAACAGTTCAATAGACGGTGTGGCTCTGAGTCTTCTGCTTAGTAGTTGTGTGCACTTGTAAGAATCTCTGTATGAGGCCAGGCCCTCATTTCTTCACTTGTTCAAAGGGGTTCGCAACTCTTATTAGTGAGGGTAGATGGGAGGAACAGTGGAGGGAATGCCCACCAAGAACCAGGCACAGTGGGAGTCCCAGCAAACATTAATTGTCATTGTTACTAATATTCCAGCCAAAGTTCCCTAGAAGTTCGGCATAATTATTTTTAACTTGCAGATGAAGAAACCAAGGCTCAGACACTGAAATGCTTGGCCCAATTAGAAGAACAGGGATTCAACCTTATATTTTCCAACTTGAATTCAGAGTATATCCCAGTCCCTATTGTACTCCTGGCAAACTAGTCTATTAGGTTCCCATGGCTGCTATAACAAATTACCACCATCTAAGTGGCTTAAAACAATAGAAATTAATTCCCTCAGTTTTGGAGGCTAGTATTCCAAAGTTAGTTTGCTGGGCTAAAATCAAGAAATTATCAGGACTGCAATTTCTCCAGAGGATCTAGAAAAATAGGTTCCTTGCCTCTTTGAGCTGGAAGCAAGTCATTGGCGGTGGCTGACTTTCCTTGGCTTATGGGTTCATCATGCAAATCTCTGCCTCTGTGAACACAGTGCCTTTCCCTCTCCTGTGTTTATATGCTTTCCCTCTGCCTCTCTTTTATAAGGATATTTATGACTTTATTTGGGATGCACCTGAGGATTACAGTATATTCACTCCATCTTAAGATCCTTGACTTCATTACATATGCAAAGGTCTCTTTTACTGTATATGGTAACAGTGGCAGGTTACAAGGGTTAGGATATGAATACCTTGGGGTGACTTGTTTAATTTATCATAGCCAGCATGCGAAAACTTTAGTCTGTAAACCTGTGTCTGGATTGACCTCTATGTCATGCCAGTTTATTCAAACATAAACCTTCTTTTGATTCTTCCATTGCCATAGGCTGCTAGAGCCTGGTAGCCAATCTGTGCCCCTACTTCCCCGTGAATAGGCCCTGCACATCCAAGTCAAACCCACAGTCGCCTTCCTACCTGGATCAGTCACTTGTTGGCTTATCATATCCCTGCGTCACCTATCATAATATATATCCTTTCCACAAAGCAAAGGAAATTCTACCTCCATTCAGTGAAGGTTTATCTGCATTCTACAGTTAGAGACAGGCAGCTGGTAAAAAGTTGATTCACTCAGGTTGGCTAAAATGTGAGTCAGTGATTTTGAATGCTACAACCTTGGACACCTTCTCCATATATACATACACATATACACATGCTTGTATATGTATGTATACATAGAGGTTGAGATTCTAAAGTATAAAATACTCCAAAATCCAAAACTTCTTGAAAAGTAAAGGGCTTCAGATTTTTAGATTAGGGATACACTACATATACATATACATATACATATACATATACATATACATATACATATATACTACATATATGTGTGTGTCTGTCTCTCTACAGACTTATATATATTCTTTAGTTTTCATCAAAATACCTCAAACATATGTATTCTAATTCATAGAATAAATGAAATATAAAATGTATCGAACCCTTCCTCTGCCAGGCCCTTTTGCTAGCTGTGGGATACAGAGGTGTATTTGCAGAGGTCAACATTCACAATAGAGTCACAGTTCGGGAAGCAGGCAGAATTAGAAATGGTTACAGGATAATAAGTGCTTTTGGAGTAAGTGAGGTTGGGAACAGGGTAGGTTGAGTAAGGCATTTCCTCAGGGTGCAAAATTTAAGGAATCTCCAGAAGCTCAGTAATCAAGGCAAGCAAAATAGCCATGCAATATATTTCTAAAACTCCAAATTACTATCAGAAAATCTATGACAATGAAAGTGTATGCTTTCATAAAATAACAGACTCACTGGTTCCCGGGCTTATGTCGTGGGCACTTTTGGGGAGGGATGCTATTCAGCCCAGCACACATCCATTTGAACGAGCAGGACAGTTTCTGGCATAGTGCTTGTGCAAGGTGGTGTGGGACAACGTGGGATAAGTAAGCCCTCACTTAATTGCACTGCTTGTGTTGCCACTGATTCTTGTAGCAGGTTGGTGTGTTGGCAATGACTAAGCTTTGGATGGAGATCTGTAGGAAGCCTTGTGTTGCCAAAGTAACTAGGCACTGATCAAGTTTGGCAATTGCTGCTGTGGGAAATCAAAGCAAGAGCTTGAATAGAAACGTTCCACCTTGACAGGGTGCTAGCCGAACCCAATAATATAGCCATCTGGACAGATGAATAGCAATAAAGTTTCCATATGTGCTTGGGGGAAACATTTTCTGGGATTGGTCAAGACGGTGACCACTGTGGTGTCTGTGAAACTAACAAGTGAAATTTATGAATAGCTCAGGGCAGTTGCCTTCAGGAGGCTATCCTTGGGATGGTTCATCAAGTTATTGAGAGTTGGAATAGGAAAAGAGTTACGATAATGCAGATTTTAGAGGCAGTTCCTGATAGGTACTCCTCTATCGAGTTGAACTCTAAGTGTATCTTGTTTGTGTTGAAGAGAATTTGTCCTAGGTTTTCTCTTCCCTTTCAAAAAGTATCAAGGTGGTGTGAATCCTAATTGAGTTAGAAGAAAAAACAGTATGCTTAAGCTTAGAAAGTACAGTTTACAGAAAGGTCTGGCTTTCCTGGGCCACATTATACGTTCCCTCCCCTGCCCTGACATCCCCTGCCCACGGTCTCCTCCCATTGATGACTCCTTCTTCCAGGTACACATGTCATTTCCCACACAGGTGCAATTGGCGTAGTCTTCTAGCAGGTCCTGAGTCATATCACATTTCTGTCCCCACATCTGGGCTGAGAAGTCTCTTTTTAATGTAGTTTTCCATTCAAAGATAAAGGGTCCTTGTAGCAGACTGGGAAAGGAAAGGAAAATGAGACAAAAGGAGAAATCACATAATCTAACCTCTGAAAGTTGGTTACTTACCGATAATGTTTTAGCATATTTTCTACGTATGGTAATTTTCTACATATAGTCAAATATATGTGCATGTGAGCATATTTGTGTGTGTGTCCCTGGGGTGCAAACATGTGTGTATGTATAAAATTAGGGTGTTTACAGTTTGTACCCTGACTTTGCCTGCTATTTTTTGTTCCCATCTGCTTTGACATATCAGCCTCAGCCCACACAGTCAACCACTTCCTCCTTGAAACACTTATTTCCTCTGGCTTCTCTGTCGCCACACTCTCCCAGCTTTCCTTTGATTCACTTCCCACTCGTCCTCTCAGTCCTTTGTCACCATGACTTCCTTTATCTGACTGCTGTTGTTGGAGTTTTCCCTTCTAGCTTAGCTTATATCCCTTGTGGCCATGACATTAAATGCAGTGAAGATGCAGATGCCTCCTGCCTTTCAGTCTTTAATGCCAACCTTGTTTAAAGATCCAGGTTCACAAACCCAGCTGCCTGCTTGACAGACTGACTTGGTGTTTCCCTGGCATCTCAAGCCTGTCCAACAGGTCAGCACACAGCTTTTGGCTTCTTCTTCCCATACCTGCCTCCTCTGATCTTGCCTATTTCTGCAACCAGTATCATGCTCCAATAGGGGCTCACGCCTCCCTTTCCTCACTGCTAACATCCAAAGCTTCTCCAAGTCCTGCCCATCCTGTCCCACATCAGATCTTAAATCTTTCCATCTTCGTAGGGATTTTAGAAATCTATCTTCTTAAACCCTTCCTAGGTCCTTTCTATCTTAACTGCTATCCCTTAGGTTAACAAATACCCTTTTATTAGGAGATGACAAGAATCTCTAACTCTTGTCTTCCATCTCATTTCCTATACAGAATCCATAATCACCTTGTAAGTGATAAGTCATATTACCTGAGAAAAATCCTTAGCTAGCCATGGACTTGTTACATGAATTATGGTACTGCCAATACGATGGAGTACTATACAAGAAAGAAAATTAAGAGAAAGCAGCCATGCAGTGGAATGGAAAGATCTCTAAGGTATATTACTACATAAAAAAATAATGTATACAGTGATGTGTAAGGTATGTAACTGTTGGCATAATAAAGGCAAAAGCAGATATATATATATCAAAAATTTGGAAAGCATTTTTAAGAAACTAATGGAAACGATTATTTGCATAGAAGAAGTATGTGATGAGTATATGCAAGGATGAAAGCAAGATTCACCATAGTAAAGCTTTTTATATTATTTGAACATGAGAACCACGCTGATGTAGTCCCTGTGTTTTTTAAAGACAGATAGAAATAGCTCCTCAGTAGCGCCTCACAATTAATTAAACTCCACGTTTTCCACCATGGTTTACGACACCTTGGCTGCTCACGTCTCGGTCCCCTTCCCTGTCTCACCTGCTGTCCTTTCTATTGTTAACTTGCTAGAGCCCAGTCGCAGTTGTCCTACACAGCACCTTTGCACTGCCTTTTCTCCTTTTGCTTAACTGCCATTTCTCTTGGTTTTCACATGGCTACGAAACTCAGTTTCATCCAAAGATCTCTTTAAACATTAACCCAGAGATATATTCCCCGAGCTGTCCTGCTAGGTTCTTCATTTGTCTCCCTGTTTGCTTGTATTTAGTTGAGATAAATTATTTATTTCAGAGTTCATCATCTGTGTCCTCCATTAGGGACTAACTTTTATGCAGATGGAAGTCATTTGTGTCTTTTGTTCACTGCTGTATGAAGCAGTTTCTACTCTCTCTGATAAGCATTGCCTTTGTGTGTGAATACAGATATGTATCTAATAAACATTTACCCACATGACCACGATTTTTTCAGAAGTATATTTGCAATCATTGCATGATGACCTAGCCAGTAACTAGGGTATAGTTAACTTAGCCATTTTTATATTATTTGACTTTTAGGTGCTTATTAAATCAATATGTACGAGTCTATTTAACCTCGGCATTGTCAGAACTGCATAGTATCACATTTAAAGCTTTTATATTTGTATGACAATTTGAAAACTGACATTTAAAAAATTGTGACTTATTCCCTTGTCTTCCCCCAGGGTCTTAAAATCAATCTTTCCATTTCTACCCTAGATTGCTTTAACAGCTCCTCATTGTTCTCGTCACTTCTGATATTGTTGCCCTCCAATGTGTCTTTTCTTCTGGAACTAGTGTTTCTTGGAGAATGCATATTTTTCACAGTATCGCCTGCTTTAACACTTAGTCTCATTTCCAAGAAGATAAAGAGTGACGCTGGCTATGTTATGACCCATTAACATTTTGCAATGGCTCCAATGAAAAGTCTTTTGCTCAACCAACATAATGTGTGCATGTTTGTGCGCGCACACACACACACACACACACACACGGAAACATCATGTTGATACCTGCTTACATTATTGTCCTTTTTCTGGAATGACTTTAAATCCCATCTTCTGCAGAGCTGGGAGACATCTACTTATCTCTCAGGACTCTCTCAAGGGTTGCTTCTCTCCCAATCTTGGTCTAATTGACCGCTGCCTTCCTCACATTCTACTTCTTCAAGTGTCTGTCATTACAGCTATAATACACGATTGTGCTGGGTTTCCGTATGTGTCTCCCTGTAGATTTCAAGTACTTCAATAGGCAAATCATTTCTTATGCTTTACCTCACTCCTAGCACATTTCCTGAAATATAGTCTGGTCATTACTCATCTTTTACAGAGTTTTCTATGGAATTTCTTCCACTTTTTTCCAATTAGGTTTTAGGATTTTTGTCACTTCCCCATGGAAAACTTGTTAGTGTTTTCATTGGGATTCGACTAAAATGATAAATAATTTAACAAAAGAATTGATTTCTCTTCACCACAGTCTTCCAATTCAGCAATATGGTGTTTCTCTCTGTTTATTCAAGTCTCTTTTATATATTTCCCAGTAACGTTTTGCAGTTCTCTTTCTGTAGGTTTCACATGGTTCTAATTAAGATTACTCTCAGGCATTTTGGATTTCATTCAGAAAACTTCTCCAGTATAACTGAAAATGCCCATTCAGCCCAGTGATAAATCTAAACCATGATCCTAGGGCCCACATTTCCTAGACCATGTGGTCTGACAGTAATTGAGACCATGTAGTGTAGTGGTTATGTGAATGAGCTTTGGTGTCTAGACAAATGTGATTCTAAATCCTGGTTCTTTGGTTCCATGTGACCTTAGACAAGTTATGTAAACTTTGTAAAGTCGATCCCACCTGTTTCATCTATAGGACAAGGATGATAATAACTATAACGTCTCTTCATAGGAGTTTGGCAAGAAATATGCAGGATAATGAAAGAGAATGCTTAACACTGCTTGTGGTACATAATAGATGCTCAATAAATGTGAGCTATCATGCCAGTGTTGCAGATGATGACAGTAGTTGGACATCTGTACACAGCAAAACTAAAAGGTGAAATACCTTGAAAGCTGCAGATTGCTTAGGGGATAGTTGTGGAACTCAGTAGTGTTGGGCTGGCCTAAGGTCCTGAATTTAATTCCCAGCACTCCACAAATGTTGAAATTGACAAAATTAATGAAAGTGGAAAGCAATGATAATGATAATAAAATAATAATAATAAAAGAGAAAAAGGGAAAGAAAAATAGGTAGAGAAAACCAGAAATAGAAAAAGTGCTCATCCAAGGACGGAGTTATGAGAGTCCCTCTTCTGCGCTGCTGAAGAATGTGGACTCTATCTGGACAAGGCTGCATTAGTGCTGGAATCAGATACAAAGATGACGCCGAGGAGATCTCCACAGCCTGAGGACAGGGGAGGAGACGAACACGGCAGGCACAGATAGTGTTAGCCCTTGAGACAAGCTTTTCTCTTTGCAAGAGATGCTTGTTTAAGGACAGGGTAGATCAAAGAATGAATCTGAAGCAGCCACAAAGGGAAGTGGGTATGGCCTCTGCAAAAGATGCAAAGAATGTCTGAGAAAGAGCTGGAGGAAGCGATCCCTGGAGAAAGCTGATAACCCTGTGAGCTGGGGAGCCGTGGGTATGGCTCACTATTAGTCACCATAACATACATTATTGAGGATGTTGATATTTAACTACAAGTTTAGATCCCTTCTCAGTGTAGATAGGCTAGGAGTAGGGAGGGTTGAAGGGAGGGAGGAGGGGGAAGAAGAGAGATGAGAGAGATTGGTGGCTATATGTGAACACTTACAAAAATGTGTGCTTACTGGGGCTGTATGCACAGCAAAATTTGAATATTAATCTGTGGATATTTTTACATAGACAATTGCACATATGAAAATATTTATTATATGGAACATTGGGGAAAAGTCAAACTAACACCATTAATGTAATCTGATTGAAAGGGAGTTGAAGACTGAGGAACCCGTAAGGAGCTTATGGAGAAAGAATCCATTGCCTGATGTTGCCTGTTCTAAATGCTTTATGTTCTCAAGCATATCCTCAAGTGCAAGTCACAAATGAGACTTTTAGAGAAGAGATCCATTATTAAGTAGCACATATTTGACATATTCTTAAATGTTACAGATTTCTATAACATGAGTGCTGCAAAAGCCCTTTGAGACAATTCAAGGGCTGCATTTGACAGAACCATTGAGGCCAAGAGAAAAGAAATGACATGTGTATAATTGTGCCATGAACTGGTTGGAGGAGCCACAGCTGAAACTTAGGTGTCTTGACTCACTGTGCCCTTTCACTCCACTGTCACACAGGGTCTCCCTGTTTATGGAAACTCCCCAGGATATTTGTCACCCAATTCTTACTCATCTTCATCCTGGACCCTTCTGGTGTGTGTAAGATATGTGTTAGAAACCCACAAAGGTAATTATCTTCCTGTTAGAAACTGGAGCGATGTGAACAGACTACAGATTACATATGAAGGAGGAGGAAACACGTTTCAGGAGCCAAATTGTCTTTTTATCTTTGTGCTTTCCTTTGGAGATATTTCTGCAAAGAGTTTTGAACTTTTAAAAGAAACGTTTTCATTTTATAACATCAAAGAGGGACCTATCTGGACAAGGTCTCTGAGGTAGGCTGAGTCAACTCTGCTCCTTTTTACAATTCCTTATGGGAACTTAAGCGTGTCTCCTGGTATTAATTATCACACCAGATTTCAATTATTTTAGTCTTCAAGACTATAACAGCCTTTTTCTCCAACTTCTCTATGTATCCTCCAGGGCTAAGACTGGGTCTGATTCCTTATTCATGTGTTATGGTTTACATCTAGATGTCCCCCAAAATCCTCACATGCTCATAGGTGGGGCTTTGGGAGATGACTGGATCATGGTGGCATGATACTCATGGTGGACTGGCCTGCTGATGCTTTTATAGCTAATGTGATGTTGGGAGCTCAAGCTTAGTTGGAGGAGGTTGGTCACTGGGGCCATGGCCTAGAAGGATCCATTCTCTCCTTCATCCTTGATCTCTCTTCCTCTCTCCCTCCCTCCCTCCCTCCCTCCCTCCCTCCCTCCCTCCCACTGTCATGCTGTGAGACATTTCTTCTCTGCTGTGTGCCTCTTCAGGGATATTGTGTCTCAGCAATGAGAAAATAGCTGTGACACCATGGGCGCTGTGGTAAAGGGCCAAGACCCCAGAAATATGTATGGATTGAATGCTGGCAGCGGAAAGATATGGAAGGAAAGCCCAGGTCTTAGACTCTGGGCTTGTATGTTCACTGTGAGTCTTGGGTTAGTCAATGAATCACTCTCAGCATCAGTCTCCCCTTTGTATAAGGCCGTGGGATGGTAATAATCGAAGCAACACTACCTCCCAAAGGATTGTGAGGATGAATGATGATCACCTAAGTTGTTTATGAGCTCAGAAGGACCACAGAAAAAGCAAGCATTGGAGAATAGTGACCAACATCCATCTACTGTGAACTCATTGCGAGTCAGGTGTCAGGAGGCACGCTCTGTTGCCATAGCAACCCCTTAAGGAACCAGATATTACTTTGCCCATTTTGTAGTGGGAACATTGAGGCACAGGGAGGCCAGATCATTTTTTTCCAAGGACCCATAGAACTGAAGTCAGGGATCCTTTACTCCCAGCCTAGTACTTTTTCTCCTGAACTCAGTGAATCTTGTGCTGGAGAAATCAGCCACTGTGCAAGTGTGCACTGCTACTGCTGAATATGCTCTTCCACCTGGGGAGAAAGCACAGAATGTGGAAATGGGAAGTCCCCCCCAGAGCTGCAGGACTTCATTTCCTCCGTCAGCTTTCAAGATGAGTCACTGAGGGGCCTGAGAGAGAATCTATCATCCCAGGCAGCTGGTGAAAATCAACAAGCGCAGCCCAACCCTGGTTCAGAAATAAGCACATTTCTATCTCTTCTGTGTTTCTCCCCGAATAGTCTAGATCTTTATCATGTATATTTTTAAGGGCTACTTGCTGAAAGCTTGTTTTTAAATAAGCTCTGACACAAATGTAACTTGGACACCAGCTAGCACCTTTGTCATGCAATCTGACGTTTCTAATAAACACCCAGTGGTGTGGGGTTTATTACCTGGCCTTTGTGTATGAAACTGGAATCTTTTTGCTTTTTCTGAAAGTAAACTCCACTGTTCAGTGCCCAACTTACAGATCCCTTTTGCACTAGGAAGTGAATCCATACTGTGTTCATGTTTCTGAGCCACTTACTCTCTCTCTCTCTTTCTCTCTCTCTCTTTTTCTCTGTCTCTGTCTCTCTCTATGTGTGTATAGGTATTGAATATACAAGATACAAAGAATGGTTGTACAGTTTCTCTTTTCACAGAGCTTAATATCAAGTGGCAGTGGCATGGCTTACATCTATAGAACATTAATTTTTTTCAAAAATGCAATAATGATGATAGCTCTTATGGAATTCTACATCTTTCAAAATGCATGGGCACCATGGTAAAGGGCCAGGACCCCAGAAATATGTATGGATTGAATGCTGGGAGCAGAAAGGATATAGAGGGACAGCCCAGGTTGTCCTTGGCTTGTATGTTCACTGTGAGGCCTTGGATTAGTCAACGAATCACTCTCAGTACTGTTTTTCATACGTACATTGTTTTTCTGATTGTACACATATGCCTGCTCTTTACAAAACTCATCAGAAAACTATGGAAACTTACAATAAAAAGAGTGACTGCTCCCCGTACATAATCCTATAACACTGGATACAGCTGTCTGTTAAGGGTCTGTTTCTTGTAAATTTTCTTCTCTGCATATACGTATGTAGCATTTGCTCAGTTTACACAAAGGCGTCATCTCACCACAGAAACTTCTGCACTGGCCTTTATTTTGCTTCTCTCAGTCTGTCTTAGATGGCTTTCTGTGCACATGTAAGAATCTCATTCTTTTCATTGGATATTATATTTCATTGAACATAAATTCTTTAATTCTTGTAACAGTAATTTAGAGTCCGCTAAGCAAACTCAGGTCACTTCCTATTTTATAAATTCTATTGGAACACAGCCATGCCCATTCATTTCTATATCATCTGTGGCTATTTTCCACCTACTGCTGTAGAAATGAATAGTTGCCCCAAAGATTGTCTGGCCTGCAAAACTGAGTATATTTACTTGCTGGTTCTTTACGTAAGAAGTTCGTGGACCTGGTCTTAGAACCACCACTCCAAGTAGGATGGCAATTGGAATTGCCTGTTTTGACAGTCGCATATATGTGGAGATGAGAAGATATTCTGTGTGCTCTGTAATGTGGTGTCTTACAAATCTCATGGTTTATGTTTTTCTCATTTCTTAAGGAGCATTTGCCAGTCAAATTATATTTTCGATGACCACAGTTTGCTAATTAAAGAACTATAGTACCAAATTATTTGTCTAAATTAAGAGTCCTTTTGCACAGTGACTAGGCACCACCTACTTTCTCTGTTTGGTACAGAATTTTCAGTTCCTGCAGTGTACTCTCGCGCATCAGACACCCACATCCTCACATGCACACACACACACACACACACACACATGCATGTACACAATCACATACTCAACTTTCCCCAGGACTCGCACATACTCATGCACCATGTGGAATGCTGAGTAAGATGGTGCCAGCCAGATTGGCACACATGTGCTGATGTGACTTTTCCATTCGCCTCACATAGGAACAGGCCCTGCCTTCATGTCCACTAAAGGGAGGAATGGTTCACACAGAAGGTGGCAGGTAATGACCTTCAACTGGTCCATGAGCTTGAAGTTAATGGAAGGGATCTATTAAGAAGGGTAGGGAAGGGTTCCGCCACCTGGACTTGAGGGGAGTGGCAAGTGACAAACTCCGCAGAGAAGGCCAGACTGGTGGAGAGGCTGGATCTCAGAACCAGTGATTTGTGCTGGGGCAGAAGAGGGGCCGAGGAGCCTTTGGTAGGCCTCTAAGCAAGGTGGGAAGTAAAGAACAAAAAATGAGAGATCAGGGGCTGGGGATTTAGCTCAACGGCATAAGCGCCTGCCTTGCAAGCAGGCAGTTGTGAGTTCGATCCCCACTACTGACAGAAAAAAAAAAAATGAGAGATTGTGTCATTGATCAGGATAAGGACCTCAGAGATGGCTACCGGTGTTAGACAGTGAAGCTGGCACTGCCTTAGACACTCACTTGCTTATTTGAGTTCAGGTGAGCCTGTCTGTCCTTCCTCACTGATTGTCCTTGGCTAAGTCTTTACACCTACCTGAGTCTCCCTTTCCTTGTCTATAAAATGGGAACAATATTGGCACGGGCTTTGAAGGTTAATGTTGAGTGCTAAATAATGTTGATACTTAAGAAGTGCTTAGATCATCAATTGGCACATACACAATAAATACTTACCACACCTCTGCGTTGCTATAATGCCTTTCCCCATTCCTTGAGTGTTATGGTAATACCCATTTTATAGCTGATGGACCAAAGGTTCAGGAGGCTTTCAGGCCTAGTCTGAAATTTCCCAGTGAATGCTTTTGAAGAGCAGGGATTTGGAACCCACGCAAGAGGCTCACAAACCCTGTGCGCTGGGCTTCTCCACCCTCTACATGTACCTGTCGAACTGGATTAGCCTGCTAAAGTGCAGACCTTTGAGTCTGCAGGTTTGGAAAGGAGATGGGAGACATCTGTACATCTAAGAACCACCCAAGTCTCTGTTCACCAAGTTTAGAACACTGGCCGTCAGGGTTTCTGGGTCTCACTGGATTCGGTTTCTTCGAAAGCTCGTCATCCTACTCAAATGTGTCATTGAACCAGCAACAAGTGCTTGCTGTGTTAACCCTGCCTTGTCAGGCTATTGCTTTTAGTGCTTGTAAGATTCATTTCTGAGATGCCAGTTTTGCTGTGTTAACTTTTCGAAGTGCTAACGTAATTTCTCTGTTTCCTAACCATTCATTCAATGAGTATATATCATTTGCCTGCTATATGTTAGACACTATTAAGGGAACTCAGGGCAGACCAATGAACACAAACAGGTAGGAGCTCCTGTTCTGAGATGCTGTCCATCCTATGGCAGGAGCAGTAGGAGACATGTAAGAGCACCGGACAGCATGTACTTGGTAAATCAGAGTAGACAAGTGAATCCAGGTTAAGGTGACAAGGAATGCAGGTATAGGATGAGACCCTTTCTACAGAGTTGCTAGGAAGCCTTGAATATATTTAAACAGAGCCCTCAGGGAAACAGGAGAGCATATTTCCTGTCTACTGGGAGGGATGTATTCCATACTGAGGGGATAGCAAGTGCAAAGTCCCTGAGGCAGATGTCTGCCTCATCTGTTTGGAGAATAGCTGCAAGTAGATTGTGTGAGTCGGACAGAGGAAAGCAGTAGGCGATGCCATTGAAGATAGAGATGCAGCTGGCTTGAGAGGACTTTGGATGACTTGGGAAAATGTGGGATTTTGCTTTCATGAGATGGGAGCTGGGACAGAATTTGAACAGAGGAATACACACACATACATCTGTATATGCATATACACATACAATCACTTTGGCTTCTGTATTCAAAATAATGGGAAAGGAGGCTTTAGAATTAGGAAGGGAACAGAGGCATCCATCGTGAGTCTGCAGATGATTGCTTTACAGTATTTTATAACCTTGCTAAGCAGCCACCGACAGGGCTGTCAGAGTTCTGTCCAGACAGAGAATCAGCACTGTGAGTGAGCAACAGCTACCACTCCCTAAGAACCCACTCCGCTCTGCGCCAGGCACTCAGACAATGGCTCCTTCTGTCCTCACCGCAGGCCTAGCAAGTAGAAGATTGCCATTTCCCAGAGGAGGAAGCTGAGGCTCAGATAGGTTAAGCCACTTGTTGCTGGTCACTCAGCAAATAAAGGGCAGACCTGGAATTCAGCATTGCGTCTGTGGTTTCAGGCTACCCTTCCTCCTATAATCATAAATCACAAAGATATATTGAGCCTACTCTCAACTCTCTAATGTACCTTTATCTTTATTAAGTGACAAGCTAAGACAGGAGGAGCAGATGAGACTAGAAGCTCAAGGCCAGCCTGGGCAACACAGCAAGATCTTGTCTCAAAACAAACAAAACACAGTCAGTGGCACAGAGCGCTTGCCTCATATGTGAAAGGCCTGGGATTCGATCCCCATAAATGCAAACAAAACAAAACAAAACAAAACAAAAACTTAATTAAATTTAAAAAGTTATTATTCTATGACTTAAGGAGCAGCTTTTAGGTTAATGTGCTGCAAAATAACATTATGAGCTCAAGGTCCTTCGCTGAGCAATTGTTTCCAGTTTCAAGAGGCACCTCCCCTGGCAAGGGAGAGAAGTCTGTCCTCGGCTCCCTGATTGGCTTTGGCCAGCTTTCTGAAAGTAGCATGTTGGTGTGTTTCTTTTCCTTTAATTCAAATCATTCCATGAGGTGCATGTATGAGAAGCAGCAGGTTGCTGTTCCCTGGAGACGCCGCTCATTGGTTTATGCTGGAGGTTAGCGCGGGACCTGGCTGCTCAGGTGTCTCCTGTTTGCAGAGAGAAAAAGCACCGTTTCTACGGCTCTTCGTGCCTTAGGTTAGAGTTGTGCCCATGGCAGCTAGGATGCTTGTGCAGTTTGCTGCATCTTTTGAAGGATTTTAACAAGTGCCCACCACGTGCCGGAAATGCAAATCAGTAACCAAAGAAGAAAAATCGCTGTTTTAATTTTAAAGATCCCATCAAGTAGGAAAAGCTAAGGTAACTTGAGCAGGGCAAGATTTTTTAGTTTCTGGTGAAAGGAATCTACTCATAAATCCTTTTGATTCCATGATATTCCCCTTGCAGCCTTTCCTGCTCTTCTGAACACATGTGCACACTCATGCATACAGACAGTCACACGCATACTCACATGCATGCACACAGGAAAGGCTGCAAGCCGCCTCTATAGGCTTTCTATTGCTTCAGAAGCCACTTCCTGGCCTATGCTTTCATCTGAAATCTCTGTCTGACATCTCGGCCCTCGAGGCAGTTATTTCTGTTGGTCTCTGGCTAAGAGATAGGCAACGGCCCATTGGAGGCCTTGTTCTGTGGGTTAGGTAGCCTTGCTGCACCCCCTGCTCCCCGCAATCTGCTACCTCCCAACGTCTAGCAAACAAGATGGAATCATATTTTCTTTTCTACGACTGAAAATGTTCACTGTGTATTGGTGGTAAATAAGCACCACGCATGCAGATTATCCGCGTTTTCTGGTGAGTGCTCACAGATGCCTAGCCAGAAGCTGCCCAAATTGAAGAGGCTAGGGAGCTTGCTGTGGGCAAAACCCGCAGGAACTTTTTCTAGAAAATGGCAAACCTGAAGACTTTGCCACTTAACTGCCTCATGACCACAAGAAAGTCACTTCACCTCTCTAAGCCACAGGGCTTGGGTTTGTAAACGAGTGCAATGGCACTTCCTTCCCATGTCCACGGTGGCCCTACTTTGCTCTGGTGCTGGACTGAGTCAGCTTCCCATCCTGTTTTACCCTGAGTGCCTCCTCTAGATGATGGGAAAGGAGGAAGTGGCAGGTGAGGACAAACCCTCCTGCCCACTTAGCTGTTCCCGCAACACAGCAACAGGATGCTGGTAGGTCAAGGTCGTGACCTTGGCTGATGTCTGTGTGGATCACTTACACTCTTCTCCCAGGCCACCTCAGGGTTGCCTCTTTGCTCATCTCTCAAGTTCTCAGTGAGATCCACTCTATTTATGCCTGACACCCCTTGTTATGGTCTACTTTTCCCTTAGTACTTAAGACCTACTAACATCTAGAATGAAGTTTTTACATAGAGTTTCCATCTGCCACAGAATGGTAGCTGAAGATGTTTTGTTCAGTGGATTTGTGGCTAATGTAGAAAGGTGAAATTAGAGAGAATGCCACTGTGAATATCACAGATGAAGAATTAAGGGCACCAGCCCATGTGATTCATGCTGGAATCAGCACCAGCCCCCACACATTGTGATTAATGTGCTTGCATATCGGAGTGAGTCAAGGTCGGGCTCATGCAAAGGGACAGGGTTAGGGATTGCCTCTCAAGGGTAGGGAATGTGTACACCTCATTTTGGAAACTCTAGCTTCTAACACTTATGAGGCGACAACAGACTTAGAGTACAGTGAGTGCTGAACTGTCTGCAGACTCCCATGGAGAAATGGCGGGTGATCCTGTGAACAGAAAAGGGTAATAATTTACTTGCGGATCACCACACTGGGGAGAAAGGGAGTCCTTAACTTTAATGGTGGTAATAGCAACCTGAGTGAAGTGTGTGTCCTATGCAGGACATGGCTCCAAATATTTATACACATTAACCCATTTCATTCTCATGTATCTCTCTGTGGTCTATATTTCCCTGTTGTTTCCAAAGAGGAAATGAGAGAGACTATTGACAGATGCAGTTGCTGAGTGTAATCACACAGCTAGTGACAATTACAGCTGGGATTTGAACCCAGGCAGTCTGACCAATGAATCCATGTTCTTAACTCACATGTTATGCCATATCTAGACTATGAGATTAGTGTTGGGAAGGATTTAAGACTATTTCATATGCTGAGCCTGGGAGGGAAGATTAAGGAAAGGGTAATGCTATCAGAACTCAGTAAATTTTCCACTGTTTCTAACACCAGTATTAGAACAAAATTATAGATTACTCTCTTAACCGGTGCTTGACAAGTTGTGCTTCGGTGCTTCTTTCCACTTCCTGCTTCTGAAGCTCCTTGGTAGTTTGTGGGTCTGGCTACCTAAGTGACACAAAGCTCGGGTCCTGCTTAGGAGGAGGGTTGGGGGTTGCAATCTTTATGTTTCATTTTTGAAATTCTAGTTTCTAGCACAGAGGGACTGACAGTCAAGGAAAAATATAAAAATGCTTTGTTCGTGAACACTACTGAAAATATCATTCCAGTACTCTGGGATGAGTTTGAACTACAAAATAAAATGCTGCATTTTAAAGAACAGGAATGGAAATTAGGTAACTTTCAGAATTGCTTTGAGATCCAAGAACTAACTTGCTATGAAATTGTTTCACAATAGAGAACTCCATGAAGATAAGCACATATTTATACCAGGTAAGCAGAATTAATGGAGTTTTGTTCTCAGTTTTTTTTTTCTTACCATCTTGCAGAGAAAGGCTAATGAGATTGAGATATATCCTTCTGAGGACATTTACAAACATACCACCATTATTAAACTGATGAAGAGACTTTGAATTGTTCACTGGTTTTATCTATAAGTTGCATGATTTAGCATATGAGATTTTAAAGGTATATTTCTGTGACAGCATTCCTTTAAGGGAATAAAAATACTACAGTCACATGGAAAATTGAATCAATAAGATCCTATTGTTTATACTGAGTTGTTCATCCCCACTGGTGAAAGTGTAACAAGGCGAGCTATGTTGTGGTTTTGTGTGAATCTAACTTAAGAGAATCTCTGGAATAAGTACATTCTTAGAAAACTTACTACTTCTGTTAAATGTAGAAAAGGCAACCAGCATCTCTCAGGCCAGTAGGTTCCAACTACATTTTGTGAGAGACTGAATATCCTTGGCTAGTAGTTTCCACAACTAGCTATGGTTTGAGTCTCTAAGGAAGGCGCTAGACTCATATAAGATTCTGCTAACTTGGCAGAATGTATTTTTGTTACCCGCAGTCCCTGATTTGGTGCTAATCATCAGAGGGATGCTGGAGAGGAAAAGTGGCGAGATTCAGCAGCATTCCCCTGCCATTCGCATAGTTCCTGCTCTGTGCCAGCCACTGTGCTCTGCCCTAGAGATGCAGGGCTACATGAGGCATACTTGTGGCCCAATGTGCTTTGAGCCAATGTCTGACAGCGTTAGCATCCAATAGGAAGCTAATTTGTGGCTGGCAATGCAAAGGCCTTCTTCACTTTGGAGAGGAAGGCCCAGCAGGGCATGCTAATTCCAGTGCTTGACATTTTTACCTTTCACTTTTCACTGGGGAACAGTGGCTTTCCATGCAGAAATCACATGGGTTGACAGTTTGTAATGTGGGTGATTAAGGATTTTCCTAAGAAATGTGGAGCTGACAACAGCTGTAAATAAAGGTTTAGCTATTCATAATTAATTTAGTGTAGTTTATATATTAGTATAAATGTTAGCAATGTCACTTGTAAATGTATCATTGACTTGGAATGGAAATGACTTATTGAATTTTCCAGTCCATTCTCTCTCAATGCACAATTGTTCCCTTCTGTATTTTTCTAAATGTTTAAGCCAGTCAGTCATGTTTTTTAATGACTTGATATATTAACAAATTAAGGTTTGAAACCCACAGAGAGAAAATGTATACATATATTAGAGTAGATTACATTCCTTACTGGAGAGTTATACTCCTGCTAATTTAGGAATTATTTGCTTTTTAAGAAAAAAACAAAGAAAGGAGACTTCAAATTTCAAGAGACAATGTTGAGCTTAATGTGAAAGCTAGCAAGAAAATTATAGGTATTACTAGGCCTTCTAATTGAACCAAATGATTATAATTTAATATTTAGCCTTATGCTGATGCAATATTTTTGTTCCTTTTTTGTAATGCAACCGTTTTGGATACCATATTTCTTGAGAGTTTCCCAAATGTTGTTGAAGAACTTAAATAACAATTAGCTCTTTTAACAAGAGCTAATTCTTCATCTCTAGGAGCTTTGCTTTTACCCAAGATACAATAAGGTTCCAGCTTTTCCACTTTTCTGCTGTGAACTCAAATGCTGTGTGCTATTAGCAGGATGTATGGTTGTGTTTTAGCCTCTGGTTGGTAATCAGTTTTTCTCTCTTGCAGTGTGCCTGTGTCTCTCTGTTTCTCTCACCCCCTCTTGTCCCACACCCTCTTGTTTGAAACATATTGCTTTCTTTTAGTAAACTTCTTCAAAAACTAGTGCTCAAA
Organism: Cavia porcellus; assembly: GCF_034190915.1. Taxonomy (NCBI): domain Eukaryota; kingdom Metazoa; phylum Chordata; class Mammalia; order Rodentia; family Caviidae; genus Cavia; species Cavia porcellus. The sequence continues at coordinate 113,826,566 of NW_026947486.1, forward strand.
GTAGAAAAACTACAGTAAGTCAAAGCCAATTAAACCATTGTTATTACAGATATCAAGAAGGGCACCTGCAGGATACTGGATAGAGAAGCATCAACTGGACTTGAGAATAGTAAAAAATAAATAGAAACACCAGCAAGTTGTAAAGCATGTAGCTTTTAAAACATGAGATGCTTCCCAATCCTTCACATCGTCTGACATTTCTAGGTGACTGTTTTTTCAATCTCGCTGAGTACATAGGGCTTTGTGATAATCACTCAGTTATTTGCAACCGTGTTCTATGTGGGAGTTCAGTATTACATCAAGATCTCCTTTGCATAGGAGAACTTGAGACTTATTAAAGATGGCTGTCATTTCAGTTCCACTGGCTCATGGGAAATTAAAGAGGAAATCAAAGATAATGCTAATCTATGTAGCTCCACTTCCCAATTTGGACTCCCCCCACCATGTTCATGGGGATCAGCAGTGTAAAATTGTTGCTAGTGGTCTCTGTTCACTGCTTGAATAATGACTAAGGAATATGCAGTCTTTTATATCCTTGAGATTGTAAAATAAGAACTTTGTATTTTCACCTTCAAATTCAGCACTATGAAATATTTACTTAGCTTTATTATTCATATATGTATCTCTTTTTTTCTCTGTTGAAAATTCTAGTGATGTGGCAGAAGCATGTAGGGTCTTGATGGAGTTTATCATAGTAGAAGAGACTGGGAAATTCATCTAAATATCTGTGGGAAAGAGCCATAAAATCAAGAAAAATTGAAAATAAAGGAGAGGAGGAATAATCAACAGTGTTACATTACTAATAAAGTGGAAAGTCGGGTCATTCATTCATACTATCAGTAAGCAAAAAGATCATAGAATATTGGTGTAAGGGTCCTATAAAATCTCTGTCACTCGGATGGTGTCTTCCCCTGGATTCTGTGGGAATGCAGCGCTTTCCCTGTTCTTGAGGCCATTTAGGCATAAGAGAAGACATCATGTGTCTATCCTTTAATGTCCTTCAAAGTGACACACGTAAGCATAAAACTTCCTTGGAGTCCCCGGCCAATGTTCCTTCCCCACATTATGCAGTTGCTATTGAACGCAGTGTTCTTTAAAATTATCTTCATTATTTTAAATTGCTGATTAACAATTTTCTCTGAGCTTTGTACATTCCGTCTACCAGTTTGATTTGGAGCTGGTTTCTGCATATGAAATCAATCTGAAAGACTAGGTCTTCCTCACCCAGATGTCTGAAGCAGCTCTCTTCTCCCACTTCCCTACTCAATGTTTCTTTCACTGCTCATCACTCGGTTCTACTGTCTCATCATACTAAAGTTTGAAATTAGCTTATTTGGTTGCTTACTTGTGTATGATTTGACTGACTCCCTGAGAGGCTTTGAGCCCCAAGAGGATATGGAATTTCCTTGTTCTGATTCTCAAACCACATTCCCAGTCCTGAATGGCATGAAGCACAGTACATCTTGCATAAGATCACACCGGGAGTCTGTAAGATTTTAACACTTGTCCTTTCCTGAAGATTAGAATTTGTATCAAATATATAAGAAACTCACAAAATGGAACTATCATAATAGGATAGTAGGTTTTGCTTTCATGTTTTCCATCAAATGCTTATTGAATTATTACAGTGGAATGGATACTGGGTTAGATATTTAGAGTACAAAAAAAGTAAGACATGCTCCCTGGCTTCAAGGGGCTTCAATCTAATGAAGAAAGATACATGTAAACAAAAACAGAAACACTGGGCTAAAACATAGAATATTTGTCATCCATCTAAATCATCCCTTAAAGATAAGAAAAGAAGGAAAACATGGAAACAAATCTTTGTAAATGGAGAGGGGAGGAGGGGTTGAATGGAAGGTTGGAGAATAGAGAAAAAAACCCAAGTTATGTCATGTACAGGTACAGATTCTCTATGATGAATGTGATCATTATGTATATCTAAAATATATCAATAAAATCTAATTAAACAATAATAAAAATGCCATGCATACCATCTCATCCCTGGCTTCATTTGAATCATCCAAGGATATTTAAAAAATACTGATGCCTCACAGAAACCAGACACAAAAATCCACATATTGCATGTTTTCACTTAGTTGAAATATTCAAAATAGGCAAAAGCACAGAGGCAGAAGCTACTTAGCCCTCAAGTGCTGAGGGGGTAGAGACTGAGAAGAAACAGCCCAGTGACTGCTAACAAGCATACAGTTTCTTTTTGGAGTGATAAAAAGTGTTCTAGGATTTGACAGTGCTGATACTTTGTAAGATTGTAAAGATACGAAAACCATTCACCTGTATATTTTAAATGTCGTGTATGATAAACTAACTATATCTCAATGAAATGTTTATAAAAATGTTGATGCCCGGCTCTCAGTTCTGAGGGTTCTGATATAATGGCCTAGAGCAGTGGTGGTGAACCTGTGTCACATGGCCCTCAGCAAGCACCCAGTGCCCTCTTTGTTGGCACGCGAACCAAGTTGCCCCAGCAGCCAAGCATCAGATAACAGCTGTTTTTTTCAGAACTAAAACTTCTATGTTTGGGTTTAGTTGCAGTGTTGACATTGTGCCACAAATAAGTGGGTTTTGAGTTGCAGTTTAGACAGTCGGTCTCTAAAAGGTTCCCACCACTGGCACAGAGGGTAGTGTAGCTCAATGGGGTTTTAAGAGACTTTTCTGGGGACCCAGGTCGAGAACCACTGGTGTGGTATTATAGTGATAGCTCAGAGGACACAAGGAGTGACCATGCTGAGATGAATGAGAAAAGGCAGGAGATGGCTTAACAGATGAACATGTGATTTGACTTGATTTAGTGCAGAAGCAGTCTATTGCTAATTTGTCAAGATTTCGGCAATAACTGAGCAGCAGTCTCTTCCAGTCCTGTTGTCTGTACAGTGAATGGGAGACCGAGTTGGTATGGTTTCTTGCCTTCAAAATTACTAGTGGACCCTTGACTTGCGAACTTATTTCATTGCAGAGAGCTGGTTGTAATTCAAGTTGTCAGTTGAAGACTCACGCTCCTCTATACAGCCTTCAAAGTCTCCTTCCTGAATACAGGCAGATCTCAGTGTCCTTAGAGAGACATGGGCCCAGGATTTCTGAACAAATCCTATACAGGAAAGGATGTTGTAATGTTCTTTCCAGAGCTCTTTAAAGGTTAAATCTATCTGAGACCATCTGAAAGCATAAGCGGCCAGCATTCATAACTCTAAACTTTGGACATGAGTTAAAACTAAAATTCTGGCCATAACCTAAGTTGTTCATGTGTCAGGTGGGTCAAAACTGAAGGGTCCACTGTACATGGGTTGTATCCTTCTACATTTGCACAGCCATTATACACTCTGTTTTAACAAGTCCTCTGATCATACCATGGTAACGTTTTGGGGATGTAGCAAGGAAATTGATAAAACCAGTTAAGTTTTGATCAGCTTTGCACCATAATGATTCATTAACTGCATTTGGTCAGATGAATTACTAAAGCCTGTTTTAGTTGCTGTTTGTTTGTTTTGTAACAAGCCATAGCTGATAAGAGATTATCTTTGTAGAACCAGAGCAGTTTAGGCCAGGAAACTTCTTAATTATTAACCCCAGCTTTTGCTATTGGAAACCTACCTTCACAAAACTAAAAGACAAGTCAAAAGCCCTTTATTTATGATTCCTTGGCAACATAAAAATGGCAATTTGGTCAAGCAGAGAATTGGGAAATACATGACTGACAGGCACCAGCCCACTTCACATTTCCCAGCTTGACTTCTAGATGACAAGGCTGAATTATCAAATTCTCCACGAAAATCCTTATTATTTCAGGTGACAACATTCGAGGGCTTCTTTGCCTCCTGTTACTTTGCATTTAAAACATGATTATAGTAGACAAGGGCTTTCTTATTTGCTGTGATGACTATGGAAACTCCACCGTGGCAAAAAATGAGTGGGTAGGAAAGATGACAGAATAAAAGAACAGAATCAGGCAACAGAGGTGGCAGAGTGACAGCAACGCATTGTACACGTGGAGGCTGACAGACTCAGTAGGCAGAAGATCAGCGCTTCTAAGCCTCACACTTTCCGCCCTCAGCAGATCCAACATGCCATACATGGCCTCCCTAGACGCTTCCGTGTCCCAGCCTACACTTTGGGAAACTTTGCACTAATGACAGTCATTGACAAAAACAGTGTTACATAAATGTAAAGCACTTTCACATGTTTGGCCCTGCGTATGATCTTAGGAGATCAATTAGGCAGACATTATTTTCCTTGTGATTTGCTCAGAGCTGCACTATAGTACATGAAAAGTCAGGACTGAAATCCAATTCATTCTTTGCTTACCGGGCCATTCCTACTGGGGAAGCAAGAAAGGTGCACTGGGATAGTTCAGCAGTACGGAGTCATTCAGCACAATGGCAAGCAGCACCACAAGCCCCAGTCCTGGCTCCAGGCACTGTACCATGATCAATGCCAAGGCACAACCCCATCTCACAAGCAAATGGGTTTTAATGCAGGGCACTTTTTTAGTTAAGTTCTAACGTTCTAACATTTAAGACATTTATTTCAAGTGCTTCCTTTCTTTGCTTGGAGCCCTCATGTGGCTTGAGTTACCTAATGTGACATTTACTTATTCATTCAATAACTATACCTCATAATTGAGAAAATACTAGGACAGTGTTTGCGTAAGCTTGAGCGCACAACCCTTTGGAAATGTTATTAGTTTTGTAGATATTATCTTATCTTTATTAACTCCTACTGTTATAAGATGCATCTGCATATTACATGTAACTGTGCATTGGCATTTTTGATATATAAAACACAACAGTAAGCATGTGAAGAGAGAGACCACGCCAGCAGGCTCTCTGGTGTCTCTTTTTAGAAAGACATTGATCCCTTCATGCTGGCCCCACTCTCAGGACCTTATCTAACTTTAATGGCTCCATGTCCAACACCATTCCACTGAGGATTAGAGCTTCAATATATGGATGGGGGAAGACGGATATTCAATCCACAACACTGAAGATAGAAAAGACAGTGACCTCACAGTTCCCAACATCTCTGGCCTGGTAAATGTCTTCTGTGTGAGCAGCTAACACCGCAGAATTCAGGGCATGCCTATGAGAGAGGGAAAGGAAGCCTGAGCAAGGGACGCCATCCCCGCATCCTTATCTAATCTGATCTTTTGGTCTGTGGATCTGCTGCTTTGAGAATAAATCCAAGTGGCAAGGCACTGAACCTGAATCAGACTTTCTGGCCTGGCCTCATGCAACTGTAATCAACTGTGCTTTTTTCCTCCGCTGGTCTGCAGACCTTATCAGTGAGTTTCCAGGCAACACTCAGTGGAAGGGGATCTGTGTGAGGCTTTTCTTCACTCCTTCCCTCGCATTCTTTCCTCTTCCCATCCCTTTTATTCTAACTCTTTTTGCCTCTGATCCTGAGTATGTGATTGCAGGCATTGGGAAAAAAAAATCATTCTTTTAAGGAATGTTAAGCTGTTGCTTTGTGCCAGATGCTGTTTAGGGCACTGAATATCCAGCAATGAGCAACAGAGTTAAACCCCTGCCCTCGGGAAGCTCACACCAGACAGAATATTAGGCAGATGATGAACAGAGCAGGGAAGGAATTCCACATGCAGGGAGAGGTGGCGGGGAGTCTTGGGGGCTACAGTGAGCAGGAGGGTCACAAAGCATTGGTGAGAAAGTAATGTTTGAGGAAAGGCCTGGAGGTACCGAGAGCCAAAGTTATGCAGAGATACTGGGCAGGAAGAGCAGAAAATAGCAAGTGAACAAACCAGGGGGTCCTCAAAAGCTTCATGTGTGGAAAACAAAGAAGAGACCGCTGCGGCTATAGAGGAGCTGGGGGTGGACACTGCCAAATGCCCACATGGAATCACAAGGGCCAAATGACACAGGCCACCGCATTGCGGCTTAAAGAGAAAGTCAAGAGTTTAGGGAGACTCACACGGATTTTCTTCATTCACCCTTCATAAGTTCTCAAACTACCTCCTTCCGCGGGCATTTTCTGCCGTATTTCATAGCCAAGTGCCTTGCTTATCTCTGGATAATGCTTGCTGCTGGCCTGCCCTGACTTGGGTATGACGTTTACTGCTAACTTGATATGATTCACATCCAGTAACGCCAAGAGTCCTGAGCTTCCAATATCCCTCTGTCCGTTTTGACAGCGCTGTGGTTGTAATCAATAATACTGAGTACTTTCATATAGTGAATGCCCGCCATGCTACTTCATTGAATTTCACAACAATCCTGTGGACTAAATATTCTCTCTAATGTACCTGATGAATAAATATTTCGAGGCTCAGGAAGGATGACCAACTTGACTAAGTTTACAGACTGCCATTAAGCTTCCTTCTTTCAGCATGAGGACAGCCAGTCCTCCCCAGCAGGCGGGGTCCCCAGGAATCCAGTTTCACAGTATTCAGCCTTGAGACAATCTCTTGAAGCCACGCCTCTTGAGACCTTGACATTTTTTCTTCTCATATCAGCTCCCAGAACACCCTGACATCTTAGAAGGTGGCGATCTCGCTTCCCTTGACCTGCTTTATGACATTAATTTGTATCATTTTCCTCTAATAGGAATTTGTGTATCTTTTCTCTATCCACATTCAATGTTATCTGTTGGGAAAAAAAATAATTTTAGTTCTTACCAGAACATAATTAGAAAAACCATTTTTTCATATTTCACGAAGCACTTGTTTTTCTAACATTTACTTAATTCTGCTAACCTGGTTTTTTCTGAAATTCTTCCTTTCCAGAGGACATTAGTAAATAGCCTTCATTTCAGGATTCTCTGGGCCAATTCTATGTATTTGGCATATTTGTGTTGCTTTCAACATTGCCATCATCTTTTTCTTTTATACAATTGATAATGGTTTCTACCATCACCCCTCAATCAAGTAACATTTTGGAAAACACAACCAATGTATCTCCTATTCTCTCTAAATCATAATGTCCTAGGAAACACTTTGATGTCATTGGTCAAATACTCAGTGGATTTCAGCTTCAGGAGATGGTAGATGCTGTTTCTTTTTAAATTGTCTTTACTATAGGGCTCTAACCATTAAATTAGATGTTTTTAAAAGCTCAGAGAGGCAGTAGGTTTTAGATTTGGGAAACTCTAATTTCCAAAATCCCTTTTTATATATCAAAAGACAAGCCTGTCACACTCACTAGGCTGGCTACAACAATAAAAAAATAGATGGCAATCCAAGTACTGACAAGGATGCCTGTTAGCTACAACTCCGTTGCTTCTGGGAATATAGAATGTTACCAACACTTCAGGAAAGCCTCACAGATCTTCAAAAAGTTAAACATGGTGTTTCCAGAAATGAAACATCCAATAGTATACCCAAGGTAATTAAAATAAATGCATACATAAATCTGTACACAAATGTTTATACAGTACTATTCATAATAACAAAAAGTACAAACAACCCAAATGTCAAAAAATGGTGAATGTATAAGCCAAATGTGGTGTATCCATATGATGGAATATTATTCAGCTGTAAATAGGTGTGAAATTCTGATGCAGGCTAAAATATAGATAGAGGAAAGGAGGACACAAAGGCCCTACGTTGTGTGAGTCTATGTATAATCATCCAGAACAGGCAACTCTATGGAGACAGAAAGTAGAATCACGGTTTCCAGAGGTTGGAGTGAGGGAAGGGAAGAATTGATTGCTAATGGATGTGGAATTTCTTACTGGTGAGATGACAATATAATAAAACTAGCCAGTGGTGGTAATTGTATCACTCTTTAGGCTTATTAAAACCATTCAACTGTGTGTTTTAAAAGATCTCGTGGAGCATGCTGAAAGGTAGGAGAGAGGGAGTGAAAGAGAGGTGTATGTGAAGCCAGATGCCACTTCTCTTTCAGCTGTTACCTGGCATAGAGGGATCTAGAAGATTCTATGTGCTTCCGGTGGGATCATGGAAGGTAGCTGAATGCAGAGAACCAGCAAGATTTCCATGAGGCTGCTGCGGTACTTGGCAAGGTGGCCCCAGGACAGAGACTGCAGGTGGACATCCTCATCCAGGGTCAGAAAGCACACTAGAGCTGACTCACAGGACCCGATGGGCAGACACAGACTGAGAGGGGAGCAAGCGATCAGAGGAGAGAATAGCGTTGGCCTGGATTGGGAGAACAGAAAGATACTGCATTTTTAAAAATACAGTTCAGTGTATCTTCTTCTTCCTCTTCCTCTCCTTCTCTTCCTTCTCCTTCTCATTTTCCTTCTTCTCCCTCCCCTTCCCCTTCCTCTCCTCTTCCTCCTCCTCCTCCTCCTTCTGGAGCTAAATCCCCAGCCCAAGATTCTGTATTCCATTACACCTGCACTGCATTCCTGGGTGCCAGAAAAGAGCTCAGTGATGATGTGGGGTTCATAAGGATCCATTACTGTAGAGGTGGCCCAGTGAGAAACCACACAAACAGGCCCTATGTCCATCTCTGTCCTCTACTGAATAGTGCGATTATGCTAACCAAGGAGAGACTACCTTTGACAGAGATTGCATGCTCACAAATTAGGAGAATTTCGACTGTTGCTCACTACCTCTGTACATTGGAATCAGGCCTTCAGGTGGAGATGAGAACACCTGTGGTCTTTTTGAGCATCACTAACACTCTGAATCGATACTCCTTTTATGTGAGGGATTGTTCTGGCCATTATTACTTGTTTAGCTGCATCCATGACCTCCAGCCACTAGATGCCAGGGACACACACACACACACACACACACACATGTCATAGCAATCTGTCCCCTGGTTGGTGGCAAAATGGCTTCATATCAAGAACCATTTCATTTCAGCCATAAAGCAGGCCATGTATTCAATCCACATCTGGGGAGAGAGAGTGTATTAGTGAGCTTTCCAATTACTGAGACACAATTCCTGACCCAATTTAAAGGAGGAGAAAGTCATCTTGCCTCACAGTTTCAGTAGGTGTAGTCCATGGTTAGCTAGCTTCAAGATAGGAACAACATGGCAGAAAGGCATGGAAAGAGAAAACTGTTCATTGCATGGCATCTAGGAAGTAAAGCAAAGGAAGGGGCTGGGGGCAATGATATATCCTTCAGATCACAGCTCCAGTGACCCACCCTTCTGTTCAGGCACCACCTCCAAATGTGAAACTTTCAGGGAACATTTTAGATTCAAGCCACAACTAAACGGATGTTTTTCAGCACTTCTCTCTATGTGTGTATCCCAATTTTGGCCTCAACTGTTCGATGAGGTGATCAGCAAACTTCCTCTCCTTGCTCTCCTCCAAGCCATATCCTTTCCTGTATAATGCATGCCCTTCTTTGTATTCAGCCTTGTTTCTTATATGAAAATGACATCCTCTGCCTTTGCTCCCAGAGCCTTATAGCCTGTGTCTAGTTTCTTGGGTTTGTATATGATCTGTATTATGTATTCTGAGACATGTTTTCCCCAGTTGGTGTGAGTTTGATTAGTCTTTCTAGGTTTCCTGTGACCTCTCTCCTTGCTTCTTCTTCCTGTACTAGTTCTGATTAGTTGTTCCTTGCATTTCTGTAGCTCACTTTACCTCTTATTTTTTGAGCTGGGCCCATATTTTTTGATTCCGCTTTGCTCTTGTTCTCTTGTCTTATCCTCTGATAATTTCTACCTGATCTACCTCCGCCATTATGGTTTGGATATGGTTTGAGTATATCTCTCAAGACTTCATGTGTTGAAATTTAATCCCCATCATGAAATATTTAAGAGGGCAGGAACTCAGTTCTGCTGTACTGTTTAGACGCGTGGACTTCGGGAGTTACTTAGGACACAATAAGGTCATCAAGATAGAGCTCGATCATTAAATTCTGGTGGGTATATAGGAAAACCTAGCACAGGACACAGGCACAAATGAACAGGACCTGGGTCTCTCGCCATGTGACGTCCTGCACTGCCTTGAGAGTCTGCTAGCCATGGGGTTACCATCAGGTGTGAGCTCTGCACCTCGGACCAAACCGTGAGCCAGAGCACACCTCTTTGCTTCCTCATTTACCCAAATTCAGGTATATATTACACGCAACTGAAAAGATTCAGACACCCTTCTTCCTATGTGCCGTGCACCACCACAGCCATCCCTGCTGCTGAAGAAAGAAAGCTTTAGCCTTCTGTTTCCCGCCCACCTTCTTCTTCCTTGCCTTCCTCGTCTCTATTTTCTCTATTTTTCAACTTTTGTTTCTCACCCAGATTCTTCCTCCTGGCCCTTGTATTGCTGTATAAGTTACATGGCTATGGCCCTTCCTGTGTCAGATGCGACACTTCATCACTACGCCCTGAAGAGCAGCTGGGAGAGGGACAGCCTGGAACCAGGCAAGCCTGCAGCGCTGGGTGGGAGCCAGTCATCTGGACAGACGGTGGATCTTGGGCTCCAGTCTTTGCTCATCTTTGTGAAGTGAGGGAAAGAAGAGTACTCAGTCCCTAAGAGTGCTGGATAATTGGATGAGTTTGTGCTGTCATTGCTCAGTGCATCCTGTGCTACATGCTGTGATACCTGGTGGATATGCAGCGCAGTTTCTGTATTTATCTTCCTAACACTTTTTATCATTAGTATGTTTGTGATATATAATAAGTACATTCATCTTGGGAATTAGTATATGTACATATTGCTTGATCATTTTTATTCCAGCTTTGCCTGACTGTGCGCCTCTCTCCTCCATTCCCCAGATCCCCTTGCACGTATTTTCCAAATAGCTAAAACTTTGCATGACCTATACCTTGAGATCTAAGGAATAAGACATGATTAAGACAAAGACGTTCTTCAACCAAATGGAGCTAACCTCTCCTTTCCACATTAGATTTGACAGTCCAGACCTCAAAACCAAATCTAACTTTTTATGTCACAGACTTGCCTGCTGCACGGTGAAACCTCTCCTCCATCTATGTTTAGATTTCTTGAGAAGGCAGAAATGTCCCATGAACCTCCCGCATAGAATCCTTCCACAACCTTCTCTGAGGCCACTTCCAGCCCACCCTCCAAAATGAACTCAGCTTTTCTGCTGATCTGAAGCCTATATATCAAACTCCTTTGCTTTCTGGGAATTTAATTATGACAAACATGTCCCTAGGGTTCATACCAAATGGACGAGTAATTAAGGTCTCTTGTGCTCGATCGCTGCAGAGTTTTTGCAGCAGATCCACGCACGAAATCTTTGCTTGAGGACTCTGCCTTCTCCCTTTCTCCCTGCTGCTGTGAGAAAGGTTTCCTGTCTTCTCTCATTCTGCGGCTTCCCCTTTGCCGGTAGCTCCCATCAAGGGGTTAGGAAGACACTGTGTCATCACCTGCTTTCTTCGTGTCTTTGTTTGCCTCACATAATTGTCATCCTTCTCCTTGCACTCTGCTGCAGTTTCTCAGAGTTTTATCTTTTATCTCTGGTTATTAAATTAATTCAATCTTGTTGGGAAAATCAGGCAGTGGCATTAGCTCTATTGAAGGATAAGGACAAGTGTAGAATGGCACATTATTGCCTCTTTTCAGAACCTTAAACGGCGTATTCTTGCTGAAACTGCCATTGGGTGTAATGCCCCATCTCTTAGCCTGTGGGTCTGCACTTTGTATCAGCCAGGTATGCCCAGCTTGCAGTTGTGTGTGACTTTGAACAGCTGGTAATGTAATACCACAAAGTCATAAGCTGTTACATTATTATGTGATTTTTAGCGTTATTTTTGATGACTCGATCTTGTGCTCAAGTGCAGACTGCATAGGGGGCAATGGAATCTACGTATGGAAGGGTACAGAGCGGTGCTAGCTCATCTCCTGGGCCCACTGCACAAAGTAGACACCAGGTATCAGGCATTATTGCACTTGTGAGACTCGGCAAATGAAATGCTTTGGTTACTGAATAGTGTTTCAGTTCACCTACAGGAGCATGTGCCTGTGAAGACAGCCATTGGCGATCATTAGGCAAAATATGAGGATTTTATTCATATGAAAGTTTGCAACCACTCTCATTGAGTCAGACAGTGATACATAAATTCCAATAGAAAGGTCAAATATCTTACCACTTTCATTTATACTGACCCCTTATACAAGATCTAAGAAAAATATATCTGTGTTTTAGTTTTTAAAGAATGTTACAGCGAAAGACTCATTGCATTAATCTCCCTCCAAACCCTCTTCACCTTTAAACACACTCACCCTATCATTCTCGCTACTTTCTGAAGCAGTTTTTGAAGTCCTTTGTGGTGAGTGTCTTCAGCTGTGCTCTCGATATCCTAGTGAAGTCAAAATGTTTGCCTTCCACATTCCTTTTGAGTCAAAAGTCACACAGTGCCAGATCCAGAGGATAAGGTGCAGGAGGACACATGATCGTGTTTCCACAAGCTACCATTCTCTTGGATGACATGTGGCGGTAGCATTCATTGTCTTACTGATCACACCTCATGAAGATACTCACAAAAGGAGACTTCCAGGACTGCTTCAGGAAATAGCAAGAACAATAGAAATAATGTTCAAAACCAAGAGGAGGATTCTGAAGTGGATTTATGGCAATGTGTCTTTCATTGTAATTAATTTCCTTTCAATTTTTATTTTTATTAGTATATGCTTATAGTACATAATGATCATATTCCTTATGAAGAGTTGATACATGTACATAACACATCTTAATTCTTTTTTTCCCTTTATCCATCCCTTCCTTTCCTTTCCCTCCACCTCTTGGTCCCTTTTCTGTTTGCCAAAGATCCATCTCCATATTTTCTATTATCTTTTATTTTGTCTTTTATTTATAGTTTGGGTTTCTCATATAAAGAAATCATCTGAAATCTGAGTTTGTGTGTCTGACTGGTTTCACTTAACATTTGTAATCCTCCCACAGTGCCTGGGTGAGAAGTTAAAAATTTAAACATTTGCATTACATTTTGATCACATTTCATAAAAATTAAATAATGAAGTCTTCTATTTAGATGAACTATATTATGTATTTTATATGTGGCCCAAGATAATTCTTCTTCATCAAACACAGTGTTGGTTGGGCCAATGACTGAACACTATGTTCTAAACCATACTGACTTCAGAGTATCAGGGATAGGAATAGTCTCTAGAATATATATAAGAAATACTGTTTTTATCCTTTAATGTGAATGCCAGTGATGTAAAGGAATTCATATCACTTCCCTCTAATAATGTGTAGAGTAGCATTCAATATCATTGATCTTTTTTTCCAATACTTGTCACTGATTCTTTCAAAACTCACACATGTAGGAAACTGTACATATTATTTTATATACTTTGAACTTACCAAATCCTTTTATAAAGCTATATTTCATTGCATTCTTAAAGCTACCTTGCAAAAAGGGCACTATTAATCCCATTTTACAGATCATGAAACTGAGGCAGAGAAAACTCAAGTAATACAATGCAAGTCAGTGGGTTAGGAAAAGGCAGAACTGTGACTTAGACCCTTTTTTTTTTACTCCAAAGCTCATGCTCTTGCAGTTTTAGCATTCTGCCTCACAAACAAGGGGGCTACATTTCTAAAACCCATTTAGCTTAGTTTATGAGTATTTATTGTCAAGAGTGAAAATGCATCAAATTTACAGACAAACAAGGTAAAGGCAAATCAGTAACATTGTGTTTAGCTACTGATATAAGATGAAGCCACTTGAAAAATCAGAATTCATTACAAGAAACAGATCTTTTTCATCGGCTGGGCTTTGCTGAGTCTTATTATCTTGTAAATGGTACCAAAATGAAAGACTTAGGGTTGACTAGGGCCGTGAAACAAGTTGATTTAGTTGTCAGTTGAGCACAAAGTGACAAAGCCTGCCTCACTGCTCACATATGGTCCCCTAAATCCCTGAGGCAGGGTCAGGGATGGGCAGGCAGACTAGGCTTTGCAGAGCTGTGTGCGAGTCCCCTGCATTTCCAGCACAGGGGCCTCTACTTCATAGTGAGCTGAGAAGCCAGGACGGTAACAATCCAGATTATCCAGATCTTCCAAAGCTCCAACTGCAATAGGCCTAAGTGCCAAGTTAAAATGCCAATGCCCAGGTTCTCTCTGTATAGGGAGGGGACTGTGCATCCCTCTGTACTGCTGGGTCTTTCTTCCTCTTGGGTTGATTGAAAGAGCCGTGGTGCAAGAGCACCTGGGTGTTCGGGGAACACACAGGGATCATACTCAGATGTGCATGTCCCGGACAGAAAATAGCTTCATGTTTTCTAATTTTCATGAATTTCACAAAGAGAACTGGAAAAGGCTAACCACAGATGAACAGAGCTGTTGAAGACTTGGGAGTGAACCCTCCTAGAGAGAATGGAGACTGAGGAAAGTCCCAGGCAGAACCTAGAAAACTGACCAACTGTCAGATACACTGGGTGTTTTCATCAACTGATTCTCGAATCAGGGTCATGCAAATCAGTGATCATGTGATTGGACAACAAGATGGGGAAGGCAGTGTTGATTCCTGATGACTTTGGATGTGAGGTCTATAGATGCAGCATATGAGATTCATAAATTCCAAGGCAAATGCAAAATTACATGTGTGGGTGTAAATGGCCATAGATGCAGGGAAAGGAGCTCTAGTCCCATCAAACCTTAGAAAAGGTCCTTGAGCCTTCTTCCTTAAAGTTAAGAAACACTGAACTGGAGGTGATGACATTGATTTAGTGTCTTTCTTCAGTCTGACTCCTAGATTTATATAATCTCTTTCCCATCTCTCTCTCTTTTTCTCACTAAATTGACAAAGCAGTGTGTTAAGTGCGGGGTAATGCAGTCCAATCTGACCACATGAGAGCTGAAAGAGGAGAGCTCAAAGAAGCAACAGTAAGGTGATTATTTCAAAAACACTCCCCAAAGGGCTTCTTTTTAGTTAAGATCTAGCAGGTGTACTCAGCACTGGAGTCCTGAACTGGAATGCAGGAAGAAGGCCAATTGGGCAGAAAAGCATGGACAGAGGGCTTGGGCTGACCACATGATTAAGTATTGAGTTACATGCCACACAAGAGATTTCCCCTTTGATTGTGTAAGACATTGAATGAGGAAGGCCTTTGCCGGACAGAACACTTCATGGGCTATTTATCATTGTAAAGTGGGCAAGAGGAATTGACTGACCTAGTGGGTTAATCAGAATTCCGAGCAATGACTTCATTACATGATAATTCAGTGCACGAGATTTATTATACTTCCTGTCTTCATTAGCAATATAAATATTTCTTTAAAATACCATTTTGGAACTGAATCACAATCAGTTTCTTCCCTCGCCAAACTGCTAGCCATTGATTCTCTCTGAGAGTTGTTCAGATAGCACTTAGGCTTCAGTGTTGCGGAGAATCATGCACAAGGCATGGGTTCCTGTGCTCTCATTCACACCTTGCCAGGATTTCTAGTTCTTAAGGAAGCTGTCCTTGGCATCAGTGAGAAACTTCCAGGAACAGACTGCGTGTTTGAGAAGACTGCCTCCGAATAATCTGCAATCCAAATGGTGCTTCTGAGTCTCCCAGTTCATCCCCAGCAAGAGCCCAGGGCCACAGCAGGTGTGCCCTTGTTTCTGGAACAGGGATGCTTCTCCAAATCCTTGTGTATAATATACACACCCTCATACAGAAATAAAGCGTTGTGTTAACATGAGCTGGTCACTACTGCAGAGCCAGTTCTAGTGAACTGAAATGTTTTTGTACTGTGAATATTACCACCGAGTTTATAAGTGTGGATTTTGGTATGTTGCATTTTCCTATACTGTGACCAGTTTCTATATGAGTTCAGGGAGCTAGTAATTGTTGTCTTCCTGTACTTAGGGTGGTTGAGTCAATATTTTCACAGGGTCTCCTTAATTATTTTAATTTGGGGGCAGATGGCCCTGTTATAAGAATGATACAGTGTAAAAATGAAGCATACAAAAAATTTTGTATATGATCAAATAAACCTTGTTACAAAGCTAAAATGTGGTGTGTCTGATGATTTGCGTGATAACTGGGACAAAATCTGAAGTAGTTTCTGTAAGTAATTATAATTAATGTGAGTGTGAAAGGCCAATCAAAGTTTCTTAAGGGCAGAGGATGCTGAAAATTGTTAGATAAAAATTGCCCAGTGGGCTGCTGGGGTAGCGCACTTTGAGAGCTACCGGCTTAGAGGAAGGAGGCTGCAGCAGGAACTTCAGGCCCAAATGACTACTGAAGAGGAGCTGCCCCAGCATGGAGAGAGAATGCAGCGGAGTGGACGTCAGGCTTCAGGGCTACTAACACCACTCGCTAGCCTTCTCCCTAGAACAGCTCTTGTATTCATGGGTTCTTTTATTTGTTAAAAATCATTTAGTTAGTACCTATAAGAATAAGGCACAGAACTAGACATCAGAGCCACATCAGACATGGATACTGCAGCAGAGAATGCTACAGTGTGAAAAGCACTGTGACACACGCACACCCATAAAGAGTGTGGTTCTCCGGGCTAGAGGCTGTGCGAGGTAAAAGCCCCTCCACCTGCAGCCCCTGGGGCCTTCATCCCCCTTCTCCCCCCTGAACCTTTCCCCCACCTTCTCCTCACAGGCTCCAGGACTTCTTACACCATTCTCTTGCTCAGCTGATGAATTTACTTTTTATTTCACGAAGAACACTGAAGAACTCCGAACAGAATTCTGCAAACTTCTCTGATCACATCTCCCTAGCTACCTGTTCCCGAAACAAGTTTTTGTCTTTCTTTCCCATTATATTGAGGGTATTAGAGTTCTCTAGAGAAACAGAACCAACAGGATATGTGTGTGTGTGTGTGTGTGTGTGTGTGTGTGTGTGTGTGTGTCTACGCATACATAGATGATCGATCAGTCAATGGGTACATACATACATTCATAGACACACAGAATAGATTTTAAGGAACGGTCTCACAAAATGGAGTTGACAAGCTCAGGCTGTCATGGTGGACACTCAGGGAGAAGCTGACTTTGCTGTACATATCCAAAGACACTATAAAGACAGAATCATCTCTCGCTTGAGGAAGAAGTAGATCTTTTTCATCTGGTGTTCAAACTGATTGCATGAGGCTCATGTTATGCTAGAGAATCTGATTTAGTCCCAAAGTGTACTGATTTCAATATTAACCTCATCCAGAAATGCCATCACAGAAATATCCAGGATAGTTTGGCCAAATACGTAGGTAATGTGTCTGGGCCAAGTTGACACACCAAACTAACCATCATGCTGAGTTAAGTGGTAGCGCTCTTGCCTGGATTAGCTCTTCCAATGCCCTTCACCTATTCAAGGACTTTTGACCTGCTATTCTTTCTTTGGCCTCTTTCCATATCAAATTTGCTTACACTGCTGGATCTTTCTTAACAGCATAGAAACATGTTCCCTCATTGTTACAAATTTTCCTTTGATTCCTCATTTTCTAGTTACTGCTATGTGTCTTTCATAAGCTTCACAATAAACTTTCCCAGAGAATGGTCTACACTGCATCTCTCCATTTCTATTGCTCCCCTCCTCCACTGAAAGTACTACAGTCTGACCTTCATCCCCCCAAATTATATTTGTCCAGGCTACAATAATTCCCTGGTGTCAAAGCTAATGATTGTTCCTTGGTCCACATCATATATAAACATTTCGTATACTCGGTCCATTCATTCATCTTAAACATGAGATCACCACCCTCTGTACTTAATGTACCTCATCAACTACCAAATTTTCAGTCTTTGTTCTTGGTTTCTCCTCGTTCTGCTGAACTCTAAATTATCAGACAATTCCCAGACTTAGTCCTTGGCTCACTCATCTTTTCTATTTATACCCAACTCCTAGGTGTTGTCTTGTGGCCCCGTGGCTTTCGATAGTTTTTGATGTACTGATAACCCAAAAGTTACTCTAATTACCAGTCCAATTATTTAAGTACAAGATGACCAAAATTGCATGTTTTTCATTAATTTTATGAGATAATATAACAGGAAATAGAGCAATTATCAAATTTATTTATTAGAAGAATTAACTAGGCATGGCATGGTAGTGCATGCTTGGAATCCCAGCACTTGAGAGTCTGAGGTGGGAGGCTGAGGCAGGAGAATTGTTGGGAGTTCGAGACCAGTCTGGACCACAAAGTGAGCTCAAAGCTAGCCTGAACTGTATAGCAAGATCCTGCCTCAAAAAGACCAAATAATAATAATGATAATAATAATAATAATAATAATAATAATAATAATAACAACTAGCTAAAAGGACACATGCCCAAGTGAGATAGTCAGTACATAAAAAATGTAATGCCCAAGTAATGCTCAGGGTAAACTGTTAGGTGGTTAATAAATATATACCTGCAAACTCTAATCAGTGCTCAGAAGGGAAGATACACAGCACCCTGGGATCACAAAAAAAGGGTTCTCTTTTAATATATATTCCTGTCTCAGTCTAGAACAAGTGCCTGCAAACTCCAGTCTATGGGCCAGTATTCAGCCTATGATTTGTTTGCCAATAAAGTCTTATTAGAATGCAGCTAGGTTCATTTGTCCCTAGCCTGCTTTGGCACTATAAAGTCAAAGTTGAATTTCTGAAACTGAGACCACACAGCTTACAATCTGAAAGTGCTCTGTGTCTGGCGTTTTAGAAGAGGTGTGTTGAACGTGGGCTGGGGAATCAGGGATAGCATATTTGAGTTGAGATCTGAAAGATGAATAAGTATAATCCAGGCAAAGGAGCAGAATAGCATTTCAGCACTTGAGAACAGCACGAGCACTGGCTTGCAAGGTGACATGCATTCCACAAATACTGCTAAGGCTGGGCTTCCAAAACTTCATTGTATGTAAAAACAATATATTAAAATGTAGATTCTGATTTAGTAGATTACGGGCTTGTGATTACTCATTTTAAACAAGCACTTCCAGGTGACACCCAAATGGCAGATCTGTGGGTCACATTTGGAGTGCAAAGCCATGTACTACCTGCAGAGTATAAACATAGTATCGTTACAGGCAACTGAGATAGATAAAAATTATATTATAGGGAGACAGACAGGTCTAGGTCCTCAAAGGAACCAGTGCAGAAGGCTAGATACCTTGCAACAGTGGGGGAGTCACCTCTTGTTGTGGGCCAGACCTCAAGACAAAAGATCAAACAAATGCACCCACATCCTAAGGACTGATATGCTAACTAGTTCTTTATCTCCCTGAGGAAGCTCAGAGTCTGTAGGCCTGTGGCTCAGTGACTTCCTTCCCCATTTGTTCCTAATTTAGTCAGTTCTACCTGAGCAATTTATCAAATGAAAAAGACAAAAAAAAAGTGGTTAACCATAGTTCTGTTCTACCTTATGCTCACCTTGTGAGTTCCCCTGTTTTCCCCACCTTGGATCTATCTAACTTGGTAGCTTTGCTCTATAAAAGTCCCTGGAAAAGACAGACTCTGGTAACCCACTCGGGACCCCTTATGTCTCTCTCTCAGACAGAAGCTTTCTTTCTGTCAAAAAATATATTCTCTTCTTATCCTCCATTGTTCCTGAAATTCACTCTTCCATTTTAGAGAACAGAACTCATACTGGACATCTAGTACTTTGGGAGTCTCACTCCCCTCTATCAGGATGATTAAAGCTGAGTGCTTAGATGAGGACACAACAGGGAAAAAAAGCAATCAAGGAACACTCTGAAGTTCTACCTTGAGCATCCAGGTGGTCCCAGTTGCTGGAATGAGTAGACTGGGATGCAAATGAGTTTAAAGCTAAGGAGTGGATCCTTTGAATTTGTGGTGCCAGTGAGACACTCAGATATAGACTGGCATGGAGTTCAGTATTCAAGGCTGAAGCTGACTTAGGGGGTAAGGATTAAGGGGAAAGGCTTTTCAACATTAGATGAGTGACTTGACCCATTTTGGGCTTAGGGGAAGCACTATTTTCTGGGGATGAATCTGGAGGAATTGCCTTCTTTGGATAGGGAGAAGTCCATGTCTAAGAGGTGAATATAAATTTCTGAAATGCGTTGAGTGGAAGAGAGCTTGAATGCACTCTCCCTGCTGGTCTGTAGTTGTCTCATGAAAATGAAGCCAGGCTACCTGCAGCCAGTGACGGAACAGAGCTGACAAGGAAGGAGTAATAAAGATCTGGGGGTAGAATAGAAAGGGAGGGAGGCATTTGGAGTAGAATGGACTAGAAGGGGAGGTGTGTTCACACTTGTGCAAAGTATCAACAATTTGTGTCTTCTGATAGCGTTTGACTTTATATTCCTTTAAGTATTATGTCATGGTGTTAGACCGGTGTCGCGAGGAAGACTCCAAGGGCCTCGCTCTCATGTAAAAACAATGGGGTTTTTATTATTCCGTGTACACGGGGTCCTCCAAACAGGTGGAAACGGAGAACCCTGAGTTGGGGCAAGGCTGGTGTTTTTAAGGATGAAAACCGCAAAGCAAGCAAGCATTGTTACAGAAGCCAATCATAGCAGTTAGAGCAGAACAGTTGGTGATTTGTCCATTTGTGATTGGTCAGATCATGAGGGGCGACCAGTGGGTCAGAGTTGATTAACTGTCTTGTTTTGCACAGCTTATTTTTAGGTCACCTAGCTCCTGTGTGGCTTGGTTCTGACATACTTCCCAATCTTGATTAGCATAGTCAGCAGACTTTATCTCTGAGTTTCCTGACATAATTACCTTACTTTAGCACCACAACCTTTCTATTTGTAGAGGGCAACAATGGTTAACATATCAATTGGGTAAGATTTTACAATTCTTTACAGAAGAGAGCATTGATTAACATATCAATCTTTTACCCAGGGGAAAAGGAAGACACACATTTACAGTTACAGGTATTACTATGATATAAACGAAGCTATTTCTGTGAAGAATGTACAATCTAATACAATCTGATGTAATTAACACAATTTGTGACGGGGCTACCAGATAGGGAAGACCCAGGATGTCAGGAGCTAGTACCTCAGGCCTTTGTTTTATGGCCTTTAGGAAGTTAAAACTTAACCTAGTTGGATTTGAAGGGAGAAGGGGAGGGGAAGCAGCAGATGGAACGAGCTTTCTTCGTCTCTTTATCCCCCCCCCCCCTTTTTTTTGTGGATGACCTCTAATCTTAGAGGTTTGTTGTAGCTAGGGGTTCATATTGGTGACGTATGACCATTAATTTGACCTGAGAGACTTGTCCCCTTATGAATTGGGTAATCCAGTTAATGAGGCAAGGGACAATGGCTAGGATTAAGATTAAGGTCACTAATGGTCTTATCAAGGGAAGGAGATAGGGGAGAATTCCGTTTTATATTTTTTAAAGGGGGCTCCCATACAAAGATCTTTAACAATTGTTTTTTTTTTTTTGCTTACAGGGGGACCAAAGCCGCCATGTAAGGTCGGCATCAATGTTATTAAAATCAAAACAAGCAAGCTAAAACAGTTCATGACCAGCATAATCTAACTATGTTTTAGTCAATTTTTAACTTTAAGGGTTACCAGTCTGTTGTGTAGTCCACTGAGTATGTCCCTCGTTGTCTGCTGTTTCCAGTGGCTTTACATGAGTGTAGTGAATCCGCGCAGTTTTTCCTGTTACCTTGATGGCAGTGGGGGTACTGAGCACCACGGTAAAAGGTCTTTCCCAGTGGGGTTCGAGGGAGTCATGGTAATGACATCGAACCAAGACTGGAGTCCTTGAGGCCTTGGTCTCTGAAGGCAGGTCCAAGTGTTTTTGTCTAAACAGCTGGTGGATCCAGGCCAACATAGGTTGGAGTGTCTGTAGGGACTTAAGATCTCGATTAGTAATTTTAGCTAATTTGTCTTCTGACAATCTTGGAACCAATGGCGGGGGCCTCCCAAACATGGTTTTAAAGGGGGAAATTTTAGAAACATATGGGGTATATCTAGCTCTTAACAGTGCAAAGGGAAGAAGGCTCATCCAATTATTGTCAGTTTTTGAAGATAGCTTAGCTAAAATGTCCTTGAGACTTTGGTTTATACGTTCTACTTGCCCTGAGCTTTGTGGCTGATAGGCACAGTGGAGTTTTAATTAATCTTTAATGCCTGGGCTAACTTTTGGGTGACTCGGGCTATGAAAGCCAGGCCATTATCGGACCCCATTGATAGTGGGAGGCCAAATTAAGGTATGATCTCATGTAATAGCCTTTTAATTACCATTAAGGCTGACTCAGATTTAGTAGGGAAAGCCTCTACCCAGCCAGTAAAAGTGTTTATTAATACCAAGAGATAGCGGTGTCCCTGTAAATTAAGTTTTACCATGTCCATGAAATCTACTTTTCAATGTTCTCCTGGAACAATTCCTTGATGTCGGGTGGTCTCCAGCGCAGAGCTCTTGGCTGAGTTGACTAAGAAGCACTGTGGGCATCTAGAGCTCGAAGAGGTGGTCAGTTTGTAGAATTTTGGAATAAAATACTGAGTTCTGGACAAATCCACAAGTTTAGTTTTTTCTAAACGAGTAGTCTGGCGAGCCCGGTATAACAGCTCCTGCCCTAGTGTCTCCAGTAACCATACTTGTATATCAGGTAACTGGTATTAGCCCCTTGGGGTGGGAGACTTTACTCCAAGTTGAGATGTTAGCTGTAGGTCTTTTTTTGTGTAGACTGGTTTTGACAAGGTCAGAGGACTAGTATCAGAGCAGTTACTTTCTTGGTTGACCCCTCTGATGTGGTTGCCATTTTTTATCTTCGGTTGGGTGAGCCTTGTAAGGAATAGCAACCCATTGAGGCAGCCAGACAGCTGCCAGCAAATCTAGAATCTGTGGAGCATTTTTAGATGGCTTCCACGTATATGTA
Source organism: Cavia porcellus (assembly GCF_034190915.1). NCBI lineage: Eukaryota > Metazoa > Chordata > Mammalia > Rodentia > Caviidae > Cavia > Cavia porcellus. The sequence goes on from NW_026947486.1 coordinate 113,849,221, forward strand.
CAGTAGCAAAGGGATATCTTCAGTAAAAAAAATGTTTACCCTCTTTTTCGTGGCTAGTTTTAGCCTCTCAGTCAAAGCAACAAGCTCTGCCTTTTGGGCAGAAGTGCCAGGCTCTACCCGCTTAACCCAGAGTACCTCCTTTTCGGCGGTCACTGCTGCCCCGGCCACTCGTTTGCCGTTTTGGATGAAGCTGCTTCCATCAAACAGTTGTCGGCATTTCCCAAAAGCTGGTCAGTAAGATCAGCCTGTAGGTTCTGCTGCAGTTCGAGGATGTCAGCACACTCATGGAGAGGTGTCCTTTGTTCCTCCGGATCATCATCAGGCATAAGGGTGGCTGGGTTTAAAGCTGAAGAAGTCTTGAATATCATTAACTCTGGGTCTAGAAGCAGGGCTTGACAGTAGAATTCTGGCATTTGAGAGCCTTTTTTTAGGAGGGGTTTTGATAAGAGTCTCTAAACTGTGAGAGGTTACCATAGAAATCACTTGCCCAAAGCGAGTTTCTTTGTCTCCTTAAGTAACATTGTCACAGTAGCTAGTATTCTTAGGCAGGGGGGCCATACTCCTGTTACTGAATCAAGTCTTTTGGAGAGGTAGGCTATAGGCCTCTTTCAAGGGCCAATGTCCTGAGTTAGGACTCTTTTGGCAATGTCCCTGAGTTTATCTATGAACAAGATGAAAGGCTTGGTAACGTCAGGGAGTCCCAGGGCTGGGGCCTCTGTCAAGGCCCGCTTGAGCTGTTGGAAGGCCTGTTTACATTTATCAGTCCAGTTCAGCGAATTTTGAGTTTCTCCCTTATGGGAGTCAGTCATATAGAGGCAAGCTTTTCAGTAAAATTTAGCCTACAGTATCCAACTGCCCCCAGAAACTCTCGTCTGTTTTTTAAAAGTTTTTTTCTCATAGAGAAATTTTAACACCTTGGCTATCTTTTTGTAAATTTTTTAGTTCTCAAAGACCTTTTTGTGCTATCTCTATTAACTGGCTGAGGGGCATTTCCTTAAACCTCTCAAACCTTTGTAATTTTTGTCTAACATGTGGGGCCGACTGAGTTACAAAGAGAACAACTGGCAATATTGGGAAACCTCCTTACCTCTGGATGTCCAGTCAGGGTGGCACAAAAGGAGAACATGGTTTTGGCATTCCGGATCAGAGAGCCGGCTTCATCTGGATGGCACACTGCTTTTTGTCCAAGGGTGTCACGTGACAGGCCATTATTTTATTAAAATTATATTCTTAACAAAAAGGGCTTTTTCATAGGTAACAAAATTGTGCTGTATAATCTCCCAGATGTTCACAGCACATGTAAGAACTTGTATCTTATTTTTAATATCACCTATAATCTCATTTTAATGAAAACATTTTGCAGCAAAGTACAATCTTATGTATACTTTTACCAAAACTGATCTAATACTGTCAAATTCTGAACACATTTACTTTTTGTCAAACCTGTTATTTGTAGTACTATAAACCAAGACAAATAAAATTCACATCCTCTTGAGCCTTCTACAACTTACAATAATACCTCTCAAACTAAGCTTTAATCTTTTTCCACATTCTGGCATAGCCAGACACCTTTACTTGAAGACCACTCTCTTTGTCCCTCTTTTTACTATTACCAGTCAATTACCTTTTTTTTCACTTCTCAGACAACATCAAAACTCTCAACAAAACCCTTGAAGTCACCTTTTAGTAGTCTAAAACATGCTTATTTTATATCTTTTTACCACATAAAAATGTTGTATTTTAAAAACAAAACTGTAACCTTTTAACTGGCTCAAATATAGTACCACCTGGTTTTTACTTGGCAAAGTTGACATGACTCTTAACAACCATAGATATACATATATATGTGCACATGTTTACATTTTCACCAGAGAGAAAAAAATACTCCTTTTAAAAGGCATGCTGAGGTTGCAAGCAATCAATTGAAGTCTTACATATTAAACAAGGTGCCACAACATTAAAGACACAAACAAAGGGAGCTTCTTGCATAGTTTGGTCAGCTAAAGGAAATAATTTTTCTTATCATGAACCTTGAATCTAATAAGCCATATGGATCCTGCAACAGAAATGGGCAACAAGCCCCTAAGTTAGTAACAAGTTTAAACAGGCAACCAAGGAGAGGGCGGAGGAAGGAAGGGTTTTACCCACGGTGGGGGCTCCTCCCTGAGGTCCTGCCATACCAAGATGTAGGTGACCCAGTCGGGGTGGCTCTCTCGTCCAGGGCGGAAGATGATGTTCTTAACTGCTAAGATGAGGGGAAGGTGGAAAGTCCCCTCCGGTGGCCAATCCACGGAGAATGTGGGCCACTCAGACGAGCAGAAAGTCTGCCATTTACTTTTTTTAACCTGAAAGGAGAGATTGTGAGCCCTCTCTCGAACCTCCGACCAATGGTCGAGGGTGAGGGACAATGGGGACGATGTCGTTTGTCCCATGGTGTTCTGAAGACAAAGAGTGGTTAGCGTACACGCGACACAACAAATAACCGATCACAACAGTCACAACACACAGGACAAACAGGCCGGCCACCTCACTCTCACGCATTAGTTTCACATCAAACGAGTCACCTTAGGGGGTGCCTCCAGATTGGCCCGGACGGACCACAGATTGGGAATGAAATTCCCAAGATTGGCCCAGACGGACCACAGATTGGGAATGAAATTCCCCAGATTGGCCCAGACGGACCACAGATTGGGAATGAAATTCCCCAGATCGATAGGAAAATCCTATCGCAGACGGTGAGTCACGGAAAACCGTGTGGGGCGTCCCCCGATCACCCAAGAACAGAATTTGCCTGTGAAGTAGAGCCGGAGTTTGGCCTGGGGCGAAAGGAAATGGCGGATCGATCCAAAATGAAAGTAAACAAAAACTGGCAGTACTACTTACCCCAGAGAGGTGCCGTTGGGGTCTCCCTCTGCGAGGAGGTCTCTTCTCAGTTTGATCTCGCTGGGGCCTCCAAAATGTTAGACCGGTGTCACGAGGAAGACTCCAAGGGCCGCGCTCTCATGTAAAAACAATGGGGTTTTTATTATTCCGTGTACACGGGGTCCTCCAAACAGGTGGAAACGGAGAACCCTGAGTTGGGGCAAGGCTGGTGTTTTTAAGGATGAAAACCGCAAAGCAAGCAAGCATTGTTACAGAAGCCAATCATAGCAGTTAGAGCAGAACAGTTGGTGATTTGTCCATTTGTGATTGGTCAGATCATGAGGGGCGACCAGTGGGTCAGAGTTGATTAACTGTCTTGTTTTGCACAGCTTATTTTTAGGTCACCTAGCTCCTGTGTGGCTTGGTTCTGACATACTTCCCAATCTTGATTAGCATAGTCAGCAGACTTTATCTCTGAGTTTCCTGACATAATTACCTTACTTTAGCACCACAACCTTTCTATTTGTAGAGGGCAACAATGGTTAACATATCAATTGGGTAAGATTTTACAATTCTTTACAGAAGAGAGCATTGATTAACATATCAATCTTTTACCCAGGGGAAAAGGAAGACACACATTTACAGTTACAGGTATTACTATGATATAAACGAAGCTATTTCTGTGAAGAATGTACAATCTAATACAATCTGATGTAATTAACACAATTTGTGACGGGGCTACCAGATAGGGAAGACCCAGGATGTCAGGAGCTAGTACCTCAGGCCTTTGTTTTATGGCCTTTAGGAAGTTAAAACTTAACCTAGTTGGATTTGAAGGGAAAAGGGGAGGGGAAGCAGCAGATGGAACGAGCTTTCTTCGTCTCTTTAATGGAGCTTAAAGAGTGTTGAAAAATAGATTTTAGTACCAGGTCTGCTATTGACTTACTATTTGACACTTGATAAATCTCTTTCCCTTTCTGGGCCTCAATTTTTCATTTGTTAAACAAGAGGGGTAAGAATTGAAAGCTAAATTGTCATCTGGCTTTATGGTTTTGAAGCAATACAAAAATATGTTTATATTTAATATATATGTGTGTATGTATACAGAAATATTTATATTTCATTTTGGAATCCCGATTCTGTCAAGAATTGGATGAGAGAACCGAGGGTGTAGCTCAGTGGTAGAGCACTCACCTAGCATGTGCCAGGCCCCAGATTCCCTTCCCAGCACTGCAAACACAAGAAATTGGCTCAGAGTCAAACATACATTTCATTTCGTGTCATCCTGAGGATACTCAGTGCACAGTGATTTCGGCCTAGCAGAATTTCTGAACAAGAGTGTTCAACAAGAGTGTTCAGTACACAGCACTTACAATCTTCAAATTGCTCGGTAGTCATGAGTACTGCTATACGAAAGTCCCAGGAGATTGTTACCTCCTTTTAAAATGGGGTGTAAACTGAGGCAAGGAGATTGTGATGTGTCTAGAGCCTTAAAGAAAATCTTGAGATCTTGTTCATTAAAGTCATGACCTGAGAATGATTTGTGATTATCTGATTTGCTTTACGTGAAGTGGAAATTCTTGGAGGAAGGTTGTGGGAGCTGGGTCATGTCTCCATTTTTTAAAAATGCAAATATCCTATTGAAAAAATTTGCTTCTTTTAGGGTATATTTCAGATGCTCTTTAGGAACAAGAAATGATACAGTACAATCTGTTTACTCACAGCAAGAATATATAATAGGAACTCAGTAGTTGAATAAAATTTTATTTTTTAAGGATCATATTTTACATTGAGGAAATAAGACTTGTCTCAGCTAAGATCTGCAAACAATTAGGAAAGTACTGACTGGATCTCAGATTCAGAGTTTTGCTTACAGACAATATTTGATTCTTAAACTTAGTGTCTGGCAGAAAGTTGACTCTTGCCCAAGCTGCTGTATGGATTGAGAAAGTGCACTTTGGTCATTTACTAAGTTACTGTGTGCCATTGTAACTTAAGTTCTGCTTTTCTGTTTACCCTTCTACAAATTCAGAGCAACAGTGGCTCCTCCTATCTCTCACATAGGCTTTTGTGAAGATATATCGTAACTACACTGATCTCTTAGAAGAAAGATATTATATATGGGCAAAATATTATATGCAGGGGTTAGCCAAAAATAAATAAGATTTGTAGAGTGCTAATAAATACATGTAAGTGGATATCTTGAACATATCTGCCTCACAGAGGTGCTAAAATGTAAATGATACTTATAAACTTCCTTGAAATATTTAAGTTAAAGAATATAGAATTGGCAAGGTATGAATACTTTAACTGTTATAATGAATACACGTATTTTCCAATTCATATGCAAAGCTATAACAAATCTGAAATGAATGAGCCTTTTAAAATGAATATTTTGGGAGATAGCCTCTATTCCCTACAGAGTTCTGACTCAACTACTAATGGACTAACTATTCCCATGTATGATTTTTCACCTGTTTTGTGATTTTAGTAATCTGCCTTGAATTTGTGGTAGCAACAATTTCAATAGCTTGGTGTTACCATTTATTCAAGCTCGGCAGGCATCAGGAGCCACGTAAAATGAAAGGGAGAGAGTTCTGTGTCTAACAAGGTTACTTCAGATTGCTTGACGTTTTTTCTATGACATTTGCTTGAAAACAGTCTACTAGCTTCATTAAACTGTCTTTGGTAGGCAGCAGCTAAATATTTCCTGTAGTCTAGATTTTCCTATTCCCAGCAGATTGGCATTAGAGTTAGGAGGAGAGAAAGGGAATGTAAGCCAAGGGGCTGGCACTGGACAGAACCGCAAGGACTTTTTAGGAATCTATGTACCTTGCTTGCGTGCATGTACTGAGAAAGTAGATACAATTAGTTCAGATTACAGAGGAATGTTCCTCTTGGGAATGGATGGTTCAGAGGGACAGAGAACAAAATATCTTCTGCTCAAGCTCACCTGATCAGAGTGTACTAGGAGAACCAGAAGGAAATCGCTATTTTTATAGTTCATATCACTTGAAAACTGTGTACTCTAAAATTATTTCAACTCTGCAATAGATTTGAATTTTCTATAAAAAATATTAGAGGAAAAAAGAAATGCAGCTTTACTCCAATTCTACTGCCAACCCCTTCCTGATTCAGGCATCACATACGCAAAATGCGAACTCACTGAATCTAGTGCATCACACAGTGAGTTTCATAGTCTAGAATGCCCTCTGCCCTTCTAAAATAAAGTTTATGCATTTTCCACTCACCATCTCCTGCTAGAAGGTGAAAATAAGGTTTTCAGAGGCCCTTAAACACACTGACCTCATTCAGGAAATAAGAAAGGTGATAATAACAGGCTGTAACATATTATTAATAAAGTGGCCAGTGGTCATCTGAGATTTCCTCTTTGGAGGTAGCTGAGAGGGAGAAGAAAAAAGGGAAACAGTTGACAGTAAAACACACACACACACACACACACACACACACACACACACATTGATTTTTATTATATGGTGTACCTGTAAGTTTCTTTAAAAAATGTGGACTGAATGTTTACAAAGTGAATTCACCAACTCCCACTGTTGAATGACTTGTAGTTATGAGGAATGTGTTTCCCAAACCCCAAAACTGAGATGAACACTTTGAAACTGAGACTTCCTAGAAAGCACGGGGTGTGTGATGTGTTCAGCATTCTGCTTTCCATCTCTTTGTACTCCGTGGAGCTGAAGGAAAACATTTATGATAAAGTTCGATGAAGGTTTGTCATGAATCTCATTTTGTGTTGAGGGACAATTGGCATTTTGAATTGGAGTTCTGGGGCTAAAAGCACTCGTGCAAAATGTTGTTGGGAGCCGCGGCCGACACCGGTCGCCTTACTTGGCGGACGTAGGGCCTGTGGGTGGGAGCGGAGCCTGAGCTAGATTGCCCCTCCCATCGAGTGAACCAAGTTGGCGCCTGCTTCCTGCCCCCTGATTGCGCTGGCGACTTAAACAACCCGCTCTGTAAGATAGTCTGCCTAGCAACAACTGATGTTAGCCAGTCAGCCCGCATCGCGCGCTTTAAACTGATTGGCTACTGTTGCCCTATAAAAGTGAATGCCTCTCCCGCCACGAGGAGGAAGCACAGAGAGAGATAGAGAAAGTCCACCGGCGAGAAAGGGCTGGTGGCAGAGAGGAGGCCTCGCGGGGCCCACGCGGAGACAAATAAAGGCAAGGTTGCACACCGCCAGACTTTGTCGTGTGTCTTTCCTGCCGGCCGGGAGCGACCCCGACATTTGGTGACCCGCACGGGGACTGATCAACCCCGAGACGCGGCGGTGGTGTGCAACGCTCCAGCGTGGTGCTGCCGGACAGGTGAGTTGGGGATAAGCCTGGGCTCTGGGTGGCGCGCACCTACAGGGCTTTTAGACTCCCCTCAGGCTCACGCGTAGGTGACGGGTTCTTTAAGTCACACGCGGTGAGTTACAGCCCTTAGAGGTTGAGGATGGGTAATTTACCGAGCGCGGAGGCGCGGCCCTTGGTAAAGGCCCTTAGAAAGCTTTTAAAAGCTAGAGACCTCAGGGTAGGTCAAAAAACACTGGAACTATTCATAGCAGAGGTAGATAGGGTGGCTCCCTGGTTTTTACCCACGGGGCATTTAAACCTGCCGTCATGGGAGAAGTTAGGCGGGGACCTCGCCTCGGCGGAATTGGAAGGGGATATTTCGCCGGCTATTCGCCCCCTGTGGGAAATGATACATGCGTGCCTTGACTCCTATGCCGAGTTGCGCCGCGAATTGTGTGCGTGCGCCGCTCGAAAAAAGCAGAGAGAGGAAAAAGGGCCCCCGAGCGCTCTCTGGCGGGGAGGAGATAGAGAGCCATCCGCTCCGCCCTGGAGCTCTTCTCCAGAAGCGGCTCCCCGCCGAGAGGCCGCTACAGGGAACCCTCCCTTCTCTCAGCCGGCACAGGAAGTGACGCCCCGTTCCACTCTGTCGCGACTGCCGTCCTATGACGTTGCGCCGTGGGGCGGACGGTATTTTCATGGGCGGCTACTCTGCCGAGCAGGCTGAGAAAAACGCCGGTCGAGGAAACGGGGGCTGGGGATTTAGCTCAGCGGCATAAGCGCCTGCCTTGTAAGCAGGCAATCGCGAGTTCGATCCCTGGTACCGATAAAAAAAAAAAAAAAAAAAAAAAAAAAAAAAAAAAAAAAAAGACCAAAAATAAAAAAAATAAAAAATAAAAAATAAAAAACAAAAAGGGGGAGTAAGCCAAGGCCTGCCTCCAAAGGCGCGGTTATCTATGGCATGACAATGGATGGGCCCGGATCCGGTGGTTAGCTGGAACCGAGGCGCGGTTTGTGTCTTCCCACAGGAACCGGGATGAGAACCACTGTGGGTACCGGAGAGACTGACACGGGCGACAAAGCCCTCGACTGAAGATCAGGCCTGTTCCACCAGAGGCCAACCGCAGACCCAACAACAAGATGAGCCCTAAAAGAACTGCAGGACAATCCCTTTTTGGGGAGCCTGGAATGGCTTGCTCCCCTATGTTTTACCATTGTTAGGTCCCCTGTGCTCCTTGCTTCTGTTCTTACTTGTAGGACCATTCTTGCTCCGATGGGTTACATCATTTATTAATGGGCGCCTTGCGGCGGCCCGGCGTCAAGTACACCTGGTTGCCCATGCGGCCCTGGCAGCAGCCCGTGATGGGCACAATGACCCCCAGGCTTACGCATGGCTCGCTCGACTGGCCTACGACCGGGTCTAGATGTGGCGGGTCTTCCGCATTCCTTCCCTATTGACACCACACAGCAGGGTGGGTGAGTCAATGACGGGTAAGAGCGTGCCTCCCCAGCACGACTCGACCTAAGCCAGGTCCTACCCCATGGCGCACGAAAGCCGCTGGATTACTAGAATCTGACCAGATCTAGATGCCTCTCCGAGGGGATCACACGGAGGGGCATGAGTGCATGCCTATGTGCATCCAGGTTCCGTCCAGTTCACTCCTGGCCCTGGAAAAAGGACGAGGGTCTCAAGGCTTTGGCGGATCCGGGGGCGGCCGACCAGGGTCCAAGCCAAGGGCCTACGGTGGGCCTCAACACAGGGCATAAGCCTCTGCACTCGATCCAGGGCGGGCTGCGATGCATACATTCATTCAAAGTAAATAAATTAGGGGGAGATGTTGGGAGCCGCGGCCAACACCCGTCGCCTTACTTGGCGGACGTAGGGCCTGTGGGTGGGAGCGGAGCCTGAGCTAGATTGCCCCTCCCATCGAGTGAACCAAGTTGGCGCCTGCTTCCTGCCCCCTGATTGCGCTGGCGACTTAAACAACCCGCTCTGTAAGATAGTCTGCCTAGCAACAACTGATGTTAGCCAGTCAGCCCGCATCGCGCGCTTTAAACTGATTGGCTACTGTTGCCCTATAAAAGTGAATGCCTCTCCCGCCACGAGGAGGAAGCACAGAGAGAGATAGAGAAAGTCCACCGGCGAGAAAGGGCTGGTGGCAGAGAGGAGGCCTCGCGGGGCCCACGCGGAGACAAATAAAGGCAAGGTTGCACACCGCCAGACTTTGTCGTGTGTCTTTCCTGCCGGCCGGGAGCGACCCCGACAAAATGTAAATGTCTTAATTATCATTCATTATGCATCTTCAGAGGTACATTATTATACATAATTATGCATATGCCTCTAAAGGGGTATGGCTTCTAAAGTGACCACATTTCTCAAATTCCAAACTGAGTAACTATTAGAAATGTGGTCCAGCAAGGATATTGTATATTTTGAAATCTGGACTGTCCTGGCAAAGCGCAGATGTCCTTTGGCAGTGGCTGTGCCCACTGCACATGCACTTTTCCACTAATGCAAGGCAGGATGGGCGTGTTCTTCAGAGGGGAAAGGGCAGTAACAGCTCATGGCTGAGTGACTGTGGTGCCTTTGGGTTATACGTTTTTTCCACCTGGCGACAGTGAGGGAGGCTGAGAAGAGAAGATTTAGGAAAAAGCAAACAGTAGTTTTATTATTCGGAGCGGGAGAGTAGGTAACACTGTAAAGGGTTAGCAATCTTCTGGGGACATCCTTGCTTAGGTTGGGGACTGGGGCTCTGGGGATGTTGTGCATGGGTGCGTACGGAGTTATGAGCAGCACTGTGTCCCCTGAAGTTCTTATATGGAAGTCATAAGACCCAGTACTTCAAAAAAGTGTGATTGTATAGCTGTTTTTCCCGGTCAGTGGGGAATGGATTCTAGGAACTCCCCAAAATACTAAAATCCTCCAAATCTCAAGTCCATCATGTAAGATGGTGTAGTATTTGAATACAAACCACATACCTCCTTCCTATACTTTAGATCATCTCTAGATGACTTGTAATACAGTGCAAATGCTATATAAATATTTCCTATGCCATATTGTTAAGGGAATGATGACAAGAAAAAAATTTTGTGTGTGTCAGTCCAATGCAGTTTTCCTGAGACAGGGTCTTGCTATCTAGTTCAGGCTGGCCTTCAACTCACTGTGTAGCCCAGGCTGGCCTCAAACTCATAGTGATCCTCCTGCCTCAGCCTCTTAAGTATGAGAATTAGAGGCATGCACCACCATGACTGGAGGTGCAGTGCAATTTTTTAAAAATAGGTTTTTATTCCAGGTTGGTTAAATACACAGATGCTGGACCCATTATAACGAGAACCAACTATATAGAAGTAGGGCCTTTCTAAATGTAATTTAAATGAGGCTGTAAATGAGGGTTGACCTCAATTTTACTGGTGTCCTTAGAACACAGATGCAAACAGAAGGAAACTCATGTGAAGACATAGACAGAACCTGGCCATTTACAAGCCTAAGAGAGAAACTGCCAAAGAATCCAACGTTCTTTGTGCTCGTGAATAACTGATGTCTTATTTTCTGGGGCACAATACCCAACATCCAAAGTTAAAGGAGGAAAGGCTTACTTTAGCTCAGAGTTTGGAGCTGTTAGTCAGCTGGTGCCAAGGCAGGTCAGCATGCAGGAGGGCGTGACAAAGGAGGAAGAGTCCATGCCCAACAGGCAGGAATTCAGGCACAAGCCTAGTAGATGGTGCCATACACACCCAGCGGGGGTCATTTCTATTCAGTAGATCCGCAGTCCACACCCAGAGCCATGCTAAACTGGTCAGTAGGCTAATTTAGTACCGCACACCCACAAAACAACCACCCCCCCCAAAGGCTTAGGTGGGGCATCTACATATAAACCACAACAAATGGATGCAGAAAATATGATATGATTTTATATACATATATATATATATATATACCATAAAGAAGAAGAAATTTGATCATGTGTAGGAAAACGGATGCACCTTGAGACCATAATATTAAGAGAAATAAATCAGACATGGAAGGTTAAATATGGCATGGCTTTTCTATGCAACAATCCCAAACTATCAGTAATCCGAAGAGCAAAAGAAAAGAGAGATGACCGGACACAGGGGGAAGACTTTGTGACATGGAAAAGGGATCTGGGGACAGGGGAGACAGGAGGGAGCAAAGGGAAAGAAGTAAGAATGATTAAGATCTATGTGTGGACAGATTCCCCAAGATGAAAATCAAGGACATGCGTCACAAACACATGCCAATGAAACAAGGAACCAGTGCTGCCGACAGGGCCCACCCCGCTGCCATGCTTCACTGCGGCAGCCTTAGCAGGCTGGCATGCCAGGGTAATGCTGAGGCAGGGCTGGACCTTTGAGCGAAAGGCAGCAATTTGGGCTGGGGTTGGAAAAGGTCTCTGGGAATGACATGGCCCTGGTAGTGTTCTTGTGTGAGTTTTGCAACAAGCACCAAGGAGAAAGTTATTAGGAAAAACATGACACTTCCTGGGGACTAACGGGCCATGAGTTTTCTATCTCGGGCTCTAGGTTTGCCAGAGTGAGTTGAGCAACACATGTATCTAGTGTGAGGCCAGGACAAAGCTTAGAAGAAACCAACTTGTACAGACCTGGAGAAAAGCTCGTGTGGAAGATTTCTCAGCTACAGCTGATGGGAGCTACCCTTCAGTAGCTGCAGAGAAGGTCACGGTGTCATTAAATGGCATCCCCTTTAACCGATGCTCCAATAACTATGTACGTGAATTTCCTAATCCTTAAGAACACCATTCAGTTGTAGATCATTTTCTTTCCTCTGTTCCCAGCTTATCTGGCTTCTTCCTTGAATGGGACCCAAGTTAACCCCATTGCTCTCCTTTGGACTCTTGATTAGACACCTCTTTGTAGAGATCTGAACTCATCAGGCTGACAAAGCAAATGCCGAAAGGGAGAATAATCCCCATTATCTGTACAAGGGGAAAGAAGCTAACAATGGCTATTGAGGCCTCTCCTTCTCTCTCCTCATGTTGCTCTGCATCAGGGCTGCCATATGCATACTGTCTCATTTTCTCCTCCCATCTGGTGTATGATGAACACACTATCATCAGCCATACTTTATAGTTTAGGAAACTGAGGCTCCGAAAGTGAAATGGCCACACCAGAAGTTACAGAGCCAGCAGATGGTGAAGGCGGAGTGAGAAGCCAGGACTGCATGACTGAAATCTTAATAGTCTTAATTACCTTACATGACACCTCTGCCTTTGAATGATACAAACACTATAGATCATGTGGGATTTAATCTAAAGTCTTGAGATGCTAAAATGAGAGGACAAATTGTTTCCCAGCATGATCTGCACACATCCTGAAACTGAAGGAGGCACTTTAGAACAAAATGAAGGTAGTTGTATTGTTGTATTTTGCGTGTTACAGGGAATAAAAATGCTATATATATATATATATATATATATATATATATATATATAAAACCTCAAGTTGTAAAGTCTGAAAAAATTGGCTTGAGGAGGTTCTTCATGCATCTCTAGACACCCAAAGGCATGTAGGGTAGCAAAACAGAAAAACAGATCCACATGTTATTTTCAATGCAAAATAAATGAAAATGGACCCAACTCAACAGAAAATTACAGTTCCCTAAGAGTGCAAATGCACCCATTGGACTTTGGCCTAGTGTTCTGTCAGGTTCAATTCGGGCTTTTGAAGACCTTCAGTGAGCTTCAGATGCTGTTCTGTTATTTAGCCTTCGTGACAACCCTGAGGTAATGCCTGGCAATGCATCCATTTTCAGAATAGGAACTTGGGCTCTAACAGGAAACTGGCTGTGAGTTACTTGATCCTTTTGGTGACATTTTGTGTGTGTGTGTGTGTGTGTGTGTGTGTGTGTGTGTGTGTGTTGTGGTATTTGGGATTGAACCCAGGGCCTTGTGTGCCCAAGACAAGAACTCTGCCACTGAACCACACCCCCAGCCCTCAATGACATTTTAAAGAGGGAAAGTTTAGTTAATTTTTAACCTCCAGAGTACAGTTGGCAAAGGGTACTCAAATAAATAAATGCAGTTTGCTATGGCAAAGTATTTCAAAATTTGTATTTCTTCAGGGTGGTGAAATCCTTTTTCTTTTTTGTAAAGTGGCCTTGATGATGAGAAGATTGGGGCTGCTGATGGACAGGTCATGGCATGAGCAATCGCTGGAAAAGGGCTACACTAGTTCAGAGGGTTTAGAGTCAGCCTTAAGCTTCGGCTGCTCACTTCAAGGAAAGCAGTGGGTGTACTTTCCCATAACTCATCACTCAGAGTCCCTGAGCTGGAGAGCTGGGATGATCTCTTTCTCATGTGAACATCTCTGAACACGAGAAATCAGCCCCGCACACTACTTAGATACCCCACCATGCAACTCCAAAACCAAGAAACATGCATATGGGAACATATATGTGCAATGAAACTGTGGCCTGGGCTCTATTCCCATTCTAACGTGCGTCACTGTCATCTTTTATTCTACTTAGTGAGCAGGCTGTACTTTGCTCATATCCTCAGATCCACTGAGGGTAAAATTCCCAAGCATAGCAACAGTGTCCAAGCAGAAGCAGCAGTCAAATGTCCTTAACTAGCGTAGGAAAGGACTGAGTACTAATAATCAACCTCAAAAGCCAAATCAGAAGTGGGATCTAATGTAGCGGGTGTTACTGGGGTGGCGAGGGATGGCAACCAGCAACAGGCAGGCTCTGCCATGCAAGAATTTGCACCAGTTCAGTGGAAATCCCGATGCAGCTGGATATTCCTCAGATAGGGGGAAAAAAAAAACACAAGCAGAAAATGGGACCTGATTTCCCTCAGAAATGACAACTTTACCATTAAGAGAGTGCAATGTTATTCTAAGTGTACATTACACCATTGGATTTTATAATGAGGTGTGATTTTATGCTCCATGTTGCAAATAAGGAAACTGAGGCTTAGGATGGTTAAGTAACTTTCCAAGATAACATAATTTCAAGACACAGGGCTAGAATTGTAATCTCAGTATGTGGGCATTTCGAGTCCATAATTCTTTTCATTTTCATTTTTATTAACACACGTTTATGACCACATTCATTCTGTAGACTTGATACAGGTACATAGCACATCTTAATTCTTTTTAAATTCCCTTTTCCTTCTGTGTTTTCTATTATCTATGTTTTATTTTGCTCTTTCACTCAGTCTTTTACTTAATTTGTGCTTTTCATTTAAAAGAAACCATGTGATACTTACACTTGTATGTCTGATTTCTTTCACTGAACATTATGATTTTAAGGTGCATGCATATGGACTCAAATGTATTTTTCTTAATGGTAGGGTAGTTTTCCACTGAGTACCTCATTTTCTTTATCCATTCATCTATTGATGGACAAACCGGCTCCTTCCAAGATTTAGCTATTACAAATTGTGCTGCTATAAACATGAATATGTAAAACTACAAATACATATTCCATTTGACTCAGTTATTCCCCTTCTATGTATCTTCCTGAAAAAGTTAAAGACATCATATTACAAGGACTCCATGTACTCACTCATTAGGACAGGAGTAGCAACTTTCTCTAAAGGGCTACATAATAAATATCTTCAGGCTTACCAAGCAAATGATTTCTATCACAGTAACTCTGCTGACATAGTACAAAAGCTACCAAGGATAATACTGCATATAAAGGAATGAACACAGCTGTGTTGATCAACACATGCTGCTCTGGTCTTAGAATTAAGTTGGCCTTGAATCAGAGAAGGGAGTCTACAGTAAGGAAAGGGGACTGAGATAAAGCCTGGATACCAGCCTCAATGATGCTGATAAATCTTTATGGGAACTTGGGAGAGTTACATAATGTTTTTGTGCCTTACTTTCCGTGTTTACAAAGAAAAATGAAAATGACTTTTCTACATATCTCACTGAAAAATATTTTCAGGAAGATGGGGAAATATAGATGGCCTGTACCCTAAAAAATGGAATTATCATATGACTCTTACATGGTTCCTTTTGCTTCTACAATTATGCGGCTTCCTGGAGGTCTGGTGGCTTTGGAAGAAGCAGATGTCCCCATAGCTTTCCTGCAGCAGCAGGTGAGTCGGTGGCACTTGCATACCAATATGAAAGTCAATCCCTATGGCAACAAACAGACTCAGAAGCAGCTCCCACGCTGTGCAAAAGAACAATGGAAAGACAGCAAACCAGAAAGTGAAAATCAGACAAGACAGGGAATTGCAAGAAGAGTCAGTTACGCTCAGCTTGAGTGGCTAGTGCTGGTACCCAAATAACCTGCTGATGTTGATAATGTACTGTCTCCATGATGGGAATTATTTACATTGGACCAGAGAACTCTTGCTTCATCGGAACCTATGTTTGTAACATCATTAACAGTCAAATAATCCTTCCTGACAAGCAGCTTGTCAGGACTCTCACTTCTGGACATTGGGAAGAATCTTTCCAGTGTGGTCCCCAAGTCTCTCCCTAGGGAGTGGCTTCAGTGAGGACTTGCAGCCACATGATAGAATGGTTCATGGAGATGATTAGGTCCAACTCTGCAGGTTCCCAGTAGTGAAAGTGAGACTCAAGAGGGAGCTGGCTGAAGGCTGTCAGATGTAACTGCAAGAATGACACTAGATCTCAAGTCTTCTCATTCTTGTCCAATGATTTATCCCATTTTTGGAACCTGATATGTCTGCTTCAATTCCCTGAAATACCTTAGTATTGGCAAGTGAATCCTAGGCAATAATTCCCGTCTCAATTATTTTTGCATATCTTCAGTTAAAAGCCAATTATTTGGCCACCTTCCTTCTGAAGCAGTAAAGATAAAGGCCCCCTACACCTGTGGGTTCCCATGAAATAGTTTACACAATTAAATTGTAACCAATACGTTCTGTTTTTCTCTTTGTTACCAGTCATTATTGTTTAGGGTCAAGTTGAAAATAGTTAAAACGTGTTCTCCAATATGATTTTACAGAATAATAGTAAGTGCTATCTATTGTAAGGCACCTTTTACAAGTGTTCTATTACTGATAATTGCTAGACCCAACCACTATGTAGTATTTTTTAACCAATACTCAGTAAGTTTGGCCATTGAAGTTAGCAAACAATAAAGTATTTTCTTCTAGCTTCGCCAGTCTCAGATGAATTCACACAACAAAACCTCTGGGTGCCTGGATATGGCAGGAGATGAGAGTTTAGATGTTTTCCTAATTAACTTCTAGACATCTGTGCCTATTTGCACAGAGCATTGTATTTTTGTAATGTTTCCAGGTATGTTATTTCCTCTGCATTACTAGGGTGCTCAGTTTTATCCTATGCATTGTACACAGGAGGCAAGAAGATGTTAAATTTGGTAGTAAAATGATAGAATTTGAATTTAGCAGAGCTCAAACCCCAGCCCGTCTGTTTCTTTGTTGCATGATTGGGAAAGATTACCTGAACTCTCCATTCTCAGTTTTCTCATCTATAAAGTGGGAAAAATAATGGTACCTACTTCTTAGGATTGAATTGCAGGTAAATGAGCTAATGCAGACAGCACTTAGTGAAGCAGGTTTCCAAGTAGTCTCCATTATTTCCTTGGGAAGCCTGGGAAGACTAATAAACCATTTATTTTTTAGGACACAGGAAAAAAATGAAATCATTTATCCTAAAACCAAGAATAGTATTAAATAAAAATACAGAAATGCCAATTGTTAGTGCGCACACACACACACACACACACACACACACAGCCTCTGTGTTAAGAGTACTTAAAGTCAATTTTTCCATCAAAAATTTCATGCTGTGAGAGAATTTTTTCTCTCAGCCAAATGCCTTCCTGTCTTCACTGTAACCGGTGTGTTTTATTATTGCTACATTAATTCCCACTGAAACATCTTTCCTCTGGAGCATGTGATGTTATTTATAGCTACTGAAACAACAATTTTTCCATATTTTGTCAATTAAGCATGTCATAGATTTTAATATTTACAGTCTCATATGGTTTACTGAACTAATTGGAAGAAAAATAAAATAATGATATATGGAATAAAATAAAAGATGCAACTTTCAGCACCAAAGAACCAGGGGTAGAATCCTATCCTGTTGGTTTCAAAAGTGAAAATTAAATGTAATTATGAGGTTGGTAATGAACACACTGGTAATTTTGGTAAGCATTTCAAAGAAAAACTAATATTTAAATATTTCATATCTGGAATTCCAATTTTTGCATCTATGCTTGCCAATTCTCTCATAACAGACAAAATTGCCATGGGAAGCAGATAGTACAACATACTTTTGGATGGTAAATTCACTTATTGCCAAAATCTGAATAATACAAAGGCAAACCCAATTGTGTTGGCAGCGTAATTGTACTAACCTGGACCGGACACAGAAAGCCTTGATTTTGGTGTTAGCTTTCATGATATGTATGGGGCAGCCCCATCCTCAGTCATACTTAAAGTCCTAACTCCAGTACCTGGGAGTTTGACTGTATAGTAGCACTCCCTTGTCTATGGTTTTATTTTCCACAGTTTTAGTTTTCTGTTGTTGACAACCTAACCCTACCCATAACCCTACCCCTAATATCAAATGGGAAATCCAAAAATAAACAATTCATAAGTTTTACATGTAGGCCATTCAGAGTGGTGGGATGAAATTTCATGCAGTCCTGCTGTTCTCCGTATTCCACTGTATATGCTACCCTTCTGATAGTCACTTAAAGAGCCATCACTTAGTAACCATGTTGATTATCAGATCAACTGTCATTGTATCATAATGTAATACCTGTGATCATGTAGTCCTTATGTAGTAATTTAAAACTACATCGCTTCCCTCACATCTCCTCAAATAGGTATTGAGTCATCTCACATGATTTAAAGAAGTGAATATAGTATCATATGATATTTTGAGAGACAAAGAAGATCACATTCATGTAATATTCACTACAGTATATTACTGGAATTGTTCTGTTTTATTATAGTTATTAACTTCTTACTGTATCTAATTTATAAATTAAGAATTATCTTAGGCATGCATAGGAAAAATAGTATTGCAGGGTTTGATACTATCCACAATTTCAGTATCCAGCGGAGAACTTGGAAGATGTTCACTATGAATGAGGAAGGATTTTAATAGTGGTTGTTATATAAAAATGAGATGATAGGAATGAGACCAAATTCCACCTGGAGTCCTTATAAGGAAAGACGATTAGGATACGGACACACACAAAGAAAGCTATGTGACAAGATGGCCATCTATAAGCCAAGGAGATAGACTTTAAAAGAAATCAACTTTCTGGACTCCTTAATCTCAGACTTGTGGTCTCCAGAGCTGTAAGGAAATAGCTCACAGTTTAAGCTAGCCAATCTTTGGTGTTTTGTTGTAGAATCCTGTGCAAACAATATATAAGTCCTATGATTGATGGCTTGATTCCCTCAGCTGAGGCAAAGACTGATACAAGTTTTATATCTGTGTATCCTTCTACTCACTGACTCGATCATTGAAAGTAAAGCTGTCGCAACGGCCAGCCAACCCCAGATGAATGCTTACCCCTTTCAAAATGGCATGGCTAGGCCAGGGCTTCAGCTCAGTGGCTCAGTGTTTGCCTGAAAAGCATGAGGTCCTGAGTTTGACTCCCAGTACCAAAAAAATCAGCTGTAGGGGCCGAGGATTTAGTTTGGTGGCATAAGCTCCTGCTTGGCAAGCCCACAGTCCTGAGTTTGATCCTTGGTACAAAAAACAAAACAAACAAAACAAAACAAAACAAAACGGAACAGCTGGGTTTTTCAAACAGAAGTCAGGTACTAAGCACAAGGGAACAGTTAGATCAACACCATAAGTGTGTAAAATACAAAGAAGACATGAAGATATCAGATGTTTAGGTAGGCAGAAGGCCAAAATGCAGATAGATAAGTAATCTCGATTAAACTCAACATGCCTGTAAACAAAAGGTCAATGAACTTAAACCAGCTAGTTCTGCTTCAGTAAGGGTTCTCCCATATTCTCTGGCAGAAATTGGAACTAGTCCCAGCTTGGGTGGTTTTGAGCTTCAAGAAGTAGCAAAAGTGCACTTCCAGTAAGGAAATTTGGTTTCATGGTGCTGAGTGCAAATTATTTGGAAGTTTATTGCTGTAGAATTACACTAGGTACTGATTTATAATGAGCCATGTACTCAATAAAGTACTCGAGACATCAGGAAACATCAGGAGGGAGAGGGTAGTTAGGTTCGAGCTATGACAAACTACGTCTATGTTGGTTAAGCTTGATTGGCATGAGAGACTTAAGAAATTAGTAAAATACACTGCTGTGTGTGTTTGGGTGCGTCATGGGAGCATGACCTTGGGAACTACATCTTGGCAATGGTCTCTTTCTCTCTGGCTTTTCTCCTGCTGTTTACTTCCCAGATGCCATGAGTTGAGCAACTTTGCTCCCCTATGCCCTTCCTACTAGGCTGTTTGTGCGCTGGAGCCAGATGACGATGGACTGAATCTTCTGAAACTGTGAGTTAAAGTAAACGTCTCCTCCTTTAAATTGTAGGTGTCTTATATTGTGTCCCAACAACAGAAAAGCTGACTGATACAAGGTCCACCAGAATAAACTTTTATGATGTAAATTTAAAATACTAGGTAACATAAACATGTTTAAAACCCCACAAATCTGTAAAGACTTAGCAGGTTGTTTGAGTGCAATCAGATCAAAATTTAAGAGAAATGGGAATTGAGTGTGTTTTACCACTCCAAGCAAACTTGGCTTTCAGGTTTTGTGGCTTCACAAGGTGAAGAAGGTGACATAAAAGCCCAAGGCCTTCCTCAGGGAAGAAACTAATACGGGCTTCTTTGCCATATTAACCTTGTACCCTAAAGAGCTATACTGTGATGGAAAGTAGGAATAAAGACATTTTCCTTCAGAGTTAAACAAAAAAACCATGCAAGTAAAGGAAATGAAAATTGTCTCACTGTGAATTGTGGCCATTAGTGTGTCCTCATATAGAAATATAAGCTGAGTTTGTACTGTTTGAATTGTCAAGAAACTATCAAGCCCTGAGTTGATTGAAAATTATTAAAACAAGTAGACTAATTAGAACAAGTTTCAGGACACAAAATTAGCATTTACATACACTAAAATGAACTCTATAAAAAAATAAATCAAGATAACAGTAACATTTAAGATAGTATCAGAAAACAAAAATTTAGGAATAAATTTAACAGAACGGGGGAAAAGACGTGTACATTGAAAGTTTTAGAACACTGAGGAAAGGAATTGAAAATGCCAGTAGAAATAGATGAAAAATAACCTGTATTCAAGCACTGAAAAAAATTTAATATTGTTAAAATGCCCCTACTATGCAAAGTTATTTTCAGATTGAGCGCAACCCCCATCAAAATTCCAATGACACTTTACAGGCAAAGAAAAAGCACTCCTAATATTTGCATGGTGCCACAAAAGATTCTTGTATCACCAAAACTGGACAAAAAGAACAAAGCTGAAGGTAATATACTGCATGATTTCAAAATATGCTATAAAGTTATAGGAATCAAAACAGCATGATACTTGCATAAAAACATAAAAAGATCAATGGAACAGAATAAGGAACCAAGAAATAAATTCATGCAATTATGATCAGTTGACCTTAACAAAGGCAAAACACACACACACACACACACACACACACACACACACACACTGATGAAAAGTCATTCTCTTTAATTAATGGTCTTTGGAAAATAAAATCCATAAGCAGACAAATGAAATTAGAACTTTGTCTCATACCATGTCCCAAAATTAATTCAAAATGGATTAAAGACTTAGCTATTTGAAACTTTAAAACAACAAGAACAAAGCCAAGAAAAGCTTCTTCATATTAGTCTGGCTAATGACGTTTTTGGTTGTGACACTAAAACTATAGGCAACACAATCAAATGGGATTGCATCAACCTAAAAGGAAGTGAAACAATCAATGACATGGAGAGACAGTCCAAGGAATGGGAAAAAATATTGGCAGACTTGTCCATCTGATAAGGAGCTAATATCCAAGTACAAAAAGAACTCAGCTCTATAGCAAGAAAACAACCCTACTTAACAATTGGTAAAAGACCTAAATTGACATTTCCCCAGGGAATACATAGAACTGGCTAACAAATGTAGGAGGAAAATGCTCAAAGCCATTAATCATCAACAGGGAAACGCACATCAAAATCACCATTAAATATTACTTTTCTACCTGTTATAATTGCTCCCCCACCTCCTCCTCCGCCCCCACCTTCTCCCCCACCTCCCCCTTCTCCTCCATCTTCTTTTTCTGGTACCAGGAATCCAACTCACAACCTTGCACTTGCCAGGCAGATGCTGTGCCACTGAGCTACATCCCTGGCAGCAGCTGCTGCTGCTGGCTTCTTTTTCTTTGTCTTCATCTCTGTCTCCACCTCCATCTCCTTCTTCTTATTCTTATTGGGGCTGGTGAATTGAAACTGGTGTCCGCACTGAGCGACATCTCCAAACTCCACCCTCGCCCCGTGCCTAAAGTTTGACACAGGTCCTTGCTAAGTTACTAAGCTACCCAAGCTGGGTTCAAATTTGCCATCTTCATGCTTCAGTCCCCCAGGGCGCTGGGACTACAGGCATGTGCCACCTGGGCCTGACTTGTCAGTGAAAGTATTAATTGGTCCAGTCATATAAAACAAAATAGAAGTTCTTTAGAAAAATAAAAATAGAACTACCAGATGATCCAGTGATTCCTCTTCTGGACCGGTATCCTCAAAAATAAAATCTATATGTTAGAGAGATACCTGCACTTTTGTGTTCATTGTAATATTACTCATAGCAGCCAAGCGATGAGTCAATCTAATTGTCCATCAACAGATGAATGGATAAAGAACTTGTAGCATGCATATAATAAACACACACAGTGAAATAATAATAGTCACACAAAAAAAGACAAAATTCTGTCATTTGCAGCAGCATGAATGAACCTGGAGGACACTGTTAAAAGAAATAAGTCAAGCATAGAAAGACAAATACCACATGGCCGCACATATGTGTGGAATCTAAAACAGGCAAACTTGTAGAAGCAAAGCATAGAATGGTGGTTGCCAGTGGCTGGGGTTTAGCGGGGGAATGCAGAAATTTTGTTCCTAGGGTATAAAAGTTTCAAATATGCACACATATTGATATCCCTGACTCTAACATAGAACCACAGGATTGATTCATCTAACATTTTCACCTTGATTATTTGTAACTCCTTTCTCTGACTGTGGTAAATCTGGCCCCTACCATCTATCCACTATTCATTTAATTATTTAACCCTAGTGTTTCATAGCTTAGTTTCACAGTTTCTAGCCCTGAATCCCTGTGGGAAGCAAATTTACCAACTAGAGTACACAGTGTATGTACCATTCTTTTTGGCTTTATCTTTACAATATTTAATCAAAATATTATTTTCTAAACTTACTTGAGCTGGTTACTTTTCTTCTACCCCCTTCTGAGGGGATGCATCATATGTTTATAATGTACTTAGATTTGCTTGTCAGAATCTGCATTCTCTTCTAGTTCCCCTGCTAACTTGCTTGATTTTTAAATGTCCATATAATAAAGCCCAATCTTTGTAGCATACAATTCTTTGGATTTTGAAAATGCATATTCAGGTTTCTATCTACCATTGTAACACATTGTACCATCCCCCTAAAAACTTCCTTGTGCTGCCCTGTTTGTAGCCTCACCAAACTCTGATTATCACTGGTAAGTTTTCAATCTCTAATTTTTTCCCTTTCCAGAATGTCCTATAAATGCATTATGTGGTGCTTCCTATCTGGACTTTTTCATTTATCAAATGTATTTATTTAGTCTTCATCCAGGTGGTCATGCTAGCTAACAGCCCATTCATTTGTATCAATGAGTACTATTCCACTGAATGATTGCACCAGTTTGTTTATCCATTCAACTCTTGATTTTTGGCAATTATGAATAAAGGTGCCATAAGCATTCACATACAGGCCTTGTGTAAATACAGTTTTTCAGTTCACTTGAGTAAATACTGAAGTGTGTCAGTGTTTGGTCACATGCCAAGTGAATATTTAAATTTGTAAGAAACTACCAAAATATCTTTGCAAGTGACTGTATCATGTTATATTCCTACACGTGACGAAGGAGGACTACTGGTACTCTGCACTCATCTTGGGGGTGTGAGTATCTGGAATTGAACTCAGGACCTCACGCCTGCCAGGCAGGCATTGTGACATTGAGCTAAAGCCCTGGCTCCTAGACTCTGCATTCTTGCCAGCTATGGATGGTGTGCTTATTTTCATCTTAGCCATTCTAAATAGACATGTAGCAATGCTCACCAACGTTCTCATTTGCATCTCACTAATGGCTAATGATGTCGAACATCTTTTCATGTGGTTTCGTGCTTATATCCTCTTTTGCAAAGTTTTGGTTCAAGCCTGTTGCTCTTTTGAAAATTAGGTTACTGTTTTCTTAATATCGAGTTTTAAGCACTCTTTATGTATTCTGGATATAAGTCACTTGTTGGATATGTGTTGTGCAGATATTTTCTTGCAAATTGTCTTTTGTCTTCTCACTTTCACTATGGAAGTTTTGATTTAAATTTTGTTGGAATCCAATTTATTATTTTCTCCTTTCAGAATTATGCTTTTGAGTTTGTGTCTGAAAGGTCATCTCCTAACCTCATATCAAGGAAATTTTCTCCTGTTTCTTATTTTTATGATGTTATAATTTATATTTAAATATATTATTAATTTGGGGTCAATTTTATATATGATGTAGGGTTTAGAGATTAAACTTCTCTTGACCTGTGAATCTTCCCTTTCTCCAGCCACATTTGTTGAAGACTAACTTTCCTCCACTGAATTGTTTTCACAACCTTGTGAAGTCAATTTGTCATACATGTACAAATCTATTTCTAGGCTCTCTTTTCTACTCAGTTGATCTATAGATGTATTTTTTGCCCAATACAAAACTGTATCAAGTACTGTGGTATTATGATAATTCATAAAATAGGTGGAATTATTTCTCCAACTTTTTCTTTTTCCAACACTTTTGTTTATTGTAGTTTTTTACCTTTCCAGAAACACTTAAAATGTACCTACTAGGACTTCGATGAGAATTGTATTAAGCTGATATATCAATGTGGGGAGTATTGGCATCTTTACTATGTAGAGTTTGCAATCCATGAACATGGCGTATTTCTCCATTTATTTGTTTCTCTGATTTCTTTCATTATCATTTTATAGCTTTCCGATTACAGATTCTGTGTATTTTTACAAGCAGGTTTACACCTGAGTATGAAGGGGAGCAGGGTAACCGACAAAGAGGTTATAATTTCCAGTAGGGAAGTCAAGATAATATGCCAGGAAAGACCTGAAAGACATGTGGGAGTTCGTCATGCTGATATCTAAGGGAAGAGAATTTACTGTGTTGCAAAAACTTTATCAGTGCAAAGTGTCTAAGGTGCAAACATTCCAGACGTGGGGCAAGTAAGGAAGATAGTTGGCCGGGGGGCACATTAAGGGAAACGCAGTAGGCGGGCTGTCAGGGAAGTGAAGGGCTCCGGCTGTTAGGACCTTGCAGATCTCCTCTCCTCAGGACTTCGGCTTTTAATCTAAGCGAAATAAGAACTCTGGAGGAATCTGTGCTGAGGCAAGTCACGCCCTCACTTTCATTTTAAGAAAACCCCTCTATATTAAGGACAGGCTGCACGTGTTCAGCGGTGACAGGCAAAGCACCTTTTGAGAGGGTATTTTAGTGAACCAGAAGTGATTGTGTTCTGAAGCATTTGCCCGTTCACCAGGTAAACACAGGGCAACGGTGGAGGCCAGGGCACACTACCTATGATACCACCAAAGTGCAGGCAACGATCTGAAAAGCGACCACTGAGCCACTAAATTTGGAAAAGCAGAATACACTAAAACAGCATAAGCAGACCATCTAATTGCAAGTGTAAAACCTAATTATTATTTGGTTTATCACCACCAAGACACAAACAGCAGTGTGCAGGAAGCCAAGCACGCTGTTGGGCCCTTCCTCTTTGGATGAACAGCAGAGGTGTGGTTGTTTGAACTGGGTATTGACAGAAATGTGTAGGGCATATCTATCAGCACTGCTGAAGTTTATAAGTATTGAGAATTGGGCATTAAGGAAATATTGCATTCAGCTGGCATTGTACTGCACAGCAGGTTTAGTCCTTGAGAAAACAAAAATTTGAATTAAACAGAGAGTGCTGTTGATTTGGGAAGACAAGAGCAGCAGAATTTTATACACTTTTGTTTCTGGTACTCAACCATTGATTTGTGATCCCAAATCCCACCTCTAGGCTTTGATGTGTGCATTCGTAAGTGTTTGTCACAGTGCGTGATAGAATTAAATGAAATTTCACATGTTTGTTGAGGTACATTGCCCCTCCATCCTCAGAGTACTAGGGCTGATATGCCGTAGATCCTCATTGGGCCAAGGCTTACAAATCTCAAGTGACTTCATAAGGATGGATTATAAAATTAAATCAGGGCTTTTAATGTTGAAAGTAATGAGCTGTAATTTTATTAGGGCATATTTTTCTTCCTCCTGCTGCACATATCTGTAAATAGTATGTGCCCTTTACATTATTCTACTACTACAGATAGAATATTTACTCATCTTAAAAAGTAATTTAGATTGGAATGAATAACCCTGCCTTAATGAATATAAGATAGGTTAAAGTCATTCCTTAGATGGTTTAATTACTTTTGGCTTAGAGTTATCTATAAATTGACTTATAATTTAGTAAAAACCTTCAGAAATAATGAAATAATAAATACAGATTTTTAGCTTGTTATAGTCATTGGTAATATCTTTTAGTAACCAAAGGACACTTAACTGTAATCTAGTCATCTCTTATAAAAGATGGATTTTCTTCCCAAACTCCCTAAGTTTTGTTCATGGAATGTTTGCTCAGGCATCTTGTGCTCTAGTGGAGAGCTCACTGAATTTTGGAACAACCTCATTTTACTAAATCTAGCTTTCTACCCTTTCTACTTACCAGACCCATAGAAATATATTAAAATCGGTCCACTCCCTCCAGGGGAAAAACAAAAACAATTAAGAAATGTTATATTCATGCACTGACTCCCCATGTAATCATTATGTATTACAACCATGTTCCAATTAAAAAACTACTAGCCTACTCCCTCTTCAATTGGAGAACCCTTCAAATAGTTGATACCCAGGGCTCCTGCCCTCCAGATCCTTCTGTGAGTTGCTATTTTCCTCTGGATACATACATGTTGAAGTTTCTCTATCACTATTGACAACCTTGGTTTTAAACATCAATCATTAACCCAGGTGAGCCTTTACTGGAGCCTCCTGAGATTTTTTTTTGTTGGTCTCAGAAGTTCAATTTATTTAATTAATAAAACTCCTCATATTTGTAGGTCTAATAGAGACAAGAAATGCAAAGAAGTTAACCATCTAAAAATCAGGCAGGCTCAGGATCATGCAGGACACACTTCAAGTATGGCAAGAAGACCAAAGGATAGGAATGCAGTAAAAATTTTGAGTTACCCTACCCAGCTACCCTCCCTACGTATAATCGGTCAGATGTATTTGTTGGAATTACCTGAAACCTTGCTATCTTTTCTGTTTCCCCATACTTTACCTGACTAAGTGCTACCAATTATATTTGATAATAGTGAATTAGATCATCAAATGCCCTATTTGATTAATAAAGTGATATAATTGGCCCCAACATAGAGTAATATTACCTCTGACTATTCAGGGGCTGGACAAGATTAATTAATCATCCATTTGATCTGTTTGTCAGTGGCTGACCATCAGGAACAAATATTAATTCGTCTAAATTGAGTTCATTAATAATAGTATTTATTTATTACTTACTATGTTCAAGAAAGTGTTAAGTACTGGATCATTTTATCCTTAGTTTACTAGAGAAGTTTCAGCATCCGCATGTAAAGAGCTAAATATCCACAGAGGTCCAGTTCCTCACCTTAGTTCATGAGGCTAGTAAGTAGAGGGCATAGCATTCACATCCATACTGTTTCTCAACAAAAGCCCACCCTTGACTGTCTTATAATTCTGCAGTGGTTCACAGAATACAACTGTGTAGATGTAACATCAGGCTTGGGGTTCACTGTGCAAGACTGGAGGATAAATGTGTCTAGTATGCAGAGATAGAGGTGGAATGTTCTGGTGGGTAGGTAGGCCAATCAAGTAGAGATGCTTTAAGCCTCTCTTTTTATTTTGAAGGGAATAAAACAAAACAATAAAACAGAACAAAACAGTGCAAACAATATTGGATTTCAAAAACAAGACTCAAGGAAATCCCCCATAGTTGTTATATTGCATACTGCTATACTCTAAGCATACACATATGCTTAGACTACCAGCTTTAGGCCTGCAAAGTCAATCAAACAATATAAGAAAGCATTACATTGTTTTGGTACCTAAGCTGCTATCATCCCAACCTGTGTTCCTCTGAATCAGACAGTTGCCTACAGGGTGGTAGAAGAAGGCTCTCCTGATCTCCCGACCTGTGTGCTCTGGCTGGCTCACGGGAGGGGTGAATTGACTTTTTGGTTTTTCATATTTACTCTCAGTATCATTATCTAGGAGCTTCTTGGGCCTTTGGCATAGACCCTCCTCCATATCTGGACCTCATCATTCCCACAAAATATTTTTTCTGGACTCCAAGGTATCAAATTTCTCATAGGTTAAATTAACTTATCCTAATATATAAATAAAAGACTAGAGCAAATACACCTCTGGAATCTCCCTTCTGTTAACATGTCCATATATAACAGAAGACTTGTGATACATGCCTCTACCTCAGCCATCTAACCTTAAAGAATAAGATGGTGGAAGTTGCAGGGAATCACCCAAAAAACAAGTAGCTGTGTTGGATGATATCTGGGCCTGGGATATTTCATTGATTTCAGCTCTTTTACAGTCCACAGATGCATGATGCAGGCCATTGATTATGAATTTGACCATCGTGTCTACTTACATAAGATCACACTCATCACAGGTAGAATAGGGACAATGTTTTCATTTGCAGTTGAGCTACTGATCTAGCCTCCTAACCAGGCCAATCAAATGTTTTGGTCCTCCAATGCAAAAAAAAAATTGTTACACTGAATATATATATATATATATATATATATATATATATTAGATTCCTGGCTGTAATATAAAAACAGGTCATGGATATATATGCATATGCTTTTGTGTATGTGTATTTATATTTAAATATACTTCAGATAACAAGATAACTAGATTACCCTCAGAGTCTTTTGGCTGGAAATTGATATATTAAGTATTGGTTTCCAATTATCGGTTTAATATCTGAACAAGACAAGCACACACTTTAACTGACAGTAATACAAAATACAAATCTATTGGAATAGCAATAAAAACTACTTAGTGTTAAGTAATAGATAATTTTTAAAGAAATAATAGGTATTTGAGTCTCTTTGGCACCAAAGATCTGTGTCAGAAATTTAAAGGTTAGAATTACAATTGACCCCATATAGAGAACTATATCCTAGGAATTGCTTTCATGTTGTTCCAAAGTGAACAAAAGGGGGAATACAGAAAATGAGGATCTAAAGAAGACCATTATGAAAATGATAAATCAAGTAGGGCCAGTGGAGTTAGTTTAGCAAAACGAAATGCTTTAGCTTGAATGATCAGTCTGCACAGTGGATAACTATATTCATTATGACAACTTCACCCTAGTATTCTTAAAAACACTGTGGTTACCATTGGGTGTAACCATCCATAATGCATTGGTGTTAGAACTCCATTCTTGATATAAACAGAAGAGCCAAAAGAAATGTCCAGCTGAGGACTAACATTGTTTTATAAAGCAAGCCAAACCATTTAATTTCTGTATTAGTTTCCTAGCGTTTCCATAACAAATCACCATCCATTTAGTGGCTTAAAGTGACTTATCATAATTCTAGAGGCTACAAGTCTGAAATCCACCTATTATCGGAGCTTCAGTGACTCTGAAGACTCTAGGGAATCTAGGGAATCTACCCAGCCTTGCCTCTTCCTGCTTTGGGTAATTGTTGTTATCCTTGATTTGTAGAACTACTATTTTAACCTCTAATCCACCCTAATGAAGTGTGATCTCATTTTAATTTGATTACATTTTCAAAGACCCTGCTTCCAAGTAAAGTCACATCATGGATATCAGGAGCTACTATTTCAATACACCCTTTTGAGACACACAGTGCAGTCCATGGCTATCCTATGAAACATTACATACTTTTATCTCTTTGATATATTTGAGATATAGAGATATTTCAACCAACTATATTCTACAAGATGAACTTCAGAAAAATAGTTGAGAAATTAACAGACCAATTTCTTAATGAATTATATTCCTGTATTTCTACAAAACCAGGTATCTAGCTCTCTCTACTGAACCTACTTTACAGCATGAAGTCTGTCCCCATGAACTTTTCCAGTCTTGCAGAAATCAGCCAAAAAATATTTTCTTAGAGTATTTTTGTAAATATTATTTTTGACAAGGTCTGGATGTTTTAACTGATCTTTGACTTACACCCTGACAGTCTTATGTTTTATGTCCTCCTTTTCTCTTGCAGATGGACTAAGGTAATCATTCTGAGAAGAATGGCGAAACACGGTGAATGGTCTGTTTGTATCCCTTGGTGAGAGAGGAAAGGTCTTGGGAGAGAATTAATAATGTTGCAGCTTGCAAGGGACATCAAACAAATTGATAGTGATTTTGATTTTATGGCAAGACAGTAGTGAAATTCATCAAGATGAACTACATCTACAGAGGCAATGGCCTGGCCCAGATGCAAGGGGTATTCTGTGCTGTCTGGGATGTTCATTGGTATAGGATGGTTCAGACACACACAAGATGATTGGTCATCAAGATTGTGGGAGAAATGTATTTATGGCCACAATGAAGGTATAGGAATTTACAGTAAGAAGCAATAATACATTAGGTTTTGTCTCCACTGTGAAATGATTCTGTACAATTTTAAAAATCACTGGTCTCCTTCCATCTGCATCTCAAGGGAAACATTCCAGGCTGTTTCGAAAAGAGCTTTATCTCTCTCTCTGTTTTCCCAGGAAACTGGGTAGCAGTGGGACAAATTATCACTCTGTGGCACCAGTATGTATACAAAGAAGGAGGAAGCTGCTCTTTAATAAAACGAAGAAAGTCTAAATATTTGCTTAGAAGAAATTACAATTTTCAGGGTATTCAGATAAAGTTGCAGAAGATTCAAACTTTTCTTTGCGTCTCTTATATGAGGAGAAGGGTTGACTATTTTTCCAGGGTTTGATGAAACCTTCCTCTACCTCGTTCCCTCCCTTGGAACACAAGGTATACTTGGAGAACCACGCTTCATTTAGAAAGTAAACATGCAGTGAAGCCTTGGCCTCCAGGGCAGGAACATACTTGCAGTTGGACAATTGCTTCGAGGGTAGACCCTTGTCATTGGCAACCTGAGCACTCACTTAGAAGGGGCTGCAATTTGCAGAGACCCAGGCAGGGAGACAAGTAATGAGTCTCCCTGATGCAGTTCTCCGGTAACTCCCTAAGAGATCACGGGCTGGCAGGCCTCAGCTTCCCCATCTCTAACAGGAGCAGGTTTGAAACACGAAGAGCTTTCATCCTCCAATGCCGAGACGCTCCTCAGCGCAGTCTGTGGCTGGGGCTTCTTGTAGCCATTTCTGCGTCTGTGCTCTTTCCCATAGACATCTATTTCTCCCCATTCTTTGTTCCTTGCCCTCTTCAGCGTTCCCTTTTTCATGTTGTTTCCCTTCTTCCTTTTGCCTTCACCCCAGTTTAGGAATAGTTAGGTTTCCTTCATGATCTGTTTAATGTTCAGGAGGCATTTACATGTAAGAAGGTTACTGTCCTCTGTTCTCCAACAGGGCAGGCTTTTTATTTTAACCCAAATTTAAAAATCTATTCAGGAAGCTCTTAATACCCCCAGGATGTGATGCTGTGGTGAGGAACCCTAAAGTTCCTAGGGTCACCCTGTTTTTCATCTGGCCATTAGGGACTCCTTCAAAGGCCACTTACACTACAGTCAGGAGAGTCTGTAGTTAGCAGTCTCTCTTACCTCATTCCCCTTCCTCTGGAAGTTTTCCACGGCTAGAGATGGGCGTAGGGGAGCCTTCTAGGAAATGCAGATGATCTGACTCTGCGTGCATGTGCTGCTTGGTGAGCAAGCTCCAGGGGCCTGGCTGCTTTTGTAATCATGACACAGATATAGTCACGGGGGGTATTTGCACAAGCCCAGTCTCCTCACAGCCCTGCTGTGGCAACTACCACAGCCAACTTACAGCCTTTCTCTGGGTCTCTCTGTCTCTGTCTCTGTCTCTCTCTCTTTTTCTCTCTCTGTCTCTCTGTCTTTCTCTGTCTCTGTCTCTCTGTTCCTCTGTCTCTGTCCCTCTCTCTTTCTCTGTCCTGCATATATGGAGCAAGGAGAATTTTGCTTTATTTTACAATTTGCATGGCAGATTTTCTCAGCCTTTTATCAACAGTAACAAAATACTTTCACCTCTCTGATCAGGGACACTGGCAAATTAATGAAAGCTAATGTATGCCAAGCATCGCCGCCCTCCTCAGCACAATTCCAGGGGTAGATGCTATTGTTTGCACCCTTATTCTGCAGCTGAGGTAAGTGAAGGGGAGAGATGTTATATCATTTGCCAAATCATGGACGTCTAGTCAAGGAGCTGATCAGGAGGTTAAGCTGAGTTAGAGTTAAGCTGAGCAAGAATGGAATGAGAACCCACATTTAAGGGGGGTGGGAGCCTACATGCTCAGCCATCATGTCCTGCTGGAGCCTAGCAAGAGAATGAAACGCGCTCCCAGTGCTGTGCCTCTTCTCAACGGATTCAGTTCCTACACTAATTAAGGGGGAGTCACCAAGTATAAAGAACAGTTGTACACTGCTAGGCTTCAAGATATCACTTTGTAGAGGAGAAACCCCAAACTAAATGCTTACCATGAGAATTACACAACAGCCAAACTAAACTGACAGGGAGGGAGGTTATAATATCTAAAAACTTGGCCTGGAGTGGAATCTAATAAGAGGAGTGGAGGGAAGGAGAAGAACTCTCAGTAAAATAGACTTTCATCATTCATACAATAAACTATCTAATAAACTTGGCAATTGTCATAATATTTGGTTTCATTGAGAACACAGCCTGTTGGCAACAAGGAATAACTTAATCTGTTAATTAAATGCAGAATTCGGTTCTCAGAAAAACATAGTAATTAGCCTTTTCTTACCTTCGGTTATCTGCATCAGCAAATACTAGAAATTTCTCAAGAAGGAAAATAGCGGAGTTCTTACATCTGTGGCACTCACCACTGCTTCGCTGCTGTAACTTTGCAAGTTCAGCACTCAGGAGACTGGTTTTGTTTTCCTTCTAGATGCTTTTCTTGCAATTAGGGTGTGCTATTACCTAGCAACAGTAGATGACTCAGTGAAATTCATGTAGCTTAAACTATAAAAGATTCATATATCAAGAGCAAGCTACACTGTCGTGAATTTCCATTGCTTTAAATCCAACCAACCCGACCTCCTCCAAGTGAATTTCAACACTTTGAGAATGAGACCAATTGATTACAGATAATTGCCTAGAACAAGATTGAAAGGATGTGCCCTTGAGTATGCGGATCATCACAAACATCTAAGCAGGTAGGATGGTTAAATGCCTATGTGATCAGACAAGCCTGGCTTCACAATCCACCGATTTCTTTTCTTTAGCTGTAGCACTACAGGTCAGTAGCCTGGCATCTCAAAAGCTCCCTCCTTTGTCTAGAGTGAGTTGGATGTTCCCATCATGGTTCATCGTCATAAAGATTAAGCAAGACAGTATGAATGAGGGGCTTGGCCCGGAGCCATCCACACACTCCCTGTGGTAGGCTGTGCTGGAACCACAGAATTACCTGTGGTTTCCCACAAGAGGCAGGTCTCTTGATCCTCTCAGGGCCTATGGTCCCCTCCACTCAGCCAGAAACACAAGCTGCCATGCCCAGTGTCTGCTCTCAGCTCGTTCCTGTGTGTTTTCTAAGCGTTCATGCAAATATGACTTCATACCAAGTCTTCCTTAGTGTTAATTCTCTGAAATCCAATTGTTGTTACATTAAAAGGAGGCACATGAAGTGAAAGATGCACAATTATGCGCCAGTGAAATCACATGATGTCTTGAAATACTTCAGGAAAATTTGGTAAATAAATAAATGAAACATGATTAATAAGGTGTTGATAACTTTTGAAGCTGGGATATGGGAATTTAATATCAATTCTCTTACTTTTAGACATATTTGACATTTTCCATCACAAAAAAACCACCTGTTAAAAAGATTCTTCTCTCTCTCTACTCCAGTAATAACAAACTTTCTTGGCAATCCCATTACCATGGTGATTTAGGTGCCCCTCTTAGATAACTCCTTAACAGGGCTATTATATCATCCTGTAACTGTTTTCCAAATTGCTTCCCAAACAGTCTCTACTTTTAGATCACAAACTCCTTGAAAGTAAGGACCTTTGTACTATTCATATACGTATCACTGCACCTAAAACAAAACATAGAGAGGTAAAGTGATCACTGAAAAGAATTATTTATTGAGTTAAAATTTTTTTTTCCTGAATGCCTTTTTCTTATTATGAAGGGTTCTCTGAAAAGCTTGTCAGACCCATCCTAGGACAACTGAGGTGCTAAGAGGTCTCTCCTATTCAGCCACTGGCTTTTAGAACCAATTAAAGTGGAATGCCACCATAACACATACCTGTGCTAAGAATTAAAAGCTCCATCAATAGTTGTCTTTAATTAGAAGGAGGTGATTTTTCCACTTTACCCAAATAATGCAACCTCTACTTTTTCCCCAACAGTTTTCTGCTGCAATTTTAACAGAAGTGTGCATAACACTTCCTTAACAGTTTCCCAGCAATGGCAGTGCTGTCTGAAAATATCAGTTTCTAAACAAATGAGAGACTTTTTGAATATAAATTTCAGGCACATTTATGGCAATGTTGATGGGACCGCCCCTGCCTCCCTTGCCCTTGTCTCCCTTGCCTGTCATTTTTAGATTATGTGGAGAGGTAACAACATATTTAGAACATATGGCATATTTCTGGAGATGAAAATCCTAACGTTGGGCACATTGCACTTAGTTTGTCAACATTCCACAGCACAGTGGGAGTGAGGGAATTAGGTAGAAGTTGATCAAGGACATAAAATTTCAGACAGGAGGAATAAGTTCAAGAGAACTATTGCACAACAGTAACTATAATTATTAACATCATAATTTATATTCTTGGAAATCACCAATAATTTTAAGACTTTTTACTAAAAATAAGCACATGGGTAACGTACAGGTTTATTAGCTTAATTTAACCATTCTGCAATGTACACATATTTCAAGAAAACATGTTGTATATGACAAATATATACAATTCTTCCTCAGTTTAAACAAAAATGCTAAAAATAGAAGTCCATATCACTATATTCTGCCTACTATGAAACATCGAGGCAATTCATCCTTCTGGAACTGGATACAAGTGAGTCACTTATTCAGCAAATATCTGCTTTATTTTTACCCTGTGTGCCAATCTTTACTATACCCTCTGGGAGTACAGTGAAGGACAAACACACACACACACACACACACACACACACACACACACACGCACTTTAAAGTCTCATCGAGTTTTTTCCTTTCTGAGCACCACCTAGTATCCTCTTAGTGACACAAACCGTGAGCACTGCGGTTCTCACAGGGAGCCACTCACTTCCTCGAGATCTGCATTCCTCCTCTCTTACCTGCCTCCACTTTCTCTTGTTTTGCTCTCTGGAACGTGCTCCTCCCAAACACTCCTTTCTACCAGAATGGTTGGTTTGGTTTTGCTTTTTAATCAGTATATATCTGCAGTAATGCATTTTACAGTCGTCTTGGGGAGATGGACGTGATACAGCTTAGTTCTTTTTTATTTTTTAATCCCGTTCCCACCCATCACCATTCCTTCACTAAATGCCCTTTCCCCATTTTCATTCTTGTTGATATTATTAATCTTATCTCATGGTTATAACATATCATATGTACATTCATGGACGCCATTAGTTTCCCATATATGGTGTGTCTTTTATTTATTTCCCTCCCACTCCCCTTTTCCTCTCACCTATGATCTCTTTGACCCTTTCCCATTTGCAAGAGATCTACCCCCTTATCTTCTTTCATCCATCCTTTGCTGGACTCTTTGTACTTTGTCTTACTCAAATGAGAGATGCTCTATGGTATTTAAATTTGTGTGTCTGATTTACTTCACTCAACATTATACCTTCTAGATGCACCCATTTGCCTGCGAATGTCTCATATTAATCTTTATTTCCATCTGAATAGTATTCCATACTGTACAGATACTTCATTTTCTTTATCCAACCACCTATTGATAGGCTTCCAGGATTAAGTTATTATGAATTGTGCTGCTGTAAATGTTAGTATGTGTGTGCTGCTACAGTATGATGTCTTTAGCTTTTTGGGGAAAGAAACCCAGAAGAGGGATTGCTGGATCATATGGAATTTCTCATTGTGGTCATTTGAGGAATGCCCATAATGGTTGTACTAGTTTACATTCCCACCAACAGTGTAGGAAGGTTCTTTTTTCATTTCAACAATGGCAGCATTTGTATTTTTTGATTTCTTGATGATTGCTTTCCTTTCTGGCAAATATGGAACATCAGCTTTATTTTAATTTGCATTTCTCTAATGACCAGGGATGTTGAACATTTTTCATATATTTATTGGTTATTTGTATTTGTTCATATGAGAAATGTTTGTTCATTTCAAATACAGGAGTATATACCTATTTTTCTGCAGCACATGGTACTTTCTCCAAAATAGATCATGTACTAGCCTACAAATCCTGTTTAAATAACTATAAAAGAATCAACAATCACCCTATGTGCACTATCACATCATTGTGCAATGGAACTAGAATGACAGAAAAAAACTATGGAAAAAGTAAAATCACCTGGTCAATTAATAACATACTGCTAAACAACCAGTGAGTCACAGAAGAAATCAAGGAAGAAATTTAAAATTTTCTGGGAACCAATAACAATGCCTGTACAACTCAGTGAACCTCTTGGATGCTATGAGTGTAGGGTTAATAGGGAAGTTCATTGTAGTCAATACTTACATTAAGAAAACAGAGTGAGATCGAATAAATAACTTTAAGAGCCTTAAGACCCTTGAGAAACAAAATTCCAGGCCCAAACCAAAAATAGGGAAAATCATATAGAGTAGATTAGAAGTCAATGAAACTGAGGCAAAAATAAAATAACTAAAACAACAAAGTATCAGCAAATTGAAGATCTGATGTTTCAAAAGAATAAACAATATAGATAAATCTTCAGCCAAACTTACCAATGCCGTGGAATTAGAAATGAAAAAGGCAAAATCACAACAAGCACCATAGACATCTAGAAGATCGTTGCTATTATGAAGAACTATATTCTAATAAATTATAAAACTTTGAAGAAATAGACAAATTCCTAGACATACAGGAATCATCAAAGCTAACTCAAGAAGACACAATATACTGAGCAACCCAATAGCAAGCAAGGAAACCGAGACAGTGATACTGCACTAAACAAAGCCCCTCAGAGCCTGACGGGTTCACTGATGAATTCTACAAAATCTTTAAGGTTGTTGTATCACCTGTACTCCTCTGTCTCTTCAGAATGCTTTTGGTCAGGCCATTTACAACCTTCACTTTGTTAAACTCAGTGCTCTAGCCCTACCCTTTATGCTGCTTGACCTGTTAGGAGCCTTAGCATCAGTCATTTGGGACAGCTTTCCTCCCTAACCATCACTCTTGGCACCCCTCAGATTCTCCCTCTTCTCCCAACCCTTTGTCTTTACTCTACTCACCCAACCTTCCTGCGGCCGTCATCCACCCTCCTGGCTTCAAATACCATAATACTATATGTTCAGCACTCCCAAATGTCTCTCTCCAGCCCATGTCTCTCCCACGAACACCAGCTTCATACATTCGAGTGCATACCCAACACCCCTTCTTGGCATCTTCAACTTCACCCAAACCTTTCTGATCTCCAAATCCTTCATTTCATAACTAGGCCTTGCCCAAAGTGTTCCCCATCTCAGAAAATGGCAACTCCTCTGCTGTCTCTTTTTCCAGACAGCCTCAAGCCATACTTAGCTCTTCTCTGGTTCTTACCCTGCATCTTATCTTTTAGGAGATACCTTCAATCTTACCTTTAAAGTTATCCAGAACACAACAATTTCTCCCAACTTCTAATGACCCCACATTGATTCATGATACACATTCGTTTTTGCCTGAATGATTTCTAGAGTAGCACTTCAGTGATTTCTCTGCCTTTGCCCTTACCCTCTGCAGTCTGTTTTTTCAGAACAGCCAAAGGAATTCTGTTAGAATGTAAGCATATCCTGTCAGCCTTCAATTCAGAGTGTTCTAATAGCTTTCCATCCCCTTGAGTAAAATGCATGTCCCTACAGGCACTGAGAAGGTCTCTACACAAGTCGTCCCTTCTCCCTGGAGTAGTCTGCCAACAGATATATATCCACAAGGTTTACAGCTTCCCCTCCTTAGGGTCTCTGTGCAAATGTCATCTTTTCTGTGAGACCTTCCCTGACCATTCAGTGGAAAGGCCAGCCTTATTCCCCACCTTCACTCTCTCTCTCGTTTCATGTTTTTCCCTAAAATCTCTCACTCTTTAAAGTCCTGTGTAGTTTACTCTGTTCTTTATTATCTGTCTTCCCGACTGACACACTAAGCAGTAAACCCTAGGAGAGGCAGGGATTCTTGTCTGTTTCTTTCATTATTGAACATCTAGTATACAAAAAAAAACTATGCTGGGTATATGGCAAGCACTCATTTTAAATAGTTGTTGAATTCTTGAATGAATGGATGAGCTCCTTCTTAGGCATGCAGTAATAAAGAAGATACAGTCATTGTCCCAATGAGCTCACAGCGGAAAGGTGCAAAATCAAAAGCTTAACAGGATTTCTATCTGGTAAGTTAATTGCGGTATTAGGTATGTATGCCAAGAAGGCTGCAGGAAAGCATGGTAGGCAATAAACCCGTGCTAAAGGTTGGATGAATGATATCCAGTTATTTTATCACCAAAAGTGGGAATATTTCGCTTGAGCCCCTGACACCCTCATAATGATTCTTGTCCTTTCCAGCCCCTGGGAGAGAACTGGCAGCTAAAAATACACTGCTGCTGTAAGGCTGTCTGTCTTTGCCCTGTGCAACATAAGGCATTGATCTTTGCTACTTGTTAAAACCACAAAACAAAGGTAAAGTTGAATGGAAAGCAAAAGGTGAGAATGTTCCAGCATAGGTAGTACTTAAGAGAATTATCATACGACTTATTTCATATTAAGATGTAAATTGCACAGTCATTTGAGTCAATAGTAACTGATTGTGTGTTTCTTTTAGCTGAAGATGAGTCAGTTTGAGGAAGAGAAGAGAAAATATCAAAAGTACGAAATGCTGCTAAAACTGTGCCCTGGTGCTGTGTCTGATGACAAAGAAATAGATTGAAAAATGAAAAAGTGAGTCAACTGATTGTTCTGTCCACATGACACATATTCTTTGACTTCTTTCCCCACTGAACTGATACTGAGTTTCTGCAGTCTGAAGGCTGGAAAATGGGCTGCAGAGGGGAGAGTGTGCCGAGAGGCTTTTGCTCCCAGATCCTGCATTCTTTGCCATGACCTGACTTTTCCTGGGAAGTGGGAGATTCATAGGCAGCATTAACTGCTCTGCCGAGATCCCAAATATGCCTCGCATGGTGATGTTTCAGATCCTCTTGCTTCACTTTCCTCACAACCTGGGGGCAGTAAATACATCTTGATCTGTACTAGATAAAGATTGTCACCCAGGAGGCCTTGGGGTGTTGATACTCTGGAGTAGGTTATGCTTACTCAACTCAGCAGAGTGCAAAGAATAAGAATAGAAGACCAACGCTGGAGTCTTAGGAACTACTACAGTGGGAGCCCGTCCGAGAGAGAAAGTGGGAGGGGGGACAGTGGCAGGGAAATTGGAAGGGGGCCACATCTCAGTAGTCAAGGAAAGGAAGGATATATGATGAAAGTTGACTGTGTCACATGTCTCTGCAAGGTCAGATTACATGAGGACCAACTAAAATTGGAAGCACTCAAAATGCCCATCGACTGAAGAATGGATAAGTAAAATATGTAAATCCATACAATAGAAAATTATTCGGTCTTCAGAAGGAACAAGGTACCCATACATGCTACAATATAGATAAACCTTGGAAATGTTATGCAAAGTGAATGAAGTTCATCTCGAAGACCACTCTTTGTGTGACTGTGGTTATGTGAAATATTCAGAGCAAGCAAATCCCCAGGGAAAAGAAGCAGATGAGTGGCTGCCAGGGGTTGGGGTTTGGGAGACTCTTTAATGGGAATGTGGTCTCTTTATTGGGTGATGGCAACGGTTTAGAACTCAAACTGATGCCACTCTATTGTGCAGTTTAAAATGACAATTTTGTGTTATTAAATTTCAGCTCTTTTTTAAAAAATAGAATATCCACAGGAAGATATATGGATCTTGAGACCATGGTGGTAAGTGAAATAAAGCAGATCACATGGTTTCTCTCTTACAAGAAACTCAAAATGTCAGTAATTTAAAGAACAAAATAAAAGAGAGGTGGAAGGAACCAGGGAGGTAGACTCTGTAGAGATGGGAAGCGGGAATAAAATGATTAAGATGTGACATGAATAGGTACCAAATCCCCATGACTATATATCACAAATACGTACTAAGAATAAGAATAAGAAAGGACTGAGAAGTGGCCCCTGGGTTACGAAGTCAGTAATTCTCACAGGAGAGCAATGTCACTGATTCAGGGAGAACAGAAGCACATTTGGCCAGCTGAGGCATGCCTGGGGCTTGAGAAAGTGCACATGCGGAATGGAGAGAAACCTGTCCAGATGTGGAAAGCTGGGGATAGAGTTGGAGGGCTCAAGGAAGGGGTTCCCTGTGTGATTGGCAGAACCTAAGCCTCTCTCTTGACCAAGAAGACAGTCTCTTGAGAATTGCCCGTCTATACTATTTGTACCTGCCTCTATAAGATGGGAAGGGAGGGCACTATGTAGAAGAATGATTAAAGCTGGTTACTTGAAATAGCCCCATGTGATTCCTGGAAATTGACTGGCTTCCTTTCCTATAATCCTTAATGAGAGAACAAAGACAGGGTCTCAAGAGACTTTCATTTTTATATATTTCAATTGTCTATATTGGGCTCATAGTTTTTCTTTTCTATTAATTCCTCACGCTGTTATATACATGAATCTGAGTTTTGAAATTCCATTTGTGCAATGAATAAATATAATTGCAATGATAACGGTAAATCCAGCGAGCTCTACAATTCTAATAATCTTAAAGTACAGTGTCTGAGCATCTAAAGTTCAGTACCTTGGAGAGTTAATTAAGTCAAGTTAATTGGAAAAGCTCTAATCTCCAGATAGGTAAGATGGTTGATTATGTTGTTTGTGCTTAAACAGAGTAACAGAGGTTATTACAATACTTCTTAGAACATTATTGATTGATATACAATTTCTTAGTTAATTTTGATTGACAGTATCTCACACTGCTGGAATTCACCCCCTTTTTCTAGTGCCCTC
Organism: Cavia porcellus; assembly: GCF_034190915.1. Lineage (NCBI taxonomy): Eukaryota > Metazoa > Chordata > Mammalia > Rodentia > Caviidae > Cavia > Cavia porcellus. The sequence goes on from NW_026947486.1 coordinate 113,890,063, forward strand.
AGCACAACTGATCCATTAAAATTATAGTCATTTAACAAATGATTTCTTTGTATAATCTAGATTTAACATACTAAAACCCCTGGCATTTGACATTGACTGACATACTGCACAGGCCAGCACTTGCACGCATTCAAAACGTGGCAAGTGAGATAGAACAAGTGTGCGTGAAGCAAGGAGTATTTTGAGGGAGATAATGGTAAATATTATTTAATATTACCATAATTAAAAAAAACCTTAACACATACCATATTTTTTCTATCACATCTCATACGGCATACTACCTAGCGCTAAATTGGAAGTATGCAAGTTTGGGGGATTAGTGGGGGTACCAATAGTTGGTTTGTGCAGGATTTCTAGTCCCCTTTCATTTCCATGCTTTGCTGCTATTTCCAAGAAAGTTCAAGTAAACATAAAACTCCACATGAAAACAATGTGTTTGCTTGGCAAATACAGCTTACAAAAAGCCTTCTAGCCCCTTCTTCCAACGGTTCTGTAATCTTCTCACCCTTGCTCTATATGAATGCTGGAGCTACTTCTGTCTGCTCTGCAGAAGGCAGTCATTTCTCATACTGAAGCCTGGCAGGCCGTTTTGTAACTGGAAGGTCCTAGAAGTAAAGGAGAGCATCTTGATTAGAGACTATAGAAAGCATTTCTAGTTTCAATAGGAGTGCAAAGTGATATGGTCTTCTGGGTGCATCTGGCGCTCATACAGATTCAAACTCATTTAGGAGTGCTCACTTCCACATTTGTAGGTTACCTTCGCCAAATTTCTGCTGTTCTGACCATTTTAGAAGCATAAAAGATAAAGCTCCAAGGATCAAACTGAAAACAATGGAGAAAATTGACAATAATACATAAAGCAGCTGTGTTTAAAAGAAACCTTCCAATATTTCCCACCTCGCCACTGGCACAGCTGTAGGAGAAACTGCTGTAAATGAACGTGTTTTACATTTGGACAGTATAATGAATTTTCCCATAATATTTAAGCAATTAGCTAAGCATTGGTATTTTTCACAGCATTTTGTTCCTGCTATAATCATTTCTTACATGTTTATATCACTTTAGGTACAACATACTTTGATGTATATCCTCTCACTTTAGTAAGTTGCCCGACAGTTTGTCTGTGCCAGCTTTTGACTCACGCTCCACCTGATCTCAGCTAGTCCTCACACCAGCCCCGTGCAAGAAGGCCTGAGATCTCAGTGCGTGGAAGGGCACACTGAGGCTGGCTTGGCTCAGCAGCTTGTGCCTGCTCGAACAACTTCTCAGCAAGTTAGGAAATAGAACCCCGCTTCACCTTCTTTCCAGGTGACCCAGCGCCTGCGCTCTCTACCCTAGTACCCTCTAGCTTCTAAAACTTATCTTGTTTTTCTGTACATTTTACTTTTGCCTCTTAATAACATTTTAAAAAAATCTTTAGTGCTAGTCACTGTAGAGAAGTAGCCGTAGGAGAAAGCAGAGCTGAACAGTGATAATCATAGCAACAACAATAATGGTAGTGCTTGATATTATTTATTGAGCTAAAAAGATCTTATCTGAGATTGATGAGGAGCTTTAGGCTTTTTATCTCATTGCATCCCTACATTGTGTCTGTGTTGCATTTGGAACTTCCTCGGTTCTGGGAGGCTGGCAAAACTAGCAACTGTGGATAAGCCTTCAAGACGACTTGGAGTTAAAGGATGTGTCTGAGGTCACTCTACTAACAGGATGAATACTAGAGTCCAGTCATTAGTTTTCTGTCAGACAATTACTACACCTCACCGATAGCAATGTCTGACCCCTGTGTATCCCAAATGACACTCTTTAGTTTGTTTTACCAATTTATTTCCACAGCAGTTGCCAATACTGCAATAAAATTAATGATTGTGTCCCTCTTTACTGCACTGGTATTCAAATTGCTTCATGGCCCAATGATAGGCAAGTGATGGCTTCTCTGTGCTTCTGTGCCTCTTTCATTTCATCGCATTCCTGACGACAAATTGAACTTCTGATGTGCAGAGATAAGATTCTGACTCACTGAGCTGCAAGGCAAGAGTGACTCAGTAGAATGAACGTCTTCGCAGGGAAGTGGGGAGAAGTGATCTTAGGGGAGAAAAGAGTGTGTACTCAGACAATGATGTCTGTCTCCAGGATGAGTCACTGTGTCAACACCTCAAAGCATTGTAGTCCATTTTGTTCCAAGTTGTGTGAAGCAGTTAACCACTTTGCTTTCCTTATCTAGAACACAGGGTGGTAGAGGCAGCGTATATGAGTTAGGTGAGGTGGGTTTGTACCCAGGTCCTGTCCTCTACTTCCTAGCTGCAGAGTGACTTCCCTTCTCTAAGATGAAGTCTCTTCATTGGCAAAGAAGAACGTCTTACTAAATCGTTGCCTAAAGTCTCCTGGCTTCAAAACTAATGATAGTGAAGGTTTGAGGAAAATTTTATGAACCATTTCTATGAGCCCTATCCTATTTACATATCATTCTATACCTCTAAGGTGGGCCATTCTCTTTCTGCACTTCACAAATGAGAAAAGACTAGGACTCAAGTTTGGATGACTGATCTAGGGTTTGTAACTAGAAGTAAGGAAGCTAGGAATAAAATTCAAGCTTCTTTGATCCTGAGTGGTATCTTCATTTAATAGCACTTCATCTGCATTTCCTTACTCTATATTTGGGCTAGATATTGGTCTGGATCTGAGTAATACAACATTCTCAACAGCTGAGTCAGTTATGTTTATGGATAGTTTTCTAAATGGCCAACCATGACAATTATCTGACTCCCAAGACAAAGCAAAACATGCTATAATTTTGTGGGATAGTGACCTTTTGGACAAGAGCAACAGAAAAAATAATTACTCTCCTGAATAAAAGTCTGTATTCATAAATGCTTCCTATATTTAGGCTTGGAGCTTACTGAGAGAACCCAGTAAACCATCTAAAATATTCTTTCTCCACCAGGCTAACCAAGAGATAGTTATTCACCTCATTATTATCTTTGTTTTGCACACATCTTGCTGGAAGATGTCTCTCTAACTAGAGAAAATACATTCAGATAGACTTTTAGCTTGGTTTCTGTAGAGGCATCAGACCATCTTTCCAAAAGGAAGAAACTGGCACGTAGTTTCTTTGTTCTACTTGGTGTGCTGTGTGGCTTCCAATGGACTTACTTACTATCTCCTGGAAGGAAAGCTCTGTGCTAACAGTGGCATAAAGGAAAGTTGAATAAAAATAAAGATGATTCCTCTTCACAAGGAACTTGGGTCCAAGTGTGGGAAGACAAACCAGTCACAACTTCAAACCCACATAAAGTGAAATCAGCAATACCTGACACTATGAACAATGGATAAGCTGGTGGAAACCTAGAGTATAGAATGAAGTATACTTGACTTGATGGGGATTTGGAAGTGGAATTGACGATCAAATGATCAAGAAAGGTTTTGTAGAGAAATGTCACTTGAGTCATGGTCTGAAGAATGGTACAACTGCAAGAGATTGAGAATGGAAAAAAGCATCCCAGGATGAGAGTACAACACACACAAGTCACAGAAGCGTGAATGTGAATTGTAATTTAGAAGCCAAGTGTCAGGGTCCATGCCTATAAGCCTACTAGTCTAGGAGACTGAGGCAGAAGGATTGCAAATTTTAACCCAGCCTGGGAAACTTAGTGACTTAGCAAGACTCTTTATCAAAATAATTAATAAAAAAGGCTGAGGATGTAGCTCAGAGATTCAGTCCCCAGTACTGCAAGAAAAACTTTTAGACTATCTTGAATCCCATGCTCTGTTCTTTATGAACAGAGTGGATAAATGCAATCTGTCTTGATTTAGAAGAAGAAAATTTAGTGAAATGGAAGGATGGATCTGGGGCAGGGTGGGCTGGCTGTAATTATAATGTTATGAGATGATGATAAGGTATGTGAGCCTGAATGTCAGTGGTGATGGAAGGGAAGGCACGAATGCCATTTTTTTTTCAGTGTTTTCGTACTGAAGAGGAAGAAGTTAGTCATTTAGATGTGGGATTCTTAGAGGAAGATCCACCTAGAACGGTTTTTAATTTGGGGCTTTGCAAACTGTTCAGTGGCTCACTCTCACCAGTACTAACAATAGTGTCAAGTAAAAGGCAATAAGGAGTCCACTTAATCCCTTTCTCTGCAGATTAATTTGTGTGATTGGTACAACAAACTTTATGACTATTGTCAACTGCACTTTAAACAAAAAATTTCTAATACAAAGACAGTACAGTTATCTGCCCAAATTCACATGACTAATTTTGTAATTAAGTTGGGATTGTAATCCAGTAATTGTGGTTCTTGACATCCATAGTTTTTAACCACCAGTGAGATATATTGGGGTTCCTAGAACCACATAATCTTGTAAATACTTAATATGCTGTCAAAAATTATTGCCAGTGCAAGTACAAAAGTAATACCTCATAATTATTTTAACTTATGTTTTTATAGTTAAGTCAGTTAGAGCTGTTTCTGTATGTCCAATGCTCATTTAAAATGTATACTACCTGCTTGTATTATTTGCTCATTTTCTTTTTCTTTTTTATTGGTACCAGGAATCGAACTCACGACTGCCTGCTTGTAAGGCAGGCGCTTATGCCGCTGAGCTAAATCCCCAGCCCCCTATTTGCTCATTTTCTTAATAGGGCATTTTAAATGTTGGATAACTATTTACACATGATGATTATTGCATTTTTAGCATATGTTGATTTATAACAGGTTGGCACATACAATTGCCAATATTTGACCTTTTTTATCTCCATAGAGGACGATTTTATGTGGTTCAATCTAACATATTCACTCCTTTAGTAATAATGATAACTGATGCTTATTTAATATTTGACTTGTGTGATGCTCTATGTTTTATTTGCATGAATTACCTTTTTTAACACTTATTACTACTCTAGGACATATTGGCTATCCTCCACTTTACACATGGGAACTGAGGAACAGAGAAGTTCAGGAACTTGCTAAGCATCAGGAAGTTGGTGGCAGGTATGTGGGAGAGGAGAATCAGGACCCAAACATTGTCTTTCTAACTGAAAAACACACGATTTGAACCACTCAAGTATACTGTGTTACACACTTGTTTTTTCAGATATTGTTTTTAGACATGTTTCTGAAAACTAATAGAGTTTTAATTGGGATTACATTGTGTTTTTAGATTAGTACATGGAGAATTAATATCTTTACACTATTGAGTCTTTTGATCTAAAAGCAAAGGTATGTTTAGGCATTAAATCAAGAATTCTCCTTATCTCATTTAAAGAGTTTTATAGATTTTTTTCATAGGACTACTCAAGATAATAATTCCATGGATTTATGAAAGCTTATCCTTTGCATTTTTTATCTTTTGTGTGGCTAATGTGATAATTTTCTCTCCCATAATATGATCTGAATGGTTATTATTTGTATATGGAAAAGCTATTGATTTGGGTACATTAAATTTGTGGTAATTCATTTCAGTGAATTCTCTCCTAAGTATCTCTTGAATCAGTTCCTTTTATCCCAAACCACTATCCTCTCTCATCTGGATAACTAACCCTTTTTCTCTCTGGCCCCTTGCCTCCTGGCTTGTCCCCCTAAAATCTGCCTGCCACACTGCTTCCACAGGGAGCTTTCAAAAGTGCAAATCTCATGTTTGCTAAAAAAAAAAAAATACCTCTTAAGTAGTTTAACTCGCATTTCCTTCAGAAGTCATTTTATGCCCCTCCCAGAGAGTCCAAGTCTTCATGTGGCTTGGCCTTCCCTACTTATCTTTCGAAGACTGTCTTTTGCTACTTGTGCACAGATCCACGTTCATGTTTCCCCTAATGAAGTGGGAACACACATGCCTTACCGCCTACCACACCTTTTGAATACAGGGCTTCCCCACCTTATTCCACTTCGACCTGCTGAACCGCCCTTCAGCATTTGCTTCTCAGGTCTTCTCTGAAGCCTTCTTCGAGCGTACCAACCAGGTTCTCCGCACCATTCACTGTGTTCTCACACTGTGCCATGTACATGGGCCCTTCCTTGTATTTACCATGCAGACTGACATTGTTTTTCTTCCATGGACTTGTGATCAAAATGGACTTTAGAACCAGATCAGCCTAGATTCCTGACCCATACAACCACTTACTGTCTGTAAGACCTAAGGAGGGAAGTCATACTGAGGAGCAATACAAGAAGTATCTTATTATTTGACCCCAATATGTGCAGATGATGGGAAAATGAGAAGCTTCCAATGAAGAACATCGCTAGATTATGGCATTTGAAAGGAAACTAATACATATTTAGTTTAGGGCAATGGAAGCTTCACAGGAAGTACATATAGTTTCTAATGGGAGTTACAGTCAGTACTGTACATGCGAATCCTTAAGTTCTCTACCCAAGAAAACAGTTGGCCGAACAATCTAGCTGAAATGGAGTTGTTGGTGAGTGGTGGGAAGGAATCCATGTGTGGAGCCACCCCCAATGTTAGACCAAAGTCTTGCTTCACTAGCTATTCAGAGTTGTTTGATAATACAACGGCCCCAAACTTCCCAAGAACTCCTTCTGAAGCATGTTTAAAAATGGGATCCCAAACACTACCTCACAATAGGATTTCTCCTCTGCCATCCTTCTGTTATTCTCATTTCCAACCCCGGCTACTGATGTTTTTCTAATTTCTTGCGACTGCTTTTTCTTGGGACAATCTCTATGGCTTTGACCACTTGGTAGCTGCCCTGCAGTGAGAATGGGTAACGAGCTCCACTGTCTTCTGTTCTGATCTCCAGCCATCACTGGTGCCCCATGGGGTTCCAGGTATCTTCCTGGGAAGAACTCTCTGAAGGTCTGGCGTCAGGATTCTGATGGGATGCTTATCCTAGTGCTCAGTGCTGTGTCCTCTGGGTACTTTGGTATATTGACTGTTTCCTTTTGTTTTTGCTGCTCAAACCTCTGCTCTGGTAAGGAGAAAGGTGTGGCAGTGGGTGAAAGGGATCGTGGAGAAAGGGGAATGGAGGATAAACAATTTGCTCTAACTCTTAAAAGACAGATCAGCCAATTAAATATAGATGTTGGATCGTAGGTACCTATTCTCCACAATGAATGCATTCATTATGTATTGGAAACAACAAACATACTGAGACAATAAGAATACAGAGGTTAGAGACAGATCTAGGTAAAGTCTAACCTTCACCACTTCTTAGGTTGATGAGGGGTTTGGCATTTAATTTTTCTAAGCTTCAATTTTTTCATTGTAAAGTGAACTTGATACCATTTCATGTGAATGAGAAAACAATTTGTATCCCTGTCCGGAAAACTTTTAAAAATCAAAACCTAGCCCAGGAGAATAAAGTGGCTCAGAAATGATCTGGTTAGAAGCACAAAAGGTTCAGAATTGACTCCAATTGGAGCTACAATCCAGGTTTGAGTAACACATTGAATTTCTGAGCCTTAGTGATGTACTGAGTGTCAAACTTCTTAAATTAAATTCGAGTGAATGTGAAGTCCACATGTGGTACCTAAATGCAGTTACTGAAACATAATATACTATATTAGTCAGGGTCTCCAGAGAAACACAACCAATAGGTTGCATAAAAGGAAATTTCTTATGAGGAACTGGCTCACACGATTAGGCAGCACCACGGTCTACTGTCAGCAGGCTGGAGACCTGGTCAAGCCTATGGTATCATTCCAGCCTGGGTCTTTAGGCCTGAGAACCAGGGAACCTGATGTTGTAAATCCTACACCAAGGGCAAGAGAAGATGAGGTGTTTCAGCTCACACAATGAAGCAGAAGGAAAGAGCAAACGTTTCCTTCTGCTGCATTTGGTTCCACTCATACTCTCAATGGATTGGGTGACACCCTTCCAGATTGAGGAGATTCTTTTGCTTTACTGAGACCCCTAATCAAATGGTAATCTCATTCAGAAACACTCTGATGGACACACCAGGAATATATTTCATATGAACACTTCACAGCCCAGCAAATAATACAAAAAGTAATCCTCATATAGGCCCTCAACAGTTAGGAATTATTATCAACATAGTTATCATCTTCCTTATCCTAGCCATTGTTGGCATCATCAGTGGTGACCCAGGCAGGAGATCATGAGTTTTGGAGCAGACAGGAGACATGTTTGCTTTTCTAGTTTTAGTGTCAAACACGGCAATTTCTTTTTGATGCTTATTCTGTTCAGGCATCAATCCTCTGCTTGTCATCTCCATTTCTGCTTAAATGTTAAACAGACTTGAGTAGTGGAGGCTGGAGTTATGCAATGTTCTTGGTTGATACATAGAGTCATCACCTGTTAGGACGGATAGCACACTTTATTTATTTATTGGTACTGGCGATCGAACTTACCACTGCGCGCTTACAAGGCAGGTGCTTATGCTGCCGAGCTAAATCCCCAGGCCCTAGCACCCTATATTTAGAAGTTCTTTATCTTTGAATGTATGAATGCCCCCAACATTATCAAGAAAGTTAGAGAACTTACAGTTCCTAAAACAGTTACTATTTATTTTCCATCCCTGTCTAATGGGTCTTCCCCTCTTGCTTTATACACAGATGTGTGAAGTGGGTTGTGAAGGGAGAGACCCTGCAGCTAAGTAGCCTCCCTCATTGTCATTCAAGAAAATGATTCAATTTTCCCCTTTGGGGCTATCGGAGGTCATTTTTAGCCAGTTATGACTCATTTTTCTGTTTTTGTGTTGTATTCCTTAGACTTAAAATCTTACACAGATGGGGTTTTTAAAATATATGTTTTCTTAATAGTAAAACTGACAAAAATACACTGAAAAATTAAAGACCTTTGTGATAATATCACCTACAAGTGGAAAAAAAGAAACCTTTTACAGAAAGAGAAATTCTTTCATAAACAATAGCTATCCATTGTCACCTGAGAATGCGAATGGGGTTAAAGAAGTGTTTTAGGTATTTAAAAAAATAAGGTTAATTTTTCACGTCCCAGGCCATTAAAAAAACAAACAATAGCAAGAAATATTTCAGTAAGCAGACAAGCACATACACCTGGGCCAATTAAATACTTTCTTGCTTCATCTTAATCAGAACAGTGGGACTCTTTCATAGTAGACCTACATTCCCCAATTTTGAAGATTTTTTCCCTCTAACTGTTATTTTTAACAAGTCCAATTCACTGGATAACAGCATATTTATGTGGTCATGACAATGATCCATGACAGAAGGAAAACTTAATGCAAGAAAGAGAGAGAGAGAGAGAGAGAGAGAGAGAGAGAGAGAGAGAGAGAGATAGAGAGAGATAGAGAGAGAGACAGATTTTTGGAGATTTAAATCAAAGAAATGACTAGTTTTAATGGTAGTTCTAAGACATCACATTGGATTGATTTTATAGATTATGAATGACATTCATATATTATATTATTTGATCCTCACAATAGATACTCTTGTCTGCTAAGGTATTCAGGCACATTCCCATTTTACAGATAAGAAGACTGAGTCTTATACCAGTTTAAGAGTACATATAGGCATTGAAGCCAAACTCAAACCCAGGTATATGACTGTCTAATCCCAAAGTCTTCCAAATATACTGCTCTGCTCCTTGGACATTTTCTGTGTCCTTTGCACTCTTTTAACATAGTATGACAAACTGTGTTAGTTTCTAGTGGCTAATGTAACAGAAGACCACAAACTTGCTGACTTCAAACAGCAGGAATGTATTCTCTCACAGTTTTGGGAACCAACAGTCCAGAAACAAAATGTGAGTGGGCCCATGCTTCTTTCTTAGGATGCTGGGGAAAAACAGTTCCTTGGCTCTTCCTGGTTTCTGGTAGTTCCCTGCAACCTTTGTATGTCCTTTGGCTTGTAGTTGCATCAGTTCAATTTTGTCTCCGCTGTCCCATGCCATTCACCCCACGTAGCTCTCTGAGTACGTCCACACTTCTCTCTTCTCATACAGAGAGTAGTTAGATTAGATTAGTGCCCACTCTACTCCAGTGTGACCTAACCTTCACTACTTATGTCCACAATGACTTACTTCCAAACAAGCTGAGATAGTTAGCTGCTAGAGGTTACAGTTTCAACATAACTTTTATGGGGACACAATTCGATCTGTAGCAGGAACGAATTTTGGTTTTCTCTTTTCTAGAGTAACATTTGATAAATTGCACTAAAAACCATGACATGTTGACAGGTTGTCACACCAAGAATCAATAGGCGATATATAGATAGGTGTAGATACATAGATAGGTGATAGATAGACAGAGGTACTGACAAAGGCATTTTAAAGTAGTTGATGCTAGACAGTGACTGGAATCTATATTATAAATGACTGGTGATGTTGGTACTTTTAAGTGCCCTTTTAAGGTATTTTACTGTGTGTGCTGTTTTTGTCCACATCTAATCTTATCTTTGAGGGATACCACAGACTCATAGGTCTCAAATGGAAGGGAAATATTTGGAAACTATCTTCAGAAATATGTTTGAATCTTTTATAAAATGCATCTGGATGTCATGAGCCCTGGAAAAGTGTTCCCAGTTTGAGGGGAGCACTCCCTGGGAAAACCAACTCACAATAGCAACTATGAAGTTATGTGTAAAACTTTATATTTAAAATGTAAAATTAAATCATAAATGATCTCTTTTTAAAAATTGCCTTCACAAGTCCAGCACAATGTTTTTATTAACTGCCTGCAGATTGTTTTGTGTTTTTTTCCACCTAGACTTTTTGACTGATGCTCTTTGATCACCTGTTTTAATGACACTGTTTCTGTAATATTTTCTAAAGAATGATAAATTAGCCTTTCCACAAAGATGTTTGATTAAAATCTGAGAAAAATTGCTCTCAGCATCTCAACTTTATGTACGTAATATCAGATTTTTAAGATTGTTGTCAAATATAGGGAAAATCTCTATCAAATTTCTTCCACAGATGATTTTTAAAAAGGTTTTTTCAGTTTTCTTTGGTAGAGACACTCTTTAAATTGGAAGCACTCATAAATTACTCTGTGGAATGACCTCCTAGAAGTGGCAAATTCAGTTTTATATTACCTTTATCAACGTTATCAGCTCTGACAAATTATATTTATGTGATTCACTCCTCTTCACTGAGTGGAATATCAAGAAATCTAAGTCCATCTCTTGGATGTTTATAATTATTTTGCTGATAGGAAAGAACTTCCAATTTGATAAGTGTGAATGGAAGCCTAAATTTGTACTTTTAATTCGACACGTTTGACTATTGAAGGAATTTTCTGCAGACTAGCTTCTGAGTCTGAATATTTTTAAATCTTGTTTCCTGCTGGGTGCAGAGATACATGCCTGTAATCCCAACGCAGGAGGATTGCAAGTTCTAGGTCAGCTTAGGCAGCCTAGCAAGACCCTGTCTCAAAATGAACAATAAAAAGGGCTTAATATGTGTGAGGCCCTGAATTAAATTCCTATACCACTGAAAATATTGTATATTTCTTCAATATAGTGTATTTCTGTTGTTGGCATGTTAGACACACAGTACTATGAAATGATCTCTATCCAGAAACCTAATTTTCCTAAAATTCCCAGAGCTGTGTAACATGAAGGGACATGTGATAAAAAAGATTTCAGAGATACAGCGATATTATATAAATATAGTTCAAGTATCTTTCTTATGTTTTCAAATTTTACAAAAACCTATGCCCATGTGAACACACTGCTAGGTTCTTCCTTGAACTCTGGAAGAAAACTGTATAAGAGATGAATTCTGGGGCTTAATAGGCTTGATCAGCATCACAATGAACCTTCTCTGCTTTTATGAAAGGCACAGAGAAGAAGCTGCCTCTTTTGGCTCTGGACTTTGTTACAACTTCAGGTGATATCTGCTGAGGTGTCTCCCTCCCAGTCCTAGGAGAAGGCCAGTCCCAAAGCAAGAAGACATGTAGGCTCACTTAAATCCCTGATGGTATTGGTGAAACAAACCTGGGTCCTACCTTACTTCTTGATTCCTGTTACATGAGGTAATAAATTAATTTATTCATTTATGCTTGGAACCTTTTTTTTTTTGGTACCAGGAATCGAACTCTGGACCGTGCGTTTGCCAGGCACGCACTTACACCACTGAGCTAAATCCCAGGCCCTGTTTGTTTGTTTTGTTTTGTTTTTTCTTGGAACCTTTTTAATTAGTGTTTCTACAACTCATAGCTGAAGGCACCCTGATGTATTTTGCTTGTTCTTCTCGCCTCTAAATACTTTATTGTTCTTTAAAATAATCTTTTGGGCACGTTTGTTCCTTTGCGGGGGGGGGGGGTTGTATGTCAAGATGTAAGCTCTATAAGAATTTATCTTCTTTCATATAGTAGCTGCAAAGCCCAAAACAGTGCCAGTTCACAGTAGATGTTCAATATATGCTTGTTGACTTGAATGAATGAGTGAAGGGTGGTATTTATGGTGAATGAAGACGGCAAGGCATCCTTCCTCTCACTGTGCTTTACACTTCTAGCTGCCCATCCTTCGAGAAAGAAGCACGTTTTAGCAAAAATATCCCCCCTGGTTTGGTGACTGCTATTGCAGACACATTTCTCCTCCACTCAGACAAATGAGCCTCTGATCCCATCTTGCTAATGTGAGCCAGGGCTTGACGTGCAAGGCCAAAGTTGCCAGGACTTGTCTCCCTATAGTGCAAAGACAGGGGCAACCTAATGGTGAAAGGAGCTGGACCTCCTGATAGGGAAAAGAAATGAAGCATTTTCTTTGGAGAATAACTTTTGGCTCCTCAATATGCTTTGTTCCTCACATCCCATCTGTCACCATGTTCTGACATTTCCCCGAACAGAACATCATGTGTGTCTGCCCTCTTCTCTTTATTTCATGAGTAGGCTCCCTCCTGGAGTTAGCCAGTGTCCCCAGCACTTTCAGAAACACTGTCTCCGGCTAGGTTTATCTTTCTTTTCTCATGTACCAGTGGGCTTTTGATGACTCTTTGTGGTCCTGAAATTTAAGGCCACATTGTTTCCTCTATGCTTTAAGAAAAATGTACTATATTCCTTGAGGACAGTAACTGAAGCTACAGTCCTTGTGCAAGTGACAATTGTTAATTACTACTAGAGAAAAAAGGACTATTCTATAATTGGGAAGTACCCAGGTATGGGTTCATCTTTCTTTCTTTCTTTCTCTCTTTCTTTCTTTCTTTCTTTCTTTCTTTCTTTCTTTCTTTCTTTCTTTCTCTTTCTTTCTTTCTTTCTTTCTTTCTTTCTTTCTTCCTTTCTTTCTTTCTTTCTATTTCTTTTCTTTTCTTTCTTTCTTTCTATAGGGTCTTGCTATGTAGCCCAGGCTGGCCTTGAACCTGTGGCAATCCTCTTGCCTCAGCCTCCCAAGATTACAGGTGTGTGCCACCATGCCCAGCCACCCTCCTCTCTCTTTCTGTGTTAAAGCCAGGGCCAAGAATATGACACAATTCATACTTTCAAGATGTTCTCTACTTCAAAGAGGAGAGGGATAATTAAAGTTATGTATAATGTAGCATAATGAACATATATATTTGCTGTTCTGAGAAACTTTAGAAAGTTATTTGACTAACTTTTGCTGACTTGAGGGAAGCATATAGAAATGAGTCCTATGATGTACTATTAACAATAACTGCACATTAGTGTGGTTTTTGATGGAAAGTTTTCCAGAAAAAATGAAAATAGCATGCATGAAGACCTGAAAACAAGAATCTGCATAGCACATTCAAGGAACTAAGAGAACTAGTGGGCTTCGTTAAAGAGCTGGGAGGGTAGAGGTGATGAACAGATAAAGCAAGAGATATAAGAAAGAACCAGAACATGAAAGATTTCTAAGATATTTTACAGGTATGTCCAAGAATGAGACTTTACCCGAGGAGAAATGTATGAAGATTTGTGCTGGCTGGGGTTCTCTAGCAGAACTGAATTGTGTGTGTGTGTGTGTGTGTGTGTGTGTGTGTGTGTGTGTGTGTGTGTAATTCTGCAAAGGGTCTACCTAGCATCAGAGATGGGATAGTCCACAGTGACCATTCGTGGGGTGCGAAGTGGAAGCTGCCTGTGGGTTAGAGCAGCAGATGATTCAGTGAGTGCTCAACTCGAAACACTGGAAGCCTTAAACTTGGCTGGACTAAGAGTGCAGCTCTGGTCTGAGGCTGGAGGACTGAAAGATCCCGGGTGAGTCACTGGTGTGAGTCCACGCTGGAAGTTTCAAGAAGCTGGAGTCTGAAATGCAGGCCGTGACAGCAGCGAAAGCCACACCTGCTCAAGCAGAACTGAGCTGCAGCTGCAGACCAACTTCCTCCTCCTTCCCGTTGGTCTGCAGCTGGCCTGGAAGCTTCTTGAGTATAGTTTGCTGGCCTGTGTGCCAATCACCTCTGCAAATGCTCTCCCAGACACAGCCAGAAGTGTGCTTTTCTAAATGCCCAGGTATTTCTCAATCCTGTCAAAGTGACAATCAAAACGGAGCACTGCAGCATTGCTGGATTTTCAGCACAAAAATAACATGGTCAAATTTGCATTTCAGAAATATCACTAGGGCTTCAGTGTCAAAAATTGTTTGGAGAGGATTCTCATGGTAGGAAAGCCAGTTAGCAGGTCAGTATAGTAGTTTAAACAATAGATAATGGTGGCTTGACCTGGTATCAAAGGTGGATGTGAAAAGTATGAACATACTTGGAATGTATTTCTAAGCACAGTTTACATGACTATCTGGCTGATAATAAGAGAATTGAAGTTAAAAGAGAGAAGGAGGTGGTGGGTCACAATTTCTTAAATGTGCAAAAACCCCCAGTAAATATAAAAGATTGATATATTGGTTTCATTAAAATTAGGAATTTATATATTCATCCAAAGATACAATTCAGTCAGTGAAAAGTCAATCCAATAACTAGAAATATGTACTGACTTACCTATGTTTGACAGAAACTTCTTACGTAGAATATATTTCAGAATTCTACATATTAAAAAGAAAAGGCCATCTGCTATGCTGTGCATGTGACTTTCATACCAAAATTCATGTTGAGGCTTAGTTCCCCAGTTTCACTGTTGAGAGGTGATAAACCTTGTAAGAGGGGTTTCAAGTTATGAGGGAACATTCTTATGAATGAATTCATATTTTTACCAAGAAACTGGGCTAGTTCTCTGGAGACTGGATTAAGTCTGGGGGACTACATTAGTTTCCTTAAGAGCAAGTTACATAAAGTGAGTTTGGCCTTTTTGGCTCTGACTCCTGTGTGCCTTCCTGCTGGGTAATCTCTCTTCATTTCATTCTCACCATGTGGTACCTGCTATGGTGTTAGGACACAGCCAGAAGGGTCACCAGAGGCCAAACAGAAGTGGACGCCTGATTTGGACTTTTACCCTCAAAAACAATGAGCTAAAGAAACCTGTCTAAATTACTCTGCCTCAAATAATTTTGCTATAGCAACACAAATTAAAACACCAACAGAACTTGAAATCTGTGTTAAAGACTTGAATAGTCACTTTGCAGGAGGATTTCTAACTGGACAATGAACATAGGAATATTTGCTTAATATTGTTAGTCTTTAAGGAGATGCACATTAAAACCAAAGTGAGATATCACTACACTCTCCCCCAAATGGTTAAAATTAAAAAAGCTGACAATATCAAGCAATGGCAAGGGTGTGGGCCAATCCAATCCCATGTATACTGCTGGTGAGTATAAATTGGCACAAGCTGGGGAAATTGATTGGCAATATCTAGTAAAGTTCAATGTATATACATCCTGTGAATCAGAAGTTTCACTTCTGGGACAAATGAATGGCTATGCTGACAACCATGTACAAAATGTTAATATCATGGATTAAAAGCCCCTGATGGAAAAACCCAAATCTTCATCAACAGTGGAAAGAATAAATGAGTTATGGTGCATCACATAATGGAATACTATAGAAATATTTTTAAAATAAATGATTGATAGATACAAGGACATAATCAATCTCAGAGAGATAATGTGATAAACAAGAGTGCCTGCAACATGGCACCATTATGTGATTAAGTGAATAGTAACCCTAAGTGATAGAAATCAGATGAGTGTCAATTACCGTCTGGAAAGGGGTAATAGGGAGACATCTGGAGTACAGCCATTCCTTACCTTGATAATGGCAGTGGATAATGGGTATATTCCTATGGAAGTATTTATTCAAATTCACAATTAAATATTTTGCATATCATTTGAGCATAATTATAATAGAGGATAGGATAGGTATAACAGGGAGAGGATGAGGTTAGATTTGGATGTTCTGAGTGGTAAGTGCCTGAACATACTGAGATATGTCAGACTACATTTGGCAGATAGTAGACTTCATTTTTCAACAACTGGCTATATTCACATGCATGTGTATATATATTAAAGCTATAAAATGCAAATCTGAAGTACATAAGGTTTGAAATCATGAATCATCTTCGCAGTTAGAAACCCTCGTGCAAACAGTAGTGTGAAGGCTTAAATATTGCATAACCTCTCTTATATGAGAAACTCAAAGTATAATTAATATTGAAAAATAAAAGATAGACAATAGGAAATAGCGAGCCAGATCATTTGCAAATGCAAGTGGGTCTAGAGATAAAGGGGGAAAGGAAGAGAAGGGAAATAAAAAGAATTAAGGTATGCTATGTGTATATACCTACTCTCTAAGATGAATGTAAACATTACTGTAAACATGGACTAATAAAAAATGTAAAAACAGTAATGTGAATTAATGAATAATATTGGTAAAAAATGATGAGGTCAGTTGTCATCTTAGTTACTTTTCTCTCATTACTGAGACAAAATACCCAATGACCAAAATGAAGGAAGAAAAGTTTATTTAGTTCACAGTCTGTGGAGGTTTCAGTCCATAGTCAGCTGGCTCCAAAGCATGGTGGCATGGTGAGGGGCAACAACTGAAGACCGCATAAGACAGCAAAAGCAACAAGAGCAAGAAGGGGTAAGCAAGTCTCTTTTCCTCCCTTCTATTGCAAGCAGGCTACCCACCTCGGTGGGTGTAGCATTCACATGATCTCTGTGCCCTCCTCTTGCACAGGCTCAGGATGTTTACAAAGTGAGGACCCTGGCCCCCAACTGGCTCACTTAAACTCCTAAACTTCTCAAGTTGACACAGTGAACATCCCAGAGCAGTAGGGGCATGTCCTCTATACCCTAGGATGTAGAACTGCTGAGTTAATTAAGCTTCTAGACTTCTCAAGTTGACACAATGTATCAACCATTACAGTTGACGGGGAGTCGTAAATCTTAAAGTCCTGGGAGTTGATTTGAAATACATAGGGAGGTCATTATGCATTTTTGAGTCTGGGAGGACCAAAAATCAAAATGCTGCCTAAAGCAGATTATTCCTGTAGCTGTGTCAAGGAGGCACAGGAACTGGCCAGGACTGCATCGGAAAATGGCAGGGAGGAGCCTGGTGCTTCGGGCTTGAGATCAGAAAAGCCTGACTAGAGGCATGCCACTCTCAATGACAAAGAAAAAAAAAGAAGTAAGAACAATACAAGTAGGAAAAATCATCAGTACTCACCATCTGATGATAAGGGAATATAAGGAAGAAAGAAAAAGATAAGCCAGGCTCCAGTTAAAATAGCATGAGTTCCCAGGCTTCTTTAAACCAGCACTTGAATCGATTTCATAGTTGTTGAGCACATTTAATGAGGTAATATGTGTAAAGTGGTTAACACAATGCCTCACACATGCTAAGCATTCAATTAAGTTAGCTGCTATTATTCCAGCCACAGCTGCTCACTGCTGGAGAAATGCATGTAATCAGGCAGGTTAGTTCCACTTTAAATTCATGGTTAGCAGCCTCAAGTGGGCCCTTAACACAGCTTACTCCCCCCCTCACTCTACCCTCCTTTTCAAGTCCTCAAGGGCCTTGCCCCACTTCACCCTTTTGCTCTCTATATATGACACAGCTTCTCACATGCAAGAGATAATAGAGCCCATTGGAAAATAGTCTCTCTCAACAGGTCGCCGTCCAGTCCATGCTGCTGAGTACCTTTGTCCCAACTCCTCTACCTGAGCCACTCTGACCATGCAGGGTGTGATGTCAAAGACCAGTCTCTGGGAGAGCACGCATCCTCCTTTGGACCTTTCAAAAATTTGGGGCCAGCACACACCTCTTTCTTTAAGCTCTTTATCTCTAGAGTACAGAATGTGACTGCAAGGGCTCTCTCTGTCGAGGTTTGCACACTGTCTCTGTCACTTAGCAGCTATGAGGCCTAGGGCAAGTCCTCTGTGTACCCAGTGTCCTCAACTGTGAAATGGGGACAACAAAAGCATCATCTTATAGGATTGCCTTGAGCCTTCGAAGTGATTATGCGTGGAAAGTACTTAGGCAGAGCCCTCCATGTGTGGAGCTAGTGATAATATCTAATATTCCTCCAGTTTTCTATTAGTGTATGTATTTTGTTCAAGTATACTCCATGTCATCAAAATCTCTTGTGGATCCCACATGCTCCTCCAACTATTTAGTCCTCATTTAATTGCTGGAACATAACAAAAGAACAGTCTACAGCTATTTTTCTCAGTGTCTCCTCTCTCCATGCTTCAAATCCTTTCAGTCTTCTCATGGTCACTAGTGGCTGGGATGTTGCAGGTTCCAACAGATCCTCTTCTATTGTCATATTATCTAATCTGTCAGCAGAATTTCTGTGGCATCTCTGTGTACTCTCACTGATCAACCATTCACTATCAGTAATTCCAGATTCTCTCAAATCCTGATTTTTCTCTATTACAGAAGATCTTGCATAACCCTTATTACTAATTCCCCACTATCTGAAGTTGGTCAGCATTCACAATTCTCTGTTCCTGATGTTCCCTGACTTCAACTATTACCTGTGTTAGTAAGAATGGGTTGTTAGCCTTTGATGACAGGTGACAATCTCTGCACCACTGTTCCTTTTTCTTCTTCGTAGCCAAACACGCAGCCTATCATCAAGTTATCATTTATCGCAGAGCCAAAATAGTCTTTGAGTCCCACCCCTTTTCATAGAAATGACCATGTATTTTCTCCAGCTCAAAAATACTAATGGGCTCCTCATTGTTGCAAGATGAATCCAAACCCATTCCCACACCTCACAAGGCTCCAAGAAACTGGACGTCGTGGTCCTCTCAGATATTGCTGCATATCCTATACTCATCTTGTCCATGAGTTCCACTCCTGTTACACTGACCTTTAGTTCTCTGAATGCTCTATCAGCTCTCCCCTCTGCACCTCGCTTGTTGTTCCTAAAATACTCTTTCTCTATCTCTGTGACAGTCAATTTCCATAGGCACTGTACCAAAACAGTGACAAAGCAGGTTTGGCAACTGCTTTGGAGAATTACCTAAACATAATGCATGCCTCAGTTTCTACATTTGTGCAATGCCCATGTATGGATTTTGTGAAGAATAAATGGACTTATTGTGTAAAGCCCTTCAAATACTCACTGGTACAAAGCAAGTGCCCAGTAAACAGATTGTCCTCTTATTCTTTCTTCTAGGACCATTTTCAACGTCTTTTCCTCAGGGAGGTACTCTCTTGAGACAAGCTTCCCTAGATCTGGTTAGGTCTCCCTGGTAGATGTGTTCATGTTCACTTTCCAAGTACTCACCTCCCTGATGACAATTGTGATTTTGTATAACCGTGAAGTTAGAGCTCACACATCCTCCATTGTCTTTTGTTTATGGTTAAAACAGTGTTTCACACTGTTACACACATTATACTCAGAAACACACACACACGTGCATGGGCATGCACAATGCCTACCTCATTTAACGTTTCAGCATTTGTCACTTAAAGCATAGTATGTGTAAAAAAAAAATACCTGGTCTAACACTGTGTGTCATAGGGATTTACTATAGTGAGTCATCGTTGTACTTGACTCTGTTAAAAAAAGTTTCAACGTTCCTTTCATGAAGTATTGCACACGTAACATGTGTTACTAAATGACATTTCACACAAACATCACAACAGCCAGTTATCCATGTACCTAATTGCAAGAACCACAGTTTCATCGCATGTCATTAAGAAAGTAATCCCTGTACCACATACCACTAAACACAGTTCTTTGCATGAACCTAGCTCATAAATGGAGTCTCCTCTGGGGACTTATCTGGGAAGGAGAGAGTCCATGTTTGTTCCTGAGGCCGGCACTACTCCATTGTGCTTGCATCTTCTGATGGCTCCAACACCCTCACTTCACATTTGCAATGCCTATGGAGCTGTTTTTCATAGTCCAAGGGACAAATGTATACAATCTCATACACTTACAGCTTCATTCCAGTGGCAGATAATGTGTCATTGTATTAAGGCTGGAGTTCTGTCTGGTCTCCATTTTCACGGAGAGTACAACCATGCATGAACTCTTCTGTGCACATCCCTATCCAGTTTTAGGAAAGGCTCACCCCTGCCCAAGAGTGATGGGACAGACTTTCAGAACAATCCATTCCCTCCCCAGGGGGCATGGGCTGGGGGCTTTCCCAGGACCACCAGTTATGCATTGGCACTGCAATTCTGCCTCCTTTCTATCTCTGTGGTGGACTGAAGGGTTCACTTCCACACCTCCTTCAAGGTGACCTGATGGGTAATGATAGATACACAACCCTCCATACAGACATATGCACAGCCCCAAATACAATACAAATTTCTAAACAGAGTTGTCTCCATGAGAAACAAACAAACAAAAAACATTTCTTGACTGCACACTGATGTGCCCCGCTCACCAGGACCCAGGATCTTTAATGAGGGGCCTATAGGTGCTCACACAAAGGGAACCATTACAAGGCTGCATACCTCTTTTTTTTTACTGGAATATGTTTAACATATATAATAATCACATTCATCACAGGAACTTTGTAAATAATATATCTTAATTTTTTTTCCCATTCCCTTCCCCTTCCTTTGACCCTAATAAAGTGGCAACTTCTCCAGAGACTAAGTTTGGGGGAAAATCAGTTCCAGAAGCCTAAGCAAGTAAACACCAAGGTGTAAAATAAAGAGATTGGACACTTACCATTTAAACCCATTCAGATCAGGGAGCCTGGGCAGAGGAAGCACAGCCATAAGCCCTGATGCAACTCATCCGAAGTAACCAATCTAGAAGATGAACCATGAGCACAGAAGTGTGAAGCACAAGTTCAGGAGCAAGCAATGCAGTTTGGATCAAATGTGTATTAAGATACAAACCATGCATACATACTTCCTAAGACCAGAAGTAAACTTCAGATGTTGGCAGGACGGAACCCTCAAGTGGGCTAGGAACCAAATTTGATCATGGAAAAGTTTACAAAGAAGGACTGGGAAGCAGGCAGTTCCGGACAGCAGAGAAAGGTGGAAATAAAATGGTTGTCTGCACTGTGCTAACATCCCGAGCTCAGTCAATTCATTTCCCTTATGTTTCTTTGTTGTTCTTCTATTTCTACTTATCTTTACGCTATTATTTTTTTTTCAAAAAAGCTTTTATTTTAAAGAGAATAAAATAAAACAGAACAAAGCAGATCAGAACAAAGCAATGCAAGCAACACAAGACTTCAAAACAAGACAAAATGAAATGAACAGTGGCTAACCAAAATGTCTCTTGTTTTCTGCAAAATAGTTGTCGATATTTTCACACACAATGAATTCAAACAAAACAAAATAGTATAAAACTGATCAGAACAAAAGAATGAAAGCATTACAGGCTGTCAAATCCAGAAAACAAGAAACTCAACAATGGCTACCATCATGTCTCTTGTCTTCAAAATAACTGTCCATACCTTCACACATATTGAAACTAAATAATACAAAGCAGACTAAAACCAATCAAAACAAAGAATAAAGCATTATCGGAGTTCACAACAAGATGACAGGAAATCAGCAATGGCTACCATAATGTCTTGTTTTCTTCAAAGTAGCTGTTCATACCATCCCATGTAATAAAATCACTTCTTGTAAACTCTAGAAGTTCTAGGCATGTATAGGCCTATACGCATACATCTATCCTTTCTGTATTAGAGGGAAAAATAAAACAAAACAAATTATGAGGAAAGAAACAAATGAGACAAATAAATAATAATAACAAAGAGCCCTAAACAGTGACAATATACGCTTTCAAAACAAGGTGATAGGAACATAGCTAAGGTTGTTATTTTGCATAGTTATCTTCAAAAGAGTTACTCCGATTACCAAATATAAACATGCAAAGTTGATCTAATCCTATGAATGTTAACTGTTTTGTTCCAAGAACTAATAGAATTAGTAGCACAATCATCTTAGCTATCTTATGTGTGTACATACATATTTATATCTTTTTTTCTTTTCCCTTCCTTTTCCCTGAGTTATTTTTTCCCTGTTGAGCAGTTTCTTATCCTTTTGCAATATTTATGTAAGATTTTGTATCTTGTTTACTCTTTCAGTTTCTTCACTAGGGAAATTGGTATTTACACAGATGAGTTTGATTTATTTCACTTATGAGTATAGTCTCAAGTCGCATCCATTTACCTATAAAAGCTTCAATGTGGCCTTTCTTTATAGCTGAGTAGTACTCCATTGTATAGAAACATCACATCTTTTTTTTTTTTTAATCCATTCTTTGGTTGATAGGCATTTGGGCTGTTTCTAAGGTTTAGCTGTTACAAATTGTGCTGCTATAAACATGGGTGCACATATAGCACTGTGGTATGATGTTTTCAGTTCTTCTGGAGATATGCCAAAAAATGGAAGAGTTGGGTCAAATGGGACTTCAATCCCAGCTTTTTGAGGAATCTCCAGACTGATTTTCACAGTGGTCCCACCAGTCTACACTTCTACCAACAGTGCAGGAGAGCTCCTTTTCCCCCACAGCCTCTCCAGCATTTGTTGTTGGTGGTTTTCTTGATCTTGGCCATTCTTTCTGGAATGAGATAGAATCTCAGTGTGGTTTTAATTTGCATTTTTCTAATGACTAATGATGCTGAACATTTTTCATGTATTCATTTGCCATTTGTATTTCTTCAGCTAAGAAGTGTGTATTCATGTCAGATCCACATTATTTGATTGGGTCTTTGAATTTCAGGGATCTGATTTTTTAAAAATTCTTTATATGGTCTAGATAGGAGTCCTTTGTCTCAGGGACAGTTGATTAAGACTTTTTCAATTCTTTGCATCATATTGCAACTGTTGAATTGTTATTTACTGATTCCTTGGTATTTTTGAAAGGTCCTTTCCTATTCACTAGCTGCAATCTTATCTTCAAGATTGGAAATTCTATGTTCACTTTCATTGAGATGGTTTTGCCAGCTTTTAATAGAATTTTTGATTTCCTGAATATGTCATTGAATCTGTTTCATGCAATCTGTTTCTTTCTTATGTTTTCCTTTCAAGGTTTCCATATTTTAACAGTGCTCCTCAATTTTTTAAGCTATGTCTTCTTTAGATGTGCTCAGCATTCTTTTATTACCTTTATCTTTTCTTCTTGTACCTGGGAGACTTTTTCTGATCTGAGTTCTTTTATAGCTTCTCTGATTTGTTTCTTTACATCACTTGTTATCATTCCAGGCATTTCAGGTGTAAGCTTAGATTTTCTTCTATGTCCATGTTTCCTTGGCTTGTTTCTGAGGGGCTGGAGGTTATATTTTGCTCTTTCATTTTGTCATTTTCCTGTATTCCCCTGAAGAAGCTGAAGGTAAGATCTCAGTTGCTTCCTGGGTTGAGGATACCTGTCTGTACTGCAGGAAGTTTCTCCAGGTGAGTGGAGGTCATTAGTCAGGCTTTACTAGGTCCCTAGTAGCACTCAAAGGCTCCTCAAATGTGGGGAGTATGCTGGGCAGGCCTTTATCACATCCTGCATGGTACTGTGAAGCTCACAGCTGCTTGAGGTTGCTGGACAGGACTCTGCCACGTTCTGAGTGGCATGCCAAGGCTGAACAGCTAGATGGAGTATGCTCTGCAGGCCTTCAGCTCACGCCATATGGCACACCAAAGCTCTACAGCTGCTTGGCGTCACGGAGTGGGGCCCTGTTAGGTTTCCAGCAAGATGCTGAGGTTGCAAGGCTAGAGGGGGTTCACTGTGCAGCCTTTTGGCTCGTGCCACTGAGCACAGGTGGTTCCCTGGTCACCTGGGGTCGCTGGGTGGGGCCCAACCAGGTCCTGAGTGACCTAGCCGAAGGTCTGTGGCTGAATAGGGCACTGGGCAGGGCCCTACCAGGTTCTGAGTGAGGTGCCAAAGTTGCACGGCTGGATGGGGTTTGCTGTGCAGGCCTTCGGCTCATGCCACTCATCTTTATGCTAAAACCGTGTCATCAATTCATGCATTCAAAGCACTTTCTGAGTACCTAGTCTGTACTAGGTGCTTGTTTAATCTATACATTAAAATTCTTTGGAATAAGAAGCTACTAAGAAGCATAGAATACATATTTATTTTTAAGGCTTTCATCTGTTTGGATTAATATAATAAAATATCATAAACAAAGCAGTTTAACAAAGCATCATAAACAATAACAGAAATTTATATTTCTTATTTTTCTAGAGGTTGCAAAGTTGTTATACTTGAGGTCTACAAGTTCTCCCACAGCCTCATATGCTTGTAGGTGGAGATTTTGCAAGGCGATAGATTATGGCGGCTCATATGTAACTCTCCTGTTAGGAGGTGAAATCTGGTCAAGAGAAGTGGGTCACTGGGGGTGTGGCCCAGAGGTGTTTGTTTCTCCCCAGCAACTCCCCTCAGTCTCTCTGCTTCCTGAATGCCATTACATCAGCAGCTTTGTCTTTTCAGTCACATCCACCATGCACTGATCGTGCAAGGACCAAAACCTCTTTTTTCAAAAATTTTGTTTTAAGGAAAATAAAACCAAATTAAACAAAACACAGTAAAGCAAATCAGAATGTAACAATGCATGCAAATACAGGATTTCAAAACAAGACAACAGGGAATCAATGATGGCTACCTGTTGTAGTCAGGGGTTGTGAGAGGAACAATTAGAATCAGGACACAGAATTTATAATATTATTTTATGATCGTCATTCTGAGTTAAAACAAAGAAAGTGCAGGAAATCTGTCCACAACACTAAAGACCTGGAATATTCAGCCAAAGGCTGGATTCCACAGCAATGTCCTGCATGAGTTCAGATGAAGACCTATAGCCCATGACGGTGCCTCCTACAAGTCCAACTGGAGGTTTAGAGCCCATGGGAAGGATTCACGCCAGTCTCTTTTACAGATCCACACTGGGAAGGCCCAAACATCAACATTGGAAGCTAGAAAGTCTATGCAAGCAAGGTGAAGAAATTGTGCTGGTAGGTTGAGGGTTCTACAGTGAGCCAAGAAGTCATGCTCAAAACAAAGACCAGGGCTGTCCTGAAAAGCACCACAGCCATCCTCAGCAACAAGGAGGTCCTGAGCTCCTCCAATAATAAGAACATGCCAGAAAGCCAACATGACAAGTTTCTCCTGGAGATTAAATGGCACATGTCTTCCCCTCAAGAGCCAAGAAGCGATGCTCGAAGTAAGGACCAGAGCTCCCCCAAAATGAACCACAGCTACTTTCACCAACAAGGTTCTGAGCTCCTCCGATGACAATGGTTGAACTCACACCAGGGAAACTACTCATGATGAGCTCCTCCAGGAGAACCAACAGTTCAAAGCAGCAATACTTAGAGAAACTCATAATACCTCACTCTTTGTCTCCAAGTCTCTATTTATGCTGGTATCTTTCCTCAGGTGGACCATCTATGCTCAGCACCATGCAGATTTAATTCACCTGGTGTTAAGTTGATCATCAGTTTTTAATCCATAACACTACCATAATTTCTCTTGTTTTCTTTAAATTAGTTGTCCATACCATCATGCACCATAAAGTCAAACAAGACAAAACAGAGCAAAACCAATCAAAATGAAAGAATTAAAGCATTATAAAACTTCAAAAACAGGATAAGAGGAAATCAACAATAGCTAACATAATATCTCTTGTTTTCTTCAAAATAGCTGTCCATTCTATCACACAGCCAGATACATGCTATGCACCTGCAAGCTTCCATTGGAGACCCTTGCTTCCTTTGGGAAGCCAGCACCCATGGGGAGGATCAGACAGATACACCCCTGTGTGCCTGCCACCATTGGGGGTATACTGCTGTATACACACAGGTTGAGGGAAACAGTCCTGCTACCACATACCCCTGGCCATCATGGAAGCCCAAGTGTAGCTTCACGGGTCTGCAGAAGCCCAACTAATGTCCTGTTACCTCGCTGGAAACCTGGGTTTAAAGAAATCCATGTGCCTGTCCCATTCTCTTACTCTGCAGAGGGGTAGCCAACACAGGAAGTTCCCATGGCCCCACACTGGCTTGTTGGGAAGAATCCAGGAAAATGTCAAGGTGAAGGAGCGTAAGGCGATCTGAGACCTCTAGTCCAGACCGAACAAGTCTGGGAGGTTATAGATATGGAAGAAAATGGAAGTCACCCTCCTGAAATCTCCAAGAGGATGGCAACTGAAGTAGAGAAACAACTTCATGAGGCTGTAAGAGTAATCAGATCAGAAATAATATCTAAGGTAAAAGAAGAAATCAAAAGTATAATAAAAGAATTGCCAAACTGATCTAAAGAAAACACAGATAAAAAGAGTAGCATAAGAAAATTATGGAAACCTTGAATGAACAATATAAGAAGAAATTACAAGGCATGAAACAGATCAAAGAGATACACAGAAAATTTAAAAAGTCTGTCAAAAGTTGGCAAAATTGCTTGAAAGAGACTGAAGATAGACTTTCAGACCTTTAAGATAGGATTACAGCTAGCGATTGTGAAAGAAAAATAATTGCAAAGAATGATAGGTATCAAGAAAAAAGCAGGGGTCAACACAAATGACATAAAAGTAATTTACAGAAGAAATAGCAGAAAACTTTTCATGGGAAAAGAATCTGGCATACACATAAGCGAGGTGTATAGAACTCCACCTAGCCATAACCAGAATAAATCTATACCCAGACATATAATATTGAAAATCCTAGAAATTCAGCATAAGAACAGACTATTAAAAGCTGTTAGAGAAAACAATTGTCACCTATAAAGGAAAACACAGCAGACTTCTCAACACAAACCATCAAGTCCAAAAGAGTTTAGAGTGAAGTGTTTCAAATGCTGAAAGAAAGCATCTTCTAACCCAGATTGATCTACCCTACAAAACTATCTTTTGAAATTGATGGGAAAATAAGATACTTCAATGATAAAGAACAACTGAAGGAATTTGTGGCTACCAAACCAACTCCACAGAGAGTGCTAAAGGGCCAATGCTTCTAAAATGTGAGCCAAAAGCAACCTCTCCTCCTTTAAGGCACAAGATCAGGTCCAGTATCCCAGCAATAAGAAAAGTGACCAAAATGCAAATCTAAGATCAAGGCACTGGCAACCTCTGTCCAACAGAGGTTTGCTTCCTAGTTCTTGGATGTTCTCTCCACTTGTATCCTCTCAAGAGGATAGCTGGTTTGCTACCTGGGGTCTCTTTTCATGAAGGCATTAAGTCCATTCATGAAAGCTCTGCGCGTATGGCCTAATCTCCTCCCAAAACTCTCCACTTTCTAATAGCATCACCTTGAGGGGCAGGATCACCACATATGCCTTTAGGGGTAGCATAAATACTTAGATCATAGCAGTCAGATTTTTTTTAAGACTGTAAGAGGAAAATTGTAACATTGCAAATGCTGATTAAGCAACCAAACTCATTTCAATTTTATTTTAGAACTAATAGTTGGTCTAACCTAACTGGATTGGCCTTTTGCCAGATCTTTTTACACAGCCTCGAATTTAGCACTCTGATACGTTCGCTACTGACAGGGAAGTTAGCTGTTCTTGCTAAAGGTCATCATCATTGCAGACTGCTGTAGTTTATTGCTCCTAACCTGGGAGAATTCTCTTTAACGGGTTCAATTTTCATAAAGTCCTTCCTGCTCTTTGGAGCAGCCGTAATTTAGTGCCCCCAATTAATGGAGAGAGCAAAAATTTCATACATAGTTAACTATGCCTTCAATCAGTATTTGATGTCTAGAAAATAAGTCCCCAATGGACATTTGCTCCTGCAAGTCGTGCCACACCAAAAATTGGGGCCTGACTGCACATCATTTCTCCTTCAAATGTTCAAGTTCAGCAAGGATAGCTGCAAGCTGAGTGGAGAGTGATTCCAAGAAAAAGTGTTCAGTGCTCCTCTGGGGTATCCGACAGAAATGGAAGTGACTTTAACTTCCTCCAGGTAGAAGAGTCAATGGTTATTTTATCTACTCTTCAACCCTCGCTAAATGAGTGAGAGTCCCCGAGAAGCTATCCATTCTCTTCCAGTGAGATGTTGTAGTTAGGTGGAAGCACTTATTCAACCAGTTACTGACAGGACCTCACCAACTATGGGTTGTTCAGATGTGGCAGCTCCCCTCTATGTTACTCCAAAGCCTTGGAAGAGAGATTTTTAAAGATTCATGTAGATTTCTTACTAAGATGGCCACAGTTGGAAACACAGATTCCCTGCTGGGAAGTTGCGAGGTCTGGGCTCTGTGGCCAGCTCTGCTATTTGTGTGAGCTTGAACAAGTCCTTTCCCCAAATCCTGCCACACTGATTTCCCTACTCCAGGACTCTGATTTTTGCCTGTTATCACCACATACTCCATACTGCAAAGAGAATTTAAGAAAGGTGCCTCTCTGTATAGGAAATGTCCAAATCAGCCTTATCCGTAGTAGTCCCCAGACAAAAACTTACATTTCCATCAACTGACAAACAAATAAACACACTGTTGTGTGTCCACATAAAATAATACTATTCAGTCAAAAGAGGAATGAAATACTGATACATGCTATGACATAAATAAACCTCGAGTGCATTATGCTAAATGAAAGAAGCCAGTCACAAAAGGTCAAATATTGTATGACTCCTGTTAAGATTTGTGTCTAGATACCCCCTCAAAGCCTCATGCAGTCATAGGTGGGGCTTTCTCAGAGGTGGATGGATCCAGTGTGTCTGACAATGGGATTGATCCATGCTGCAATGCTAGGATTAAGTGTCTGAGTGCTACCTCCTCTGAGTAACCTGGATAAAATACAAGAGTAGAAAGAGGCTTGTTATTGGCTTGCTTTTGCTGCCTTCTGCCTGCTATGAACTGTTTACGTACCCATTTTTCCACGCCACCCTGCCTTGGAGCCAGCTGATTATGGCCTGAAACTTTGACAAACTGTGAGCTAAATAAACATTTCCTCCTTTAGATTTGTGGGTCAGGTAATTTTGTCTTAGCAATGCAAAAGTAACTAAGATAACTCCATTTATATTAACTATCCAGAATAGTCAAATCCATAGACTGAAATGAGATCAATTGTTGTTTGGAAGACAGAAAACAGGGAATTTTTTAAATGAGTACAAAATAGGAATGATGAAAATGTTCCTGAATTGACTGGTAGTGAGGGATATACTAAAAACCATGGAATCATATGCTTTAAAATAACCATAGTTATTAAGTTATGGGTGCCAATCCTCTCCCTTATAATTATAGCTGTATGAAAATCGAGAGAGGGGATGGATCATCATATTTCTAACAGATAGCCAGACTGCTTTAATAGACAAATTTATAAAATACTAGTAAAGCGACTTTTTCCTAAGGGCTTTTCCAGATGCTTACTACATTGCTGTTCAAATTATGCACTTCTTTATCCTTGTGCCGTGTCCTATACTCTGGAATAAATGCACCAGGCATTTGCAAGGCCAGGTAAAGAGCAAGGGGGCGTGGGGGGGGGGCGTGGGCAGTCCTTGACCTTGTGGAATTTGCATCTAGTGCTCTGGATACAAGAAATGCTTTGGAATGCCTTTTAAATTTTAATTCACATTCTATTAAACAACCAAACAAACTACTACAGAAAGAGTGTAGCACATCTACTTAATAAAATCGTTTTTAGGTGGAAAAAGAGAATCAGGATATCAAAGTATGGCTTCCAACCAAATTACACTCCTTAGATCTAGTCCTGTAGGGTCCGTGACCAGCTTCCACAATCCCTTTGCTTAAATTAATAACCAAGAGATTTGATGGTCTTTCGGAGTGTGGTAATATGGGAAGGCTCCATGCTGAGACACGATTTCTGAGGCAGCTCTAGTCTGTGGCAACGCAGAAGGCTGAATACATTTGGGCTTGGGGGGAAAGCCTTCCTAGCTCACTACGGGGAGGGGGCCGCACAGCAGATGCCTCTCCTGGCACTTGGAAAGAGCTGCTTCTCACACTATCACTTGCTGTCACAAAGCCTTGAAATTCTGAGTTTGGCCTTGAAAAAAAAAATGAAACCACTACACAATGGTGTGATTCCAGTTTCAGAAAGGGTGTTGTGCTAATTAATGCTTAAGGTTGCAGACAAATTGCCTAAAATGATGTTGCTGATGCTTTTGAATGCAATAGGAAAAATTATATATATATACATACATACATACTCAATGGAGCTTTCGAAAATATTTTTTTTGGATTTGATTGGAGAAAGGGAGGCACAAAAGAGGCAACAGCGCAAGTATTCTCCCTCCCATGCTCTTTGAACCCTGTGGATTCTTTAACTGCTCATCCTTGTTCACGTTGGGGAATCCCGAAGGTATCTCTTCAGGCCAAGAGGCCAGTGAAACAATGATATCACCCTCCTGCCAAAATATTTCCTCTTTAGATAGAGGACTGTCCATTTTTGAAACTGCAGTGCTGGACACTGCCTGAGGCTCTTCTGTCTGAGCCTTCTGACCACTTTGCAGAACTCGGCGGAGCCCACCCAGATGAGAAAGCCCTAGGTAGAGGCTTCTGTCCATCTGTCTGGCTGTAGCAGACAGTCCCACTGAGTCTTCTCCTCCCCTCATCTTCCTCCCTTTACCTCTTCTCTTCCATTTTCTTTAGCTGCTCCTTGTCTCCCCTGCCTTACACTCTGCACTTGATTCTAAGCAAGCAGAAATCAGGGAGTCGTGTCCTTGTCCTCAGGGTGCTCAGAGACTTTAGGCTTACAAACGATTGCCAGCCCCCTCCCAAAGACTGCTGAGAAGGGAGGTGTGGGTAGAAGGGAGCTAGTCCTGGTCACGGTAAGGGCCTGGCACAGGGGACTAGGAGGGGCCAGCAAAGCCTCCTTCCGGGGCCGGGGTATGCTGAGGAGGCTAACACTGCAGTTCTGAGCGGGAGACAGTGGCTCACTTTCAGTGCAGGCACTCCACTGGCCCACCTTGGCTGGGGAGGTAGGAAAGACTCCCGCTGAGCCACACCTTTCTGTATTTGGGTGCGCCTTTCTAGGAACCTGGCGGACAAAGGCAGCTGATGTGCTCATTGCCACTGAGGACTGCTGGGTCATCTTATTTTCTAGTTTTGCACTTTGCCCAGAAAATATTGTTTGTGAGAGCTTTATGAAATATTTCAAACTAACTTTAGTTTCTGGAGGATTATTATGAGATGGTTCCTTTGGTTAAGGGGCGGTGGAAGGGTTTTTAATTTTTTCCTTTGTTGATCCTCAGAACCCCATGACATAAGAGCATCTATTTTTTCCCTGAAGGAGATGGTTTTAACAAGCAAGACCCTGTCCAGATTCCTAGGGCTCCCAGATTCTTAGATAGTTGTAAAGTAAATGTCATTTTTGAGGCAGAACAGAGATGGTGAAAATCACAGCCATCTCTTTGACTACTAAATACACACTTGGGTAGTGAGCTGCTAAAGGAGAAAAGCTAAGATTTAAACTGTGTCTTTTGTGCTTCAAGATAAAACAGTGCTGTGTTACGCTTACAAACATCAAGACACACATGCCTGGTCGCAGCCAACATTTAAGAGTTTACCTCAAGGTGACTTAAAGATAATATTGATTGATATTTGTTCAGATTTTATCAAATGAAATCCTTCATTTTCTATAACTGAGAAAATTAGAAATGGAATGATAGGAGGGGAAGGGGACAAAAATAGTGAAGATGTGTTATGGACATGTATGCACCCACCCGTAATACATGGAATCAGTATGTACTGCAAACATGGACTACTAAAAACTAACATAAAATGAGAAACCGACAAGCCTTGTGATGTCTTTTTCCTGGAGCTGAAGCTGTTAGATAGGTGCTATGTGTCTAAAGTTCATCATACAGTGATTGAATATGCATTATTATTTTCCCCTTTACAATATAAACTCTGAAGAAATGGTAATACCACCAAAAGCTATTGTAAGTAATCTGGTGATGAGAAAAACAGAGACATATTGCTTATTTCTCACTTTTTTCTCATGTTACCGAATGCCCTTCCCTCATCTCGTTGTTTCCTTGTGATTTTGTGCCACAGTTTAACACTGCACATGTCCTAATTCTGCAATACAGTTTGCTGAGTATCTCCAGGCGCGGAGAATAGTGCTGAAATACAATGTATTTTTAGCCCATGCTTAACTCTTGCTCGCCCATCCACAGAGATGTGGTGTTGCAGAGGACCTGGGCTTTGGAGGAAGCAGAAACTGCATGGAATCCCACGGCTGCCTCCAGGTAAAACTCCTCAGTAAGCAACTGCCATACTCAGCGTGTTCAGTGCGTGAACTTCAGCAACATAATTAACCTTTCAGAGTCACGGTTTCTTTATCTGTAAAACTGGACGAACAGTTACCACTTCCTATGCACTGAAGATCGTTTACTTCATTGTAAAAGCCATCCTATCCCATGTGCTGTTATCCTTTTCTTCATTTTCCCCATTTTCCAGAGGAAGAAACATAAGCACAATTTAATTTAAGTGACTTGTCCAAGTCTATAAATGATTTGATCTCTCTGGGCCTCGGTTTCCTCATCTGTCAAATATTATAATGATATTACCAAATGAATGTGATAATTGTAAAGATTATTAGAACAATGCTCAGCACAGAATATGCTAAGAGTTCTGTTTTATTACTGTTCACATGCTTTTCAATTTTCAAATCCATCACATATGTGTATTTATGTATTTATTTCAATCTCTTTCATCAGACTGTAAATCTCATAGCATAAAGGTTTTTCCTTGCTTTATCTCTAATCCCTATAACAGTTGCTATATATAGAAGGTAGTTCATAATTATTTTATAAATGAATGAATGACCAGATTAATGACTTCTACAATTATCTGCCAAGGAAAATGAAAATTTTCACATTTCTATTCATTTCTTTCACAATCACTAGTTCCTACCGGGCAGTGAGCTGGCTTCTTACAACTTTGCCATCCCTGTGTTCTGCAGGGGAAACATCCCTCACTTTTTAACAAAACCAAAGTTACATGATCTCCATTTCTGATTATGTTTGAACTAAGGCCTTTCCTACTCTAACGAACCAATAGGCCAACATAAATATAAATTTGCATTCAGCAGGGTTTCCCCAGATTGGAACCATCCTTTGTCACATGAGGAGGTAGGGCATTTAGAAGAATAGCTAGAGATTGGGTTTATATCAAGACTCAGGTCACATTGGGATAGGAAACCAACAGGACAAGCAAAATCAGGGGATTGATTCTTACCAATAAATGGTAGAGAGTTTGGTGTAGACACCAAGACTTGGGACTGTGTCCAAGGGAGTTTTAAGCAGCTGATTGGGGCCCAGACTGTGTTACAGAAACCAGCAAGAACAGGAAAACCATGTAGAGCTTTTGTTCGGAAATGTTTTACTCTCATGCCAGAAGACAGTGTCCTATCCCACACTGTTTTCCCTTCTACCAGTCCTTAGGTCACTTCCTCTGATGTCTTATTTTAGTAGTAGAGATTGAACACCCTGAGCTGTGTCAGATTTTTTATTTTGACACAAGCACTCGTTAAGTTTCTAAGTCACTCAGACTGGCCTTAAATTCAGTCTTTCTGTTTGTGCCTCCCAGAGTGCTAGAGTACAGGCTTGTGCTACTTTAGCAGGCTTCTGTTTTTTCTTTGCTTTTCTGATTATTAGTCCCTGGCTCGGTGTCAGTCTAATACTCCTCTCCTATTAATTAATTACTGGTAAGTGTGATACTGATATACATGATCCTTCCAACACCCTGGTCTCTCCCTCCATCCCTTGGCTTCTTTCTTTCCTGCAGGGTCCTGGTTCCACCCCATCAGCCGGTCACTCACATGGCCATGGAAGCTCTTAGCATTACCACTAAGTACAGTGTCTACAGGATCTTTTGTGTTTCCTTCTCTCTCCCCACTGCTTTCCATTTTTCTGCTCACTCTCTGTAATTCCTGGTCTCCAATTGTCCCTTTGGCTGGAGCAGACTCTACGATCCATCAGTTCTGCAAACTTTCACTGTTTCTTGTCCACCTGCTTTTCCATTTTCCCTGTTTAATTCCATAGGCAAGCATGATAATTGCTCTCTCTTTATGTTCTAAACTCCCTCACTCCTTTCTCACTTTGCTTAGCAAAGCCACAATTTAAGTTAAATACATCTCTCCACCCTCGTTGCTTTGTCTATGACTGGGGGAAAAACCCCACAAGAATGCTTGTTGGGCTCACTTTAAATTCATGGCCATGAAGCTCAAGTGGGTCCTTATGCTGCTTGGCCTCCAGTCTCCTTCCTGCCCTCCTGGATGACTACGTCATATTGCTTCCTGCTGCCCTTTAGTGATCTCATCTGGGCTCATCACTTGAAATACCATCTAAATGGTAGATGATGACTCCCAATTTCTACCTCCAACCAAGACTTGTTCAAAATATATGAAAAAATGCAACCTGCCTACATTCCTGGCACTGACAGTTCCACTTGTGAGGTTATTTTTTGTTTGTTCTGTGTCATATAACGATTAATCTACTGTGTCACTTTAAAAGATGTTCATTTCTCCCCCTCCCTCTATGCAAATAAGGGCCTTAGGGATAGAACTTCTTATCTTTTGTTTTCAAATTGATGTATCTCTAGTGCTTAAACTGGGACCTGCCATGTAGTTGGGGTTAGAATATTAAATCAGAATTTCTAGAGGAAAAGCCCTGAAAAATAGTATATTTAATACAGACCCAAATGGTTGCCTTCTATCAGGGAAGTTGGAGGCAACTCTGACCTAAGCAGACACTTTATCACTTGGCCTCTTCTGCCTGACTTAATTTTACCCACTCTGTGTACCTCTGTCATTACTTTGCCACACTGATCTCCTATCGTGTGCCAAATAGCTCCCAGACCCAGGGTCTTTGCACATTCGATTCTCCCTGCCATGAATATTCTCTGCATGATTTGCTCCTTGTCTAGTCTATTCAAGACATAGTATAGTTTGCTAAGTTTAATACAGGTTACTCAGGACTGATAAATATTCGGGACTATGTTTGACAGGTCCTTTAGAGATCCTTTCTGCTCCTGTCAATTGTGATCTTCTACCTCCCTCATTGTGTTTTGAAGCACTCATCACTGTTTTAGGTGACACATTTCTCTTTGTCTGGACTAACATGTAAAAATAATATAGCTAACATTTGCTAACTAAAAGGCAGTATTGAAGTATTTTCATATAATCTATACAACATCACAATTGTACTCTTGCCATACCTGTTCTTTAGGAGCAGAAAAGTTAAGTGGTCATCCTGTGGTCACACTACTGGTTAGTAGCAGAAATCAAGAGAGCTGACCATTGAGTCTGCCTCTTCTTTAGGAGACCTGAGGGTGAAGATTTTTGTCTGTCTTCTTTAGTGTTGTAAATCTAGAGCTCAGAACAATGCTGGACAAATAGCATTTCCCCATTGATTGTCTTCATTTGGCTTCTCTCTGTGCATGTGCGTGTCTCTTATAAGGGCCTGGGATATAGCTCCGTCTGGAAAGCGCAAGGTCTTGAGTTTGATTCCTGATATCCCCCACTAAAAAAGGTTTCCTGTAAGGACACCAGTCATTACACCAGGGCCCTACTTTCAGCTTAATTTGACCCCAATTACCTATTTTAAGTTCCTTTCTCTTAATATGGTCAGAGGATTCAGGCTTCAACATAAATGGGGGTTCATGATACAATTCAGTCCATAACAAGGCTGAATTCTACTTCTTAGGGAATTAGGATACTAAGATCAGGGTTGTTACCAAAAACAGGAAATGCTAAGATAGAAATTCATGCCCCATGTAAGCCTTTGGTTTTCAAACTTTAATATTTGGTGGTTGAATCCCTTGCTCAAAATGAATCTGATGTGGCAGTCTCTGATAGCAAAAAAATGTTGATAGTGGTTGCACAGTGGGAAACTGCGATGGAAAGCTATTGGGGCCCCAGGCACTCACTTCATGTGGAGGCTCCTTCATCAAAGTCCAGCAATTCAGTCTACAGAAAAGGCTTCCAAGTGTATCAGATAGCTCCAGCCCTCTCTCTATCCCCAGCAAAAGGCTTGGTCTCTGCCCAGAAAGGGAGGCTGAATGCTAAGGGCCTGCAGCATGTTAGATACTGAGATCTAGAGGTCTTGGTAGCAGGTAGCCAGGCTGAGCTTAGATCCCAGGGACTTAGAAAGGTGGCCATGCCAACCATGTTGTTAGAGTCCAACTTCCACCCCAGTTAGATTAATGACCAGGCTGCAACGCTGTCTTTGCATTATTAACAACTCACCATTTCAATGGATGGTTTAGACTAAATTTGAGCAAAACCAAACCCTGCAGTTAAAGTTCTCTGATTGTTATAGATCTGTATCGCCTTCATTCTAAAGCACAGGAACTGTTGAAAACATGATAAATCACTCCCAAGTGCCTCCGTTCAAATATTATTTCCGTATGCAAATTATAGTCATAAAGCATAATGAAGCACATTTGAATATCAAGTACAAAAGTCACTGTGTAAATATAACATAGGAGTGAATGAATTGTGGTCAACATTTTATTTTATAAAAGCAGTTTGCCTCCCGAAGACTTGAAAGAGCTTCTGGCCAACATTTGGCGGGCCTATGTGGAATTCCATAGTCAGGAATTTCATTGTTCAAATTACGAAAAAGGCAAGAATATGAAGATTTATGTGTCGGTGTGTGTGTGTGAGAGAGAGAGAGAGAGAAGAAAGAAAATAGGGCAAAGGGAGAGAAGTCCAGAGGAGAGGGGAAAGAAGGGAGGAGGAAGGAGGAGAGGAGGGATTTTGGATTGCTTTCCATATGTCCTAATTCCACCCAGTGTCAAGTGGCTTGTCTGGCTTGGTCATCTCTTGCTTTGGGGGTGTTTACAAGACGAATCAGGTGCTTGCCTTGCCAAGTGACAAAGACATAACTCTGAGGAGTCTTGGGGGATGGGACACATTTATTCCAGGAAGAAACAGTAGCATGAACTGGAGTCTCCCCCAGCGTTTTGGTATTGTTGAAGTCACGGGTTTCTTTATGCTCCAAGGTGGCAGAGTCACCCTGAATTCCAATAACTTATCATTCTGACGATATAGGACCTCCAAAATAGAATTCAGACGTTTGAGCAGAATGGAAAAAAAGTGAAGACAAAGAAACTCTGTCTTATATGCGACTCAAACTTGTGTCCACCCAGAATATAAGTAGAATGAAGGCTTTGTCCTTGGAAAATATTTTACTTTTGCTCCTCTTCCCTCTCCTGTCAATTATATCCCATTATCTTTTAATGACACATGTGGCGCAAGAGTGTAATCTTTCTGAACAAGATTCTGGTTTCCATTGCTTTTGTTTGAAGCCCAGCCCATGATTTATATTTTCTAAGGAAAAAAAGAAAAAACCTTTGTATTTTCTCAGAAGTCTTCCCATCCTGATTACTCTCTAAATGGCTTAATCTCTGCCTCCTTGGAACCTCAGATGCTGTTTGTCTCCCATTACCAGGAATCATTATCTATCATTTTGAAAATATTCTGGAGTTTCATTATTATACATTGTATCTGAGTAGAATACCATTTTCTCAAGGATAATGGTTAAAATATAAGGGCATTTAGTCTGTTTGTTAGAGCTCTGTGTTCAGTTTAATCAAAAGATTAAGGTAACTAGTATGTGTAAAACAATGTATCGTGTGCTTTTAAAATAAAGTAGATTAATTGCTTTTGAAAGGAGGAAACTTCTGGGCAGATTTAGAAAAAGAAAGCTTCAAAGAGGTGAATACCCAGGCCATATGACCTTCAACTGACCTTGCAATCACTCCTCCACCTGGACCTGGAAGATTCTATGGGTCATGGCTTCAGGACCATGGCTACCTTTGTCTCTGGACCATTCTCTGGACTTTTCTGTTTGTCTGAAGCCAAATCTATTTTTATTGTTAAAAACAACCCTGTCCACTACAAGGTAAATTCATTGCTCTTTGTTTTAGACCAGTGGTGGCAAACCTATGGCACATGTGCCATGGCAGGCTGTTTGAATCACTGAAAGCTCTTAAAGGTTTGCCATCACCATCTAGACTATCACTTGAGTCAACCTCTCTACTGTGAGTTTTCTCAAAATATAGCCTTGTGACCTAGTGTGCTTGTGATACAGTGCAGATTCCTGGGTCCAATCTTTGGCCTTCAGAATAACGTCAATGATGGGCTGGGGGAGCTTGAATCTTACGTATCTCCCCCAAGTGATTCTGCAGTCCACCAGTGCTTGAGCACTGTATCTCTGGTGAGTCTGCAGCTTCTGTGTCTATTTCCATTTTGATTCTCAGTTTCTCTACTTCACTTCATGCTTTTTCACATGAGGAAAAGAGGAAAGATAGGAGCTCTGTGTATGTACAAATTTTGTTCATACTCAATATTTTAATGTATGTATCACTTCCAAAATTACTTTGTGTGCATCTTTTATGTGCTGGATACTCTACTGGGTATCATGGGGCTAAAATAAATATTAAGTAAAATTTTACATGTCTATAGATTTTAATAAAGATGTAAGTATTAAGACTTTTAATTGAGCAGTTTCTTACTTGGCACCTATATCTTCACCTTGGAGAGCAAGTAAGTTATAACTGCTCATTGGTAGTGGTCTACTCATCTTTGCAGAGAGCCAAGTCAAACTGGAAGGAATCATTTATTTAACTGCAGGCACTGTGTTTAGTATGGATACAAGATAGTAACCAAGACAGACATATTTGTTGCCCTCTTAGAACAGACAGTCTAAAGAGACAGATCAATAAGTAGATGAAAACACTGAATGTTCAGAAATAAATGTAATGCAAGCAATGGTATGGCATATCCTAACCGTGTGATTGGGGTAGAGAAGAGATGAAGAGAAATGGAAGGACTGAAGATTTAGTTTTGAAACAGAACTATCCAGACTTACTGATGGGTTGGATGTGGATAAATGAAAGACCAAAAGTAATCACAGATAATTCCTAGATTTCTAACTTGGGCAACTGAATGGATGATGGTACCATTTACTAGTATTAAAAAGGCAAGTCACATAACATTAGGGAGATAGATGTACTTGGATGCTCAAAGCTCTAAAGCTCTAAATTAGATATAATTGGCATCTTCCATGAGAAAAGCAGGAGTAGATTTTATATATGAGCATAGAATTTAGAGTAGGGATAGGGCTGGAAATAGAACATTGGTAGTCAGTCTTCAGCTCATTTTCCTGAGTAGAAAATGTGGCCAGAGAAGGGAGAAAGAGGTATCAAAAACTGAAAACACATCTGAAGACATGCTCAAACTTACTAGATGTTTAAAAATTAAAGCAAAACAACGATGAGATCACCTAGTAGCTAGATAGACACAGACGAGTGGAAAATGCCAAATGTTGAGGAGATGTAGGATCAAGGATCTCTCATATGCTGTTGAGAGTGGAGCTTGGAGAAGCTTTTCCAGGGGGCAATATGGTAGTACTTGGAAGAATCAAATGCACACTCTGTTGTCTAATAATTCATATTCTAGATTTGCAGCTTAAGTGAATATTCACATGGGTTAAAGGGGACTGGAGCATGGATGTTCGTGGTGATATTGACAATCACAGGATGATGGTGAGTTGATGAACTGTGCATTATCAGTGGGGGCATGTATGGGTGTGATGTGGTATAAGAACACCACGGAATACTATGCAATGGTTAATAAACCAAATGGATTTAACTGGTCCTCAGCGAAAATTACAAAATAGCATTCCACACAGAAGATATGGGCATAAAGTTAAATAGGTCAAGTGATGGATATGTTCAGCAGCTTGATTATGTTATCATTTCACAGTGTGTACATATATCAAACATCATGTACACCATGAATTTATACAATTTTTGTTGTCAGTTCTACCTCAATAGAGCTAGAATAATATACATAAAAGGAACATCAGAACACATACAAACAAGAGCATCACACTGAATATGTTACTATTGTTATGGGGCCAAATGGAAATAAGACTGGGAGATAAAACAAGTGAGGAGCCCTGCGCAGGTCAGTTGTAAGGGTCCCTGATCAGAGAACTAACAAAGCTCTGTGTCCAGAGGTCCAAACTAGGAGAGAGATGCTAACAAAAGCAGTCTCCAGACTGAGAACTCTAGCGTTTAAGACTTAGTCAAGTTGGTTACATGACCCTTTCCATGGTCTGTGTGCTAAGACTAGATGTGAGGTACATTCACTTATTCTGTCTTGAGGTCAGGGATATTTTCCTTTCCTAACATGGGAAACCCCAAGCCTTGTCTTCACCACCAAAGTTTTATGATTTAATGCTAGAGATATATGGCACAAGTCAGAATGAACACTGGACATTTCAGGACATTTTGTCCTTCTGTGATTTAAGAATAAGATGGACAACAAAAGTATCTCATGCTTCAATTTTTTTTCAGGTATGAAGTGGTGATAATTTGACTTGTAAACCTTTCCTGGCCTACACTAACAGACTCCTAATATATTTCCTTGCCTAAGAATTCTCCTCCAATTAAATTGGAACAAATTATTCCCCTCATTTAAAGTGCTGTGTAACTTACCAGTGATTCAGAAAAATATCCCAGCCAGTGGCAAGGTTGCATGATGCTAAAAGGGCTTATGGTAGGCAAAGTATTCTGACAATTAACTAGCTGTCTACCTTTAAACAAGTTACTATAACTCTTTGAATTTAGTTTTTTATATCTATAAATAGGGATATAATTGGGATGTTTTTGGATGGGGAAGGTACCGGCAATTGAAATCAGGACTTAATATTTCCCAGGCTATAATTGTTAACTTACCAGACAGTTATTCTCATGTTTTGGTGTGTATATAAGCTTGATTTAACTGTGCTAAAATGGAGTGCTGAGACCCCCCCCCCCCGCAGAGCTGTTGATTCTGTAAGTCTGTAGTGGATTTAAGAGTCTGCATTTCTCATTCACTCCTAGGCAATGCTGATGCACCGGGGTCAAACTCCCAGAAGCACTGTTACAGGGATCTTAGGTATTTTTCTCTCATTTCTGGGACAAAATACCTAACACCAAAGTTAAGGAGGGGAAGGTTTATTTAGCTTCCATTTTGTAGAGGTTTCAATCCATAATGGGCTGGCTCCAAGGCAGGGTGGCACATGGCAGACCAGCATTGTAGAGGAGAAATAATTGATGGTGGGCAGAAGGTAGCAAAGAAAGCAAGATAGAAGACAAGTCTCTTTCTGCCCCTTACATTTTTTTTTTATCTTGGCTACCAGGATTAGGGGAGTACCAAAGCAGTCAGTAGATTGATTTAGTAATGATGGACCTTTAATCTTATCAACCTTAATCATAGCATTGCACCATAAATCAATCATACATTCTAGAATCTTCCACCTCTAAAAAAGCGCTCCACTTATGATTGCATGAGGCTTTGGGGGGGGCATCTAGACACAAGCCATAACAGCAATGTTGTGAATTCCAATAGGATGTATTCCAAGAGCCCCACAGTTGTCATTTAACCACTGATACTGGAACAGCCACAGTTGCTTTCACATCCCTCCAACATGTGGCCTTCACTTCTCCAGTCTCATTGCCACCACCAGGGTGCACACAGCCTGTGTGCCAACCATGAAAAACCATTTACTGCTCCCTTAACCTTTGGTGCAGGTTTTGCCCTGGGCTCCTTTGCCTGTATTTGTCTTTCTCCAAGAAGCTCCCTTCTCTTCCTCCCACTCCACCACCATCCTTGAACACTCTTCTCTTTCAGGCTCAGTTCAAATATCTCGGAAATTTTTGAGTCTATTCTCTAGTTTGAATTCCTTGAATCCTTCTGTGGCATTTCATCTGTTAATTTATTCATTCATTTAGTAATTATTTATTGAGTATCTATCATGTGCTGGCCTCCTTGCTAGTTGCTGGCAGGATGATGTTGGGCAAAACCCAGTATTGCCCCTGCTTTCAAGTAGCTTAGAATCTTCAGGAAATGTAAAATTGCAGCAATGACAAGAAATGAGCAAGAGGGAATTGTGCTCCTTTGACTATTTAAATAAAGGTTTACAGAGGTTTAAAATCTCTGATTTTGTATATGAATTGTTGAAAACTGTAAAGTTGGAATAGGGAAACAATCCAAAAATGACTTGAGTTTACAGAGCTCCTTTTCATAATAAACTAACTTTGTGGCCTGCTATTGGGCTCATTCCATTAATTTTCAAGATACCTTGACATGGAATATTATAACCTACACACACGGAGCACAATATTACATTCCTATAAGTAATGTAGCTAGTACCAGGGACAGTCAACATAAGTAAGACATGGCTTCTACTCTCAAAGTGCTTATTCTCCAGTGGAATGGGTTCTTTTGTACACAAAACTAAAAGTCTAAGGTGTTGTGTGTGAAAAGGCATAATTATTCACCTGTCTCTTCCTCTACCAGAAGGTACATACTGGCATTTTTCTCTCTTGTACATTACCATTACCAAGGATGAAGACTAGTGCCTGGTGTACAGTGGAAAGCAATCAGATTTGGGGATGAATGGATGCATTCCCATACTCACCACCCTGGCTCAGGCTTCCATGCAATAGTCACCTGTGCTATGTCAACCTGGCCTTTGTGTCTGTAGCCATGCCACTTTCAAACCCTACTCATACCTGAGCAACACTCCAAGGCACGGCCATACAACCCTGGAAAATAGTTGAAACTTGTCAGCTCCCACTGGCCTCTTAGAACAATCGTTAACACTTTTGTTTTCCATTGATGAGAACTGAACCCAGGAAACTTTAAGCTACATCCCCAGTCCTTTGTTTTCTTTGCTGAATTGACTTTGTGAGGTTGCTCAGACTGGGCTTGAACTTGCAACCTTCTGGCCTTGAGCTCAGTGTGCTGGGATTCCAGGTGTGCGCCACTGTGCCTGGCTAAGCTTAGGCTTTCTATATGTGATGCAAGGCATTTATTTTTGGCCTTTGTTGCTGTCCAGTATCAGCATTCCCAGGCAGACTGCTGTCCTCATGGCTTCCTAAATGTGCCAACTCTTACCCAGAAATACTAACCCCTACTTCTATTTCGGTTGGCCACTGCTGATGAATAGAAGCTAGAAAATAAGTTTCTCTACTCTGGAATAAACCTGCCGGGAACTTCCTTATATCCACTGTTCTGCTCTCAGCTTCCAATTTACAAGTGAGAGAATGTGATTAATTATTCATGATAGCATTAACAATTATGAAAATAATTTCTAATGATTTAATTAGTAACTCCTGAGTTACTAACCCTAATCTCAATTTCAGGCAAGTGTAAAATAGCTTGGTGAGTGAGCACAGCAGTTTCTGCAGAAGATCAGGTAAATAATAATGAGGAGCCCTTGAAGAGTTGTGCCCTTATTTAATGAGGGACTAAGCGTGTTGTCACTTGTAGCTCTGTGAGGGACAGAACTTATCTCCAAATTTTGGTTTCCTTGGCATACTAACTGAAGGTCAGCACGTCATTACCAAGAGGATCTCTTGCAATCTCAAATGAGTCTGCCCCATAAATCCGAAGCACAGCATTGAGAAAGAGGCTGAAGGCCACAGCGTGAACATGGGGCTGCTCCTCTGGGAAGGCCATTTTCCCAGGAATGTCTGCACCCTCTTCCTGCCATGTGGTTGACTGTTAACACCTGGCCCTTGGTGCAAGAAGAAGAAGCTGCATTAAAGTATTATAGCACTTCTGCTTTTAGTATAACTAGGAAGCTATGAAGCATGCAAATAGATCATGAAAATGAAGCCTACCCTGAGTATGGTTAGAAAACGTTTTCAGACCCCAGAAAAGTTTCACTTCAGTCTACATGTTGGTTTTGGAGAGAGACCGCAGGAGTTCCC
The DNA here is from genome assembly GCF_034190915.1 of Cavia porcellus. NCBI lineage: Eukaryota > Metazoa > Chordata > Mammalia > Rodentia > Caviidae > Cavia > Cavia porcellus. Next base: position 113,933,935 of record NW_026947486.1, read on the forward strand.
TCACTGAGGGCAGTGAGTTCAGGCCTCTTGTCCGATGTCCCTCTTCTTGTTGCCATGGTCTACTGGGCTCTTCAGAATCACCCAATTCTGGCAGGATTGGCCAGTGGAAAGGTCCAAGGATCCATAAACTTCAGTTGATCCTGGACCTCATCCTAAACCGTGGAATTAGCTCACAATGTGATGAAGCACCCTTTTGCCTAACTGTAAGATGGGGACTCTGGTCAGCCTTTTGTGCTCTCCTCCCATCTCCCTTTACCTTCTTCCCCCATGTCCTTCTCTTCAACACCTGGACAGTTTTGGGCACAGTGCCCTTCTGGGGTTTCAGGACATGTGTTGAATCAAAAAGCAGCTTCTATTCATGTGTGCAAGACTGAGCTCTTCTGGCATCTTACTCCGAGCTAGCACACATTTGCCTCAGAGTAGAAAGTGATGTACCCAGGGAGCTGGAGGTGGAACCTCGACCTTCTCCTGTGCCAGCAGTTAATTTCCAGGCACTCATTTCAAGGCACAAGTCCTTAATGCAATTCAATAACAAGAGTCACTACTAGCAAAATTCGACGTTTTTCTCTTAAAAGTTAATTTTCATTTAGTTAGTGAAAAATTCGATGTTGCTATATTTATTTTCTTTTAATGATAAGAAATATGACACCGATGTCTGCTTTTAAACACTGTTGAAGTCAGACATGTTGGTACAGGTCTGTAAATACCATCATTCTGAGAGGCTGAGGCAGGAGAATCACAAGTTTGATCCCTCCCTGGGCAATTTAACAACCTTAGCAAGATCATGTCTTTTGTTGCTTATTTTTTAAGGGACTGAGGACGTAGCTCAGTGCAAAAGTCTGGACTCAGTCCCCAGTGCTTCAAAAAAAAGAGTACTGTTGATAAAATGTCATGATGGTTAATTTTTCTACCTTCTGATATACTTGAAACTTATATACAAAGTCAGTTTGTTTAAAAAAGAAACCACTTCTCTCATTCTTCTGATTCCCGTTGTCTGGCAGGTAACACAAGTTCCTGCATCCATGCAGGCAAGACCTGGAAGCAGACGGTATTCCAAGGTTGTTGATGATGCTGGGAACCTGTTCTGCCACAGCCACTGTGGAAAAGCGAAAGAACCCTGGACACTGCCGTTCTGGTAAGCTGCCGTCAGCTGGAAGGCACACAAAATTCTGTTGTCCTGTTTCTAAGAAAAGAGTTATAATTATGAAAGGGAAAACCACAACACGTGGGCACTTAGATAACTGTATCTGATGGAAATCCATGCTGTGGAGTCTGCTTAGAGGCAGAGGTCCTAGAAATGCCTGTTCAGGAAGAATTTCTGGGAGTTTGAATGTGGCATATCCCCATAGGAGAGGCCTTGAGTAATTTTAGTCTTAGCCATTTATTTTGCACTGGATATCTAAAACTTCTGGTAAATAAAAAAAATTGGCATCAGATTTCTAAATAAAAAATTCTAAAGTTGATGGGTCAGGTCTGAGCTGATAACTCCTACTCTTGGCCTGTCACTTTCAAATGAAAGTCATTTACCACATTTCCTGTGACCAAAATGCTTGGAGTGAGTCTTCAATCTTTCCACATTCCAAATCCAAAAGATAAGGAAATCCTACAGGTTTTAGCCTAAGAGCATGTACAAAACGTGACCAATTCTAAATGTTTCCCCTGCTATTAGCTCAACGGAAATTACAATCAACGTTTACCCGGGTTGCCAAAGAGCTTCTTTCTTGGATCTGTAGATCTCTTTTCATCAAAACTAAATTATTCTGCCACTCACTCATTGCATATTTTTCTGCCCTTTCTCACTTCTCCTTTGGAACTCCAGTGACATGTACATTTCAGCACTTGAAGCTACCTCACAGCTCACTGAGACTGTTTATTTTACTTTTTGATTCTATCTTCTTTCTTTTATTTTGGGTAGTTCCTTTTTCTAGGTCTAATGAAATTGTTGATCTTTATTCATGCAGAGCCTAATCTGCTGTTAATCTCAAGCGACTGCATTTCATTTCAGACATCGTCACTTTCATCTCCAAAAGGTCAATTTGGATCTTTTCCAAAATCTTTTTTTTAACATATTTAGTTTTTAGCTTCTTGAACCTATGGAATACAGTGTTAATGTCCTTATGCACCAATGGCATTGGTCTTAACTGTTTTCTATGTTAATTTTATGCTAGTTTCAGTTGATTGATTTCTCATTGTAGGTCATATTTTTTTCCTTTGCATGCCTGATAATTTTTGTTGGGCTACTAGACTTTCTGGTTATTTTGTTGTTGTTGTTCTGTATGGAGCTGTATTTATTTGTTTTCATATAGCTATTCTTGAGCTTTGTACTATAACATATCTCACGTTACTTATTTCAGAGACTAAATGTGTGGTTTCTAACCTCTATTGTAATCTTAAACCTTCCACTAGACAATTTACATTATTATAAGGCATGGTACTTTGACAGAATCCGCTCCATAAAAGCTTTCCTATAAAGTTTTCTTTGAACTATGGGTTTCATTTGTAGTCCTTCTTTGTCACATGGTAAATTCGGGGTGGCGAAGATACTACTTCATCTCTTTTCCACCTTTGATTTTTCCCACATGTAGTTACCTCTCTCCTAATATTTTTGCAATTATTTTTGACCCTGGCCTGTGATTGTCAACAAGCATGGATAAGGGCCTGTCTAGATTCAAGCTGCATGCTTTTGTGTATGCAGGCATTTTGTAGCCTCTTAATGGCCTGAGAACATGAGAACTATTTTAATTAGAATATTGGAAGGATAAGCAAACAAAAATCTAGATGCGTGCATGCTAATACAAAGAACATGATTATATACAGACTTTTTCAAATGTGTGGAGAAAAGCCCATTCTACTTCTTTATGGTGCTTCCATAATATAGCATAATCAGTATTTTAGTAAAAATTGCAATTTAAATATATGTCATTTTCAAGTAGATACAGATCATATTTGTTAAGCAATGAATGAATAATGACAAATAGAATTGGACCATAGCATTTCCTGAATCCAGGCTATTGAAATTTGCTCTAAAGTGTAAAGAATTAGGTGGCACAAATATATTCCATCTTGAAAGGCTTTTGTTGTATAATTTCTATGTGGGAAAAAAAGAAGGATAGATGACAGCTAATACTTTTTTGTAAATGGAAGCAGCATCTAGAGTCTGCCTGAGGAGAAACTATGAAGATCATATTTCTGAATAAAAACAGGATTTCCTTGGTGGTTTAATTCAATGAGCAATTATGGTAAGATATTATTAACTCAGATATACTCATTTTCAATATGCAATCGCTTGGACACAGTAGAAGAAAACTTACTTTTGTCTGGCAAATTTCTTTTCTGTGATCCTTTCAGGTAATTTTTGTCACTGCTATTCGTTGGGCCACTATCCATAACTTTGAAACATTAGGTTCCCATTCTTACTGTAGGTCTGCTTGTCGTCTCCCAGCTGCCCAAGCTCCTGTGAAGCTCATTTGTGCCCCATGTTTTTATCCTAATCACACAAAGTAGAAGCCCCATGAGCTGCCTTGCTAATGATATTTTGCAGATATGAAACTTCTTTCACTTTCCAAAGACTTTTATTTAATCTTTGCAAGAGAGCATTTCCCTCCTATTCTACAGATATGAATATTACTCAGTGAATATTTGAGTTTGTTGCTCAGTGAATAGCCACAAACATTATTCATCAAATGTTTCTACTTTCCCTGACTCCTGGGTGAATATGACAATGACTCTTCCTGCCTTCTTGATGCTTGCATGGAGTCAGATGACTGGTACTTGTCAGAAGGTGGTTAGTACAAACGACATGCATCAGTTCTGGGCTGAGCACTTAATTATCAATGTCACACCCTCCAGAGCCTATTTTCCCCTTCACCACAATGTCTGGCACTGTAATTGGTTTTATCTGCTAAGTGGCTGCAATGGACATAAGTATGAACTATGCCGTACTGGCATTTCCCAAAATGTCAAGTGGCCAAGTTTTCTGTACCACTGCTGTTTGTTTGGCCTCAGTCTCTAGATATTCATCAGGCAATTAATATGTAACATTTTCAAAAATCATTTGACCAGAAAAAATGCTACTTTTATCCATACAAACTTGTGGGGTTAACATTCTGCAAAACACCACTTTGAGAGCCTTGCACTAAACTCTCTCACTTTTATCCACGCATGTTATTTCATCTTCCCGGCACCATGAGCTTTGCTTTGAGCTGTGATAGGAGAACTATAGTGGAGGTCCAACAGCAGCAAGACTGAGTCCAGTGGTGAGTTAAAGCACAGAGTGAGTAATGAGGGAAAGAAACACAGTCACCTAGAGAAAGGGACAGATGATGAACAGTGGAATTAACCTCCAAAGGACAAAAATTGTAGCTGAATCCAGAGATGTGGCAGACTTCTGACGAGACAGTGAGCATAAGATAGGAAGGCAGAGTCCAAGGTCCGTGCAGCCTTCCAAACAACCACTGTCACATTTATGAAAAGTCTACACCTAGAGAACTCACGGAGTGCTAGGTACTTTGTTTGGATCTTTACTCATTTTATTACTTAATCCTAAAGACATCATTGATATCCCTAGAGCACAGGCAAGAAACTTGCCTACTGGCACACAAGCAGTAAGAAGTCAAATTTGAAGTTCCATTTGTACAGGCTAGCTTCAAGCGCCATGTTTTTAGCTACACCATACCTCACTGCCCCCCACAGCTCATGCAGCTTAGCTCTTACAAAACATACTGCTTGCTACTTTGAATTTTCAGTTTTACTTACTAATGTAACTAGTGAGGCACAAGTCTACTATTTGCAATGAAGACTAGAGAGCACTGGGCCTGTGAGATATAACATTCGAGACTCTCACGTTCCCGTTTTGGGTAAGTAGGCATTCTAGTTCTTTCCTTCAAAGTCCATCTTCTAGGTAAATCATCTTCTAAAATAATGAAATCACCTTCTAAAATAATGACAGTTGGTAAACATATTTTCATGCACTGTGTGAACAGAATTATTTTCTAATACAAGACAGCATCACTTTGATCTTAAGAAGAAATGAGCCCTGTGACTGGTGACATGAGCAGAAGTTGATTACTAACTGATCTCTCTTATACAGATGGTGTTGGTCATTTGTAACTGGAGAATTCAGTTTGAAATTGCTAATTTTCTAAAAGAAGGTGGTTTCTAATTTAGAAAATCTCTTTTTTCCCCCTTGCACTGCTAAGTGATTGGATTTGGATCATTTAGTTTTCTCCTAATGTTTAGTTTCTGTGATTAGGTTCACAGAGATCAAGAGACATGACTCATAAACTTTGTAACTAAAATACCACCGATTCATCTAGAATCTGTTGAGTGGATAAATCAGTATATCGATTAACTTCAGTGACTACTGACACCTTTCCCTTTCATTACTAGCCATCCAGATACAGTGTAAGTTGCTATCGTCACAGTTTGTTTGCTATGGTTTGGTTAGCTTTTCTTTTTTTGTTCTTGGTTATCTCTACAGGGCCTAAATCCAAGCTACAAACAAAGACAATGACTGACTCTGAGTTGAATCACTTGGTGTTTAATTATGAACTACTTGGAGATTGTTAAAAATTCATGTAGTCTAGTATTCATGGTGGTACCGGTTTAAAAGTCATTAAAAAACAGCATGAATAGCTTAGATAATTAATATTTGGCTTGAAAAAGAAAAACATTGCAATTATGAACAGCATGACCTATGGTCAATTATCTGTGACATGTTTTTGAAGTGAACTCTGTGATGCAAGTGGATTTATCGTGAAATTTGTCATTCATTCATTCATTCCTTCATTCAGTCAGTCAGCATTTATTATTGTTAACTGCTGGATGACAAGAGCTTTACTAGAAAATGTCAAGATATAGAGATGAACAAATTCCAATGTTGTCTCCAAAAAGCTTATAATATAGTAGAGCAATTCCTATCTCTGCACTCAAAATGCCTTTTAATTAAAGATACTTATACAAAATAAGTAGTAGAAGTATCAGAATAATTCAAAGAAAGGAGTTTTTAATTTCAACTGGGGAGTATATTCACAGAATATGTAGAATTCTGAAAGGCAATGAACAGAGAAGGTGTGGTCAGAAAGCAAAAAGACATGAAAGATTAATGTACAATTAAGAACTAAAACTAAGATACCTTAACACCTACAAATGCATAGCACAGGGCAATCCTTTTCAGCCTCTCTCATTTATAAGAATTATTTGAGGATTTTGTTAAAATGAGTCATTTTAAGTAACTCTAGGTTGCATATGAGATTCTGCATTTCTATCCAGCTCTCAAGTGATTGCGCATGTGGTTTGTTCCCAGACTACATTTTGAGTAGTAAGGTCACAGGGCACAGTTCTAAGAGTCAAAGGTGGAGATGTGCTCAGAGTCAGTAGTGTGACTCAGGTCATAAGGCCAACAAGGTTTTGTAAGAATTTGAGTCAATGAATACTGGAGTGGTTAGAGATTGTTTCTTAGAGGAAGTGGAGCTAGAGCCACAAAGTGAAATAATGGAGGACTTAGATAAACATATTGGAGGAGGCAGAGATTCTAGATAGGTAAAATATGGTGAAGAAATGTGCAAGGCAAGGAATGCATATAATCTCTCAGGCAACAATGTGCAGACCAGACTGGTTGTGGAGACTTTGTGGAGGGGATTAGTGGGTTTTAATGCAAAAAAGCAGAAAATTAAAATGTTATCTTGGGCACTTTTGGTGGCCAGGCTAAGATGCTTCAAGATTTGCTTGCATGCAGGCATGCCATAATAGAAATACACACTGAAAAGTCAAAAACCACCACCACAAATAACCTACAAAAGTCCCACCTGTTTCTACGCCATGACCCACAGCATAAGTTTTCCTTAAGGGTATATACTTCCACAATTTTGTGAAGAACTGACATATGGGCATTTGGTAATCAGGCTGGTAAAGTGTCTGCTTGGTTTTGGCTTCCATAGAGGCTGTATTTACTAATGTTCAGAGCTACAGAACACCAGCAGGGAACATCAAGAATTAGACTTAAAGGACTAAACATGAAAAGGAAGGTCACTGGACGCTTGACATTTATAGACAGTCACTTCAGCCCCACAGAATGACAAAATTTCCCAAGGAAGAAGTCCGGAGCAGGGGTTCTTAACATTTCCTGCAGAGTCAAAGATTCCTTTAAAATTCAAAGAAGTTGTGAATTTTCACCCAAATAAATACACAAACATATATAAAAACACAACTTGGCATAAACTTACGATGCTATTCAGGAAGCTTCTGAAACTTGTCCATTTCTTCCTAAAATTTGAAATCTGTTTCTAACAAAGAAAAATGATGGTACTGTACTATTTTGGGAGAAGAAGCAGTAAAAACAATAACAAAACCAAAACGAGGCCAGGTATGATGGCACACACCTAGAATCCCAGAATTCTGGAAAGTGAACGTTACCTAGGGGATTCCAAATTGGAGCCAGGGAAACCTAGGGATCCCTTGTCTCAAAATAGAAACTCAAAAAGACTGGAGATACAGCCCAGTGCAAAGGCCTTGGGTTTCAACCCTAGTAGTGCAAAACAAAATGACAAAACTCTTACCTCTATCCCTTCACTATAGGATTGCCTAAACTGTAAGAAAGATGTTCTAGAAGGGTATGTCAACATTACCATATACACATAGGTCAGTGAGGAAGACCATACTGGATCAGGCAAACTCAAGGCTGTTGAGCAAGTGAGGAGATACATTATCAATTTGAGAGCATAAACTGCTAAGAGCATTAAGGAATAAGTAGATAGTGAGGAACTAGATTTGAAGAAAGAAAGATTATGAAAAGAGATGTGGAAATGAAGGGTAAGATAGAGAAGAATCCTAAGACTAGTAAAAAGAAACTAGAGGAAGCTCATATCAGCAGAGTGGAGTTTATCACCCGAGGAGGCTACATCCAGTTGGCAACTTGAGGAGGGTTGGACTTGGCTATTGGGAACGCAAGAAGTCCGTAAGACATCAAACCTAGCTTTGCAATCAATGTTTGATGTATTTCTGATTATGAAGCACACTGTTTCTTTGGACTTGTGTTTCTCTGAACTAGTTCTTCCAAGCATATCTGCTCCAACCTCTGTTCTTATGCTACCATAAGCCTGTTTTCTCTAAGCAGCTTTGCAAGATTGGTTCATTTGTTCATCAAACCAAATTCTTCCTGTGGGAAGGCAGTATTGTTGATATACCTGATGCACTGGAGAGGCAGCTAGTGGTAAAGAAATAAACACTGTACCTATCATAACAAGTTCACTTCATTGAAATTACTGTACACACATGCATATGGGTACAATTTTATATTAAAACAGAAATTTAAATTGTCAAATAGCCTATCAGGAAGAATTAGAAATGTATAATGGTTTTTGACATAATACCCAGTGTCGTGCTAACACCCCAGTTTGGGGCAGCTGAATCTAGGCAGACTTATGCCTTCTGGAGAAAGGTCTAAAACCCCAAGGGGAAAATTGTGTGGCTCAGAAGAGATAGACTGATCCAGGCTAACATGGAAAGACACAAATACGTTTTACAGACAAAATACAAGTTGTTTGTGCTGCCAAAGTTGTGACTTGTTTTGGTAGATGGATTAAAATGTAACAGTGACCTTCAGCATAGGCAGTCCCCAAATTATTCCATTCAGTTTTATCGGTTCTGATACATAGCATCCACCAGGATTACAGGCATAAAACACCTAGCACAGGGCCTGGGATGTGCCCAGATTTCTCAGAAAAGACAGTTTTCCCTTTCTCCTCTTTAATTGGTGATTGGAGAAAGCATATGATGCGCTGAAGCCAGTGTTAGCAATTAAGGCTTCTATCTACAGTAGAAGTTACATTTAATTTTAATTCATAAATAGTTCAATTTTTGAACCTCTACATAAGTTTTGTCACCACTTGTCCACATTACAGAAATGCAACACCAGATGACACATTTTGGCACTGCATTTAATCTCCATTTGAGAGGCAGAGAATTGTGATGGAGAGTTGGCAGAGGTGTAGGTCTGCATTTCTAGCTGGGTGTAGCATTTTGCTTCCCTCTGGAGCTCGAAAAGTCATCGCTTCTCCTAAGCTGTGAGAAAATGGCCAGATTCTCCAAGATGCCAACATTCGATTGTAGCCAATTCCTCCAGGACCTGAGCACACGCTGAGCAGTAATTTATGGCATTTTAACAAAATTACCAACCTAGAGAGCTTTAAAATACGGGGCTGCAGCCTATTAGCTCCTCAGATGTTATGTGTAATATGTGCATAGCCTTGTCTAACTCGGAAAACATTTGCTACAAACATAACTTCCCTTCTGGGGTTATTTTAAGATGAGAAAAGCATTGAACCTAAGGCTTCAAAGAGGAAGACACAGATTCTGAGCCATCCGAGGTCACAAATGTCACCCAGAGTCAGCAGAACACACTGAACAGAAAGTAGGAGAGACATGCTTGGCCACGTGTGACCGTCCAGGCAAACATACAGCAGTGATGATTTCCTCATTTGATAACATCCTTTCTTCTATCTCAAAGTCAATCAAGAACTCTTTCAGAGGACCTGCTATGTGTGAGCCTTCATGTGTATATCCGTGGTGATCTGCCCAACCGGTGAGGCTCAGAAGCTTTTGCAATAATTTGCTCACCATTTTCCAGTACTTCCTAGATTTCTAATGAAATGCTAAGCAGTGGTGCAAACATGGCTTTAACTGAAAGAGAAACATAAGGAAAGCAGAATCTTGTCATAAAGATTGAATGTTCATGTTTGTTCACTCTGTGAGGAATTGAGTTAGTTTTGCGTGGGGCTAGTTTTGGTCTGAGGGTAAACTCCGTGGTGCAACATTTAAAGAAGGGGATAGGAACTAACAGTTACTGAACCTCTACTCTATCTATGCTTGAAATGCGTGGGAAAATGCTGACTGTGAAATATTATGCGTCATTTGCCCACCCTGAATATACATACTGCACTACACTCCTGTCCCACCCTCCTCATTGTTATGGGCAAAAGATGCGATCACAGAACTGAAATGGAAATAAGAGCCAGAGTCATGGCTTCTAAACTCTAAATGCTTCTAAACTCTAAATGGCTTCTAAACTCCACATGCTGAGGTCTAGGAGGGTCCCTCACCCACTGTCGCAGTGCAGGCTTTCTGAGGGTCAGTGTGGCATCTTCAGCAAAGCATGGCCATCACAGCCAGGCCACACAAATGCAAATCTCAATGCTACCACACCCTAGATGTGTGACTTTGAACAAGGCCTTTGACCTCCTGGTGCCTCAGTTTCTCCATCTTTAAAATGTTCTCAGTAGTAGTTCTGACCTCACTGGGTGGTTCTGAGGATTAAGTTTGTCAAGAATTTAGAGCAGCACCTGGCATATAATCATAGTGACTATTCTGCAAGTGTTAGTTATTGTTGATGGTGTTACATAAAGGAGAAGGACGTGAGTGAGAGCAAGAGGATATGGCCCTGAGAATCACATTCCTGTAGCTTGAAGCTGGGGGCAGAGGCATGGTGTGATTATGGGAACTGTAGGCTGGTTTGGGGAGTTCAGAGAGATCTCCCTCCAAACCCAGCATGACTCAGGAGAAATAGAATAGTACCTCCAGGCTGAGGAGACGGAGGCAGCCCATGAGCAGGAAGAGTAGTATTTTCCTATGCACCATAGGTGAGGCTTGCAGCAAGAATGACCTGGCATGGTGAAAGGGTCCACAGGGAAGAGTGAAGGACAAAACTGGCCATCACTATGGATGTGCTGTGATTTGTCGGTTCGTTCCTTCTAACACTCACGTGGAACTATAATTGCCACCGAGACATTACCAAGGGATTGGGGAGAACTTTGAGAGGTGGCTCAGCACAGGAGCTCTGTTCTGATAGTTGGAATTAATGTCATTATCCAAGGGTGAACTTAGGCTGGTGACACAGCATGTGCTTAGCATGGGTCAGGCCTTGGGTTCAGTCTCAGTTACACACAGAGATACACACACAGACACAGACATACGTGTGTGCACACTCACAAACACACACCGCGAGTTTGGCACCCGTTTTCCTATTCCCTACCTTCTGCCATATAAGGACACTGCATGAAGGCTGCCAGTGGCCTGGAGGCTGGTGCATTGTTTTTGAAACTTCTAGGAATTGTGAGAGAATAAAGCTCTGTTCTTTGTATATTGCTCAATCTCAAATATTCTCTCCGATTAGCAAAAAAAAAAAAAAAAAAAAAAAAAAAAAATCCCCAAAAACTAACAACAAAAACACAACATGAAACAAAACAAAACAGACGGTGACAAGGTGCCAGAGTAGGAGGAAGATGCTTATTAATGATCAGATACACTCGACCCTGGGACCTCAGTGTTAAGTAAAGTGAGAGGTCCTAGTGACCTGACTGAGATCCTGTGTCTGCCACCTAGCAAAAATGGGATCAGAGAAAGGGAAGTAAGCTGATGTATAGAGAGAGAAGTCATACATTTTACATACTTGTGATTAAGGCCTGAGATTCACACCTGAGACACAGGTTGAATTATTTTAATAGTCACAACCATACTGTGCAGTATTTAATAGTATACTCACTTCAGAGGCAGAGAATGTGAAACTGAGGAAGGGCTAGTAGCTCTCCTAAAGTCACAAGGCTAGCAAGCAACAGAGCTAGAATTCCAACCAGGTCTCTGGGTCCAAATGCTGTGCCTGTTCTTTCCACAAAGGCACTCTGCTACTCAAGAGCTTAGAGGAAATGTGCAAGTCTGAATCTCAATAAAGCAGGGCTACATTACAGACCTTGAGCAGGTCCCTTCCATGTGACAGAACGAACTTCCCAGTCAGGGTGATCACCTCAGCCCTGCTAGCCTTTCAACACTCATCTGGCAAGTTTCCCAGAAAAAACAAGGCGGTCATTTCATTGCCAAGAAAGGAGTTAGATAACACTCATTTGATCTTTTTCACATGGTGTTATTTCTTACTGTATGAAATAAATATGTCAGCATCAGACCCTCAGTGACAAGAAATCTCCAAGAACATCTTGAATACTGTTTTTGAAAGAGGGCTTAATCCAAAGATTGGTGTGTCATTGGAACAAAGATACTTTAAACCTTTAAGCTTGGAATTGTTTTGGCAGCTAAGCCCTGCACTGCCTTCTGATTCAGGCAGACAGTTTCTCTAATTGATTTATCTCTTCATAGGCTATTTTAACATGCACCTGTCTCACCTTTAATGCTGTGCCTTTTGGATCTATCTTCCACTGATTATTTTCCATACTAATGCATATACAAATGATAGACCAAAAATTAATTAAAAGACATCCAGGATTCGACAGAAGGAATCTCAAGCTAATGCAGTGATCTGGAAACAAAGAGAATTCCAGTTCCAACATCCACCCTGCTAATTAGAGACTATGCTAAAATGAACCCTAGGAGGTTCAGTGCAAGCACTGGAGGGCATGACTGTGCTGAGCTTTGCTTGTTTAGTATTGAGAAACCCCTGGTAGAGAGCCTTTATCAGAGTTGCATTTACCTTATTCTCAACAAGCTTTATACAGCTAGCTAAGTCACAAAATAAAAGCACTTTGTAGACTCACACATAGTACATGATGTGCTTTTATTTATAAGAATCTCCCTTATGTATGCAAAGAATATTGGATCTTACTTCTCTTCTATGTTTGGAAATCTGGCTGAGCTTATTTAAATCTGCACTGACTTACCTATAAGCAGCATCTCAGCTGAATGCTTTCATTGCCTAATGCCAATATTACAGTTTTTCTTGATCCGTTTGGTTTTACTTTGCTTCTTAGTAGGGTATGCCATTTTTAGGAATAGTTGATCACAGACAAAATAATACAATGAGGGGTTGATATCCACAGAGAAATGGTATTTGTTGTTTTCTGTAGTGATAAAACTCTCCCCACAGGTATGAAGGCACAAGACAGCATAGCCATAATTGTCACCTTAAGAATACAGAAGAATGGAATCAAATCTTGATTATCCACATTTGTCATATTCCTTTTGTTAATTGTTTGCATTAATTTTTAATGCCTTTATCAGCTTCGCATAACTCCATTCGACATTCTCCCAGTCCAACTTCCTTCTTGAATGGAAGAATAAAAACCATTTACATGCTCATTTGCTGAGAACACTGACTTATATTAAATTTAAAACAAAATTTGAAAAGTAAGTTAAATTAAGACGTAATATTCCAATCTGAAGTAGAATGTGTTCGCGAAGTCAAATAGATGTGGTTTAGATTTGTTGGACTTCTTGGTTTAGCTGGACTATAATGCCCCTCCCCTTTTTAGGCAACCGAAAATTGCCTGTAATTTTCACTTGGTGTTGAATCATGCACGTATGAGCAGACATAAGCTCAGCAACATGTACATCTTCCATATGGAACTGTTACAGAAATTACCCAGCTGATGTTGAAACAGTGAAAATAAGAGGCCAATCTTGCTGGAACACTAGAAAATATATGAAGAACACAGAATAAAAAAATTGACTTCCGATTTCTTATTTTGCCTATGCTACTCATTGTTCTGACTGTTTTTCAAATAAAAATGGCTGCTGAATATAGAGATTCGGGATAAAACTCATGAAATTTGCATTTTGGAGGGCATAACAAGTGAATTTCTCAGCACAGATGCACACAAGAAACCAAGAAAACTATGTTTGTACATGGCGAACCTAGCAAACCACTCTTCAGATATCTGTGAAAACTTTAAATGCTTTTTTCTCAGACTCTTAAATAGGAAAGTGAATCTGTGTATTTGAGGAAAATACTGATAAGAAACTGCTATGTATTGTCCAAGTAACTCATTAAGTCTTAAAAGGACATTCCTTGGAGACTAAGCATCATGTTTTGTAAAATTATACAGGCTTAAAAAACTAAGGTCATGTTCATCCTGGACAAACTTGAAAACCAATGTTGATTGTGAATTTTTGTCAAATTCTTTCTTTTTGTCTCAGTCTTTTTAGTAGTTCATTTAAAGAAAGATTCTCAGATAAAATGCAATAGACTTATTAATGAGATCAAAAAGATAGTTGAACAGTAGGGAATATTTTCATTCTTGATTTCATATACATTTTTGTGCCTACATGATTGAAATACCAGGGTTATGTTTTCAGTATCTGTTGATAATTTTTTAAGTAAGTATTGTGACAATTATGTCCTTGGTAAATCACTCTCTTCTTTTTTGTTGCAATACTTGTATCTAGTTTGTATCCTGCTTGAAAAGAAGAGCCTTCACAAGATTGACAAAATGTTTTTGCTGGCAGGCAAAGTGGGTCAAGACACTTGATGGTGGGTTAATCCCTTAGACCTAGTGGTCCTGGGTGGATCTCAGGTTTGCGACTCCGAGTTGATTTAGGACAACAGGAGTGTATCTAGGGAGAAGCACATTGTTTGAGAAACCTGAGCTTTAAGGTAGTCCACGAAACAGCCTGAAAAGATGGAGAGAGCAGTGGATGAGAAGTCTGTCAACCTGAGGTCAAACCCTGCTGCTGTCAGTGAGAAGCCAGGGGACCTGATACAAGTCACGTCCCCACTCTAAGCCCCTGCTTCTGAGCTTCAAAGTAAGAACAATAGCATACCTCCTGTTTTCTAATGTGGATCAAATGAGAGGATTTCCAAAACCATAAAAAGCCAGAGAATTGTTCTGGATTCTTACTGAGAGAGGGTATGGATATTCTCTTAAGAGAAAGAAGGAGCCGTTGGTTGTTTATCTTTATGTCATGAGTAATGTACGATTTGTTGTTGTTTAATAACTATAGAATGTTTATATTCCACGAGGATGCCAGCTGGCTTCGTTTACACTGAAGTCAAAACAGATAAATAAGGAGATAGATCATATGAGAACAAATAGTGGGAGGCTAAGTAAGTGTTATGTGGTAATGGTTATGCCTAAACCAGTTTCCATACCCGATTTTTCAGTTAGGAATTTAGGAAAAGTGGTTTTCTTTCTTCAAATTCTATTTGAATGTACTGTTGTCTGTCAATCCAAATTACCTTGTTTTGAAAAACTCACAAGCCATGCACAGCCTTTACAATTCAGTTCCTAGAACATGCAGAGTGTGCTCTGGGTATTATCAATTGGTGGCACTCAAGTAGGAACCAAGTCATTTTCTGTACTCATTTTTTTCCAGTGACACAATGTCACAGTGACATTCTCAGTCTCTTAATCACTCAGGTCAGACAATGTCACTCTAAGCACTGAGCAAACAGCACAGGACTCCAGTTATGCTGCGTGTGCCTTGCGTACAAACTCCCCACGCTTGCAATGAATACTCCACGCCACCTTTGCAGACACTCGTGCGTGTGGGCCTAGCTTTGTGCTGCTTCTGTGTGCAACACGACACAATGGTGAAAATGATCAAACCTTCCGAACTCTATATCTTGGTTACAGTATGTAATCTTAACATGTCAGTGACAACTGCTGTTATTTTGGAAGCACTTGAACTTGAGGTATCGTCAGATATCTTTACTAGAACTGTGAGTGGCGACTATTTTGGAACCATGGGCAGACACTGATGGGAGGAAAACTTAACAGCCATTTTCAATTCCTGTCTCCACTTCTGCCTGTAGATACTGGAAAGCTAGGTACTTGTAGCTAGATTTAGTCTTGGGGAAATGTGTGTGGTTTCCTGAAGCAGGGTACATGTGTCTTCTCCTTTTAATTCTTTTACTAAAATGCAGGTATATTGTCTGGAGCTACAACAGCACTCTTGTGACTGTGGGGTGATAAAAACTCTCCATCACCACTGAAAACAAAAGTAAAGCCAAAAGAAAAAAATAAAAACAAACAAAATAACCTGGTGAGTGCAGCAAAAGGAGCAGATGAAAAGTCTAAATACTTGAAGACATTACAATCCTACATGCCCAACTATGGGGTGGCTTACTTGATACTTATTTTAAGCTAACAGTAAATATCCTATAGTTTCAAATAGTATTTGTGAGCTATTAGTTACTTCCAGTCAAAAACATTCCCCATAAATATAAACCACAAAATTGCGTGACAGTTTTAGGTAGATGGAGAGTACTTTTCCTTATAAATATCCATGACCTCTATCGCTTGGATTGCCAAAGCAAAACCTTTAAGAAACTAAAGGCGAAGGAGGAGCCTGACAGTGGCACTCTTCATTAGACATTATTTTGACATTTAAATTTTGAATTGTCCATTGCTAATGGTTAGTCATTCCAACCAAATTTAAATCCTCCTGTCTTATTCTCTGTTGAATTGTGGCAATGTTTTGTTGTTTAATGCTGTCTTAAGGAGGAAGTAAACTTGGAATCCTGCAAGATGGAAGAGAAAACATCCTTAAATCTCTTGGTAAGCACAAACAGAGCTGCCTATAATGGCTACAGTGTAACTACTTGTCTCCTAATGTAGCGGTGAAAACGAAAAAGCAAAGCAAAAGAAAAAAGGGAACCTACATGAAAATAATGCCATTACCATAGTTTGAAGACAAAGAATGAGCAAATTTTAAAATAACTCTAAGAGAAAAAGTCAATTCCCACAATGCAATTGCTCGTGGTCTTGGTGCGTGTGTTCCTCACTGTAAGGTTCCGAAGCAAGCTAAGAAGACAAAACAGTGCAACTATCACTAAGTTTATTTTAAATAGACTGCCAAAAGTTTAAGTTCATTGTCAGTATAAAGAACAAAAACGTTTCTAGAAAGATGAGGACATGAACTGCAAGGAGAGCACTTACAGATTATGCATGATTTAAAGGAGCACATGTAGCTTGAGGAGGTCAGGTCCTATTTAAAGAGAAAAGTTGATATAGAAAGGTATGGTACAAACAAATTGCCTTCAAAATATTTCTTGTTCAGGAGAGGGGAGCCAGGTGGTGAAAGAACTTTTGGCAACTGGGTAGGAAGGCCAAATACAAAGAAAAGGGGGGGGGACATTTTCAGACTTCTTAAAGCAAAAGAAAATCACAAAATCTAAGCACCATCATCAAAGTACCTACAACTTGCATACTGACAAAACAAGTGTCATAAAATGAACAGGAGAAAAGTGAAATTAAGAGAGTTACAGAAGAAAACTAATCAACAAAATATTACATAGGAATTGAGGGTTCCTTCTCAAAAGAATTCCAAAGCATTAAAGAAAAGTTGTCAAAAAATCAATTAAATACATTGTCGTACTTTGAAGGTGATAACATTCTAATTTGAGTCAGAGATTCAAAAACTAAATGAACAAATTAACTAACAATAGAAAAAAGCATCAAAGTGTAAAATGTAGGAGATCCAAAAAAGAAGGAAGAAGTGCTTCAGCCCTCAGATCCAGAGCCAGGATTACAGATGTGTACTAACATGTCCAGTTACTCTCCTGTCATTTTCAAGTGGCTGATCTGTAAATCCGTTCAGACTCAGCATGTGTTGGACATTCCATTTCAACCTTGTTGAGCAAAAAAGAAATATTTGGAGTGCATAGGACTGACAACCACATTACTAAGTTTTTGTTGGATAGCTGAACAGAACTGTTTGCAATCTCGCTGTTTGAATTCCCACTTTATATGCTCCACTTTTGTATCTTGAACAACTATCTGTAAGAGGACAGTATATAAAAATCAACTAGTGATTTCTTACTGTTTATTTTTTATTTGAATGTATGTATTATTTCTACCCATTTTCTGTTTTGTCTTTCTTTAAATAAAATTTTTTAAAAATTTAAAAAAAAAAGTCTATAGTGGACATTGAAAACCATATGTGAAAATCTCCAAAGTAAAAGGACTAAAAGATAAAAGCAAACAGGATCAAAGAAAAGGTAGCATAAATGGAAAAGAAGTAAAAAAGGAATAGTGGTTGTATTATTGGGGAGCCTAGAGAAAACACAGCAAGACACTGTAATAGCTAAAATTCATAACGATAAAGAGATCCACACTGACCCATGGGTACTTAGGAAAATTTAAAAAGAATGATCAACTTCCAAGATGCAACCTGGTAAAACTATTTGATTTTAAAAATAAAGTTTCAAGTTATCCAGGCAAAAATATCAATTAATTTACAAAATATTAGACTTGAATAGACCTTTAATAATCAATGTATAAACCATGGCAATCTTTAGAAAAATACTCAATGAAAGAAGGCTAAGTATAAAACAAGAATTATATAGCTAGCCAGACTGTCTTTCAAGTTTCAGGATTATAGAAAACCAGTTTTCAACATTTTAAAACCTAAGGAATTCTGTATTCATTGGTTCATTTTGAAGACGATACTAGTGGTTCATCCAATCAGGGTATGACTGCCGGTCAATATGTTAAAATACATAAATCCACAGCTAAAGCAAAAAAGGAATGGGGTACCATACCAATGCAAAAAACTATATATTGTGACAAAGAAACAATGCACGATAACTGATAGGAGGAACACAATTGAAAACATAGAGAAAAATCACTGCTGCATAAAAAACAGATGTGCATTAAAGGATAGGGTGGTGGCAGTAAACCAAATACTAAAAATAAAAGCAAGTATGAAATACAACAATATAAAGCTTTCTAAATAACAAAAACTATAACCAAAAGGAAAAATATTTACATCTTGTAGAGAAACAAACACAAAATATCCATAATGACTTGACATTATAGAAGATTTGAAAGAAAACTTATCAGTCATATCAACCAATGTGAATAAACTTAATAAACTTAATAAACTTCTTAAATCTAAATTCATTCATAAAACAAATCTTGACTCTCAGCTATAAACAACCTAATTTGCAAAGGCTGAAAATGAAGACAGATGAAAGAATAGGGCAAATGGACAACACAAAGCATAACGATGCTGAGAGCAGGCAAAGCAGACCTCAAGACACAAGCACAATGTAAGAGTAGAAAACATTTGCATGATTATTTTTTTCTTGATGACAGTTTTATTAATCTTTCTTTTTTGGGAGGGGTACCAGGATCGAACTCACAATCTCATGCTCCCCACGCAGGCCCTTGTACTGCTGAGCTAAAAATCCCCAGCCCTATTTTATTAATCTTTTTAAGGATCTATCATTGGGTTTCATTGATTGTTTTCAACTGTGCTTCTGTTTTCAATTTAATTGACATATCTGATACTCTGTACCATTTATTTTCTTCTCTTTGGTCTCATTTGTTCTTTTTTATCTAGTTACTTAAAGTGATATCCTAGGTTACTGATTTTAGAACTTCTAATTTATTTCTTTAATGTTATAAATTTCCCT
This sequence comes from Cavia porcellus, assembly GCF_034190915.1. Classification (NCBI taxonomy): domain Eukaryota; kingdom Metazoa; phylum Chordata; class Mammalia; order Rodentia; family Caviidae; genus Cavia; species Cavia porcellus. The sequence goes on from NW_026947486.1 coordinate 113,953,070, forward strand.
TTGGCCCTGTATTTATTGTATCCCATTGACTTTGATATGCTGTGTTCCTATTTTTATTTGATTAAAATATTTTTTATTTTCCTGTTTATTGTTTATTTATGAGTTATTTAAAATATATTGTCTGTTTTCACAAATACTTGAGTATTTCTATTTTCTATCCTTTGTTTCTTGATTCTTAAATTATTATAATTATAGTAAAATATATTTTTCTTATTTATATTCTTTTAAAGTTGTTTCATTTTTTTTTCTATGAATCAGAATATGTTCTTCCATGGAAAATAGTCCGTATGGACTTGAAAGAATGTGTGTTTTGTGATCGGTATAACATTCTTGTAAAAATCAAAGAAATGCAATTGGTCAATAGCATTGTTCAGGTCATTCATACGCTTTCTGACTTTCTGCCTACATTTTTTTATCAATTCCTGAAATAGGACTATTTAAGTCTTGCACTGTACCACAGATGTGTTCATTTTTCTTTTCAAATGGTTCAGTATTTTTGACTCATGTATTTTGAAGCTTTTATTAAAAGCTTATACATCTAAAATCATGTCTTCTTAAAGAATTGAGTTTTATCATTATTATGATAATCACTCTTTCTCTTTAAAGGTATTTTGAATTTATTTTGCCTGAAATTGTTTCCTTTTTGTGTTCGTATAGTATATGTTTCATTATATTTTAATTCTAACCTATTTATTTGCACTTAAACGGGCTTTTTGTAGACATAAATATATATATATTAAGCCTAAAAGCTGAATATTTATCGCTTATGAGATTTACACAGTGAATAGACAGTGACCACCTTTATGAGGCAAAAACTATGGGATAAAGCTCTAATAATGTATGGAATTAATAAACTATTCTCAGCATAAAATATGGACAAAATATCAAGCAAAGAAAGAGATCTAAACCACATAATCAAACAAATGTATTTTATGGGTCTATTTTGAATTTCCTTACAGTAGAAAATAATCAACTGTGAAATGAACAGAATATTGATTAATATTGGAATATAAAAATGGTAATTTTCATACAGCAAAATATTGTAAACAATACTCGGATCAAAATGTAATGAAGTTGATATTATTAACAAAATGGAAACTAGAAAAGTTTCTTTGACCCCAAATGAAGAAAATTTTCTACTAAAAAATTCTTAGATGTAAGAGAAAACATAAATTAGCATTACAGGACTTAAAGATAAGATATGGAAACTAAAAATCCTACTTATCAAAATCCAGGATACACAGGATACAGTTACCTTGGATAACTCACTGTATATGCTACTATTACCATTAAAAGTAAAAGATTGAAAATACAATGTTCAATTAGGTAACTAGAAGAAAAAACCTAAAGTAGACCAAGGGTAAACATGAAGAAAATGAATTTAAAAAAAATTTAAAGGCAAAGAACAAAAAAGTACACATAACTAATAAATAAGAGTTAGTGGATACATTTTTTCTTGAAAATTACCAAGTCAATCAAATCAGTAACTAGCTAAAAAAAGTGAAAGTAAAATCTTTACAAAAGAAAGTGAAAAGAGAGATGAAATTCAAATAAAAATATGATAATTCTTTTTATGACTTTACCTAAATACATTGGAAAACCCACATTAGGCAAATGGTTTTAAAAATTCAGATTACTAAAACTAAGCCCATTTTATTGGGAAAATGTAAACAGACCAATTTCCATAGAATAAATAAAGAAAACTTTAAAACTTACATAAAAAATATACCAGGCTCAGGTAGTTTTCCAGGGAAATGCTATAAACCTTCAAATAACAAATTGTTCCACTGTGCTGTAAATTGATGTATTCCTGAGCAGTGAAAAGGAAAGAAAGTTCCCCCCTTCCTTAATGAAGCAAATAAAACATACAATACCTAAATCCTGATCATGACAGTATTAAGAAACTCAACCACAGAATAGTATCACCTGTGAATATCAACAAACATAGTAAATAAAATATTAGTAAGCAAGCCAGGTGCAGTAGTGTACACTTGTAATCCTAGCACTCTGGGTAACTGAGGCAGGAGGATCTCAAGTTCAAGCCCAGCCTCAGTAACTTAGCAACTTAGTGAGATTCTGCCTCAAAGAAAAAATATGAAAGGCTGCGAATCTAGCTCACTGCAAAGGCCTTAGATTTAATTCCTGGTACCACAAATAAAATAAAATATGATATAAATATTAGCAAACAGTTTTCAATACCATCTTATGAAAATAATGCACCCTGACTGTGTGAAATTTATTTCAGGCATGTAAAGTTATTGCAGTTTCAACAACAGAATAGCCCAGAAGGTAGTGCTGTACCCTTCTAAGTGCATCACATTTTGGGGTTCAGGATGGTAATGTCCTGTCACTAGTGAGTCTTAAATGTGATCAGCCAGTTAAAGTGTTGGCAGCTTTCTGTGCTATAAAGCAAGGGGCTTTCCTGCTGCAGTTCCTAAATACCTTAGAGAGGATGCCTTGCTTAATTTTGTTGTGAAACTAAAAGTGCTCTAAAAAAAACTCTCTTTAAAAGTAAATACGTGAATGAATATATTAGACACTTTTTTTTGCTTTGCCTTGGTCTCCAATCTATCAGGCCTCTTACTGGAATTGCACCATAAACTCACTTGGATCCCCAGCTTGTAAAAGCACTCTGTAGATTTGGGGCCTTGCATGGTTCCAGAGTGATGTGAGTCAATTCGTGGAACAAATCTCTTTATCAATCCTGTCTGTCTGTATGCCGTCATCTATCTATCTGTCATCCATCCCCAAAATTCCTGCGCTCGAAGACTGTTGAGTCTTAACATTCATGAATTAAAATTTGATGATATTCTTGCCAAGAAATGCAAAACTCTTGATCTGATCAGATGTTATCAGGCATACCCCAACTGAAAAACATTCTAAAGACAACTGGTCATCATGAGGAATGTCAAAGAAAGACTCAGAAATCTCCCCAGGCTGGATGACTAAGGCAATAGGACATGCAATGCAATGTGACACCCTGTGTGGGATTCCCAAACAAATAGATAAACGACATAAAGAGGGGAGATGGCACCAGCTGGGAAACTAGAAGTTTAGTTGCTAGCATTGTACCAGTTTAAATTTTCTGGTTTTGGTAATTTCATATGATTATGAGACATAACAGGATGCTGGCTGAAGGGTATATGTTAACCTTTGGTACTATTTTTACAATCTACATGTATGAAATTACTTCCAAGCAAGCCATAAAAAATGAAAAGGGTGACAAAAATATCTGCCCTTTGTTATTGTTGTTTTGTCTTTTGAGACAGGGTCTCATATGCAGTTCAGGCTGGCCTTGAACTCACACTGTAGCCCAGGCTGATCTCAAACTTGCAGCGATCCTCCTGCTTCAGCCTCCGGAGCTGGGATTACAAGTATGTGCTACCATATACCTGCCCCTTGGGTGCTATCATTCTGATAAGAAAAGCAGGAAACAGAGAATGAATCTAATATTAATTTTTTTAAAAGGAGCTTGTGCTTCCAGGAAATATGATGCAAGCCTGGAGCAGTACACACTCATAAGCCTTCTCTGGGGGAATGCACAAGTCTGGCTTTCTGCCCTCTTCCAGGTTGCTTCCCCACCAGACCAGGTTGCTAAAACTCTTTTATAGAGCCTTGTTCAGATGTCCATGTTGGTATGAATATACCGAGCCCCTCTCTGTTTAAATCATGGGACAAAGCCATTGTCCCTGACCCCACCTGCCATGCGGGCATACACCTGCTCTCCCTTCAGTTCCCTTTGATGGAGCTGCTCTGAAACACTTTCTATCTCTTCTAGGTCCTGTACCTCACAGAAAAGATTTTTTTCAGTTCCTATCTCTCAAAAGATAGAATTCTGAGCCCCTGGGGGATCCACTGTTTAAGGAGCCCAATCTGAGTGCAAAATTAAACTTTTCAAAAAATATAAGCGTTACTGAGTTTTATTTGAAAGATTATAGTGGAGCGTTGTAAAAACTTTTAGATAATCTCAAGGCTACTCAGGAGACTGAGGCAGGAAGTTTACAAATTCAGGCCCAGCCAGGGTAACTTAGTGGCTTAGTGGTATCCTGTTTCAAACTTAAAAGGGGAGGAGAGAGGCTGGGAATGTAGCTCAGTAGAAAGGCCCTGGGATCCATCCCCAGTATCACACACACACACACACACACACACACACACACACACACACACACACGAAAAGACAGAACAGTGGAAAAAAGTCACCATCATCGCCTCCCGTACCTCCCACTGGAAACTGTATTTACTCCTGGGACATTTGCTTCCTCCCGGTCTTCTTCCCATGGATCTGTTTGGCATAGTTTGGGCTTGTACTCTTTGTTTAATGGTGTAACATGTATGTTTCCTTTGTAAGAAGACAGTTTTTCAATTTCTTATAAAACTTTTGCTAATAGAACTATAATGAACGAATAAGATTTTGCCACATGGTTGTTGACTCACCTCTCCACTCCCCATTTTCAGATCTCTCATTTGGAGGCTGCCTCTTAGTTTCTTTAAGGTTCCACTGAACTCTTAACATTCTATGATAATGTTTTCCACTCGGTTTTTTTTTTTTTTTTCAAATTGTCCAGCAATTTCTAAAATTTTGAGTTACTTACATGTTAATGTGTTTATGTTTACATATAATATGTTTATGCAGTTCAAAATACCAGGAAACATGACCCACATTTTTGCCAGTGGGCATACTCTGTGGTACCTAGGAGCAGTCTATTTCTAAAAGTTTTATGTATCATCCCTATTTGTGTAGAGACATCTTATTTATATCTTACAATAACCTATGGACTCCTAATAATGGTTATTTGCTGATTGAAATTCTGCTGATGGTCCAAGAAGGCCAGACCTTTGATGAATGAACTCAACGCATAAAGTTTGATATTTGCTTTATGGTCTCTTTACAAATCAAAGAGACATTGTGAACTTCTTTTTCCTACAAATTATCCTAGTTTTTATGTTTACTATAAACATGCTTCTTGTAGAAAATTTGTATTTTCTTTTTATTAGTGAATTTATATACACTTTGGTGAGTGCTATGCAGATTCTCATTGGCTGGTTGGAGCCCTATTCATAGAAGTTAATGAATTGAAACAACTGCTCATTTAAAAGTGTTTTTTATGGAAAGCAATTGCTCTAAGCCAAAGTGGGGCTTGTGAAAATGCAAGGAAAACACCAGGTGACATTTCCACTTTCCACTAGCTCTCAGATATGAGATCAGTTATATATACCGAATCCTCACAATGCATGTGCTTATTATATATTAAAAACATGTTTCACATTTCTTAAAAAATAAAAACAGAACCTACAAAAACAGTAGAACTTACAATAAAACAAGTTTGAGCGCACACATTTTCTTCACACAGGAGCGTTTGATGCATTTGCAGTGGATGAGCAGAGGAAGCTGAATTTGGAGTTAGCCTTTGGTTGCCACTTTTGCCTAGGTGAAACCCTTACTTGAACATGGTCCACTGTGTCAGCACTGGGAGGGATCAATGCTATTCCAGTAGAAATTGAAGGATGGACTTGAGGGAGAGAGAGAGATAGTTGCATGTTGGATTCATGTTAGCAGCACAAATGATTCCGTGTTGGAGAATCATGTATCATTAATGAGGTTAAAGGAAAATAAAAGTGGGGACAGAGCATTCTCCTCTACAGAACCCGTGGCTTCGATTTTGATTTTAAACCTTAATTAGAACAACTTTGGCACTTTACACTCAATAGAAATGGCATAGTTTATTCCAAGCATTACTTGCTTTAAATAAGGTGAACTACATGTGTTTTCTTTCAAGCTGCGATTTGGGGCAATGTATTTACTTAACCTGGAACCTTTCAGAGCTTAATGAATACTTGTTGATGATTGTTGATTAGAGAGACTATTAGTCCTTAAAAACAAAGTCATTACTTTCACATATTCTTGGATGGGATTTTGTGTTCTATTCCAAAGGATAAGGCTTTTCTTAATTATGATTTCAAATAACAAATATTGTATGACATAAAATGGTACAAATACTGTGGCTTAAAGACTTTGGAACTGCTTGATGTGACTATTACAAAGAGAGTCTGAAGACATGGTTATGACCCTGAATCTGATATGACTCACTGTGTGGTCTTAGTGAAGAATCTGGACTTCGACTAACTTCCTGATGATGCCAATATTCTATGATATACAAAACTGGATTTTGTCAAGAAAGGAAAAAAGCTGTCTTGGAGGAATCATTCAGCTGATAGATTGAATTTAAAAAAATAAAATGGCACAACCTGATACACAGTCACAAAGGATGACCAGAAAACACAGGGAAATGCTACCCAGTGAGGGTTAAGGGTGACACCCCGCAGTGCAGCTTGGTGATGGCAATGGTTCTTTTCAAGGCTGTAGTCTTGGATGTTTATGAAGAAACTGGTTGGGAGCACACCTTTAAAGGGGATTCCCCGAAGCATGCTGTGCTGATTGGGATACAGTGTCAATTAGACAGGCTTTGGGATCCACTCAGGTGATGAGTAGGGCACACTTCTAGGTCTGAGAGTGTCTGGGTAGGGCATGAAGGCGGGGCTTGGTGCCTAAGTTTGAGCTTTGCCCTTTCCTGTCTGCCACAGTTGCCCTGCTTTGCTTCCCAGCTGCCATGAAAGAAGTAGTTTTACTCTACGCTTCCCATCCATCATGATGTGATGTTCCTGCCTTGGAGTCAGCCAGCCCTGGACTGAAAACTTCTGAAACCACGAGCCAAATTGAACTTCTCCAGCTTTAAACTATAGCTGTTGGGGATTGTGTCCCAGCAAAGTAAAGCTGACTGCTACACACTCAAAGCAGATCATCAGGTGGTGCTGTCCTGTTCATCACAGGTGCTGGTACCATTGGTAGTGGATCCAGCAGCATTAGATTCCCTTGCAAGTTTAGGGAAGTAAACGTCTCCCGGGGCCTGTTAGAGAAGCGGTGGAAAGTCACATGGAAAGTCCTTGTGACTGCTGGCATCCAGACTGACTCTGGGCCTTCCTAAACATCTTGATTGCTTTCAATTGCTGTAAAGGGAGGGAAGACTGATCATGAGTATCAGGGCAAAAGGTTCCTGAGATCACCTATGCCCCGAGGGTGGGGGCGATCCAGTGATTAGCCAAACATTCATGAGGCACAGGCCTCCACTGCCCTCTGGTTATGAAATGATGGGGACTCATTGCACCCATTCTACCTGAGGCCTAAGCATCTGAGCTTTGGAGAACGATTCACAGCTTGAATGGTTTAACGCACTCTGCTTCCTGAAACTAAAAAGACAGAAGCAGTTAACAGTTTACTTTAGGCAGTCATTTCATTTCTATTAAGAATACTGCCAATGATGTGTTATTAACAACCTATTAGACAGAAGTTTCCATCACACTAAGGACTAAGATGCTTTAAACAAAGGTGTTAATTTAAAACCTTGTCAGTGTATCAGTATGAAAATCAATGACCTGAATCCTCTTTAAAAACGGTTACCAAGTCAAAATACATTTCCATTTCCTAGTAGATATTATTTTAGAAACATCCAAACCTTGACCTACTACCTAGACTCTAGAAACCACGCTCTGTATGCCCTTTTGCAAACAAAGAAATAAACATTCCTAGAAAAAGCCTAAAAACACAACTTGTACACTAAACACTGTTTACCCCACCTGACGGAGAAGCCTCTGAGATACCAGCTCTACTGACATTGAACTGGGACGTTTTGCTATTTAGAAAACATTTTTCGTGTACATTCAGTTTCCTCAGTGGCTACAGAGTAAATACTTGACTTTCCTCTGGACTCCTGTCCTTCAACCTTGGAGAGCAGACTGAGGCGAGAGACTCCTGGTGGCTGTGTTGCTGAGTGAATTGAAAAGAGCAGCCCAGAGTTGGCACTTAGAGCTCCAGGAAGATTTCTCACTCACCAGGTCAGGAATGGGGGTGAATGGGAGGTGCAATCCGGGTGCCTCTTTATGTTGCCACCTCATCAGTCTAAATTATCCATCTGTATTTGACCATGGACTAAAGATTGTATAAAGGCTCTTCAAATCAAGGAGCCATAGAGTGTCAGACCTGGTGTACTTCTACTCTCCTTAATTTACAGATGAGGGAGTGGAGCCCCAAAGAGTTAGGAGAGTGAGCCATGGATTTGCACCAGTGTAGCATCATAGAGTGATGCAGAAGACACTTCCCTATGGATGCCTTGCAGCCCACCAGCAATCCCTTCCCAGAGGTCCACCAAATAGGTTTCTTAGCTCTAGATTTGTACTCTCTAGGTAAAAGACCCACTTTAAACAAAGGCACAAATGTAAAATCTGCTTAAGTGATGAAGTCTCCTTAAATGATGAAGCAAGAAATTGCTCCATTATCTTCTTGCTTCCTGTTGCCTATCAGACTAACTTTCTTTACCCCAAGGGCATGGTTCAGCCAACTGCTTCCCCCACTTCAGCCACAGTTGACTTCAGGGAAATTGCACCATGAGGATTTTTTTACTCCAACAGTTAACTGATGCTACTGTAGTCCGCGACTCCCAGGGTATGTCACCATGATATCTAAGGACCATAACTAATACTATGGTCAAATAAGCACTGAACTTGGCACCTAGAAGATCACATCCCAGCCTGAACTGCAGCTGTGCTACTGTATTAGATGCCTTCACGAAGGCATTTAACCTTAGCTTCATTTGTCAAATGGAGATGATAGTCCATTCCTTGCTTACCTTCCAAGGCTTCAGTGAAAGAAATATTTCATAAAAGCAAAATAGAAGTGGTGTGGCAGCATGGGTTAGTACGTGGGCTTTGGCAGCAAAAATACGTGGGCACAAATGTGGTTACAGCACTAGTGAGCTCTGTGACTTTAAGTACGTATTCAACCTCCATAAGCCTTAAAAACTAGGTACATTATTAGTGCCTATACCAAAGACTCATGGGGAGAAGCAAATGAAATAATGTATGTACAATGCTTAGCACAGTGCCTTGTACGTATAGACTCAGTTTTAGTGTCATGCTAAGTGTATATAAGGAATAACAGCGACCTGCTATATAAAATCAGACAAGCATTGCCTTTTGAGTATTATAAACCTTAATCAAGTAGATGATTGGCTTACATTTATATTAGTATTTGATGGCTGAGATGCAATAGGAGTCCAGAGCCAGAGGCTTTGGAAAAGATCTGAAATAGAGTCATTTTCTATGATACACAGTAAGATACACAATATGATACACAATACATGCTTGAGATCCAAAGTACAAAATGGTAGACCTGAGAGTCGTGAGAAAGTACACAGGCACACGATACAGGTCACACCCTAAGTTCAGACAATTATCCTGCGCCGATTTGAAATCAACTCCTATGACAGCCACTTCCACAGAGACTGATTAGAGTCACTGTACTGACTGTGCACTTGCCACTGTGCCACTTGATGACACAGACTCAGACACACAGGTCCACAAACTCAGAAAGGACATGGAACAAGAAAGTACAGACATTCAGAGGTGAGAAAAGATACATGCTCTCCCTTGGTGAGGATAGTTCCAGATACTATGTCCCACAGTAAGTCCCCCTGCCTGCCTACCAGGTCAGGACCAAATGCTGAATATTTAGGTGGAAGTTTAAAGTACAGTGGAATGACCCATGTGTCACATGCAGTCAGTTTGTTCATTTCCTGGAACTGACATGCCTGGTAAAACTTTCTTCTATTAATTTTAATTTTTAGACACTATCTACCAGAACCTGTGTGACAGTGTGTTTAGTATGACTGCGTGAATGGAGGATTTCAAATTCCTGTGAAATGAAGATTAGTACCTGGAGACTACAAATTAAACTCGTTTAAAAGTAATTCAGGTAAAAGAAAATTTCATTTCAGAAAATCTCAGAATCAGCATTTCCATAAAACCAAACCTCTTAAAAAATGATTTGTGGTTTCACCTGAATGGATTGGGTCATGGAGTCTCAGTTCTGATCCTGTTCTATCTGAAAAGATGCCCAGTCATCCTTCTAGCAGATTCCTTTGGGTGGGGGTTTTATGAATGGGGGAGATGAGTGAGGGCCAGAGCTTGAGGCAGTCAAGACAGAAAAACCACAACAGAAAGAAGAGGGAGAGAGAAGATGGCATGTGATCTTCCCAATTGTTGTGTTGCACTGGGCGTTATAAGACCAGGATTTGAGGAAGGCCTGCTAGGTCAGAAAGGCAGGACAACAGCAGGCCCAGAAGGTCTTCTATCTGGGCGAAGATGGCTCAGGAAACACAAGGGGAGGCAGGCAGCCTCACAGCCAGAGGCCAAGTGGCCTAGCTGCCTGCAGCACAGCAGGTCTGGACCCTGACTCCAGAGAGCATGTTACACTCTCTTGGTCCTTCCCTCTCTGAGACCTGGGCTCCCTTCATCCCTCCCAGCATTTTGGGGGAAGAAGCCTGGCGTGGATGCTGCATGCTTGCCCACATGTCTGACAGCCAGGTTCTAAGCTCCTGCTGCCATCAGAGGCAGGCGTGGGCAGGAGGGGGTGGGAGATAGCTTGCTCCGGATCAGAGAAGACAAAGCATCTCCCCTGCCCTGCAGCTGACGCTGACAGGGAGCATGTGCAGGGCTCAGTGGCTGGCATCAGGGACAGCCCTCCACACTGCCTCTCGGCTTCTCCCCTGTCTGAGGAGGGAGGTTGGGAGGGGGAACTCCTTCCCCCCAGCCCAGCCTTCCTGCTTGGTTTTGATCTCAGGAAGGGAATGCCCCTGCCCCTCTTTGAAGCAGCAGCCAGCACCACTTGTCTCTTCTCTCCTTCCCGCAGGCACTTCTGTTCAGAGTGCTGCCTCTCGCTGGCTCCTTCTGCTTCTGCTAGGTCCTCCTGCTGATCAGGAAGAAAGTGCACCATTGGGGTGATGCGGGTCTGCAACTCTTAAAGGAGAAGCTTTATTTCTGATGCAAATGTGTTTACCTAGCATATTACTTTTATGTCTCTCGCCAATCAGTATAACCTCATGAGAAAAGGAAATCAGATATAAAGGGACCATAATCACCATTTCAACAGTGGTTGTAGATGCACTGGCTTTCCTTAAGGATTTTCAAGCAGATTGGGCACTAACCGTGGTGACAAACATTATTGGTAATCAAATTCAGTTCAGGGATCATTTACTGAGATCATAAAGTTGGAGGACCATGGATCGGAATGAGGCATTCCTGTTACCTTAAGGGCTCACAGTTCAGGACAGAGGATAAAGAAGACACAGAGGTAATTTGCACACCTGTAGTATCTTTTTTTTTTTTTCTCCCAATAACTCCTGCAGAGGAGTTTGTGAGTAGCCAAATTGACAATCCAGTTTGAGATGCAATGTCTCCTTGGCTGCCCATTGGTTGATTTTCTGTCAATCAACTAGGCTCTGCCCTTTGGTTGATTTTCTGTCAATCAACTAGGGTTTGCATGAGTCTTGGCCCTCTGCAAAATAGACAGGCTGACAGAGCCCCCACAGGATGCTGGAGCTGCAGGATCACAGAGCCTTGTTTCTGTCTGTGAAAGGTGCATGACTCACAATGAATGCGAAGGAGCCTGAACCCTATGCTCTTTCTGACCCAGATCTTCAAGTCATTCAAGGCTGGAGCAGGGATTCTTTCTACTGAGTCCAGCCCTGGATGGTGTTCTAGGTTTCAGGCTGAGCTCTCTTTCAAGGGAAAATGTCTGATCTTGTGCAAATCACCAAGGAGAACCCTCAGTTTCTGCTGAAAATCAAAAGCAATGCGGATGATTTTGAAAATATGAGATAATTTCAGAGAAGCTTACTCAAATACAGAGGAGAACATCAGAGTGCTATGAGCCAGATGGCTTCTGGGTCACATGTGTTGTTTTATGGAAGGGGAAATTGAGGCCCAGTGAAGTGACTTTCGGGAGTCACAGAGAGTTAGCTCCTAGCACCCGGTTCTGTCCCTCCTCTAGACCTAGGATTTCAGCAGTGCACCAATGCCTCTCCATATGTATAAGGACAGGAAGGAGGCAAGGGAGATGGTTGGAACTTCAGAGTGCTCAAGCTCTTGAAATGTCAGAAAAGGTCCCTGCCCTTCTTTACAACCCTTTCTCTCAAGGAGGCCGGGAAACTTTTCCCTCCAGGGAATTGGCTAGGCTGACAGGCCCCTTCCTGGACTAGAAGCCAGGCTGAAGGAAGGAGAGGCAGAGAGGGCTTCACAGGCCAAGGGGAGACAGGCACCAGGTGTGTGCCAGGGATGCCCGATACACATTCAGCGTGGTTTTCCCACTTACCACAGCGGGAAGGTGCAGAAAGCTGGGCCCCAGGGCGCAGGGGGGCTGCTAGAAGAAGGTAGCCTCAGAACTCAGAACTCGGTTTACCCTGGCCTGACCCCAAACTTGAGGGCCCTTATTTGTGCCAACTAATACAACTCACTGACTCTCCGGCCCACAGCTTGCTGACCTACTAAGTGCATGCCAGGCTCCGCGGCCCCACACAGCACTGCGTCATGCCCGTGGGCTGCGATGAGCGGTGCCGCAGGGACGGTGAAGGTGACCGCCTTCTCCTTTGGGGACACGCGTGCTCTGCGCTGCGGACCCGAGGGACGCGCAGGGCGTAAAAGTTCGCTCACGTGCTGGGGCCTGAGGACAGTCTCTCGCAGGGGCCGCAGGTCGACCTCCACCCAGTGGCAGTTCGTGCCCGCTTTTCTCCTTGCAAACGCTAACTGCCAGTGGCCAGGGCTCACAGAGAGGGTCCCATTCCTGGTCCCGCGTCCCGACCCCCCTTCCTCCTGCGTCCTTTTGGCTGCCTCTGGGGGCCCCGCCGGCTCGGGGTCCGCAGCTCCGCAGTCTCTCCCACTAGCTGCTGTGCAAAGTGTTGGGGGTCCCGGGCAGCACAGGCAGGAGAGGCGAGCCCCTGCCAGATCCGGGGATGATAACGTGCCTGCTCCATGTCGCGGCTTCTAGCTGTCCAGGCTCCGCCCCCCGTGAGTGTGTAAGTGTGTGATGCTGCCGCGGCCGCCGCCGCCGCCTGTGCAGCCGCTGCCGCCGACCCGGCTGCCGCGCCGCGCCACTGCCTCTTCCTCGGCTGCCCCCGCCTCCGCCGTCGCCGCCCGCCCGCAGCCTGCCAAGCGGGCAGCCCCGCCGGCCCCGGCCCGGAGCTGCCGCTGCCGCAGCCTTGGGGCGCCGGGCGCGCGGGCAGACTCGGAGCGAGCGGACCCAAGCAGCGGGCGACAGGCGCTCGCCCGCCCCGCGCAGCCGCCGCCGCTCCGGAGCGCAGGGCCAGGCACCTCCGCGCCCGCCACCGCCGCCGATGCGGCCCGGGCACTTTTAGCCAGAGTGCAGGGCCGGAGAGCAGGGCCGCCCGGGGCAGCCAGCGAGCCGCGCCAGCCGGAGCCGCGCCGACCCGCAGCGCGCAGGGACCGCCGCCCGCCGCCGCCGCCGCCGCCCGGCCGCTATGGATCTATTCGACTTTTTCAGGGACTGGGACTTGGAGCAGCAGTGGTAGGTGTTGATTTTTGCCTTCTCCTTAACGAGCGGCTCCCCGGTGGGGTCTGAGCTTTTCGCCTTTGTTAAAAAGCGCCGGGGCCGTGGTGGGGGGCGTCCCGGATGCACCCACACTTGCTCGTGGCAACCTCTGGCCCCTGCCGTGGTGACTCCTAGGTCCGGTGCCCGGGTGGGGGGAGGTGCGGGGCCGCTGAGGGAAGCGGGCAGATGCGTCGCTTGGCGCTCCAAGTCCGTGGAGTTGCATCTGGCCCGCAGCAGATTCGGTGCCACCCACCTGGGGGCTCCGCTGCACGACCTCCGCCCGCCTGTTCTCGCCGGCGGCTCCTGGGCACGGCCTCTCTGCGCCCTGGATGCCGACCGCCTGAAATGCCTCAACTTTCCAGGTGCCCGGTAGACGCAGCCGGCAGCGGAGGAAAGGTGGCGGCTAGGTGCCACCGGCCACCACCCTCCGCTTCCTGGGCGACCACCGCCCTCGCTGCCGCCACCTCCATCCCTGAGGGCGATGCGCGGCGCAGCGCACGCACCTTCCCCAAGGCCGGCTCAGCCCAAGTTCCCCACGCTCCAGTGCCGAGCTGCGTCTTCAGGGACCACCGCGCAAAGGACCCCGCATTGGGGTTCACTTCTGCGCTAGGTTTTCAAGATTGAACGCTTTTGAAGTCGGGACCCCAAAGTCAGTTGCTCCGACGTCAATGCACATTCGATTACCAGCTGGACCCCCGTCGGCCTCTCACTGGCAGGCAGCCCTACGTTTGCAGTGGACACATAGCAGGGATTCAGAGATTTAAACTGGTCCTCACAAAGCCCTCTAAACTTGGTGTTCACAGATTTTAAGAGATGATGCAGGGGTGAACGGAAGCCAGAAAGTTGTTAACTCCTTGTGTGACGTTCGGACGCGCAGGCAGAAATGCAGATACAGTAATCTATTAACTTTTTAAAAACTTCCCCTTCTATGATAAACGTTATTGATTTTTATTTGTCTAAACATTTTAACGCGTCGAGTCTGCCTGCAGCCCAAGGAATTAGATGGAGAAGGAGGACGCCCGGGCAGCGACTTAGAATTGCACACTTGACTATAGCTCTTTTAAATGTAGTTAGAATAATCTATAGTACCCACCAGCAGTGCAAAAGCTTTTGCAATGTTCAACTACTAGCGGCGGCCGTTGGCTATGAATGCTGTGTATTTTTACAAGGATTTCCCTTGCTGATGTGATATTTTAGGCAATTTCCTTCTTGAAAAAAAAAGGCCATAAGCTTGGCCAATAGCTTCAGTATGCCAATCATGACTCCTTTCATTGCAAGCCCAAAATAATTGGAACTTGAATATGTTTTATTTTACAGCAATTCCAGGTAAATCTTTGAAGCACAAATTACAACATATCAGTATTAATCTGCAAGGCATGTTGAAACCACGCAGAGTTGTATCAGTTCCGCAGAAAGATTTTATGTTGCATTCAAAAAATGCTATTATTTAAAAGTAAATATAGCAATAAAGTCATTGCACAATTAAATATTATGCCCCTGCACAAAATCTTTACTCTGCTCTGCTAATTTATTTTGCAGACAATTGATAACCACAGCATTATTATTTGCATGCAATTTGCTTAATATGTAGCATGGATAAAAATGTTAATTTAGCAGACATTGCTATAATTGATTTCACGGGTGTAGTCCAAATATTAACCATATACATGGCATTAGGTTTTAAAAATATTTATTGTGTTTATTACAGTTCAATGTTACATGCAGCTGAATATTTAAAGCAAGTGGGCTCTTTTATGTTTGATTTCTGGTTTTCAGAAGATATGAGACCTTCTGCCTATCTATTCTTAAAGAGAGCCCTAAACCTCTTTTCCTCTGGACCCTTAACTGTGCCAGGTCAGTTAAGGAGCGTGTAGACTTGGGCATTCAGTGGCTATTATCTGGAGTACTAAGGAATTAGTATATCAGGTATGCATAAATAAGCCTGCACCTTCATTCTCTGTATATGATCCAGGGCAATTTGTCTTTCTTACTGTTCAGTTGTGAAGGGCCAACTTCCTCATGCATCTGTGTTTATGAACATTTGGAATGCGGTTATGCCTTTGTCTCGTACATACACACAGAGAAAGGGACACAAATGTGACAACGGTGGGTGCAGTGCAAAGCTCGATGTTGTCATTAATGGAAATCTGTACCTTTGAAACTCTCTTTGGACATCCAGAGGATGCTGGTTACATGTTCATTAGATGTTTACTGCCTTTCTCTGAGCATAAGTGGATGCTTAAAAGTGATGACATCCACTCCCTTGAAGCCCTCAAGAAAACCAAAGGGGGAAAGACCCCCTACAAAGTTAAGGAGCTCTTTTATGGTTACACTGAACCTATTCCTAATAGTTACTTGTACAACAAGCCTGGAGCTTTCTCTAAGCCTAAAGGTCTAACAGTAAGTGGATCAAGACAGCTCCAAAACAAACTCATTTTCCTAGACATAATGAACAAAGACTGTACATACACTGCATATGTGTTATTTGCAACCACTGACTCTAGTAAACAAAAAGTGCATGCCCATTTACAAACACACACTTGTTAGGGCAAACGCAAAGGGAAATAATGGGCAGTGCGTGTCGCTGCAGTTGCAGGTGGGTGCAGCGTCTGGTAGTGCTCACACGCCTAATGGCACATCTCGATGGATTCACCAACTGCAAGAATATCTTAATGGGTCATGCTCTGGACTCGATTAAAGGGCCAGAGCTCAAGTTCTTTAAGATTCCTGGATGAATGAGCAGTGTTCACCTGAGTTTGAATTTAATATGAACCATTCTGTGAAGGAAAAGGAAGGCACAGATGTCTGTATGCACAAGGGAGACGATTTGCTCAAAAAAGCAGGGGGAGGAAGAAAAAAATTCAATTTCATCATTTAAATCATTCAGTAGACTTGCCTATGGTCATTAAGCAAATGAATTCTGAGGTGTGTGGAAATCACATGGCTAGATTTTGGACTTGTTTACCAGCAATGGCAAAGTCATTAACCCCCACTTAAGAGGAACAAAATACAAAATCAGAGAGCCTGCAAAGTACACAGGCTTACAGTCTTGCAAGTACATACCCTCCAGTATTGAGTAAGTATTGCTTTGTACCATGCCGGGATTCTTTATGGGATGCTTATCTGTTTTTTTTTTTTTTAATTAGAAAGAAGGGAAGGAAGGAAATATAAAAAAGGATAAATTCTTAAAAATAAAAAAAAATGATGAAAAGAAAGCCACCATGATAGTAAAACCAAAATGCGAATAATCCTAGGGAAAATGGTAGTTAAGTGATTGTGACAGTGGCCGACTTCTCACTGCGAAGGGACAGCATCAATTGTGTGTCGTTTTTATGTGATGTCTCACAAGTAGCCTAATTAGAGGGGACCTTGCAAACGGGCAGTTAGACAGGAAGAGACTTAAACTCACGGAACTGTTATATAAATAGAAAGTTCAAAGGTCTGCGAGGGGCTGTCAAGGCTGAAAAGGGGCCATGTGCTGGCCAGGCTTCTCATCCTTGGGGGAAGGCAGCCCCCAGGGCCTGCCCCGGCAGCCAGCCAGCACTGTCCCCTGCTTTCCTGCACCTTGATGGGGGCCAGAGTGGAAGGCTCTGCTCTCCAGACAAAAGTGAGCTGTTCTTGCTCCAGCAGGGCATGGCCCCTTACCTAGGGCAGCAGCGACCCCGCTGCCTCTGCCTGCTCCTGTGTGGGTCTTCGGAGACCTCCTGAGCTGCAGCTTGGTGTTGGA
Organism: Cavia porcellus; assembly: GCF_034190915.1. Lineage (NCBI taxonomy): Eukaryota > Metazoa > Chordata > Mammalia > Rodentia > Caviidae > Cavia > Cavia porcellus. The sequence continues at coordinate 113,970,232 of NW_026947486.1, forward strand.
TGGTAGGTCGGGAATGGAGGAAGAACAGTCTTTGCCAGCTTGGGGCCATTAAGACTGCAGTGTGTGTGGTGGGGTGGGGGTAGGAGTGCTTTGTAGTCCCATTTCCACTGAGGCCCAGAGAGTCCCAGGATTTTTCCTTCCCTACCTCCATTCATTCCTTTCCTTCTTGGGTCTATGAAAAGGGAGAAGGTCTGTAGTCCGTTCTGCCTCCCACCCCCAGGACGATATGTATTTTCAATGTTTTAGTGAGTCTCTCAGCAGACCTTTTTGGGTTGAATTTCTTAAGGAGAATGCAGATATTGAAGATGAAATTAGCTGATGGTAAGGTCTCTATAATTCTTGACCCCCCCCCAAAGAATAGTAACAAGTAAAAGCTATCTCAGTAAAGCTTAAAAAGCACATCTATTGGGCGAGGAAGAAAATTGTCTCATGCTAGAAATCAGTTTAATGATACACGAATTGTTTTGCTAATGATTCAGTCAAGCGTTTAACAACTTTAAAATATACAAATCAAGATCGAAAATGACTGCCTCAAAAATGAATCTGTCATTATAGACATAAATGAGATTCCAAACATTTAAGCATTTTGTAGATGGATAAAATTATATTATATTTAAACATGCTAATTATTGTTGAATGGAAATGGCTTTAATGTGCTGAACCTTTATTTCATGCCCATTATTCTTAGCTAAGATTACTTCTTGCATGAAGAATTTGCACACATTTAGCATAATTTCAAAATTCCAGAACGTCCAATAAAATGGCCATCTCTGGAACGACCTAGAAGCTGTAGTCCTGAGAACATCTAACTTCAGGTCATACCTCAAAGAGGGCAACCGCCATTTACTTGATTAGCTTGTCAAGTAGACAAAACAATTGGTATAGTGATTACATTTCACTTTTAATTTTGTCTTTCTTTTTGTGATTGCTATGGGATAAAGAAGAGAGATTTTTAAAACATGTTTATTGATAAATGGAAAGAAGTATGTTGCTGATTAAAGAGCTCAAGACCACAAGTCGGAGGGACTGTTTTGAGGGGCGCGTGTGTATTCCATCTGTGGTGGGGCTCATTAGCATCATCACCACTACTATAATTTGAGTATTTACTCTGTGCTGCAAGCTCTGGTCTAAATGCTTTATATACTCAAGCTCACTTCCACCAAGTCTGTGAGATAGATCCTGTTATGATATCTGTTTTCACAGATCACTGCTACTAGGCAATGAAATTCACATTTTAGCTTAGATGGAGCTGACCCCAGTGCCTGCACCACTGACCAAAAACATTGTGATTCTGAGTCTTTTTGCAAGACATGGAATGAGTTTCATATTCCATCTTGTTTCATCATTGTGAATTAGAATTGCAGCTGATATGCCCATTTTACAGATGAGCAAACTCAATCCTAGAGATGTTGTGTTACACAGCCTGTGAGTGGTAAATCTTAGTCAGAAATCTAAATATGGTATCCACATTTCCACATTGGGTACCTTTCTATCAAATCTCATAAACTACTCTTTATTATGTGTGTGAATGCCAGTATTTTGTTGTCAAAGAAACAAATGGATTAGGTTGCATGTATCATACTTGTGAAAAAGTAGTCTGTGGTCTTACCATGTAATTGGCCAGCCATGGAATGCTGTGTTTTAAGAGAATAATATATGTACTCATATAATCTCTTAGTGCTTGCTTTTATGTGAGACACTTTAATTAATACACCTGAATATATATATATATATATATATATATATATATATATATATATATATCCATTCGGGTATATGGGCTTGAAATATTGAGAGCTGCCCATTTAAATTCGTATGCTGAAATTCTGAAGACTTGATATTTTCACATAAAGAAAACCATGGTACATTTTTCTGGTTGATTTGAAGCCTCAAATCTGGTGATAAGAAGTTGGTAGCATATCTTGCCAAAGCTTTGTAACTTACCACATCTATTATTTGATTAAAAACTTACTATACCCTGAGGCTTTGTCAGGATTGTTATTATTAGCTGCACTTTGTAGTTAAATGGACTGAAGTTCAGAGAGGTTAAGTGACTTGCCTAAGTTTGACACAGTAAGTGGATCTTAGAATACTCTCTTCTGAGCACTGTCACTGTTGTGTTGAGTCACTTATGGGTAAATATCTGCCTTGCTCCCTAGCAAGTCGTCTACAGAGGACAGTCACATCACAGATCCCAATAAGCATCTGTTGATTGATCTTAGAATCAGACTTGGCTCAAAGACTATTCCATGCAAATGCACATATCTTTCAGTGATAACAGCTTAGTAAATCCTGGTGATAATACTGGCCCTCTGCCTGTGTGATAGTGTTTTAATCATTTGCAATTACTTTCGGGTCTCTTACCTGTCTGATCTCATTTTGTAGAAAATAATAAGGAAAATAATGACTGCAGAGGAAACTTAATAGGAAAAGACAGAAACAGAACTCATGTTCTGGGTGTGATTACAAAATACAATTTCTATGGATTCCAAGATATGTTTAGCACTGAGGAAGACAACAGGAAGGATTAACGTTTACGGCACGGGGTTACAGGAGTTAATGGACTGGCATTGTGTCTCAAAAGGAGAATATTAAAGAAGAATGTGTGACAAAAATCTGAAGAAGAAATGAGTGATTGGAGGGTTGGGATTCCTCCAGCTTTCCTTGAATTTCAGGCTTTATGACTTGTATTTCATCATGAGAAGGCTGTTTTTCTACTTAACTGTAGCAGATCCACACCATAAATTATCATGACTGCTAAACAAAGGTCCAGCACTGGGTTCCTCTAATGTTAAACTTTTATGTTGCACTTTAATGAAATTTTATATGCATTTTCAAAGCAAGGCACACTACACTGTGGAGAGGGTGATGCTCTGAATTGTTGAATTTATTTTAAAGTAAATCTTTTGGATGACCTTAGCTGCTAACATCTACCTACTTACTGGGCTGAGCAAAATTATCCGAGAGCTTAAATATAAAATGGCATGATTTAAGCAGAACTGACAATGGCACTACAGTTAGAGTCTGATTTTGATTATGGATTGCTTAGTTTATGGCATGCTATTTTTTAAAATATACCTGTGCATTTTGCTTCATTTGAAAAAGAAAATCAGCTTGTGATTTAAGGTAATGTTTGAATTGGTTCTTCGGTGTGCCTGTGCTGGTAAAAGAGGGCATAAAAGCCACACATTGGGGAATAAGCAAAGGAAACGGGCTTTGTTTTCATTACAAACTCAAAATCACTCATCTGTTTATTTCCTCAATGTTCCATTTGCTGGAAAAAAGGATAAGAAGAAGAAGTAGTAGAGGAAGAAAAAACCCCATTACTTCCACCCAATGAAGAATGGTCTGTGTTGTTAGATTTCCAAATAATAATTCTTCGCATCATCTGTCCGCTGAACACCAAATCTCAGGAGCAGGCACTGTTTCTGTTGGTGAGCGTTATTAAACTGAATTCCCTGAATCAGAATTTTGTGTTTTGCACACAACATCTCTTGAAAATCGTATTGAAATGGGTTTCTGTATAAATAAAAATTAAAACACTAATAGTCTTATAATGGCAACGAAATTGCAGTCTAGACTTTAACGGTTTCTGGGAAAAGACATTTGCTAGGGGTCTGAGGGTTTCTCATTCTTTGGGCCCCTAGAAGGTTTGCTCTATCCAATCAACAGAAAGACTGTGCTAAAAGGTCAGTTTAACCTTTCAACTGTAGCAGTGTGTACACGATGACCTAACTATCTGTTGAACAATGTGAAATGTAATCACACAGGCTTTATTTCCCTCTCCAGGATGTCAGTCAACTAATTTTTTTAACAAATTAATTTTCCAAAGGGACTGATTGTGTTCATGCCAGGTCGGCACAGCCACAGTGACTAAATTAGATTCAGCATGATGGATGTTTCTGATGAAGTGCCATGGAGAGGTCCCATCAATTAGCTATTATTTATTTGCTGGCAAAATGCTCGGTCTGTAGACATGAATCAGTTCCTCGAACCTACTGATTCAAGGCTTGAGGAGCCTGGAGGTTGATCTGGCACAGTGTCCTCATTTTACAGATGAAGAGACTGAGGCCCAGCTGAAAATGGCTTGTGCTAGGACAGCAGTGGTAAACAATTTAGAGTTTTAAGTGATATAAACAGCCTGCTGTGACACACTTGTCATGTTCGCCAACACTGTTGTAGCATCCGGTTGCTCTACCCGTCAGTCACCTTTAGGGGGAGATAAAGGAAACCTAAAAGATGACTTCCGGTCCCCTCTGGCTTGACATTGGAATACAAAATTACATTTGCGGAAATAATGTGACATAGACTACAAAGTAAAATAAGAACCCAGAGGGAGAGAGAGAGAGAAACCGACCTAGCATAGGCAAAGCAATCCTTCTCAAGGCCATGACACTCTTTAAGTACTATTAGTACAGTCCAGAGAAAAATTAGAAAGGCAGAAATTTACAATACTTCGAAGACCTGGCGCATTTGCCACTCAATGTGAAACAATTGACTTTGGACCCCGACTTATCTGATCTGACAGCAGCTCATATTCATCATGTAATTCCCAGAGTCATGTTTAACAGTATGAGTGGCATATCCTCATTAACACTGACTGCTATCCGCTGAGGGACAACCACACAGTCCTACGAAACTACTTTGACTGTCTGAGCTAGGGAAGCATTTGAACAAACATTATTCCCCCCAAAAGCCAAATGAAAACGTGTTTTCCTGAAACAATTGAAACAAATGCTTGTAAATTGGCACAATTACCAGCAAAATAGTTATTTTCAAAGGAAGTATGTATTGCGCTTCGTGAGATATACACAATTCATTGTCTTTTTTGTTTGTTCTCTTTTTCTAAAGAGTAAGTAACTCTTTTATTTGTTAGGTGTGTGCCAGTATTTTACTGTATGCATTTCTCTGTGCTGAAAAATGAGTTCGTCCTTTGATGCAATCTGATTGGCATTTACAGCTCTGTTTGTTGTTAGGTATTTAGTCACCAAATAATTCTTTGTTGCCTATCCCATCCTTCATGTCCAGCTCCATCTCTGTAAAGATGCTAGTTAGTATCAACTTCCTCTGGCCCTCATACTCACATAGTCCTGCTCAGTCTGACCAGAGGCCTGTCTTCTGCACTTGCATGCCATCTTGAGGAGCTTTTTACCTGGGCTGGACCATGCTTTTCCACTTGTGTGAATCCTTAATGTGCTCCTGCTGTGTTGCCAATGTCTTTTACATCTGTCTTCCTAGTGCCTGGCCCAGGCACCAATTCAGAGTGTAATCTCATTCATGTATTCAATTCATTCAGACACAGTACTAGGTCTTTAAAACGTTAACTCCAAGAGGCAAGAAGATATAATAATGTTAAAACATCAAATAATGATTTTCTGTGTGGTGGGTTCTAGATATTTGTCATCTGATTTCACTATTTGAAAGAGCAGGTAATTGGGACAGGGGCATTCTGTCCCAGTATGTTGAGGAGCTGGAAATAATGCACAGGCCATGTGAGTCCTTAGCTGTTCTGCTAACCCATAATGATACCTTGGGATAGATGCCATCCTAGGACGAGCCCGGTGTGTGGTGGGCTCTTCACTGGACTGACCCGATGAGGCCTTTGCTTTACATATTTATTTATTTATTTTGGCACCGAGAATTGAAATCAGGACCTTGTGCTTGCCAAGGAGGCACGTGCAGCGAACCCAGCCCTATTATTCATCGTCAGTATGTACAAGTCAGTCTTTAGTTTAAATTCCTAGCCAAAAATTAAACAAGGTATCTGCTACAACAGGAGACATGTAATTCCACTCTTTGGTGCAAGCAGCAGATGCAGTGCCTGGGAGACTGGCCTGAAAACTTGAACTTAATTCACACTTGGTAAGAACTCAGCTCGGTGAGGGTATCCAGATTTTAGGAGGTTTTATCAACTTGTAGTTCTGCAGTACTTAGAACAGTGTCTGGTAGAAACAGATGTTTAGTTACTATTTGCTCAACAAATAAATGGATTGTATTAAATGATCCATTTCATATTTTTTGTGATCTGATTTGTGGAAGGATAGCTCAGAGGTATAAGAATAGGGTCTAAGGGAACCGCTGAAATCATGTTGGCCAGGCGCACAGGTTCAGGTATTTGTCTTGCCTTGAGGTCGGAAGGTATTTCCCAGTGGGGTTGTTAAAATTATGTAAATTAAAAGTTCTTTATGTACAACTTATTTGCCAGGAATCCAGCTGAAAATTTATTGTTGGTGAGCAAAATCTCACTCAAACAGCCCTAAAGTTACCAGATCTTTGATTGTACAGATATATAAAAGATATATTTTTCTTGTCACAAGGTACACACTTTAGTATCCACCACAGTATTTTAAAAGTAATTTTTCAGGCTTTTTAATTCACTACCATCACTGAATTGAGGCTTTCATTGATACAAAACTGAGAAGAAGAAGATACCTTTAACTTTTGATGAATACTTGTCTCCATCTCTTTTTTGTTTTCGAACCTCTTGTTTTTTTTTTTTTTTTTTTTTTTTTTTTTCGTTCTTCCTGCTTTGGGGGCTAACCTAGGATTTGCATTTTCCTAACGTATATTTTTAGACCAAACACATTGTCTATTTATTCCTCTGGTGGTTTCAGATTACAATTTCATCCCAAGGATGTGCAGAAATTTTCTACACATGTTGATTTTAAAAACACTTTCAAATGTTTCAATAGTCATGGTAAAAGAACTAGTACATATACGAGTTATGTCACACAATTTATACATATGATCTCATTGATCAAACACCCTAACACATAGATGGTTTCATCCCTATTTACAGACCAGATCTGAGGATCAGAAAGTTGTACTCCTAACTTGCCCAAAGTAAAGCAATCAGCGACTGCACTGACTGCATTGACTCAAAGTTAGGTTTTCTGAGACCAAAGCCTGCACGTTCTACCACAACCTGCCTTCATAGAAAATTAGATAGCACAGTTTAATGGGGAACTTCAAAGTAATACAAGTAATCTTGGAACAAGATCCTTAAATATTATTAATTCCTTCTTTTCACAGTGCAAAATGAAGGTCCAGAAGACAGAAAAGAAAAAAAAATGATAAAACATCTAGGAAATTCTAGTGACTACAAAACTTGCAGTTACACAAATTAGACATTAAGGTTATATGCCAGGAAGGCAGGTAGAGTACATACCTGATGGGTTTTTTAAAAATTGAGTATTTATCAGAAACCCAACATACCTAAGCATTAGTTAAAGATCCAGAAAAATTCCAAGAGTCATGATAGATCTTTTTTTAAAAGTAATGGTTGCATGTAAACTGCATCTGTTTTGCTACAGTTAGGTTTTTTGGCCATTTAGTTTTGGTTCTGTAACAGTTTAAACTTCAATAGTGGAAATATATTCAGGGTGCAAGTGATAAAACTCCACATCACAATGATGAAGACAAAACCAAAAATTACAACAAATTGCTATTGCACACTATAACAATGTTGAAAAATGATACCTGTGACACATTTCTACCACACAGGCTTTAGTAAACAGTGGCAGTAGCTCATATATCTTGAACAAAAAATAGAGATTTGATAAACTTATTTCAAAAGGTTTGAAAAGTTAAAGTGAATTCTAAATGTAGATTAGTAGCAAATGATGACAGCTGAGCCGGCATTACCTCAGTTGATTAATTTATAAGGATACTGGTCAATGATTTTAACCAACAGCTATGCATAGTAGAATCCTAATGGGATCTGTCTATTAAAATTACATAAAGTAGGGCATTTGATTTATTTTAGAGTTTCTCAAAGCTCAATTTTAACTTCATACAAATAATGCATTAGTCACCCAGGATAAATGACACACTGAATAAAGTTGTGATTTTGTCTGCTTCTCATAATCTGATTTAGAAAGAGATTACACCTCTCTTCATAGTTCATTCCTATTCCAAGCATTTGTATGTAGAATGGGAAATTCACCCCTCATGTTTTATATCTCATTAGATGACACCAGACCGCTTAGCCTTTCATGCCTCTGGGACTCTTGGGTGTTTAAGGAAGATTGTTTGGGTGTACTATTAAGAACTACCATATCTGTAGTGAGGTAGAAGGTTTAAAGACATTTTTTGAGATGTGGTTAAACACAGACCTTGGTACTGTTTGGTACTGTTATGAAACAAGTACTAAATTAACACAAAATCACTCAAATTCGCTAAAAATAAAAGGTAAAATGTAATTTTTCTTAGGTCCCAGTTGACTGCCCCATGCCCTTCCCCTTGACCCTGGTGAATAGGGGAGACTTCTTGCACTGTGAAAGCAACAGGGGCTGTTCTAGTGGTATACATCTCTCTCAGCATTACAGGGTACCCAAAATGCAATTTCAGCGCCAAAGACCTCACTGAATTCTCTACTCTGATCACCATTATTTCTGTCTTTCATTAGGAGGCTTATTATCTTAATGGAAGATGGAAAGGTGAGTTGGTCCAAAAACTGCAACTTGTCTGGCCTGCACTTGCTTAGCAAAATTAGAGGAAAGGGGAGGTCTTAAATTCATGGCTGGCTGAAGCTATGTAGGTTTATATTTTTAAGACAAAAAAAAAAAAAACCCACAGCCATGAGAAAGTTCATAGAACTTCGTAGCCATCACATAATTGTAAAACCCAAGGTAAATGATGAAGTATGGAGTAAGTTTCCTTAAATTGAACATAATCATAAAAATTTAAGGAAAAGCAATATATTCTGCAAAATTTATGAGAGTGTTTTTTGGGGGGAGAGTTTGCAAAGCTTGACAACCTCGATGCATCTGGTCTGGCACATTTCGGTTTGTAATGAGAACCTTATGGGGTGCTGGGCCTTGGTTTTCTTAGGCAGGGCCTGCTCCCCAAGGGATCATAAATGATACACAAGTCAGAAACTTCATGGCTCATGGCATTTCTCTGAGATATTTTAGTTAAGCTGCCCCGCCTAGCTACAGTGACAGAAGATGGGAAGAAGTCCTGGACATAAATCTTCATTGAACCTTAATTAATTAACACTTATTCTTACTATTTGGCTGCTGCTTATAGGAGTTAGAAAGGGGAAATCGTCCATATGGTGAGTGAACGTGCCTGCCCTTCACAGAAATAGTTCAGGTGCATGAGTTACTGTGGTTTTTATTATTTGATAGGCACATATTTATTTCAGAGTGTAAATACCAATAATGGAAATTTGAATACACAAAGACAAGAAGAGAAGAAAAAGTGCAATGCCAAAGTTAAGAATATTTTGCCAGGTGCCTCCTTGTGTCTTCAGGGGCCTTTGCTTGCTTTGTTCTCACGCATGCTGTGAATGTTTGGAATTGGGTGCCATCTTACTAAGGAGGCACCTTCCCTTCGGGCCTGCCTTCCCATGGCAGGATTGGCAGAGTGAGAATGCGGGGAGAGATAGGTTATGAAACGGACATTTGTAAATCTGTGTTTCCTCAAACTCTGTCTAGAACCTGGATTTCTTGAATAGAGTTCTCATGTGACTTTATGCTCAAAGACAGATTTCCAGTGATGACGCTGCATTTCGGTGGTGAGGGGTAGAGATGGGAAGGTTTCCGAGGTGAGCTGATCTGCAAAAAGTGGTACCTTTAACATGTTGCTCCTGCTGTGAACACAGTGCAGTGGCTACAGCAGCCTTTGGGCACAAGCTGTGCTGTTAGGTCTAAGTATACCCCCTCCCTTCTCTGTCACCCACCGTCCTCTTTCACAGTCTTGTAAACCCCTATCACTTACTCCTGGAAACAGCTTAGCAGGTACTGTTTCACTCTTTCCTTCGACAAATCTAACAAAGTTTGGGGAAATACAGCCTAAAACAAAAGCATAATTATCCTTGTTCATTGTCTTAATCATATCTGCAACATCTGATAAATTTTTAGATATTTTACTCCCCTTTATTACTGATGTAGGGTAATTATGGAATTGTTTTAAAAGGGGAAAATCACTGCATTCTTTGGAGCCATTTAACTATTTTTTCCTATAACATTTTACAAGGAAAATGTTTAAAAGGTTGTAGTGAACGAGGCAGTCTACACCAAATTGCTGAGATTAACAAAATAAAACATTATTTTAGGGAAAAGTAAGCACTTTTTAAACTTTCACAAGTTTATTTTGAAAGGATAATAAACAAATTGTTGTTTTCTCACTGGGGAAAAAAGAGGAAATAACATATTCAGGAGACAGCAGCCTTTAATATCTTGCAAGCCATTTCAGTGTATTCCAAATTTCTGGTCCAAAACTGTTGAGGTTCATGTTGATTTATTATCCATCAATTTTAAAAATCCAAGGAGGCATCTTAAATTCAAATTGTTAAATTGTTAGACCTTAATGTTTGACTCAATGGAAAGATACGGGAAATTGACCTGGTTAGCTTTGGCAAATTAAGCTATGCTTGTTTATATTTCCAGTGTTTAAAAGTAACACTCCGGGGGCTGGGGATTTAGCTCAGCGGCATAAGCACCTGCCTTGCAAGCAGGCAGTCGTGAGTTCGGTCCCCGGTACCGATAAAAATGAAAAAGACAAAAAAAAAAAAAAAAGTAACACTCCGTTTCTATAAATAGACAAAGGATGACCAAGCCTTCTTAGCTTCAATACTGATTCTTTGAATTCTTCTACTGTGCATTAACAGGAGAATTAGGACTCTCAGAGCCACCATTTTGTTTGTTTGTTTGTTGTTTTTATTTTTTTACTGTGAGAATAAAAAACTGAAGTATGAGATTCACAAAAGCTATAAAATATGAAAAGAAATATCAGTTTTCTTGACTCAATGTGAATTAATTTCCAATATCCACAATGTGTGGTCTCAATGAGAAATGTAGCCATGGCTCCATGCTCACATAATGGGTGGTGGGAAAACAGAGAAGTCCCTGTTGGTTTTTGTGACAGTGGCTCAGCAGCCAACACCAGCAGCCATGGAGGTCCAGGAGGCCCAGGACTAGGCCAACCCCTTTCTCAGTCTCCTCACTAGGGGTCAGTCACTCAGCTTCTGCCAGTCCCAAAACAGCAAAGGAATGAAACTTGCCTCTCAAGGCAGCTGCTTTCTTACCATTTGGACAGTTCTGAAATGAGTTCCATTATTCCAGAACTAGAATTCAAATCATTGAGTTATTCGACCTTAATTTTCAACTAAATAGAAAGACACTAGAAATTCTAGCTGTTTTTCTTTGGCAAGTCAAGCCATGCTTGTTTATATTTCCAGTGTTTAACAGTAAGACTGAATTTTTATGAATAGACAAAGGATGGCCATGCCTTCTTAGCTTCAGAATGGGTATTAACAGGAAAATTAGGCCTCATGGTGAGCCACATATTTTCATAATGCTCATGCATCTTGAGACCATAATGTTAAGTGAAATGAGTCCAACACATGAGCTGAAGTATTGCATGGTTTCTTTTATATGAGAAGCCCAAAGCATAGATAAATCTAAGAGCAAATTAAAGATAGATAATAGGAAACAGAGAGGTAGATCTTTTGCAAAAAGGGAAGCAGGGACCAAGAGTGGATGGGATGGGGTGAGAGGAAGGGGATGAGAACAGAATGAAGATCTGTTATGTACATGTACCTGCTCCCCACGAGGAATTTGATGATTATGTACTGCAAGCACGTACTAATACAAATTAAAAAATAAAGATTGGGCTTGCAGCCCAGGGCTGCAGGGCTGCCTGGGAAGCTCCATGGAGCTGTGCAAGCCCTTCGTTTCCTATGGACCCTCCTGGGTCTGAGAGCAGCCTCCTGTGTTTGCTGTATTCTCATTCTCATGGCGCACTGCCCCACTCCTGCAGTGACTCAGGGGACCCTGTGTAGAAATGCAGGTGGGAGGTGGCAGAGCCCTGAAGGCTCTTGCTCTATTTTCCAGTTAGGTGAAGCAGGAAGAGGCCTCTCTACCTCCTACATATAAAGTGGCTCAGGAGAGCAGGGGCTGAGAAACACATCCTCAGTCACCTTCCTCCAGGGACACCTCCCTCTGGATATCCTCTCCTTTAATTGCCACAGTATGGGAGCCCCAAAGGATAAAAAGTCTACCAGGAAATTTTCCAGGAGGAATCAAGTAACTCATGTTGAACCCTGGTTTCTCATAAGAAATGGTGCGCATCTTTCAGGGCTGCCATATTGGCGTATACTTGGTGCATGCCAGCGGCCCCCAGAGTTGAGCAATTATGACACACCAGACACTCACTGAGCACTCTCCATACACAAACTGTTCAACCTTCCAGGAAGATTGTGAGACAGTAGAGCAGCTCTTTATTTCCATTTTCTGCAGCGGTGATAATGAGGCCAAGACAGACTGTCATTTGCTCATGACCGCATAAGTAGGCAATAGCCAAGCCGGGCTTTGAACTCCTGCACTCTAACTCTGCACTGTGATATGACTTCTCAGAGACAAATTTTGAGGTGTTGTCCATATCGACTACCTCTGCATATTCTACTGCTTGGATGATCTAAATAGCGATACTTGGTCTGGCTGTGACTGCTGCCTCATCTTGGAAGGTGGGGATTGGGGCTGAGTACCATGGTGCTCTGGTACTTTGACTTTAGTAGTAGAAGTCTCCTTGAAGTCTGTGTGACAGCTGAACTTTTGGCTTTCAGATGAATAAAATCCTAAGTGTGTCTCCTAAAGAGATGAATAGGTATTCTTTTTTTCCTCATTCAATATATTGGGGGTGTCAATCGTGGGCAGACACTAGGGCCATCATGGTGATCTTTGTTCTAATGGCCTCTAGAATCAGCTCAAAAAATACTATAAAGCAGCCAGAGAGGCAAGCAAATGTTCAGTTGTTTTCTCAGGTGCCCAAGGTGGTATCTGAAGGTTGTGCTGGTTGCAAGGACCAGGGCTTTTTTAAGATGACAAAACAGATATCCCTTGCTCCTTCTACCCAGCTTGCCCTTCAGCACCAATACCCTGGTTGATTCATGCTGGAGATTTATGTGAATGAGATCAGCATGAGAAACAGAATTGGTCAGAGCCACAGCAAACCATTTCCAAAGACACTATTCTGAAAGGGCTGGAGTCATCAATCATATGTTGAAATGCAATGGCACTGGGCATCTGGCTTTCTTTTGTGGCTGCCAGGAGACAAGGCTGATCCAGGGCTGCCTTTCATGATTTTTTCAGTGTCTAGTACTCATTTTTTTAGTTGTTGCGTAAGAAGGATCTTAATCTAGCCCCTGTGACACTATACCACATTGCTAGTTACTGCAACCTTCTGGTAATTACTCAACTAGTCATTTCCTGCACTGAACTACTAAAGAGTTATTACAAACGCCTAGTTCTAATTGTATAATATCGGTTCTTCTTGCCAAAGGGACTGTTTTCTTTCAGAGATCCACCTGGTGTATGAGCATAGGTGACAGGTGAGAGCTTTTGTTTTGAGCAGTTTGTTGTATTTAATTGAATAGTTTACTGCTGCATTATTGGCACAATGTCCCTCTTCTGTAGGAGAAGTTGTACATGACAGCGTGTCACTTTGTGGTTGACAGGCAAGCCCTTTAAAAACTCATAAGCTTCGTGTTCTGCCCTGGCAGTGTCTCATCTGGTGACCAAGGTTTGTGGAGGACAGGAAAGGGTGGCTCCAGATGTTTGATCACTTTCTACCCTCGTGAAGGTTGCCTGGGAGAGGAGTATGGATGTCTTTTGTTTAAACAAGTACTGCTTGACCCTATCAGGAATGCTGTAGAGGGGATTCCAGCACTAGATAAAGGATTAACTGGATGACTTTTGAGGTCATTTCAGCTGCTGAGTTTTTATGATGTTTTAAAGTCCTTTCAGAGGAAAACTGCAGTATAGACCATTCATTGGCTGTGAATTTTCTAGCTTGAAATTTGTCAGAAAATAATGCTCCAATCAAGTCAGATTAAATTCATTTTAAATTTTATAAATGAGTGGCTTACACTAAATTGCTTGTTGGAGGAGCAGCTCAAGGGGAGAATTTTTGCAGCATAAGATATAACAAGCAGCAAAAAGAGCATCCCAGTTCCAAAATTTAAAATTCAATACTTAAAAGATTGCCATTGACTGACATATATCTAGCTTTCTTTTATTTCTGGCTCATTTGTGAGCTCTGCAAATGGAACCTATTAATTACTATTGCTTCCTATTGGCGTTTTAATGACACCTTATATAAATAGAGGCAGCAAAGCTAGTCACAGTTCTCCGAGCTTCCTCATTCTTGTGTTCCTGACTTACCATGGGAACCTCCTCCATGTGGTTATTGGCCTGCTTGCTCCAGCAGTCAGTTAACTGTTCTCCAAGTCGGAAGGGAGATGAAAACATTCTCGCCGTGGAGAGTGTGCGTTTATCTCCCTCGTATCTACTCTTTTGTGTGTGTGTGTGTGTGTGTTTTCTGAAATAAAACCTAAGCATGTTATACTTTGTTTGGAACATCTTGAAATAAATATTACAGCCTATAAACACATTCTTAGTGGAATCACTTGCAGCAATTTTTAGTTCAGTTTCGTTGGTAGTAAATGTCTCCCACTCATGTAGACAGGAGAATAATACAAAGTAGAGGAAAAGACAAACGAAAACAAAACATAGCAAGAGCTTAAAATTTCAAAGCAGAATTTAAACTGTTCCTCGTGCCTGTGCATTAGGGCACGTACTGGGCATGTGGCATTAGTTAATGGCATTAGACATGGCCACATAATATATGTATATACGTATATGTGTCTTTACAGGCACGTATACAGATATATGTATATACAGATGTATATATACACATATAAAATATGTACGCATCAGTTAGTTTTAGGTTCTAAGCTTTTGTAAAATTTAAGCTCGTAAGATATATTGTCTTGGTGCCCCATTCTGCCTCCTCTCTTCCCTGTATATACAAATAACCTCTCTTACTGTTAACTTTTTTGTCTGGGGGTGAGTTGTTTGGTCTAAACAAATTGTGCTATTATTTTATCTTAAACATTCTTTTTTTCTAGAATAAAATAATCAATGCCAGCTGCCCTAAACATTTGGGCATTTGAAGAAAAAAAAATCAAATAAAAGCAATTTACATCTGAGTTGCTTCAAAGTGGAGGCTTTAACTATGTAACATTTTAAAAACCTATAAAGTGTCCCAAATGGACACACCCAGCTGTCTTCTGAGCTGGCCACTCTTCTAGATCTCTTTACAAATGCTTTTGGATTCAGCAAAACCCCAAATGCGTGTTGCCCCAAGCCCTTCTTCCCTCTTTAATTTTGAGCCCCCTGTATACTTGGAGGGAAATGTAATCCATATGTTTCTGATTCATTTACACGTAACTCATCAAAATGTTGTTTTTAAAAATCCATTTGATGTTCTAGAAGCTTTTGTTCAGTTTTAAAAATAAGCTTTTAAAAAAGCTTCCCTACTCCCCCACTCCTGCTTCCTATCAGAAAGTCAGATTTTGCTGGGAGTGAATACACCAAAATACCCAACATGGCCTAGATGAGTTCTGTTCTTAATTGCTCAGGCAGAGTATGCTGGGGGGGGGGGGGGGGCGGGGACCCAAGTGGCAGGCACCACCTCCCCGAGACTCCATGCTGGCCTAAGTGAGCTTCCAGGCCAGGCTTTTGTGGTCTGCTTAGCACCAGCCCAGCTTTCTCTTTTGGATGTATTAGAATTTCCAAATAAATTTAAATGAAACAAAGAATTGACTCCTGTTAAGCAGAACTTTCATTGACTTCTTCATAGAAGAAAGAAGTCTGTCCTAACTTGTTACATGCAAGAACACATATGAAAGTGAGAAAAACAACCAGACTTCCCCATGTCTTTTTGTTTCGACACTAGAGCTCCGTTAAACATGTTAATCACATCACCTGCAGTTACTGGTCCCTGTTTGATAAGGGATATGATATCCAGCAATCAGTAGCAGTTTTGACTAATTTCTCTCATTGTGGCTGGTGGATCTGGCCTCTTTCCGAAAGCAATCTGTGTATGGTTACGATTACAAAGCCCTCTGACAACCCCATTTTATAATGACCCAAACAGTGCCCCTGAGAAGAAGTCTTTGTGTGGAAGTCAAACAGTTTAGTGGAGCAGAAAGACAGCAGACCGTGCTAAGGCCAGGAAGGCCATTTATCAGTGCCCGGCCTCGGACGCTCGGAAAATGAACTGGGAATAGAAGCTCCCCTCAGCCTGCCTTCTCCTCCCTGGGGTTCGGCTTCAGAGGGGCAGGCAGATGAATGTGTCAGTGATCGCTAGGTGCCATCCAAGGGGAGCACAGATGGGTCTCTGTGACAATAGAAAGACTGGCCAATTACCAACTCACAGTGGCCACTAGTGATTATTTGAATTCAAGATACATTCAGGTTTAACTCACAATAGCTTCGTGACCAGAAAAGAAACACAATGTACTTTGCTTTGCTCTTGCCAAGACCTCTTCTTAAAAAAATATGTCTGCTTTTTGTAATCGATACTGAAGCAACTTTTATGTCAGATTGTTTTGTTTATAGAGATAATAGTTCTTCTGGGCTGGAGGTGTGGTTCAGCAGTTGAGAGCTTATGTAGCATACAAAGGGCTCTGGGTTCGATCCCCAGCACTGCCCACCTCCCTGTCCATAAAGGATGTAGTTAGCTCCCTTGTATCTCATAAACCTTAAGAAGACATGAGAACCAAATTACATTGCATAGTTCATATAGCTGTGTCTCCAGGCATTTCTATATGCCAATCACTGGACTTGTCCTGATAAGAAAACCAGGGCCTAAATGACCACCCAGCTGGGATTCCACATGAGTGTTTCAGATCAGGGTGGATTGTGAGCTCTGATTTGGGAGCCCATCATGGCAAGGCATGAATGCAAAAGAGGAGAGAGGAAGTTGAGTGTGTCGTACTCGGTCCCCTTGCACTGAGTTTGCAGAGGCACCACGCCCATGGATCAGGCTTACGCTCCCATGGACACAATCATTCTTTCCAGTTGCATCAGTGTTCTGTGGCATCCTTGCCATCGTCAAGTCAGGGCAGCAGACCAGGGCAGAGAATTTCAGATGAGACCTGTGCCAGAGCGCAAGCATTTGTCACATATTGCCAGCAAGCCAAAGCCTTTCCCCTTGGTACTGATGGCTGCACAAGATTGGGTGGCTGGCTGCACAGGCCCCGGAGTGTTCCACATTGCCTTTGGGCTCTGAAACAAGCTCCCCTGTTGTTCTTTTACTGAGCATACCCCCAAAAAAGTTTTGATGCAAATTAGAAAACCCATGGTTGTTATTTGCCTGCCACCTGTCCTGATGACAAGAGGAAGCATGGGTTGCCCATTCTGGATCTAAAGTCTTCACTTCTTCACCAAGGATTGCAGGTGTGCGGCCCCACTGTATTCAACCTCAGGGACCATCAGTGAGGTGCCAGAGAGGGCTTGCGTGTGCATTTGTTTAGGGCAGAATGATGAGTTGGACGATAAGGGACAGTTTCATGCTATCCGTATTTTCTTGAGCACTTTGTATTTAGAGGTGAGAGTGAGTGTTCTGTGCATGTACTTTCTTGTTTCCAGAAACAGGCATGTATTTCACCTACAAAGCAGCAGGGGAAAAAAGGCTTGGAGGGGAGACCGCCATTCTGTCAGGCTCAGGACCATGCCGCGGGGACCTTTTCAGTTCTGTACTCTCTATTTCACTCTTTAATCTAAGGCTGCACCAAATGCATTTATATTTGGAATACACACCAGGTCTTTTCAAGGTCTTTTACTGTGCAATTGCTGGTGCAGTTGCTTATACAAGTGTACAGCTGCACAATGATTAATTATGATTTGTTATTGATGCATAGTTAGACTGACTTTTGCTAGGCAGAAATGGCATCATGAAACTGGCCCAGTTTAAAACAAAACTCCACAATGGAACCTATTTTGTTAATATGTTCCTACCTTGATGTTACCAAACTTATATTTTCACTTACTGCAACTTAAGCATCTGGCTCATGTTTATTTATAAACCATCATAATACTTTGGCATGAAAGACTGATCCATATGGTTGTCCACACAGTAGGGCATACACAGTAATAAAAGGAGAAATCGAGGTACAGAAATTGTAAAACCTCCCTGAAGTCTTTGGAATTCAACTCTAGTGACTAAAACTGGAACAGCTTCCTGCAATGTTTTGGGGGAGTCAGGAGTGACGTATGTGCATCTAAATTTTCCTTAAGTTTAAAGTGAGTTACTATGATAACTGTTAACATTAACTTCTGTTTTCAATATTAATAACTAAATGAGCAAAACAAGGTCCATAAGTTCAGGTTATGTGTATGACTAAACTTATTTATTTTCATTTATAAGTGCAAAATTTAAGTCAATTGTGTGATTTTCTTTGGATTTGTAATAGTGAGTCTGTAAGACAGACACATCCACCCATACCCCATTCATGTAATTAAACCGATTCGTCAAACATATTGTTGAAGAATCTTGGAAATGTGTAGGACAGAGGATTAATTAACTCAGAAGCATGTAAACTCTAAAAAGTTTGTCAGTCTATTTTCATTATACATATGTTCTTCCATGTATGATTTGTGACAGCTTAAGGACAGATGGTTGAGTAATTTACAACTCTGATTTCAATTATATACCATATAGTTCAAGTGAAAATAGCTCTCTGTAGCACAGATAGAGATGCTAGCAACCATTTATAAGAAGTGTTTTGAAATCGGGATCAAAGACGAAGCCTGCTTTGTTTGATTTCATGCAAAACATTTTGGAATGTCTGTTCATAAAATAATTTCAAAATATTAATCTTTCTTCCTTGGCAGTTTTAAAATTGTGCAAGTTTGAAGTGAACTATAACTGCTCTTGTCTCTTTCGTGTAGCTCACAGCGGATGTTTGAGCTCTGCTACCTCTCCAGAAAATCCTCAGATTTAGTTCCTTCAGATTAAAAAAGTAATGACATGCTCTGTGAGCTAATCAATTAAGAAGAGATGAAGAAGATGATCAAGGATAGAGAAGTCTGTGTTTGGACTTGGAGAAGCTCCCAACTTGCTCTTGTATTTTCAAAGTAGCTCTGTCTTGTTATAGACTATAGGTCTCTTTCAAAGCCTGGGGCACCATAGTAGAAACTCTGCTTCCTGAAAACTTGATGTAAATTTGCCATTAGCCCTTAATTTCGATGTACAACTTCTCTGGAAAGTTGTATATGTGTGTATGTATGTACATGTGGTAACCGGGATGGTGGTTTAAAAATCCTCTTCCCCCTGTAGACTATAACATAAAAATAGGGAAGAGGAGGTGTTGAATTTTTTGCCTTTCCATTTTTAATTTGCCTATTCTAAATACCACTCCAGAAGGATTTGTATGACTTTATACTTTCCAGAAAATATTCTATTTTTGTCAGCTAATGGTTTAGTTTACTTCTTATATCTTCATTGCCTTTCAGATAAGCGCTTCTCCAGGAACTCAGTATTAAAATTTGTCTTTCGAAATGTGCCATATGGAATTCCCAATGGAAATGATGTTTAAAGTGCCAGTCTCGTTCGCTAATTTGGCAGTGGAGTTGGGTTCTTTTCCTAGCATCACCCCCTCCTCAAATTAAAACATTGTTTCAAAGAAAGATGCAGAGAGGCTAAAATGGATCTGTAAACACTTAATTTCCATTAACATTTAGTTGCGTATGGTTTTCCAGAATGTTCCTATCTCTAAAGGGAATGTAATGACAAATTCTAAAGTGATACACTTAGGACAAAGAAGCCAGATATAGAGAGGTCTTTCCCAGTATCAGAAAGTTTTTCATACATGGCCTTAGAGACATTTTATATCTGGGTGGCACACACTGTGCATCCTTTCCAAGAGCAAGCATCTGGCAACACATGCATCCTGGGAAACTGGGCTTGTCTCCTGTCTTCCTGGGGGCCATGACCCCCACGTCATGGGTTGAAGTCACCACCATTTCTGAAGTCTCCTGTTGTCACTCCCTGCCCCTCTTTCAGTGTTGGACTAAAGGAGCAAATTTTTAAAAATTAGGTCAGTTGAATTTCTGGAACGTAAATTAACCACAGCAAAAAAAGCTTCAACTGCAGTTGTAATTGTAGCTTATTAACAATGAAAAACAGAGATGTCAGAATTCCATTAGGAAAGAAATATGTCTGCTAGTATTTTCTTTCTGTATCGACTTTGCTATCTGCATGAAACACGAGTAAGTACAAATGCTCATTTGTGTGTATGTGTGTGAGAGAGAAAGACACACACACACACACACACACACACACAGAGAGAGAGAGAGAGAGAGAGAGAGAGAGAGAGAGAGAGATCTTAGAGCCACTATTTTATTGCCTGTTTGATAACTCTCCTTTTCTTCCTTTCTATTATCAAGCATAGGACATTAAAAGAGCTTTGACATAACATTTAAAGTCTAAATTCCAGCCAATGTCAATATTATATAGCTAATATTGACTTTAATCAAAAAGGTCTGGCTGATGTTAAAGCTTATAAGAACAAACAAATTTGTAACACTTATCACTAAATTACCACCACACAATTTTGAGCACTATAGTCCCAGCCTGGTGAATGAGCTGACTCTTAGCAGGTAATGGCACTGTCAGTCAGCTCGGCATTTAGCGTATCCGTATAGTATAAACAGTTTGTACTGAAATCATCAGAATAGGAGGCAGAAATGTGCATAGGCTTTGGCTACAGATTTTACCACTATTTACTTATAGATAAAGCAAATGAAGAGATGGATACTAAATGCAGTAAGTTAACACTTAAATAATTTTATAGCATCATTAAATGAGATCCTTCCTGAGCCATAACTGTAAAGATGAAGTAGTAGAAAAACAATTGAATGGTGAAATGCACAGAATGCCGGGAGGAGCACTCTGAATCACTCATTTGTTTTATTAGAGATGAATTAAGGAAGGATCCATGCATGATTTCATATGAATGTATGTACATAACATGTGCCCCATGACGAGGACCTAATGTGGTTGGGTTGCAGTGACATCCAGGCACTGTGGAAGCAGTGTGTGCTCAGGACCTGCCCAGAGCACCAGACCTGGATGGTAGAGTTGCAGTCTTCCACTGTTCCAAACTTGCCAAGCAAAACAGTCACACCTCCCAGGAACACATCCTTGCATCCAGTGGAAATTCTGCCTATTCCTGAGAACAATCACAGAAGGATTTTTGACTCACTGAAAAGATCTCCGGTAAGCAACAAGATGTTGACAGAAATGGAACAGGAAATATGAATATAAAACTTTGACATTCCACTTACCCTTTTTAAGCTACCTAATCAGTGGTCTCATATTTTATTTAATGAGGCATACTGCAGTGCCATCATTATTCATTTTTAAATTTTGAGGTCGTTGTATCTTTTTACACAGTGGCAAGACGAAATACATATAGATGCTGTGTATCTTATCTAGCCTTCCACAATGATAATTTATCACAGAATTACAGTACAATATTTCAACTACATTATTGTTATGATACATAAATTGTATCAGACTTGAGCAAGGCAAACTTTTGCAAGTTGCCCACCCCTTCCTTTTGATCTTTAAGTACATTATTAATTTCTGGTATAGGATACTCCAAATTCATCTTGTACTCTCTCTGCTTTAACCATGGAATCACTGCTTTGAGATGCCCTGATCATTTGTATTGAAAAATGGTACTTAGAGAAGAAAATGCAGGGCTTACCAGTACATTTTGAATACCAGAGAGGTACATTTTTATGTGATTATTTATAGGACATGTAGCAGATAAAGCTAAGAAATCACACATACACATACACTTACACACATATGTGTGCATACACACATGCTCATATACATACATTCCCTTATATTTGTATCTATTTCTGTATTTACTCATCTGCAATTTATGCTAAAAAACTATGAGGTTATACTGATACCACAGTTCCAGTCTTTTCCCTTGCTTTACTGGTAATTCCCTTTGGTCTGAAGTTGGGAAACCCAGCTCTTGTTATTCCCAATATATATACTTCCTTACTTGCCCAACCCAAATATGCTAGGCCTTATTAGTGTGAGAAATTGTTTCAGGAAGGAATTATCAGTGCATTCTAAAAGTAGTGGGTGAAAGTTTGAGGAGTATTGAGATTTTATGTAATTTCTAAAGTTCTCCCTGCAAAGCACTGGTTGTAGGGGAAGAAATAATAACTTGACAGAAATAGGACCTGGCAGACTCCATCTTAACCAAAAGCGATCAAAGTGACCACCACTAGAGATGAGACACCGCGCCGAAGGGACTATCAACTCTCCTGTAGCGTCTCTGTCCAAGGTATGGAATCTGAGTCTAGCCATGAGGAAACATCAAAACACAAACCAAAACTGAGGGCCAAACACAAGCTCTAGCCCAGCTCAGGCCTAGCAAGACCCTGTCTCAACATAAAAAGTAAACTAAGTAAGTAAATAAATAAAAAGTAAAATCAGATGGAGCCATAGCTCAATGTAACGGCCCTGGATTCAATTTCTAGTACTTAAAAAATAAAATGAAAAGAAATAGCTGTGGTCATGAAAACCAGTGAACTGAATGAACTGAAGACTATTTCCAGGTTAAGGGTGACCAGAGAGACATTAAAGCTAACTAGGACAAGAACTCAACCTATAACAAATGCTGGAGGGGCTGTGGGGAAAAAGGAACTCTTTTCCGCTGTTGGTGATAGTGTAGGCTGTACAGTTACTGTGGAAATCAGTGTGGAGGTTCCACCAAAACCTAGGATTGGGGTCCCATTTGATCCAGCTACTCCAGATGCTGGGCATTTTCCCAGAAAACTTAAAAACATCATATCACAGTGATATATAGGCACCCAAGTTTATAGCATGTTTATAGCTGAACAAATATAATTGCTAAATCTTGGAAACAACCCAAATCCCCATCAATCGAGGAATGGATAAAAAAAGATACGGTATTTTTATACAAGTGAGTACTACTCACCTATAGAGAAAGATCACATTGAGGTTTTTATAGGTAAATGGATGAGACTTGGACCATACTCCTAAGTGAGATAAATCAAACTCACATGTGTAAATACTGTATTGTCTCTCTAGTGTAAGAAACTGAAAGAGTAAATAAGATTCCAAAATCTACAACAAATATTGTTAAAGAGTAACAAACCACTCAAAGGGAAAAAATAACTGGGATACAGGAAAGGAAGGACAAAGGAAAAAGATAAAAATTTGTTTATATATGCACAAAATAGCTAAGATGATTATACTACTAATTCTATTAGTTCTTGGCAAAGAACAGTTAATACTCGGATTACATCAATTTTGCATGTAATCCAAGGAACTCCTTTGAAGATAACAATATGCAGTATTAGAACCATTGTTAAATTCCTGCCATCTTGTCTTGAAAGCCTATATTGTTATTGTTTTGATTTGTTTGTTGTTCTTTGTTGTTTGTATGTCTGTTTTTTTTTTGTTTTTCTTTTCTGTGTTTTTTTCTCTGTAAAATAAAATAAAATAAAGCTAACTGTGAGGCCTGAGTCTAGACAATGTAGATTGGATTCTAGATTTCTTTTTCTTTTCTTTCCTTTTTGCTTTCTTTCATTTTATACCAAAAAGAATATTATTGAGGCGATTGGTAAAGTATATGGTTGATAGACTAGACAATAGAACGCCAACATTGATACCTTGATTTGAATACATCCACTGGCTATGCAGGAGAATGTTCTCTTTTTCTCAGGCAATTCACAGTGAAGAATTTAGAGGTAGAGGACCATCACTTCTATATTTTAACACTGATTCAAGAATATATGTGTCTCTATTTGTAACAGTTTGTAACTTTTCTGAAAGTCTGAATCATTTTGGTTATGCTAGGGGCTGAAAACAGGACCTACACACTGAGCTAGCTCTTTTTAAATTTTTTTTATTGTTTTCATACAAGATCTCACTAAGTCACTAAGTTACCCAGACCATGCTGAGTCCTGCCTCAGCCTTCTAGAGAGGAAGAATTATAGGCATTCATCACTGCATCCAATTTGGTTTTTTCAAAACCAAATTGCTTTTAGTAAGAGAAAAGTGCCATTTCCTCCCATACCACGCTCATTCTACTCCTTCACCTCTCTAATTTTCTGGAACAGTAATCAGGTCCCTTCGAAGCCACCTGAGGCCGTCTTGTTTGCCTGCCCTACTTCTGCCCATGGCCTAGAAGAGCCTCTCTCTAGATCCCATTTCTCTTGTTGGCTTTGGTCTTCTGATTCCAGAAAGGCACTTGAGCCCCGCCGGTGTACACTTTGGTCTTTCCCTTCACTCTCTTCACCAGCTCTCCAGTGTCCCTCTGCCTCTGGCTGGCTGGAGAAAGTGGCACTGCTGCTAACCATAGGTGGTGTCCAGAACTGCAGATTTCAGCTCCCTTGATATGCCCAAAGTAGCCTAAGGCAAGGCACAGTTTGTGCTGGGGAGAAACGTAAAAACGATTCCAACTCACTTGCTTCAGAAATTTACCCCTAGAAGACAAAAAACAAAAGGGTAGATAAAATCTTGAAGGATTTGTTAATTTGGTGATTTGTTTTTGGCCTTGAAGATATACCTCATTTTATTTTATCAATTTTGGGAAAACTTTACTACATGAGTAAATTATATGCTGTTTTTATGTACTCTGGTGGACATGTCATTAAAGGGAAACTGAAATCAATTCTTCTGTGAAATAAGTAATTATTACCTACTTTTGATGTATGAAATACTGTCTTTGCTCATGTTTCTTGAGATGTGAAATGCACAGATCTGTTGGAGAAATTCTCATGGTGTTCTTGGTGTCTAGTTGCACAAATCCTTGGTCACTTGCTTTTGGCAGAGTGGTAATTCGTTCTGGGTGTGATATTACGGGATTGGTCTGGACCAGGAAAGCTTTGGAACTAGGGAGGCAAGTGGCTTCCCAATCACAGTTTGGATCTAGTTCAGTTCACATTTTGGATTCATTTCAGTTGATTAATTTTTTCTAAGCACTATAATAATGTAAAATAATAAATATTTCTAAAAGAAGCCATCTGTCTTCAACTCACTTAAACCAATGTATTAACAAGCCACATGAGTATTATTTTCATTCAGAAAATTACAGGGCTGAGTGTGGACCTTGCTTCAACTTTATGTTGGAGACAAGTGGCCTCTATATTTCAGAAGTTGCTTTCAACTGATTAAAGAAAAAAATCCTGATAGAATGCTGATACATTCTTTTAAAGACCACCCCTCTTAAGGTCTTCAATTTTCTTTACTGATCATGAAGTTGCTACTTAAAAATTAAAATTACATTGATGCAAATTCTGTCCAGGATATTATACCTAAAGTCTTATAACTCATCAAGATTTACATGCAAAATCTTAGCAAGTTCACCTACTTCATGCTTCCAAGGCGTCAATAGGAGTACAGGCAAGTGTAGTGCCAGAGGTATTTTGCCCATTTAGTCTCAGCGTGGCTTTGGTGGATTAGTTGGATGGATGGCCATGAGCGGCCCTGCGACTTTGGCTGAAATGGCCACTAAAGGAGCCTGAGAGCAGCTTTTCTGTGCCTAAGAAATGAGGCTTTTCTACACAAACACAAAGTACACAGAAACACAGTCACAGCCACTGACTAATCAGTAAATGAGTAGATTGTGCCTTTATTGACATTTTTGTTCTCAACCTAATCATTTGTTTGTTTAACTGATGGCTGGTAACTTATCAAAACTAAGCTTGAAAAAATGGTAAATTGGGTGTGTGTTTATTCTCTTGTCTCTGATTCAAAATAATTATTAACAATGACCTTTTGATATGCACAGATTCCCCCAATGTGATCCTCCCCCCATGAATGAATTATGTTGCGGTAGCAGCTCCCAAGCTGTCTACATCCAGGCTTCCATACCAAAACACAAAATGTCTTGGTTTTACTGGGAATTTTCCCTTTTCTTCTTCTTCTTCTCCTCCTCCTTTTTTTTTTTTATCAGTACCAGGAATTGAACTCACAACTGCCTGCTTGCAAGGCAGGCTCTTATGCCGCTGAGCTAAATCCCCAGCCTCTCTCCTTCTTTTTGAGTTAGGGTCTCACTATGGTCCAGGCTGGCTTCAAACTCTCGAAAATCCTCCTGCCTCAGCCTCCTGAGTCCTGGGATTATAGGCATGTGCCATCACGCCCAGAAACTAGCAATTTCCAAATGGTTGTAAAGTTTATTGAAACAAAATTGGAACATTTGCCCTTTTCTGTGTTGTTGGTCAATAAATGACATAGCAGCTGTCTTGGAATTGCTGAAAGGATGCGGAAGTAGCATGTGGGTGGCCAGTCACTTATGGAGTCACACTGTCACCTGAGTTTCAATGCCAGCTTTACCTTGTAGCTATGTGATTTTGATCAGGTCACTTCCCATTTACGTATCCCAGCTTCCACATCTGTTAGAAAAGGTGGCTGTGCATTACTGGACAGATGGATATGTCAAGGGGCAGAGAGGGGTGCCTGTTATGTGGTACTAGATATACCTTCTTAACAGGACAGTCAGCAGCGCTGGGTGAGTTCATGCGTGTAAAGTGCCTAGGATAGCATCTGACTCATACTAAGCATCCACGGAATGTCAGCTACTGTTATCATTACTGTCATCCTCAGTTCTTCTGTGGGGAGATTTGCTGCTGCTTTACTTGAAGAGTAGATGCTTAATAGTAAGGAACTGTTAATGCCATGCTATACCATTATGCTTGGAAGATAATAAATGCTTAGTAAACTTTAGTGTAATTGCTATATAAAATGATTATTACATCATGAAAATGCTCAGGAATCTTCATTTGTGTGAGCTTTAAGCATTTGAAGTTAAATGGCTTGCAAGTGTTGCTTTGAGATGGTTTTCAGATCTTTAGTAATTCCAGTATATCCATTCCCTTCCCGTGCCTTCCTCTCTTCTCGTGAGTTTATGCTGTGCATTGAGATCTCCTTAGTTTGATGGCAATCCCTGCAAATTAGCTGTTCTTTGGGGGGGGGGGGTTGCTTGCAATGTCCTGCGTAGTTCAGCTGCAATTCCTCATGTCACCAGCAGGTGCTGACGGCCAGAGCATGATCTGTTGCAGCCTCAAAATGTGTAAAAGATTGGAAGCTTGGAATTCAGGGGGAAAGTCAGTGCGGTACGTAAGTGGGTTTATTAGAAACTGTGTAAGATAAGGGAGCCTCCAATGAGAAAGTCCTGTAGGTATGGAACTCAGACTATTTTTGTGAGAGATTTTAAGGCTTAAAGCTTCCTGTTCCTGCCCACTCAATCATTTATATTTAGCAAAGGTCTGAGTGCCACTGCCAGTTGCTCAGCAGAGTGCTGTGGCAACCAATGATAAGGAAATATGGAAAACAGACAGTAACTTCACCTTGGCCTTTTCTGCGTCTAGAGGCGCGCATGCGCGTACAAACGGAGTTGACAAATGGTCAAGGAAATTATTCAGTGGTAGTTCATTATGAAAAATAGGACTTCTGTTGATTAAAACGGACTTTATTTCTTTATTAAAGGCATATCCGAAAAATTAAAAGCAAAAAATATAGTAAAAGTCTGCACAGACTATTCAAGTGCATTTGCGGATTATGAGACAGAGGCATATTCAAATGGCACAATTCCTTCTCCAACCCACATCTGAAATAGTCTTCACAAAGCACTGTATTTGCTGGGAGGACTGGATATTTGACTTCACAATGAAAGCAGTTCAGCTTGGTACTGATCCAAATAAAATGACGTCTCATGTTCCAGAACTCCAAATTCTTACTTCAGGTACAGAATAAAGCAGCAAAGTGTATGCCTTGTTTATTATTGCCACATGGACAGTACAGTGGCAAATGCCCAGCGTTTTAGAACCACGAGATTCCATTTTTAGGGAAGTTACCCTGCGTTCCACAGGGGCAAGAGCGATGTGAACATGTGTTCATTTGTGCATGACTGTTTCCTTTAGATAACACCTGGCAGAGAGGGAGGAGCATAGACTTTGCTGAGCCTCAGTCTCTTCCTCTGGACAGTGGAGCTGTGAGGCCCTACGGGCAGTGTGCGGGAAAGCACTGGAAGACTATTAGGAGATAACAGAGATGTGGTTGGGTGAGGGAGGCAGTACCTTGTGAAATATTTGTCTTACAATTGGAAACGTTACAGCTTTACAGCAACAATTTTTCTACAAGGTAAATTGGAAGTATTTGTGTTTTCATTACCTGACACCAGGTATTTGGCTAATGTAACAGCTATACCACTCAGCTGGACTTCTTGAATTCTTTTGCATATTTATTTGATAGTTTTTGTGTACATGTGTGGGAAGTATGTATATTTTTAGGAGATCATGATTTTTCTTTTGAGTGACAGAAAATATTGGACAAATGTTTTTCCATATTATTCATGTAAGTGTTGCTAACACCCTTTAATGGTGGTTTGTAATCAGTTTATCATCATTATTAAAAAGTAAATCATTCAGATCTGGATTTAGTAACACAGCAAAGGCAGAACATACAAACTGACATTTGTATGTTTTCTCAATTCCCATTTTGTGCAAAACTAACTTAGGATGCCTGTGACTCTACAAAACATATTGTTCAAACATGTTCAGATTGCTAGCAGACCATACTGTTATGCCTTTTAGATTCCAATAAACCATATGAAAATGCTAATTATTGAGTCTACATTAATTTGTATAAATTATGCAAATTGAGTAGCAATTAAGCACTACTGTGGTTGAGGTGGATTCCATGCTATTTTTTAACTTAATGTTGGACTGACATAGACTACGTTCACTAAAATAAATTGTTTTATTGTTGAGTGTTTACAAAGCAATTGCTGATGATAATTGGTTGTAGATGACACTATTGTGCATTTCAGTAAGATTTATTTAACCATATGCACCACAACCAAAACACACGTGTGCATGCATGCACACACACACACAAAGATCAGTTAAGAAATGGCTTTGTGGCAGTTCATTCCAAAAAAAAAGTAGTGCGTCTATTCATGGAAATAGACATTCTTTGTGAAAATTATTTTCGAAAAATGAAAAAACCAAGAAATGTGTTGGAATCATTTGAGAGAGGTAAAGAATAATGAAAAGAAGTAGAAATTAACAAGAGGTCAATGCATCTCATTTATTCTTTCCAGCAGAGTCCTGGTAAGTAATTGTAATTAGAGATGCCTTTGGGTATATGGCTGAGAAGTCTAGCCCCGCTTTGGTCACACCAGTCTCATGTATGTTTGCCTTAAGCACACAATGGTTTTACCCAAACGACTTTGACATATACAAACATTCTATTCAGAGAGCAAATGTCTGTGTGTGTGTGTGTGTGCGTGTGTGTGTGTGTGTGCGTGTGTGTGTGTGTGCGTGTGTGTGTGTGTGTGTGTGTGTATGTGTGTGTGTGTGTGACAGAGGTGGACCACAGTCTTTATAAAGTCTAGCCAGATTATGAAGTGTTGGCATCCAGTGAGCCCCCCTGGCCACTTTTCAGTGATATTTCGCAGAAGGCTAACTCTGGAAGAGCTGTCTAAACCCATTTCTCTGGCAACCATAAATCTGCAGTCCTGTTCCCTCCCTCACTGAACAATCTCTCTGGGATTCAGATTGGTCTTCGCAAAGGCAAAGGTTAAACACACTGACACAATAATTATGAAAGGAAGATAAATCTTTCCATTCACCAGAAATTATCTTGTGAAAGATTGTGTAAATTATGATTTGCAAGTGCATTAATGGCTTTAATATTGAAGCCCACCGCCAAGGTGATAAATACATTGTATCAGCCTTTGGTGATTTATTTCATTTTAGATTTCATAATCAGCAGTGAATTTGGGGAATCTCGATTTATAGGAAGTGATCTTCCTGAAAGTTTAACCAAAATAAAGAGAGTATGTTATGCACTTTGTGATGGTCATATTTATGCCATCATTCTAATAGGAACCTTAGCAAGACAAATTTAGAAGTTGATTAGTTTTACTAGATTCATAAATTTGTTTCCCATAATCTCCAAATTGCTTTTCATTTGCCTTGGCTCACAATAATATCAGCATTTTGAGAAATTTGAAGCACAAATCATTATCTTCAGTATTTCTTATTTAATATCTTACTATTTAAAAGTTATGATTTAAAATACAGCTCCCCAAATACTTTTATTTTCACACTTAATTGCAATCCCTGTTGTTACTAGGGCCACATCTTCGATTTCTGTGACAAATCCATGAAGGAAGAATGAAGTTTTAAAGCAGAGTCTGTTCTTTGAAAATTGAATTCACACTCAATCACTAGGTCATTTAGCGCTAAAGGATTCAGATGGAATTCTGCAAAAGTGGGGAGGCTGAATTACGGTTCTTCACAGCCTTACGCACTGGGCCAAGAAGATCTCTGCCCAGGACCAGCTTCATGGCATTAGTCAAGTTGTTCAAACTCTGTGCCTGGATGTCTTCATCTGTGGCTGCTATGAAGGTCAAATGGTAGACATAGGTTAAAGCTCTTCGGACACTGCAAACTGTGTAGATGGCAAGAATTATGGCCTTGCTAATAGGGCAAGATGTGTAAAGGCTGATGCTGCATGCTGGTTTCAGCATTCCTTGCTATCTCTGCTGAACTGGGCAACCATGGACATATTATTTAGTTCTTTAGGTCTTCATATCCACATCCGTGCAATGGTGGGAGTAACAGTGTCCACCTTGTAAGGTTATTGTGAGGATTAAACAAATTAATGTCTACAATACAAAACGCACTTGATTAAGTTTAGCTGTCACTGTTAGGACACATTGCAGTAAGGATGATCAAATAAGAAGACTTCTTATATTTCAAATACTAGAAGGTATCTGACAAAGTTTTATTTCCTTGTAGACATTATCTGCCTACTAGAGGATTAGGTCCTCAAATCTTACTGAATTGTCTAGGCTATTCTAGGCTTGTCAATGTAGGTTTCTCCAAATTAAGATATCCAGTCTTGTCACCTGCTTGCTCAATAGTAGTAGCCACAAATGTCATACTAAACCGTCGTGCAGGAGAAGGCTAGAAAGTGTGGTTTTGTGGTCAGAGAGATATGTGTTCAAAAGCTAACTCTTCCTCTTTCTTTCCATGTGACCTCGGAAAGTTACTGAAATTTCCCATGCCTAGGTTCCCTCATTTGTTAGATGGTGATAATCACAAAACTTGTCATAGATTACTTGACTTAAAGTAACCTACTCAAGGACTTGGCCCATAATATTCACCAATATTGTCAAAGTTGTTCCCATCATCACTGATGAGAATATTATTATGATTATTAAGAATCAACTACAAACTCTCAAGACTTGCATTTAAAAGCCGCCCATCATGTGCTCTCATTCTAGTCACAATAATTGTATTGGCATAAATGTGACCTAAATATTGCAAGCGACCTAGGTATAGTAACTAATCATTCCTGAAGTATCTGAAATTCAAATTTAACGGGCTGGACGTTTTTATTGGTTAAATCTGGTTGCCCGGTGCACATGCATGCTCTCCCTGCCCTTCTCCCAGCTCCCTTTGGGCAGTAGGAAGACCTCCAGGAAGGAAGCCCTCCTACACGTACCCACCGCTGGAGTCTCTACTCTTCTTGGTATCACTTGTGCGATGGAAAGAGATCTGAGGGCAACCCTTGCTTCCCCTGGGCTGTAGCCCCAACTGCTGATCCAATTCACTCCCTGTCTGGCCTCCAAATTCACAGCCTTCCCTGGGCTTCTCCACCAGGCCTCACCACAGCCAGAGGGATTGGATTCTTTGGTGTGACCCTGCATTGGTGTGTTCCAAATGTTCCCCTAGGTGACAGTGAGATGCAGCCAGGGTGGGATATAATTGCTAAACTCCGGCTGCAAGCTGTTCCTTCTGTCTGGTGTCACCTCCCTCCACATTCCCACTTCTTCGTGTTTTTTTTTTTCTTTAAGCATTCTGTCACCCACCATTCTATCATAGTCTCTATACATATCATCAGCAAGTAGTTTTCTGGTGCCTGGCACCACCCCCCCAAACCAAAGTTGGGAAGTCTGAGGGGGTGGTGTGATTCCCTGTCTCTTGCTCTATTGTCCAGCACAGAGCTGTCAGCTCAGTCTGTAGAGTCCCCAGCCTCCTGAAAGGCTAACAGAAGCAGAGATAGGAGCACTCTAAGTATTTTACTTTTGTGAAGTAATGCAGATATTTATTGATTGTTTTGTCCTAAAATAAAAGAATTTGCAACTAACTATATTGAAGTTTTATAAAGTGAGCAATAAATATTTTTATAGGAAACAATAACTAATATCAAGCTTTGGTTTTCTTAAATTTACATCATTACCTCAAGTCCTTCAAAGTTGTTTCCAAACCAAAAGAGGCAACACTGAAGTGGCCTAATTATTTACTCAGCAGCTCTGACCTTTGGGAATTGTAGTCGCTTATGTGAGTCCTAGATATTCATTGTGGTGTCTGTCATTTTGTTTAAAAAAGATTAAGCCAATATATTGAAAAAAAAGAAAAGATCTTTACCTATCTCACTGAGCAGTGAAATCTGAATCTATAGCTTGCAATTGAAACTATCTTTCCCTCAAAGCCTTTGAGAGTTGTTACTCATTCTGGTGTAAACAATTTATTGTTAAAGTCCTAGAATATTTGCATTTTAATTAACGAAAAATTTAATTAAATTCAAAATTTTGCTCTGCAAAAGTGTGGCTGGGCAGCTAGTACAGTTGCATGCTAAGGCACCTACATGGAGACACCTTATACATTGGGAATTCTGTGTTTAGTGTCATTTAAATAGGAAAATGGTATGTTTGTCTTTCTTGCTAGATTATTTAAAAAACATCTACCAGCTGCTTTTTGGAACCATCCTCAGAGGTACCCGGGGGATGCTGGCATCTAGAAACCTGCAGACTAGCTGGATATTGATATATTTTAGACAAAGAGACATGGAAACCAATAGATTTTCTTGGGGTGAAGAGAAGTTGGATAGACAAAGGAAACTCCCTCAATGGAAATATTTGAATACGTGTATGTCCATTTGACCATGAAAAACAAATTTGACACTACTGAAATAAGCTGTTTTTTTACTAAATAGCATGATAATATGGCACTATTAGTATTTGCTCAGTGGGACACAGAGGCATGGTCATAGCCTAGACTTAGTAGGGGCAGGCTGCATTCACAGCTAGGTCCCACCACTTCCAAGGCATGTGACCTTTAACAGACCTTAGAATAAAGATTGCAGTGCTAGTGTCTTTCTGGGCCCCAATTTCCCAAAATGCCAAATCCGAATGATAGCCTCTGTCTTTTCAATTTCATAGAGATTTTGAACCCAATTTTAAAGTGGATCATAGTAGAATATCAATTTCATCTTAATCCAAGAATGTCCTGAAAGATGGTGTCTGAGTTTTTATAAAGAGAGTCGTGAGATTGAAAAGGCTTCCTAAAATCCTGAGAGTAAGTACAATAGAAAGAGGAACAGATGTCAAAGATGAGGTTTGGCGGGGACATTTCTCAGGCCAGAAGTATACATTAATAGGTGGAAACTTATTGAGCTCATCCTATTGCTAGGCCCTAGATTTCCTTGAGGCCAACATGACATTTGCCAAGGTGATTTGCATAGTATGAGTCTGTGCTGCTGAGAGAGCCTGTTTTGGGATGGTAGCCAGCTACAGGAATGGAAAAGAAAGGAAGGGAAATGTATTTATTTATTTCTAAATTTTGTTTGATTTCTTTTCCCTAAGACATTCTTCCTTTCTACCTGAAGCAGCTTGGTTCCTGATTATACTCTAGGCCCTAGAGTCTAGGCACAGGTTCTTGTTTATTTGTGGAACTTTTCCTGCTCTTCATCTGTCTGAAGCTATGAGCTAAGAGGCAGGTAGGAAATACAACACATGGAGCGGGCAGTGAATCTCAGGAAAAGTTCCACAAATAAACAAGAACCTGTGCTGTGGGTTATAGAGTATAATCAGGAACCAAGCTGCTTCTATTGTAGAAGCTTCAGGTGGAAAGGAAGAATGTCTTAGGGAAAAGAAATAAATCTTTATTTATCTTTATTTATTTATCCATTTGATCCAGCTATTCCTCTTATAGGTATCTTGTGAAAGAGTTAAAAGCATCCTACCACAACGAAATACGCATATTCATGTTTATAGCAGCATAATTTATAATAGCCAAATCTTGGAAACAGCCCATATGCCCACGGACAGATGAATGAACAAAAAAATGTAGTATTTATATACAATGGAGTACCACTCTGTCATAAAGAAGGATAACACTGAGTCATTTTTGTGTAAATGGATGGATTCGAGACCATAATTTTAAATTTTATTTTAAAGAGAAAAAATATTTGAAAAATTGTCTGGCAAACTTGTGAACATGCAGATCATCACTCTCCGGATCTGACAAAGCATTGGCTATATCTGCCTGATAACCTGAGCAAAACCTGTGGATTTATGTCCTGACAAATTTTTATTCTTAAGTATGGAATTTCAAACCAAAATAAACCTTTGATCTCAAATAGCTACCATTTCTTGAATTTGTAGACCAGTATGCGCAAGATCTTGTGTTAAAAGTGTCTGCATGTCTTCCCTCATTTGGTCCATGTAAGAACCTTGCATGAAAATCGTCCTCATTTTACAGATGGGAAAACTGAGACTCTGGGAGATGACTGAGTTCAGGCATGGCCAGCTTGGAAGCATTGTGTAATTTTGCTTTTATAGTCTCCTATCTCCTTTCATAGCTACTGAGTCTCTAATCTGAAAACTGTAATTTGATATTTAAGTTGTGTATCTTCTGTTAATTATGTTCCTTGCTGACCCTTCTTTGACTTGTCCTCTGCTAGCACGGTTTTTGTTTGTTTTGTTTTTTAGTACCGGGTATCGAACTCACAACCTCGTGCTTCCCAGGCAGGTGCTTATGCCACTGAGCTAAATCCCTGGGCCCTGTTTATGGCTAGACACAAGCAAACAGATAGAGCTTACTAAACTGCATTTTTTTTTTTTTTGTACCGGGAATCAAACTGAGGATCTCACAGTTGCCAGGCAGGGACCATGCCACTGAGCTATCCCCCCAGCTAACCTGCATGTTTTTAGTCTTCCATTAGGCGTGTGATGGACTATACAATTGTGATTTTGTCTTGAACTTTGGATAACTTTTAAAATCAGTATGTATATCCCATGATTGTTATAGAAAGACAAAATATAATTTATTCATCAGGTACTGTGTACATGGGCTTTCGTGTATGTTTCCTTTTTAAAATCTCCTAACCATCCTGATGGTAGATTTTAGTCTCCCTATTTTGCAAATGATATAGGAGAGCTGTATGATCTGCTCAGCATTGCAGAGCTCAGGAAACACTTGCAAAGTGAAGGCTTCCGAAGCTGTGCTCTTTCTCTGACGTCAC
Organism: Cavia porcellus; assembly: GCF_034190915.1. Taxonomy (NCBI): domain Eukaryota; kingdom Metazoa; phylum Chordata; class Mammalia; order Rodentia; family Caviidae; genus Cavia; species Cavia porcellus. The sequence continues at coordinate 114,005,404 of NW_026947486.1, forward strand.
ACTGCCTCTCAGATTTTTTGTCTATAAATGGAAGGAGTAAGACCCATTCACTGAGAAATCATTCGTTCCTGGTATGGATTAGGTGTGCAATACTTGGAGACTGTTTATTTTGAAAAGAATCCACAAAAACTGGAAGTAATATACAGACACAAAAACTTTATCTCCAATCCAGACACAGTGGCACCTACCTGTAATCCCAGACCTCAAGAAGGTCAAGGGAGGTGGATCACAAGTTTGGGCCATTCAGACGTAGAGAGACCCTGTCTCAAAATTTAAAAAGTGAAAATGGGATGGCAGATATAACTCAGCTCAGTATGAAGGCCTGGGTACACACACACACACACACACGCACACACACACACACACACACACACACACGTGCACCCCCACGCACATACACACACACCCCTTATGCCCCATCCCTTTTTTTATCTCTTTTGTCCACTTTTCCCCTGCCTCCTCTCCTCTCACTCATCTACCTGTTCCCCGGGTTCTCTGACATCCAGATATGCATTGTAGCTAAGTTACAGCTACAACACAGGTGTCTTCAGGGTGCTGCCTTTCACCTTCGTCCTCACAGTTTCAAAGAGAAATGTCACTCAGTTCATATTAATAAAGGGCAAATGCCAAATGTCACTTTGGAAGTTTTGGTGTTGGGTGTGTCAGTACCCCTGTTTTAGAAGAATATGGTCCATGTTACCTAGCGTAAGATGCTCTTCCTTTTGTGCTAGCCCTTAATATCAGCATGTTTTAATTAGAACTAACTGCAAGGCATCTGCCGAAAACATGAACACTTCCCTTAATCTGGGGTTACTCAAGAGAATGGCAAAAGCGTTTCTATATTACATTTGCTAATAAAGAGAAATGTTAAATATAAACAGTATTTCAAGATGAGGACGAAAATGAAATACCCGAGCCCTTCCCAGGTCCAGCTGGTTCATATTTACATTGCCAGAAGGAGGGATTAGGGAAACTGCAAATACGCAACACCTTCTGCATTCTTAAAATTAAAGGGACAAATCCTTATCTGAAATGAGCTGCGTGCCAGAGGGGGGAGAGATAACAATATCAGCAGGAACAAAGACCAGTTACAGATTGACCTTTTTAGTTTTTCATTTTCTCTGAATCTAAAAATAGAATCCCATTAAATGGCATTATAAAATGGGACCAAAATATAACAAAGAAAATCAACGCCGTGGTGGATGCTAAGTTTACACTGCCCACAACTGAGGCTTGTCTTCAATATCATTCCCATCAATGAAGCTTTCCCCCCAGAGCAAACACCACTTCCTGGGAGTAAATGAAGCATTTTTGGTATTGCTCTCCCAGTTGGTCTTGGGTCACTAGGGTCCCATTCTCTCAGTTATTGCTTCAGGACACTTAACTGGTTTCTCAGTGGTCCCCAAATTAATGAATGCAGCTCCTAAAGCATCCTGACTTCCATGAGTAGCTTGTGCAGGAGGAGAATGCAAAAATGCATTCAATGAGAGGCGTCTGCAACTTCTAGGATGCTGTTACATCCACTGTAAAACAGCAAAGCAGCCATAGCTGGCCCCTTCTGTTAGTAAAAAAATCATTGGCATCCTTGACAAAAGCAACACGACCCTCTCACTGCTTGTTTCCCTCTCCGTAGCTAAAATGGGAGGAAAAAATTTAAATGCCTCAAAATTCAAGATCTTTCAGTGACACCAGATGCTTTGGAAAAGAAACAGTTCAGTCATTTAAACAACCTGATGTTATGAAGTGACATTTTGGATTATGATATGACATTGCAGATTTGACATGATTGTGCTAATTGTGAGAAAATATGCTACTTTGATCAAACTAGAATGAAGGGAATGAAAAGACATTGTGGTTCAACTTGTAATAAAGAGCAGCTCATCCCTGAAGCTTTTTGGTTGTTGCTATAGTTATCTATTCAACGGGAGATGTACAATACGGTTAACATTTCATTACCAGTAGCCTGTTGCATGCTTATTGTTAAAAGGAATTTAACATACAAGCTTTCAAATGGTCTGTTCTCCTAATTCTGATTTCTCGTGCTGACTGGCATGAGACAGGGAGCTAGATTGTATTTAACTGGTTTTATTGTGACGTGACTATGATGGATGTGACAGGGGCCTCTATTATTCACTGGGGAGTGTGGCTGTTAATGAAGCCATTAGCTGAGCTAAGGCAAGTGAAGAAAATAGGGAAATTACCATTATTCTGAAGCCATTAAGTTGTAATCCACCACTTTCTCTCCTTACTCAAAAAGGCATCTTCTTTTTAAGGCCTCCCTGACTGTCCTTTAAAGATTCATTAATTCATTAACTTTCCAAGGAGATGGGGGTGGATGTCACAACTGAAATTTTAATCAGTCCAGCATATCATATTGTTAACATTACCACAGTGTCTATGTTCATTGTTGAACTATGTATGATTCATTTTAAACAAACCACATTAGAACACATTTTCTGTTCTACATATAACAGAAAGAGCTTCCACTCATAGAGCGGTTTAGAGTTCACTAAGCTTCTTCATGTTCAGTAGATACCCAGGGGAGGTGCTAGGCGTGCCTATTTTACAGAGGAACAAAGTGAGGCTTACTAAAGCTAAATAACTGAGAAGTGAAGATCAACCAGGGATAGATAGATAGAAATGGGTTCAAGGCACTTGAATTTGCATTGAACCTTTGTTTAACCAATTGTGCTTTTGCATATATGCTCTTTGCTAGAAAAATGAAACTCACTTCTGTTGGCATAGATCTTCTGGAAATCAAGGAGTTGTGTGGTATTCTTTGCTAAAGGTGTGCCAAGTATTTTAAGTGTTTGTGTAGTCCTAGCTAAGCAAGGCTTTGCCTATCTTGTTAAACTATGGTGGTGTGCTCTGTCTGGCACAGCGCAATAAATCTGCAATGATGTCAAGGTATGGCAAGGTCTCAAGGTCTCAAGGTATGACAAGGTATGGCAAGGTCTCAAGGTCTCAAGGTATGACAAGTGAGAGTCAGGGTTGTCATATGCAGTAGAAGTCATTATGCTTTTGTGGGTAGCTTCAGTTGACTCAAAAAGTATTGAGCACCATCAGGTTGAGTTAAGTCTACTTCTTGACAAAACAGAGTGCTCACTGGGACACAGGCTATGACCTTATAGCTCTTAGAAAACCAATATAGCCAGAGTAGCAGCTAAGGTAGTTTCTCCTTTAGATGGATGATGAGGCCAATTCTGTGTCCATCCTTGATGTACTATGGAAATCCTGTCTCCCAGAACCTGTGTCTCGTCCCCTTCATCAGAGTATAGCTCCAAATGGATGCGTCTTCAAATCCCCGCGTGTGGATATGTAACACATGCAAGTGTTACACTTTTAGTGGTCCAAATGAGGGAAAACATAAAATTGGATCTTCTACACTAGGGTGTTGTTTTTAGATCCCCTTAAAGGGAGCAAGCAGATGTGTTATGCTCCCAGAGAGGCTGGCCTGACCACTAAACAGGTCACTTTGCTTAACATCCACCTGTGCATACATTTGCCCACAGGCTGAAGCGCTGTCAGGAAAAGGCCATGAGAAGACTGAAGGAATTGGGATGGGAAGAGAAATAAAGACCACTCTCATTATATTTTTATGAATTTCTCTAGGTGGGCTAAAGCCTAGATCAGAGGAGAAACTCAATATGTATTTGTTCAAAAGATGGGAAAGAGAGAGGGGATGCTGGTTGAGAGTTCTTCAGCAGTTTTGTGATCTCTTGGGCCATATCTACTTCTTCATCAGTGAGTCTGCACATAGAAATGGAACTTGATCCTCCAAAACACCTAAGTGGATTGCCAAAAAGACTGAAATCTGATTCTGAAGCTAGGTGTCTTGCTGCTTCTGGGTGAGCTAGCTGATGGTTTTGTGAAACCATCCTGTGGGCTCTACCTATTCCAGAAGGCACAACCAGGTCTGGAAGCTAAATGTGGACCCTGACATTCAATGTGGAAACCATAGGTCAGCAGCACTGGTCTCCTTTCATGGGGCTTTCTGGAAATGCCCAGTCTCAGGCCGTGGCCAGTCCTCCTGAATCTGAGCCTGCATTTCAGGGGCTGCCTACAAACAATGAAGACTGGAGGCTTTGTACACTGCTGTCAAGGCTTCACAGTCATGGCAATATGAATCCTGTGAAGAATTAACAAAGATTAGAAGGCAGCTGATCTTGACCGAACTTCCACTCTGTGCCAGTAACTGAGCATGATCGCTGTGCTGTACATCCACATACAGCCCTTCACAGCTACTGTACGAGCTGAGCAGTGTCTCCCTCATCTTCTAGACAAGAAATTTGAGGCTGAAACGCACAGAGTGACTTGCACAAGGCCACAGGATAATTGTCAGATCTGAAGTCCAGCTACTGCTTTGTATGATTTCAAAGCCTTCCCATAATGTGCTGTAGGAAGGAATGGAGAGCAGAGCTGGAGACCTCCTCTTATCCAGGGGATGTCTGTACAATAATTATTTCATTATAACCCTCATTACTGCAGTGAGGTTTTTTTATAGTGGCCTTAAGCATCTCCTGATAAACTCATAAGCATTGATATATTACGATATTGTGAAAGGGTATAATGACGTTTGAAGTTGAGATACTTTCATCAAATGCTCAACTATCTGCATGTCTTAAGTTTTGATAACAGGGTTGAAGTAGGTGAACAAATCCTTTGCTGCTTCTGACTTATTTTTTTCCCTCAATATTCTATGAAAATAAAAGTCTTTTTAAACCACAATAGCTAATTACCTCTCCTGGGAGGGAGCTGGAAAACCAGAAAACATCAGCAGGGTCAGCTTGGTTTAAGCTGGTGATTTGCCACAGTGAGAGCTGAGGTGATCACTTTTGAACTTGGACTAAATGGTCACTAAGTGAGGAACTGATCTGGGTAGCAAGATAGGGAACCGCCCAGGGCCACCCATCTGTGTCAAGCATCGTGCTTCATCTCACGACCTGTCCAGATTCATTAAAAGACTGCATTATCCCCAAACAAGATTCACAGCAGGATTAACTATAAACTAAATTTTTCCAAGCTCAAATAACTCACCATTTGGATTGCCTACATAACTTTTACACATGCTCATAACGGTTTCTTCAATGCATTTCATTTGGCAAATGAGTCACTGCCGTAAGACAGCAAGAAACCTAGCTGTTCTAGATCTCCCCGATCTTCTCTTTGTTTCATCCATTTGGACAGTCTAAGCACTTTTCTGACTGGGGGAAAGTACACGTGTGTGAGTGTGTACATCTGTGTCTTGGTTTGTCTCTTTTAAAGACAGAGGAAGGGCAGGATTCCAATGCCAGTTTTCTTACATGTTATTGTTAATAAGCTTACTCTTTTCTCCCTGGTTATGTAGGGCAATTCTCTGTTAACAAACTGTCATCTTTTCCTCTCTTATTTTGGGGCTTCAGCAACTGCTACGCTATCAGGCTCATGAGTTAGGAAGGCATCTTCTCAAAAAGCCTTTACTAGGGAAGATGCGGGCCTCACTGAGTCCTCTAAACCATTCCTCGCGAATGGACAGTCCAGCCACCTGCAGAGTTTGTGGTCCAGTACTACCATCCTTCATAGTCATGAGTAAACATGGGAGTAGGTACTGTAGGCTAGGCAAACATCTGAAAGCTTATGAAACCACCGAGTGCTGGGCCCTACTCCTTGAGCTTCTCATTCTTTTCTTCTGCGGTGGAGCCTCAGAAAAAATACTTCTAGCAAACTCTAAGGGGCTGCCAATGCTGCCTCCTGGCAGGTCTCCCTTGAGAGCTACTGCCCTAAGCACTAGACAAGCACTGACTGGTGTGTGAATGGACTGAGTGAATAAGTGGGTGAAGGGATGTATGCGTGTACACTGTACCCACTCTGTGAGGCCTTGTGCTGGGGTGGGGAGTCACTGTAATGGGGGGAGACACGCAGTAGTTACCAGTGACAAGGCAACTGGAAGGGGCTCTGTGGGGAAAGGCACAAAGCACAGATTTGGGGTCTTCCTGGGCCTTGAGAACAAGGTTATATGAGGTTCCAGTACCTTATTAAATCATTTTCTTCATAATCAATTCTACAAGTGTAGTCATAATGCAAATAATTGGACACCAACCACCTGAGAGTCAAATCAGCTTTTTTTTTCTACTCTTAATTTTTATTTAAATTCCAGAGGCGAGGCAACAAATGCAATTAATTTCTCCCTACTCTCAGCATGAATGCTTCAGTCCCAAGCACAGGAAATAAATAAATAAACACTGTTTAGATGGAATTGGATTAAATTGGATTCTAAGGACAGAGTCATTCTATTCTACTACCTTGCTGTTTCTGCAGGACTTGATTATGGTCAAAAGTGACCTAAATCCTCCAGGATCCAAAATGATAAGGACCTCAATACTGAACTTATTAAAGCAGGAGTGTTCAAAGGGTACAGTGCTTCCAGAAGTGTGAGATACAATAAAAGATATTCCATGAGGTTTTTCTTTAACTAGAAAATATTCTTTATCACACAAACTCATCCCTCCAATAGTTTAATAAGATTAGGTTTTCTCAGTGTTCATCTCTGGTGGATAATGTGAGGGTACTTTTTCTTTGTTTTTCCTATCACACAGGTACATTGGCCAGTGAAACTAACCTTCAAATTTGGGTCTTTCTTAACTGGCTTTGAATTTGTGTTGGAATCTGCCATTGGACATGGTTTACTCTCTCTCACTGGTTTGTGAACACGGTGAGAAGAGTTCAAGGTGATGTCACAGTTGTTAGGTATTTAGGCTCTTGCTTGACTTTAGGATTAATATCTTTCTTTCTGAGGACTAGGTATTTGGCATGGCCTCTATCTACATCATGCTGAGCCGCAGTTGCCAACAGATTCCCTGGGTACTTTGCCTTATTTTTATGGTGGGAGAGATTATCTGCAGAGCCAGTGGCATACTGAACCATTAGTATGTTGAGTAACAAACATCCAGAAATTTTTACCTTGTGGATATCATCAATGTGCATGAATAGAATGTAATTTTTAAGACTTGGTTTCATGCCACAGAGTAGATGCATTCAAAAAATTCTTCACCTTTCCTATCTAGTAAATTATGTTTATAGAGATGTAGTTAGTGGCAAAAAGGTAAGATAGTGGTAATAGCACTGCTGATTATATTGCTGTACATAAAAGTAACATCAATATTATCAAGTACCGTTATCAATCCTAAGTGGTGTCAGGTGCAGCAACCTTTGATTTGAATACAACCTGTAAATCTTGCTCAAAATTTTTCAACACTATAAATTTTCAATTTTGGTTTGACTCTGAAGTTTTTATTTTAAAGAAGCAGAAGTGTTAGAGGAGCCTGTTCTCTCTAATCTCTATACCAGTGGTTTTGGGCACGGTTGATATCTGCTGTCTTGGAAATCCCAGGTAAATACTCTTTATTTGTTACCCTAAAATTGTAAACTGACCTTATGACATGTTCCTTCGTGTAAAGGAGATGCAAAGCATGGTTGTTTGTAGGCATGCACACTACCAGCTGTGCTATGATGATGATGACAACAAACACAGTGGAAGTCTTTCTTTTCTGATTTTTCCTGATAAAATCAACATTCACCAACCGCATCACCAGCCTTGAAGTGATTTTTATATACTTCCTGTATAACTCCGAGTTAGCAGAGAAATATACATAAAGAATACACAGTGTGGATTCTTGAATTTTGCTGTGTTTCCACGTTGATGATGTTTCTGTAATATTTCATTAATATTCAGTGCTTCCTTAATATTTTAAATATGAATCATCTTCTTTGTGTCTCAAGGAAAGAGTCCCTTGGCTAGGTACATCATCATAGTTCTAATTATATAATCAATAAGAAAGCAAGATGGAAGGATTTGTGCCTCTATTGTTTCTTCCCAGTAGGCCAGGTACTGTGTATTTGAGTGGGAACTTGGTTTTAGGCGGAGGAATCTGGTTTGTGTTTGCTGCGGTGATATGCAAAAAGATATTATCACTTTAGCATTGATTGGGTCTCAGGTGTGTATTACTGGACATGTATTTATTGAGCAGCTAAGTGCAAGGGGCTGGGATAAACATATGACCAAGGTGCTGACCTTGCTTTTCAGGAATTGACAGTCTTGTCCTGTCAGGGAGATCATAGGGATATATATATGTAAAGTAGACTGAATTAAAAGTCTACTTTTAGACTACAGAGAGCTACGAGGGAGTATAATGGGAATGCAAGGAACGACTGCTCCTTTCCTGTGGTTCAGGGTCAAATGTGGCCTTCAGATAGATTTGGTGCAGAAAGAGAGGAGAAAGAACCATCTAAGTGGGAGATGCGTGTAAGGAAAAGGCAAGACAAAAGAATGTGAGAGGAACTGTTTGCAGATCCATTTGGTTGGTTGTATTCTGTAGCAGAAAGCCGTAGACTAGCTGCAAGTGAGAAAGTGTGTTTGCCGGCAAATCACCTGCCTTCTCGAGGCCAGAGAAATCTGAAATACAAAAGTGCTCAGAGCTCCTACTGTGGGCTGATTAGTACGCTAGGCAATCTGTGTACTTTCCCTCATTTCTGTCTTCAAAACCACTCTGAGGAAGGGGAGGCTTTTATTCTCACCTTATGGTTGAGTGTATGAATATTTTGCAAAGCGGAGTTTCCAATAAGTATGTAAGAGAATTAAGCATTGGCCCAACTAGTTTCTATGTTCTTAGCTCCCCCTACAATTCAGAAGTCCTCAAAGAGAAGTGCAGATTTCCTGTGGCCAGGTTAAATCAAATCTGAATAAGGGCAATGCCCTTCCTTGGAGGCCTTCATGTCAGCTGGAGATACTACCCTCCCCTTTGACTTACCTATGTGGACTAAGCAGAGGTCGCATCTCCTCTTGCACCACTGCTGACCTCTTTCGTCCCGAGATATTTACCCTGGATTCAGTAGGGGACCTGTGCTAAGTAAGACATGGCAGCATTGTGTAGCCAGTTTCACTCAATCATACCCTGGTGGAAGTCACTTGTAGTTTCCTAAAATGTTGCGGCAAGCTATGTGCTGCATTTGTGTCACACTTTTGGCTAGGCTATGGGTAGGAAAGAGATTAACTCCTCTCACCACCTAGCCATTGTGCAGTGCCCGTAGCCAGCTGCATCCATCAGGAAACATTCTCACTCTGGGTATCGGGAAAAATGTTTGACTCTCACTCACAAATTCCCAGTGCTCTGCCATGTGCAGGCTTCTTTTTATTTGCATACTGGAACTTTGTGTAATTGTGGTGTCCCTCTGTGTCTAAAGGATGCCACCAAATAAAGCATCTGCTTACCATTTACTGTAAAACATCTGCTCTAGTCTTTCAGTGTAGATGTTGCCATAAGGTGGAAATGTCTTTAATGGTTAGAATGGATTCTGACCAATTGGCTCACGGAATTAAGAGAAGGATAAAAATGTAATGTTTTTCCATATGCATGTCATAATATACACTAGCTGGATATGTCTTTCATCATTTTTATAGGCTTGAAATACAATGTTTCATGCACATTACTCTGCATTGGTATAAGCATTTGCTTTTCATGATTTTTTTTGTTTTAACTAAATCATAAGGATCATATAGCTAAGAAAGACTTTGTGAGACCATCTGATTTATTCTCATAATATAGTGATTAGCCAGGCGAATGGGAGTCTGGTTTGCTTCCAAAGGTGTCCTAAAAAAGAATTTTCACAACCTCGAGGATGGTGTTACATCAGTTCCTTCTGGTTCTTCCTTCTTACCAGGAAGTAGCAGCAGCTCAACAAATTCTAAGTGCTGGCCCTTTGTTGGAAGTGCATTCTATTAGCTAGCAAGAAAGCGGTAAACACGCAGTTGTGGAGTGGATGCATGGATGAAGGAACGGGCAGACCGTAGGACATTTTCTGACACATCTAAGCCGATATTTTTCATGTTACAGATGAAACTGGTTTTTTCTGAGTTAGTTTGCAAAATGTTAAGTTCCTTCTACTACTTACGGTTCCTTCTGTTTGAAGGGAGTTATTAATTCTTCACCCAGGGCAACTGTTCTTCGAGCTGAACAGCCACAGCCTGGTTTACCTTTCCCCATACGTTCATCTCTCCATGCCTATAAGAGTCTCTATGGCTCTCTGATCCCCTAGTGCGTCATAATCCTCTCTCTGTTGTAGAGCCCAGGCCTAGATATGCCAGAGTGAGATTTACGGAGGGATTAGCGAGCATTTAGTATCTAAACCTAGATGATGACAATCACAGACTTCATTAGTGGATAAAGAAAACAGTAAGACAATAGGGGTTTTGGTGGATTTGTGGTGAGATTTTTACAAAATCTCATTTGACCACTCTTTGTTCTTCCTTCGCTCAGCTGTTATGTCTAGAACTCACAGTTGCGTTTGAGCAGCATCGGAAAAGGAGTCTGCTGCCTTTCACTCGCAGTTACTGAAAGCAACACGCCTAACAGTTTATTACAAGTTTTCTGATAGATTCCCCCAAGAACTGGAGAAATATTTCACCCTCCATACACTGCTGTTGTTTAGGCCCTAGTAGTGTGTTTCTTAACTCTAAGACTGGATTTTTGTTAGAATGAGAGTTGACAGAATTCAAACTTAGTTCAGGGAAGGATGTCAGGGTTAGTAAAATGCTAAAGATTGAGAATAGATGGGATATTAACCCAAGAAATTTTGTGAAAAGAAGTTCTTTCAGGAATTAAAATCTTTGTAGTATATACTTGCAGAACATAATTGTTTAAATTAATTAAATCTCCTTGTGGGGGAGGAAAATTCATTTCCACATATTTTATACAGATTAATTCATAAAGCAAGACTGAAATAGAAAACAATCCAAATCCTCAAAATTAAGAGAAAAAAATACATCAAATCTGGTAATATACACATGTAGGGTGATAAATGATTTTTCTTCTTTGTACATTTTTGAAGTTACTGATTTCATCTTATAATGATCCTAGTCCCATTTTTACTTGATAATATGTTAAATAAAAAAGGCACAAATATGTAACTGGTAAGATCTCTGTTTTGTCAAAAAATCATGCATATATAAAATGGAAAAAAATAAAACCTTGAAGGAAGTACACCAAAATGAATTGCATTAATGGTGTTATCAACAAATGGTGAGATTATAGAATTTGAATTCATTTTCTATGTTTTGCTGATTTTTCTCTAAAGAAGAGGCCAGTGTGAATGAGTGCTTCTTAGCTTTGGCAGCCATGACATATGAAGCTGAGTCATTCTGCATTGGGAAAGCTGATCCTGAGCCCACTAGATACCTGTAACACTCTATCCCCAGGGTTGAGACAGCCTAAAGGTCCTCAGACATCATTGTGTGTCACTGAGATCCTCAATCAGCCTCCACTGAAAACTGCACATGAACACTAAGCCAATATTTCTTTAAAAGGCAATCTTCAGGCCACTAGGTCTTAAATCACAACATAATGGCTTCCTTTGAGTACTCTGTTCTCTCCCCATTCTCAGTAGAAGGCAAGCTGACGGAGGTGTCTGTAGTGATGAAAAGTCAGGTGATGAACAGTACACGAACCACTACATCCTTATTTGCAAAATTGAGGACATAAGCAACATGGGCATGCATGTTTCTTCTCTGTTCAGGTATACAACTAATATCTAATGTATGCTTAGTAATAAGCAATGAACCTCTTATGAAATTAGAAATAGACTCATAGTCTTTCTCCTCTGTTCTAGACCCTTCTCTTGATATTCAGAAGGGCAAAGGGGAAAAGAATTGGGCAAAGTTAAGGTGTTGTCCACCTATCATCCTTGGGATCATTGAGTTCCCTGTATTGCAAAAGTCCCTTGTAAGAAGGCCTCATCTCTTTGGTGGAGCCCTTGTGCAGTAAAGGGCTAGCACAGCAGGCATGGGTGTTTTAAGCCTGTGTCTTCCCAAGAAAAGTCTCTCCTTTGGATTACAGCCTGGGAGGTATCTGCTAGGCCTTTCAAATACTCTGCTTGGTAAGAGAATCTTTATATACCTCAGGCCTTGGGCCATGCCACATGGTTTCAGCTAGCAATGTGGAGTTATAGTAGAGGACTTGAGCCACTTGGTATCACTCTGACCAATAGAAGGGTTGAAGAGTGAATACAGTCAGTCACGTGGGTGCTCTATGTGTACTGACTTCTAATAAGCTATTGAGCATTAAGACTCGGGAAAGTTTTCCTGGTTGACTTCATAGGTAGGCAATGTCTTCCCAAGTCAAGAGGACATCAGAGCTCAAGGACTGACTAGGGGCAGCCTCAGTGTAGACTGGTGCTCTATCTACCTTGGGAGACTATTGGCCAGTATCTCCTTCCCTTGTACTCTCACCTGTGAGTGGATATGCTAAGGTTTTCTTTGCCATGTAAGCAGAAAAGAGGCAGAGCCTCTAATTTCCTCCCTTTCCCAGTGTGTTCTGAGCAGCATTTTGAACCACTAGCTATACTTACTGGTCTATTCACTTTGCTGTCTGGCTTTTTGAGTAGAGGCCCTGAGTTTAATATTACTAATCAAGTGTTAGCCTTGCAGTGCAGATGCCTTTATGTGAATGAAAACATCAAATATGGGAAAATGGAAAACTGTGGTTTTTGATTTTTCTCTAGCATGTTCACGCAAAGCTGTTTTTCATCTAGTTATGGAAATGTTTTTGTACTGGGAACCGAACTCAAGACCTTGCGCTTGCCAGGCAGGCACTTATAGGGATATAGCTGAGCCATACCCCCAGTCTTGTCCTTTACTTATTGCCTGTATAATGACAACTGCTTCTAAGTCAATCAGTGTTCAGATCAATTCTGATCATTTGTTGCTGTGTGGGAAGAAAATTAGAACAATAGGAATGGAGGTTAGACCCCTAACAGTTTTGCCCCAGCGGTAAGATGGGGAATTGCACCAGAAAATGGCAAAAATCTGGTGGAACATCAATTCTTGTTAGTAAGGATTTAACAAATGCTCCAGGTGGTGCTTCCACCTGTGTTGGAACACATTCTTTGAGGATGAATGCAGAAGATACTCTTCTTTTGCCTCTCAGGGGAGGAGAGATGTGTGTACACATGTGTTTTAAATTAATCTGTAACTGACATAGAGTAAAACACACATAACATTGGTATTCCGTTCCATGAGTTTTGATAATTGCAGCCGTCCATGTAATTATCCTTCCAAACAAGATATGGACCAGGCTTGTCCAGTAGTATTAATATTGCAAAGCACATCTGTAATTTTAAAGTTTCTAATGGGCACATAAGAAAGAGCAAAAAGAAACAGGTGAAATTAATTTGAGTATTAAATTAGTAACTTAGTGTATTTGAGCCACTATTATTTTCATGTGTAAGTAATAGAGAAATTGTAGTAAAGTAGTAAAAATTCTTTGTGACGAGTCTTTAAAATTCAGTGTGCACTTTATACTAGGAACACATCTGAATTTAGATGCTAATGTCTTAAAACCACTAGTAACATATATATGACATAAACTATTCTGTGGCTTTGTCTGAGAGGGGTAAGAGAAATGCTGGGGTATACAACAGCCGGGGGTTTAGCCCAGTGGTGTAAGTGCCTGCCTGGCAGGCTCCAGGTTGTGAGTTCAATCCCTGGTACCAAAAATAAATCGTTGGATGCTCTCTTTGGGTTTCTACTTGGTAGTGGCATCAAGTTCTTCAGCACGTAACAGAAAGTATTCTTCTCCCAGAACTTGGCTTGGATCACTGAGCTAAACCTGAACCTCAACCAGTGCTCCCACTCCATTCTTGTTTGTCCGTTTCCTCCCTCTTTCTCCCACTGACATCACAGGACGGTTGCCAAGAACAGGACCCTCTACACACTGATCCCATACTATTGGCTTAGTTTTGAGCAGCTTACAGTCCATGGAAGATGGTACTTACTTAGGAGAACCGTAATGTAACTTTCCAGCATCAGGATGCTTCTAGAGGATCAGGTTTGACCTTAAAACATGATTAAAAGTTGATGAAGCAGAAAAGGGAATAGTAGAATATCAGAGATTAAGAATGAGTAGAGTATGGATTGATTAGCAGTCAGACAGATGGCAAGCTCCACCGTTTGTAGGCTGTGTCACCTTGAGCCATTTGCTTCGGCTCTCTGGGCTTCTTCTCTGTCATATACAAAACAAGGTTAATGATGCCTTTTTATCAGTGCTGTTAAAAAATCAAACAAAAAAGAACATCTGTTGCAATCACTGTCTCATTCCTTCATTCAACAGATGTTTTATTTTTTATGTAACTTTTGCCACTACTACTGATTTTTTATAATTTACTGTAAAGGGGGTGGTAAACAGAAAACAAATATTCTCACTGAGACACTGATTTGATTAAAGAAAACAATTAGGAGGCAATTACATAAGAGAATCACGTCATGCCAGGCCACTCACACAGCACTTGTTGCTAGGCTGTGTGTCAACCCACTGAGACCTCTTCACAATGTCATGCATATTATCCAGAAATTACACTGGGCCTTGCAGAGAGACCTGCTCCTTAGGAAGAGCCTTCTGATCACCCTTTTCTTCAACAGACTTTGTGTTTTTTAACAGTTCATCAGGACATAATTTATACTCCTGCATGCCTGGTTTGTCTGTGGAGTCCTTCCGTGGATAAAGGTCTTAGGCTTATTTCAAAACATCTACCATGTGCCGGGTGCTAGACCACTTGCCTGGGGTGTAGTAGCAAATGCAGTGGACCATGGTCTGGGTCCTTCCAAAGCTTGATGTCTCTATGAAGGGTCTAGTTAACAGTAGCTGTTGTTATCATGGGGAGAGCAAGTCATAAAGAAATCCAAGATGCCTTTAGGGAAGAGGAAGAGGTCTAAATCACTTTTCCCCATGGCTGGGGAGGGCTAGCAAGTGGGTTAGAGATGAATAGAGGGAGACAGAACTTGAGAGTAAGGTGAAGCTAGTGTCACCATCCCATATTAGTGAAAAATGTAGTGGACATCTTCAATATCTGGGATTATTTGAATCCTTCAATGAAGCCAGTAAGGGCTATTCTGTTGCAAATAAAGGGTGATACTTAGATTTACTTTGCATTTGCCACATCCAGATTTTAGACTCTCTAAGATTAGGAAACATGCCATGTCTGAATCTTCCACGTTGTACCTATGAAGTGCATCTGCAATACTGCTTATACTTCGACTCTTCTGGACTCGCTGTATACATAGCACCAGCCCTGGCACAGCGTGAAAGTCCAATAGATGTGTTTTGAACAGCTGGACTGATGTCTGTAAGCCTCAGCACACTCATCCTGGCTCATCCATGACTCTTCCATAAATCAATCCCTCCAGAAGAAAGGTGTCTTTCTTTTTAGAGGAAGCAGACCTAGCCTAGAACTTGGAACATCTGGGTTCTGGCCCTATTTCTGCCTTTCCTTTGCCTTGTGATCTTGGATAAGTCACTTAATTCCTTGGGCCTTTTGCCCAACCTCCAAAATAGTGACTTTTGATTTCATGACCCCTGGAATCCCTTCACGTCTCATACTCCATAATTATCTGGCTCTCATGGTTGGTTTTCTTCTCTTTCCTGGCCCTTGACATCCCCACATGGTGTATGAGCCTGCAGTTTGAGGAACTGAACTCAAACCAATTAAAAACAGAGCCACTTGACAAGAGTTTCCGTGGAGATATCTGATCCCATTGTTGCTACAAAGGGTACTGAAGGCACAGCGAGAGGATCATGGTCCCTGTTGGAACCTGTGCTTAATTCTTTGTTCCTGTTTCTGTCTTTTCATCATCTACTCTCTGAGTATTTGATCATTGATGTGTGTGATGAAGAGGAAGAATTAACCCTCACCTGACCTGTGTTTGAAAGGTATGCCTTAATATTGACCTACAGTGTTTTTAAGTTCTGCCCTAGTAAGGTGATTTTTCCCACCTTTTAGATTTATATTGCACTCCACTTCCTGATTGGAGTGCCAGACTTGGGTTCCTGAAGGCATGGTCCTCTAGCAATACTGTCATTTCTTTTCGTGGGTAGTTCCAGCAGCAGGAAGGACAACAGCCAATGACTGTAGGTTGCTGGGCCCATTTTAGTCATCCCGTGCAAGACTCAAATCACCATGAGAAATCTTTCTGCATATGTAAGAGTCTATACTTTCAGCCCTGGAATATCCATTCAGTTTTTATGCATCAGATTATGCACATACCAATAACCCTCTAATTTATGGATGCTTGCTATTAGATTTTGTTTAAATGAGCGCCTTCCAAAAGGAACCAGCCTTCTGTTCTGAAGAAATGAATAAACCACATGAGGTGAATTTTCCTACATCAGATTTCAAATGTGGAGTTTTCGGGTGCAATTTAGATGGAACTGTGGTGGTTTGTGGCCACAAAATGTGTAGGTAGGTGAGGGGGCTGCATGGGTATACTTGTGAATGCCTGGAAGCCAGAGACCAGAGGGAAAGAGCTGGTGTAGGGATTTCAGCTCAGTTTCGTAGCTCCACCCTAAGGCATTAGATGCTGCTAATTCTTCAAAGGCTGAAGATTTGTTTTACAGAAGAAATTCTGATTTGATTAAGATATTGCTTCCAGACCTAATGTTCCTTTAGCAAATCATGCCTACATCCATGATTGGAAATAAACTGTATGTTATCTAAGCATAAAAAAGCCACATGATTTGGAACTATTCTACAGAAGTAACATTTAGTGTAATTACAGTACATTTAGATTAATTATAGCCCTGGTTCCGGGCGCCACCATACTTAAGGTCGTATCAGCATTTTTGTTATTAACCCTGTATGGAACAAGTTTATCGTCTGCTGGCATAGTTTTTCCGTCAGAAAATCTTTGAGTTCCACATAGGGTGAGATCAAATTTTAACGTCCTCTTTACTTGAAGGGTAACATGGAAAAGATGATTTCAGAGGGAATGATGTCTCTATGGTTGTTGTTTAGGCAGAGATTAGTATTGAAAAAATAGAAGTGGTCAAGATGTGAAGAAACTGACTTGCTGTAAATGGTTTGTGAAAGCCTTGATAACATTAATTATACACTAAGACATGGCTTACATTCAACTGCTACTTCCAAAACTTTCTATCCAACCTGAGTTTGGTTCCATTCAAAGTAAGACCCTAGGGAGTCCCGAGCCTTATTCTGAGCAGACTGCTGGACTTAGTTGGTAGCAGTTGACAGTTTCATCTTTCTGCATGAGCTTTGGAATCTATAGCTGATTCTTTATGAATATCAGTCATTATGGACCTCAGACTTTCATCTCTTGATAGCAGTGGTGATTTTATGTTTGAAACAGCCCAAAGTAATTTGGAGGTAGATTTGGTGAGTAAGGAGGCTGATAAGGTTGAATACACGTTTTTCTAAAAAATGAGCAGTGGCTCTGAAATAATGAGCCTCATGTTCATGCATGGTTCATAACTGTAGCTGAAGGTAATTCCCTCAGAGGAGTTCCAAACTCGATAGAGCAGTGCCAGTCTCCTTGAAAATAGTGTGTAGTTTCCTCCTGGTGCTGCTTGGAAAGCACTGGCATTCATTTGAATGTCAAATTTCTGGTAGTTTGTTACCTGAAGTCTCATTATTTTGTAATTCTATTCCATGTAGATAAAAACGGGTTTCTTCAAAATTCTAAGGGATGGACTCTAATGACAATAAAAATTGCTGCACATGTTAAGGGCATTTCTGAAAATATACTATCTTTATACAAATAAATGTAAACGTTTTCAAAAAACATTCGTTCATGCTCTCTAATGGGCAGCATTTTACTGGGTGTCTATCATGAGCCAGTGTGATTTCTGTTCTTTAATTTGTGTATCTGTGATTTTTTTTTTCTTTTTGGGACAAATCTATTTTTTTTAATTTTTATTTTTATTAGTACCTGTTTGCAGTCCATAACGACTTTTTTTTCAATTGGTGGCAGTTTTGTAGATAGAGAGGTTAAACGATTTTGCCCAAGGCACATGGCTTGGGATGGACTGAGCAGGGATTAGAACTCAGGTCTGCACATTTTCCCAGTGCTTTGCTATATTTGTGAAATAAGGGCCTAGGGGATAGAGCTGCAGCTTGCTGTGCCCCAGCATCCTAGCTATTCTAGTGGTGGATGGAAGAGAAACTAGAGACTGCTCAGCCATGTTTTACAGAGCAAGTTGTATTAAAAAAAAAAAAAAAAAAAAAAACAGGGCAAAGACAATGAATTTTTCAAGGCCTTGCTTAGTTTTAGTTTCTTTTCCTTTTCTGCTTTGCCCTGTAAGGTTGTATTTTACCTTTTCCTGGTAGAGTCAGGCTGGTGAGTGGCTCTTATCAGGAACAAATGATGCCGTAAATCCAGACTAAAATCAATGGGGTTCTGAGCTCTAAGAGTGAGCCACAGTTTGGGGACCTTAAGTGTTTCCCCTGCCTAACACACTGCACCTTTGAAGTCAGAAGTCAGAAGCTTGGGTGTTGTTGCACACAGTGCAAGCTCTCTTGTCTCTCATCTCTCATCTACACATGCACACACACACACACACACACACACACACACACACACACACACACACACATAGCTGCTCTGTCACCAAGCTGGGTTTCCAAAACCCATCTTCTCCTTTTCAACAAGAGGAATATTGAGAAGAAATAATAGAGAATTAAATATGCACTTATGCTTGTCTCCAAACATATCAGAAAGGAAAACAGAAAAGGATGTGCCAAACAAAACCACCACTTGGTAGTAGCACCGTAATATAAATCTTATAGCCCGGCATCCTCGTGAATGGCTCCATCCCTCTCTAAGAGAGAGACTGGCACCAACCCTTCAGCTGTAGTCAGCTAGGGGGAACTGATTTACCAATGCCAAATGCATGAATTCAGAAAGAGGGGAAGTAGCAATGGGTGCCATTCGGCTCCCCCATGACTGAGCAGGCCTTTTACGAGAAGAGGTGACTGTCAAATGCCATGACCTTTGTTCTCAGCTCTGGTTCCCTGGAGTATGCAAAGTAGTGGAAGGGAAAGAGGAATGGCCACTGAGCTTTCCACTCCACGCAGACAAGTTCACCCCTGGGGGAAAGTTAGTGTGATAGCTGGAGCTGCTCCGTCCTAGTCCACTGGGTGGGAAGAGGATATCGTTTCCCATTCCCTCTTCACACAGATTGTGTGGCTTCAGGAAGGGACGCCACGAGGGCCACAACACTTCAAAATCCCCAAACCCAGGAACTGAGATGACTAATATTTTAATGTGGCATTTGACAAACTCAAAATCAATGCAAAATTCCACAGTGAAGTAAAGATTGAATTTTAAACACAAGATCTGTAACAGTGCCATTCAGAGCCATATTGGAGCCCGAGGCAAAAGGAAAAGAGAGTGCATTAATTTTGATTTTTTGAAATACTGCATTAAAATTGTATCTACCTTGATGGCTGGGTTTTTGTGGCACCGCCTGCTCTCCCTCAAAGCCCGCTCTGCTACCATCTCTGTGGTGTTTCCCTGATTTGTCCCTGCACCAAGCTTTCCACTTCACTTAGAATGGATTTCACCTCTGGGCTTGTGCAGTACTTTCTGCAGATCTCTTTACAACTTCTGCCAGGAGAGACTGTAATTATTTGTTTGCAGTAGCTTCCTCTTTCAGAAGACCATTGTTTCCTTAGGATAAAGACAGGGTCCTTTGCTCTTTCTGTCCATAATGCTGGTCAGACATTCTGCAGACAAATTGTTGCTTGTTGTTGTTAAAAACCAATAGATAAATGGATGGATGAGCTTAATGAGTACATAAAAACAAGCTTTGCATTTCTTTGTGCTTTACTAGTAGATATGGATACAACCTCAGGTGGGTCAGTTTGGGAATTGGATGTGAAGCCAGGGGTGGAGCGTCTTCCCTTCTAAGCCCCAAGCAGGGAGTCCTGCTTGCCAAACCTTTAGATGATGAGAAAGTCTGCCCCATTAACCAGCCAGGCACTGACTTCAGTTCTTTGGCTGCAGGAAGCTAACAAAGGATTCGGCCCCAATCTAGCAGAGTCTCAGCACAGGGAGGGTGTCCTGTGGGACCTTTGCTGCTGGCTGCTGCCTGGGGCATGGGCCAGGGCTCTACCTCGGAGTCAGGGTGGATTGGGGTGCCCAATGCTTATGGCCCACCTCACGCCTCTTGTGCTGCAATCTCCAGGGGTGATGGCCTTGCTGGCCTGGTTCTTGTAGGGCCACCGAGGACACTACCAGCGCCCTTGGGAACCTAGCCTGAGCACTAGGTATGGTCAAGCTCTGTATTCTGCTGGGGATAACGGATCTTTACTTTGTTTTTGAGAGCAACAGTGTCTTTCCAATTTTTATGATTGAATGGTGAAGTTTACTGAACTAAAATGGTCCAACCTAGGGAAATCATTTTTTTTGTTACTGAAAAAAAAGCGAGGCATGTTATTTAATATTTATGGTTACTTCAAAGTCACAAAACCAAAAGTCAGTATTGAAGTGGTCTCTTGCGTAACTTCTTATGATTAGGATGATTAGGATTCAGGATCTTTCAGTTTTAATTTTAGCTGTAGAACAGTGGAAATTATGGGAAAATGCTCACGAAAGTGGTGGGTTGCCCACCCCTCACCACTGGTCCTTGTTATAGCAGTTTAAGAGAACATAGCAGTGTCCGTAAATGACAGCTTGGTGATGTCTACCTGATGTCAGATGACCGGTCTGACTGATTTCTTTTTTAACCACATTTAATCAATTGTCAGCTTGCTTTGGCATCTTGTAGACACAGCCTAGACTGTCCTGGGAGCTGTGTATTGATTTAATGTTAAAGGGCCATAGCCGAATGGTGAGAAAAAGTTGTGCAACTTCAGAAAACAAAGGCCTGGGAAAGAATGGAGACTCACAAAAATATGCTACCACTGCACATCTGGCCATGTCCCTGGGGAAAGCTGCACCTCTGAGGTCTCCCTGGGTTCCTTGGCTTCTGCAGGCATCTCTCCAAAGACTCCAGAGCTCACTCATCCACAGGCACCAGGCCACCAACAGGCCCCAGTTTTTTTCTCTTGCTTGAGGAGTCAGGACAAGAATCTGTCTAGCCAGGCTATCTTCGCTGCCCAACCTCCTAACAGTCAGGTTCCCTGACGTAGTTCTGCTCAGCCATTGAGCCAGAACCAACCTGGGGTGAAGGTGGTTTCATCCTTCCTCCCAAGAAGTACAGATATCACCTTTCTTCCTTCTTTCTCTTTTTCTTCTATCCTTTCTCTTCCTCCCTCTCCCTCACTTCTGTACCTCCAGCAAGGGCCCTGCTGAACACTGGGCTCTGCTCCAAATGCTGAGTGCTGGGTGGGGAACTCGTTGCTGGTTTTCATGGGGCTTCCATTCTTATGGGTCTAGGCAGATGTGAAAAGCAGCAAGACACATCCCAGCTTCAGACTGTAGCAAGAACTTTGAAGATGATAAAAGAGGAAGCTGGACTGCGGTTATGGGAGCCAAACTGGAAGGGACCGGCTGACTGTCGTTTGGGTGGTCTGAGAAGGCCCTATTTGCACTGATACCTGGATGAGAAGAAGCTGGTCAAGTGAGAAACTCTGGGAAGCATTTCAAGGAGTTAGTGGTGCAATTACAAAAGGCCCCGAGGCAGAGACATGCCTGGCTTGTTCATGGAACAAAAGGAGCCTTGTTAAGGTGGAGAAGGCTACAGAAGATGGGGTCAGGGAGATTGGCAAGGACCAGTTCTGTGGGTACTTCAAAGGCTCAGATAAACTATTTGAATTTTATTCTACCTGTCATGGGAAGCCTTTGGGGGGAGTATGGGGTGTGATCTGATAGATACTTTCAAAAGGCACATTGCTGATGTGCAGAGAACAAACTGTAGGGAGGTAGACGACCCACCTGTGAGACTGTTCTTACAGTGGTGTAGGCCCAGGCGGTGGCCAGGGAGGAGGGCAGGGAGTGGATGCTGCGGAGAGCTCGGAGGTGGCTCTGCCGGCGTTGCTGATGACTCCTGTGTGTGTGCTGGGGCGTGAGCCTGAGTGAACGGGCGGAGTGAAGCGTGCCTCCTTACATTTCCATGCCATTTGTTACGCTTTGCCATTATGCCCCTGGAGTGTGTTAGGATGATTTTTTCCAAAACAAAGGACTAGTCTTTGTCAAAGAAGTTTTATCTTGGGTGAGCCAACAATAAAATAAAAGCCAGCTGTGCAGTGCTGTCGTGGTAGCTTCTCAGTCACCATCCCACACACACATTTGTAGCATAGCTAACATCTTGGGAATCATTTCCAGACTAGGTTGTCACCCAGCGACAGTGAGCCACTTGAAGGTAGAGGGGGCACCATATCTTATTCTTCCAGTCTCTGTGTCAGCAGCTGGCACATGGGAGGCGCTTTGTAAATGCTTGTTGGAACGAGGGAAGAAGAGAAAGCCAATCGCCTCTCTATAACTTTCCTCGCTTTCGTTTCCAGTGCTTGTATGTAACAATGGAGGGATACGCAAAGCGAAATAAAATAAGGCCTCTCCATAGATTGAGAATAAATCCTCAGTATCCCGAGAAGGCAAATATATGAGAAAACGAAACAACAAACAGGCTGTAAATCATTTTTCTCTTACTGTGGAAAGATTCAATAAATCTATAGTGGCACTTGCCAGTCTGATGATATCATAGGTTTTAGGGCAAATTTTCAACTCTAGTTGATCATTTGAATTCAATCTCAGACACTTTAAACACACACACACATTGTTCATGTCTAAGGTACTTTGGATGACAGAAACACTATCATTAGACAGTACTTAGTAACTAATCAAGAAATTGAGAAATATAAGGCCAAAATGCCTTTGGAGTTATAGGCATTTGCTGTCTCATTCATTTGATGCAATCAAGGCAATGGGTCACTGGAAAGGAAAGCTATTGCCCACTAAACTGTGTGGAGTGACTTGTTTTGGGGTCTTTTTCCTTTTTATCGGTACCGGGAATCAAACTCACGACTGTCTGCTTTCAAGGCAGGCGCTTATGCCGCTGAGCTAAACCTCCAGCCCCTGGAGTGACTTCTTGATTAGAGAAAAAGCATCAGTGTTTCCCGGCATCCCTTCTGGCGGAATCCCGACGTGGCCTCGCTTCCGCTTTTCATCCTCCCGTCTCCTCTGTGGTTTTACACCATTTCCATTCTTAATTACTTACTGTTCGGTCCCTTCCTCTTGTCCTGCCGGGAGGCAGGAAGTCATCTCCGCCCCCTCTGTTTCCAGCAGCCCGGCTGCTCTGCAGCGCTCAGCTGAGAAGGCGCCTCCTCCAATCAGGCTTCCTGAACTTTGGCAGGCTGAATGGTTACTTTGCCTCGTGTTTCACGTGCTTCACATTATGTTCACTTTTTATGACCGTCTCCCATATCTCTGTAGCACTGCAGGCCCTCGATAGCACATTCCACACAGCAGTGCTCACTGCAGATCTATGCTGAAGTAGAATTGCAATAATGCTAGGGGTCTCTTTTCTTAGCCTCGTCCTCTGTGCCAGAGGCGGTTTCATAAAGCACTGACCGCTCGCAACTCTGCTGTTCCCAGCGGGTCAAAACAAATACATTTTCTGATACATCCATGGAATTAAAACGGAGAAGCGGGAACATGACACTTAGTGTTAAGGGTAACACGGGCATGATAGGAAAAGTAGCTAATGACAGGACTGTTGGTCTCAACCCAGGAAACTAGCAGTGCTTGGCTATGTGACTACAGCCTAAGATCACACCGAAGTGGACCTATGGTGGACACTGTATTTCCGAGCTTGGAGAAGTCTTGTGAAATTCATCTCAGCTTTTTAAAATGCTTATGATAAAAGATTGTCTTCCTCATATTTTATTTTCTAAGGTTGTAATAAACTGACTTTCAAGTACTTTACTCATATTTCCCCAAAAGCATCAGCAGCAAAAATTTATGAGTGTTTTTATTGGTGATGATTTGGCTTTTATTCCAAGGAAATAGCTAGAAAAAGTTTAAGGCCATTAGTCATAATAGTTTTAAATATATAGGCATCTTAATATATTAGTCTTAGCTTCTGCTATCTTTAGCTTTTCTCATTTTAAATTAATAACAATAAAATAAATCTTACATTTATTAGCTTTTTTCATTACAAGGTGTTTAGCTAACTTTAGGGGCATGAATATAATGCATTGACTCATAAGCATACTCATAAGTTTATGGCACTAAGAACAACATTTATCACAGGTATTTTTATTTCATTGAAATTGCTTACAGTCAACAGAAGAACAAAGTCATTGGAAAAGTACAATTAGAAAGCCTTGTGGACTCATTTAATGTGTCTTAAGATAAAGCATATAAAACAGAACCTTCATATTTTTAAACTCGTAAATATTTCTTTATATACTTGCTTCATAAATTTAAATATTTTATTGCTGTTCTCTCCACCTTCCAACAACCATTTGTTGCATAACAGCTATGTGTTGGGTTCAGAGGTCAATGCCAGAGATAATAAGATAAACGGCATGGTTAGAAGTTTATATAAATAGATATATATGAATGTGTCAGTAAGGTAGACTAGAAGTGTGTATATTTAAATATGTATGTAATACATATGCAAATATGTAGGTAAATATGCATGTGTATAGTTAGTGTATATACATGAGAGGAAAGTTGTCAGCTGTTTATGCAGATTCTTAGGAACTTTCATTTCCTGTAATGCTTACTGTCTACCAAGTGCTATGCCAAAGAGTTTGCATGCATTATTTCACTGAATATTTGCAACAACTCCATATATCGCCATTATCTTGATATTATAGACAAGAAAATCAAGACTTAGATGTATCTGCCATTTTGTTCAAGTTTAGCAGCTAATAGGTAGAACAGTCAGGACTCAAACTTACGTGTGCCTGATTTCTAAGCTCTTGCTTTTTATTATTATATATTTGTAAGTCTTGGCTTTAAACAGATGTTGATTTCTTCCAAGAAGTTTAGTTGTAGAATAAAGCATACTAAAGGAAGGAAAGGCCAGGCTTGGTGGCGCATGCCTCTAATCCCAGCACTCGGGAGGCTAAAGCAGGAGGATCACTGCAAGATCGAGACCAGCCTGGGCTACAAAGTGAGCTCAAGGCCAGCCTGAACTGCATAGTGAGATCTTGTCTCAAAAAGACAACAAAACAAACAAAAAATAAAGGAAGAAAATGTGAAAACTCAGTGGGGAGGAATACCTAGTATCAGTGGAGCTATATCAGTATGTCTGTCTGTCTGTATGTATGTCTGTATGTATCTGCTTTGGTGATTCTGAGTGAGAGGAGAGTCAGTCCTCACATGCTGGATTTCTGTTTTACTCAGAGCAATGAAATGCAGCGTTTCAGTGACAGATATGTTCCCTTTATTCCACAACTGAAAACCACATTAAAAATGAATTATTTTATGGTAGATATCTTGATAGATCAGAAGGAGCTTCTAGACTTACAAGGTGTTAAAATACCAGGTGAACAACCAAGAAAGTCTGTGGGCCCCTATCATTAAGAATGGCCAGATAGGGAAAGAGGGCCTCTTGAACAAATGGCTCTGGGAATACTGCTCTTCACATGCAGAAGACTGAATCCAGACACGTATCTCTCCTCATGTACTAACCTAAAGTCAAAATGGATCAAAGATCTAAACGTTAAAGTAGAAACAATCTTCTGGAAGATAAAATAGGTAAAAGTCCTTAAGACATTGGGACAGAGGAAGACTTTCTAAAGAACTCCTATTATAACACCAAGAGTCAATGAGGGGGATAATATAAAATTAAACACCTTCCTCACAGCAAAGGAAACAGCCAACAGAGTGAAGAGATAACTTACTGAGTGGAAAAAATATACCTGCTATTCCTCAGGCAGAAGACTCTTATCTAGACTATATAAAGAACTCCAAAAAATTAGAGTCCCCCAATAAAAGACCCAATCAAAACCTGTGCAGCTGGAATGAACAGACACTTTTCAAAAGATGGAACAATAGCCAAAAATGCACGAAAAAAGTTTCTAATCATTAGAGAAATGCAAATTAAGACAGCACTGACAGTTCACCTTACTCCAGAAAGAACGACTATCATGAAGTAATCAAAGAATAACAAATGCTGGAGAGGCGACAGAAAAAAAGGAAGGTTGTTCATTGTTTGTGTAAATGTAAACTACTAAAAATACCATGAAAATCATCATGGAGATTGCGCAAGTGACAGAAAGTAGAAATTCCATTTCTCCCAGCCACTCCCTTGCTAGGTGTCTCCCAAGAAAGATCATATTACAGTGACACATGCATACTGTTTTTATAGCAGCACAGTTCATAATAGCGAACTTGTGGATGTCACTTATATGCCTATCAACAGAGTAGTGGATAAAAACTGTAGAATTTATGCATAGTGGAATACTACTCTGCCATGAAGAGGGATAAACTTGAGTCATTTGTAGGAAAATGGATGCACCTTGAGATCATAATTTTAAGCAAAATAAATTAGACACTCAAGCTTAAATATTCCATAGTATCTTTTATATGAGAAACACAAAACATAAATAAAGAGGAACATAAAGGCTAGACCACAGGAAATAGGGAAATAGACCTTTATGCGAAAGAGAAAGAGACAAAGAGATGGAAGGAAGAGAGAGGAGGGAAGCAGAATGAAAAAAGACTTATTACATGTTACATATATGCACCAACTCACCACAGGAATGTAATCATTGTGTTCTGCAAATATGTACCAATAAAAATTAAAATTAAAAAAACGAAATTCCAGGTAGGGGAAATATTTATCGTAGAGAGCGGAGTCACTCACCTCTCAGGATCTCTGGGAAGTGTATGATCTTCGTAAGACATGCCCAAGTTTCACTTTAAGCCATATCCTTCTTTGCGGGGAAGTATCAGAAAATCACCACTGTCTCTGAGGCCTGATGGACTAGTAAGGGCTATTAAGTGCTCTCTTAAGCAACTGTGGTATTTGTCGTTCCATGTTTTGCAGTTTATTATTATTTATGTAATGCCCACATTCCACCCTGCACTCTGAGCTCCCTGGAGATGGGGAACGTGTCTGTACTGCTCAGTACTGAGTCCCGCTTTACCTGTAGTGCCTCAGCTCTTGGATAGCGAATAGTAGGTGGTCAGGAGTGGCTAAGCTGAGTGTTTATAGTTCTGGAAGCAGAGCCCGCAAGCACTGAGGCTGTCACTCCAGTTCCTGCCATCAGGAGCTCTGGAGTTTTCAAGGATAATTTATGGTGACACTGATGGGACAAGAGTTCATTTCAATACTGTAACTGCTTTATTATTCTTAAGTGAAAAAATCAGCTCATGGTTAGTAAATACCTTGTTGACCCCTTGTAGCTGTTGTGTGCACCATTGTTTCCAAGATTTGCACTAACGCGGGAGTCGTGACTCTCGAAGTGGCCCAGGAGAGATGAATTGACCACAGCCGTTTTGTGAGCTCAGGACTAGGTTTCTTGGAGTAAGGTGCATGCTCATCTTTACTCAGTCTGTTGTCCTTTGATTGGTTAAATGACGCTATAAATGGAGGACTCTGATAGCAAAAAAAAAATGTTTTACACAGTGCTAGAAAAAGCTTTAGGGGAAAATTTTACCAAAAGAAGAGATTCTTCCTTGTTTCTATAGAAACCAGTAACGATCAGGAGGAGCGAGGTGTTCTTTCAAGTGTACACGTAGGGGAGGCCGCTGAGCGGGCCCCAGCACACTGGAGGGCAGGCGTGCACCTCTGATCTCCTTGGCACTGGGGAACATCTTTTGGAAAATCCGTGGTCCTTCATGGGCGAGGGAGGGCCTCAGCTACAGCCATCAGTATCACAGAGCCAAAAAGAGCCTGAGCAGAAACCTCTGGCCCAAAAGAGAAGAGAAAAGGGAAGCTCAGCACCGAGGGTCTGTAGGTTTTTAAAAGTGCTCCTCATCATGGAGTAAGTGGCGTCCTAGCTGGGTCTTGACCAGAGCAGTGATAAGATACTATGACAATTTGTGGCCTTTTCAATCTGTCTTCTTCTATAAATTCTTTCTTTTAAATGAAATTGGAATCAAATGTCTCCTTTTTAGTTTAATTTCCAGACCTGTTACATTCTTGGCAAGTGAGTGTTAGGCAAGACTTATAATCAAATTCCAAGGCAAATACTTTTCTAAAGGCTAATCAATAGTACAGCTTTAAAATGATTTCTCCAGTCTTTTAAATGAAGTTTGGGTCAAATGTAATGACAGGATGAAGCAGGCATGCTTTGCTTCAATGTGACATGGCCCAGAAAGTAGAGAAATATCTAGTGACTGACAGAAGAGTTTTCCTTTTGCTTGACATTTACTTCATATGTAAACAATCCAGTATATTGGCAGGTCCGTGAATTCGTGATGGTGGTCCCAAGCATGATGCGGATTCACATAGTATTTCTTTGTGCTCACAAATGCACACTCTTGATCAACAAGAAAAACGTTTCTTTCAGTCTTGCCTTACAGTTGGCAAAACAGAATGAATCATTTTGAAATACAAACTTCCTCACATCTAAAATATATCACAGGAAAACACAACACAGGGGGGAATAGATCGCGAAATAAAAGAAACACGTTTTACAATTTATAGGTTATAACCATTTTAGAGCATCATTAATAAGCTGCTGGGCCAAAGGCAGAAGCTGCACGGTGGGCAGGTGTTAAAAGCTGTGTGCTTTTTTTCTGAAAGCTCTCTGTCTTTTGGAGGCAGCGTTATGCAACATGGTAGGGCATAAATTGGCCCGTTACTGGCTGTGTGAGCTTGGGTAACTCACACACCCCCTCTGATATCAGTTTCCTTTTCTATAATAAAAATAATGAAGATGGTGATGATGATGAGGAGGAAGAGAGGGAGGAGGAAGTAGACGAGGCAGTAGGACAATGAGGATGACAGAAGTATGTGTCTCCCATAGTTTCTACAACATTTAGATAAGCAAATGCTAGAAAACTCCACATGGAGAACTTAAACCATAGGAGTTACGCTTCTCTCCTCTTTCCCTGAGAATAGACCAATTTAATATCCTTTTTTTTAAAAACAAGCTTTCAGCTGTTGTCTCTCTACTATTAAATGAAAATGAAAGTTCTGCTTAGATAATTTTTGGCAGAAGAGTAAACAGGTTTCCCTAAATGAGATACATATATGGGATGAGTTATATCCCATATTTTCTTTACATATTTTATTTCAGAATCCCTCCCCTTAGAGCAAAGTTAGAGTAGAAATTTCATGAAGAACTTTAATAATAGGAACACGGAGATTTGGCCAACCCTGAGCTTTCCTGGATCTCTGAGAATTGTAAAAGTGTTTGACTTCTGGGGTGAAGTCACGTGTCAGCCCCATCTGATGCTAATAATCCGGAAGCTCCTTCTACTAATGGGTGGATGCAGAATACTTAAAATTTCTACCACCCCACAGGCCGCAGCTCATGTTGGTACTGATCTGGGATGTCCATATCAACATGGTCAAGCCTACTTTGAACCCCAATAGCTCCTGCATAGGTATACAGCCTCAATAAGCTCATGAGGCATTTCATATCATCAGATTCTTTATTCCTTATTTATAGAGTCAGTGGTGAGGATGTAGTTATGACTGATTTCATGGCTGCAATACCTCCTAAACATATCCATTTGACCCAAACAACCATGCCTTTTCCTTTACTATGCACTTTAGCACAGGTTTAAAGTTTCTTTACATTTAAGAAATTCTCTTTACATTTACTCAATTTAAAATGTTCAACTTTTGAGAAGAAACGTGCAATACATATTTCATATTGACCCTTTTCATTTTCAAGATGGGTACTACTGACAAGTCTGATGGTTCAGGGGCAGAGGATGTGAGAATTCTTTCCCCTGAGCCATAGCAAGGACTCTCTTTACATAGAGCTTGAAGCTGTGTACTGTGGTACCCCAACTCCCAAACTGGATTCTTTCCATGATTCTGGTTACAAACTTAGTTGTTTGATAACTGAATGAGATTCCATGATTATGTTTGATGGAAATTTGACTTGATTCTTGTCCGGCTTGGTTTGTGACCAGAATTGCAGAGGGAATTGAGCTCGGGAATCGAGGTACCACTATATTAGTTTCTCAGGACCGTCAATAGAAAAATACTGTAAATTTGTGTGGCTTGGAAAAGCAGATTTAGTCTACAGCCATACCACCCTGAACGCGCCCGATCTCGTCTGATCTCGGAAGTAAGCAGGGTCGGGCCTGGTTAGTACTTGGATGGGAGAAAAGCAAATTTATTGTTTCCTGGTTTTGAAAGCTACAAGTTGAAAATCCAAGTGTTAGCAGGCCCATGTTTTCTGGAAGGTGCCGGGAAAGGTTACACTGCACGTGTCTCTCCTAGCTTCCTGTAGCCTCAGGGGTCCCCAGCCTTTGGACAGCTGTCTTCTCCCTATGTCTTTCCACCATCTTCCCTGTGTTTGTGTCTATTTCTAGGTACCGATGTCCTCTTTTTATAAAGAACCACCTTAGTGACCTCATGTTAAATTGATCATCTCTGCAAGATTGTATTTCCAAGTAAGATCCTTGGTACTGAGGATTAGGACATCAAAATATCTTTTCTTAGGGGGACACAATTCAATCTACAACAAATTTCAGATTTTCATCCCTAAGTTTGATATTTGCTACTGCATCTTTGATACCTGCCCAGATGAAGGTTTATCTCAGGAAAAAAAAATCAAAGCAAAACAATACAAAACAATCTGTTCTTTGGAACTGCTTGCTGGGCTACTTTATTGTCATCCAGACCTCCGTGTTGTACCACTTGACTTGAAGTCATGCTTCTGTGGATTTTGACAATGGAATCATCTGCCATCTGCCTGCTTAATTAAAATCACTTTCATGGCTGTCCCCTCCCCCAGTGCAGGTGGTCTAGAATCATACCTTTAAATACATCTCTAACATATCAAAATCTTAAACGTTTGGGTAATTTTTCAGTGGGAAACTGGATGGCAAAGCTATCTTGACAAATAAAGTAAAAGATGGTATTGATTAAAGAGAGAAATGCGAAAGGCCTCACAGCTAAACTGTATTCCTGTGGGAAAAACTACCAACCCAAATCCTCCTAGCCAAATATCACCAATTTAAAGTACTGAATTCAGGGTGGAGGATATGGCTCAGTGGCACCGCACCTGCCTGGTAAGTGTGAGATCCTGAGTTTGATTTCTGGTACCAAAAAAGTACTGATTTCACTGACTCAGTACACCCTCTTATCATTTGAAAGCTATGAAAAAATTTCTGATGAGTTTGCAGAGGGTCACTGTCTAAGGACAGAGGGATACTTGATAAGATACAGTCCAGTCTAAGGATCAGAGGGCCAGTGGTGGTAGGAATAAAGTCTCTAGGTCCATTTACTGTCTTAAAAGCATGTTTTAGAATTGCAAACATAACTATTCAACCTGAGGCATTAAAAATTATTTTGACTTAATATGGACAGGGAACTTTAAGAGGCATCATCAAGAAATAAACATGCTACCAAGTGGAAGAAAATATTTACTAATCATATATCTGGTAAAGTACTAGTGTTTGGAATAAAGAACTATTATAAAGCACTAATCATAAACAACAACTTACACGGGCAAACATCTGAATAGATATTTCTTCAAAGAGCAGCTGCTAATGCCAACAAATCCATGAAAAGACAGAAATGTAAATCAGAACCACAATGGCATGTAGCACTTCACACTTGCTAGGGTGACTGTCCCCAGGAAGACACAAATTCTGAATGTTGGTGAGAATGTAGAACAAATTGTGGACACGCAAAGCGCCACATCTGCTGTGGAACGCAGTTTGGTGGGCCTTCAAAAATTTAAACAGGGTTATCTTGCCACCCAGCAATTCCACTCCTGCACATGTATCCTAGAATAGTGGAGATATATAGTCACAGAAAACCTTGTCCTGGAGGTATTCATAGCACCATTGTTTATCCTAGCCCCAAAGTGGGGTGAACTCAGATGTCTATCGACTGATGAATGCATAGATACATGTGCAATGGAATATTTAAGCAGCCATAAATTACTGATACATACTACTAGTTGAATAAACCTTGAAAACATTATGTTCAGTAAACCAAACCAAACAAAACAAAACAAAACCCACCAAATTCTCCATGGCACAGTCTGATCCCAACGCCATCTATATGCAATACCTTGAGTAGTTAAATCCAGAGAGTGGTTGCCAGCGTCTGAAGCATCACACAATGGAGATTAACCTCTAATAGATGTAGGAGTTCTTTTGAGGGGTAACGATAATGCTCTGGAATTAAATAATACTGTCACTTGCACATCTCTGAATATATAAGAACCACTGAATTATACACTTTGAAATGCCGAGCTGTATTATCTATGTTTTACATCTCAGTGAAACTGTTGCGTGAAAAATATTTCAATCACTAGCTTTAACATTCACTGATGATTCATTGAAACATTAACTAGATCCATTGTTTACAGTCAGGACCACCACTTTTTTATTTTTTTCCAGAGTGAAGTATTTTATCACTGGCATTTAGAACCGCTGCTGCACGGTGGTAATGAATAGCAGACAGACCTAAAAAATTGTTAAGGAAATTATGTTGGAACACATTAATCACTCCACTTTGGTAAGAATCACCCAGCTTCCTGAACAAGTTACACGGGAAGCTTTCAGTGGTGGGCCAGCCAGCAAGCACAATCAGTAGGTTTTCCCAGTGAAGCTCGGCTGTTCTCCTTCCTGGAGCCACGGGGACCCTGATCCCCAGCACCTCCACTAGAGGGGAGTAAGGGAGACACAGGATCCAAGCAGTGAGCACAGCGGGTGTCTGGCTAGCAGTCTGGAGGAAGTGCTGGGTGCAACGAAGAGGGATTTGAAATTCTAGGCGGGTGTGTAGTGTCTTGTTATTGTGTGTGTCTAAGAAATACGATAGTTGATGCCAGCCTTGTGCTCTTTAAAATGGTGATATAGACAGCGTTGTCTTCAAGAATTGCAGGGAAAAGATAAAATTGGAACCCACTTGCATTCAACATCAGGGCTATTTTGAATTATCATTGAAAAAGAAACATACGGAAGGAAAGTTAACTTTGACATAAAGAGCCGCTAAAAGCTAATAGCAGGCATTTAAGGTTAACATCTCTTCTACAGTGCGGCTAACTTTATTGTTTTTTTTTTTTTTTTTTTTTTTTTTTTTTTTTTTTTTGTACAATCTTGGAAACAAGTTTGGCTTAAGTAATATAGACATTTGAAATTCGGTCCTCTGGCAAGTAAAGCTAAAAGATGGAACAAAAAGAATATTTTGTGTATTGGGAGAGCTATAACAATTTTAATTTAACAGTAAAATTAGTATTAGCTGTCATGTTCTGATGTGATGGTGGAAACTACAAGTGAGTGCCAAAATTTTATTTCTGAGACTCCCAGTGGTAAAGCGGAGAGCTGGAAGTTTTCATCTTTAGCATTGCATATTCCGCCTTGCTAAGTAGACAAAAGAGAAGCCAACTGTCTTTTAAGAGTAAACATAGAAATTATATCCAAGGGATAGTAGAGATTTGGCCCAATTCAGATTTCCCATTGTACCATCAGGGTTCTCAGTGACTCAAATTATCAAAAAATGAATACATTGTGTTTAGCTAAGCTTCAGTAACAATTGAATTCCAGTATAGTGCAGTCTGAGTCTTAAAATTTGGTAACTCTTCTTCATACTCTTAATGATTGCTTAGGAAAATATTTTAGTTATTTGCAAATCTTCATCCATTTCTGACATTGTGTAGTCTATTCTCACCAATCTACAAACAATGATCTGTTATGTACATTGCTTCTGGTCCTTTGTCCTGGGAACAAAGTGGAGCGTAGGAGTTTTGTGAATGGAGCTTCATGAATAGCCCTGGAAGTGTTGGTTTCCATAAAGCCAAAGTTAGTGGATGCTTCATTATGATGCATGACCTTTTGTAGGCAGCAGGACAACAAATTGAGTCCTAACCACAGCTCTAGGTCTGGATGCTTTGGTCCTCACTAGTGGCCTGGACATCTCTGTTAATATAGGAGCCCACAGATTGGTTGCATGTACAGTGACTTGTTTATTCTTGTTTGGGTCAAATTGTTTATGGAAGAGGGTGTAACTGAGGACACTGCATGTTGGAGCTGGGGGTGGTGGACTGATTTGAGGCGCTTTGCCCCTGTGTTTGAGGAAGATGGCTGAATAATTTGGGGCCAGGGTGCCATGTCCTTGGTGTTTACTCGCCTGCTAATATCTAATAATTGCAACTACCCTTCACCGATTACTAGAACCTGACTTTAATTAGCTTTTTATTTAATAATCCTCAGGGAAAAAAATAAGAAGTATACAAGTTATTGTTTGCATTTTAAGGATGATGAAACGAAGCTTGAGAACTCCGTAGAAATAATATCATTATTTTCCTCTATTTGGATATTGTGCATATTCAAGAATATGTGTATAGTGCTGATGAAGAGTAGTGTGCGTGTGTGTGTGTGTGTGAGTGTGTGTGTGTGTGTGTGTGTGTGTGTCTGTGTGTGTGTATACATATCCTTGGTGACTAAACACTGTACCTGGGACATGAGAGCCCTCAGTAAAGGAAAGTCACACTTCTCTTGTCCCACACAGCACTATTTTGCCATTGCTTATCTGGTCCAATAGATAATAGGTAAAGTGAATTAAAATCTCACTAAATAGATTCTGCAAGTTGGCTTTCCTTCTATAATTAGCTTTCTGACAATTTGATGGGTAATTGGTTGAGGGAAAAATAATTGATAATACAGGTTATTTATTTATGAGGTGAGCATGTATCACTGTTTTCACTATTTTCCATCAGTATTTAATTCACACAAAGGCTTGTAAGTTAACCATACAGGAATTATATTACTAAATATTGAATAGCAATTACAATATGTGATATGTTTTTCTTTTAATTAGCAAATAGTGTTCATCATGTTTTAGATAATTGTTACATATCATGTTATTTTATTTCTTTATCATTTGTGGCAGGTGATTACATTTCCACAGGGTATAATTTTTATCACATCATTTTGAAATTTGATCTCAAGATTATGTAGTACATAATTCAGTGTATTCAAATTACCCTGAAGTCTGTCATGCATTTTTCCCTTACTATAGGTGTATGATAAACAAATATTCAAATCAGTGAAGATCAAAAATGATGCACATTTGTTTACATGCCCCAAATTGAAGGATCTCAGGACTTGAATTTGAGAACTTCAAGATTTATTTCATTGTGATAGCTGTCCCTTTGAAAATCAGTCACTTCTATTAATAAATATATATGATATAAATGCAAACAATAAACTAAAGGGGCTAATACAGTGCTAAAGCAACAACCAGTATATAATTACCTCTAATACTGTGATTTTCTGAACAGTAAATGCAGCTGTTCTAAGCAACTCTGACCCCCGAAGGAGCTCGGTGACATACAATGTGTAGCCTCTAGCTTTCCTCTGTCCTGCCTTTGAGTAATTGGGCTGATAATGCCCCTCATTACTCTGCTACAGGATTGACACTGCCAGTTTAGCTATGACAGGAAATCAGCAGCAGGGTGCTTGTTGCTTGAGCTCAGACAGACCTCCCTGCTCCTGCTTTGATAATATTATTTATGATGATGGCGAGATCACAGGCAGCACATATTATAGCTGTTGTTATATTCAGGCATTGGGGGCTATGGCACCCAAAAGCCCAGTAACAATTTGTCTTAATAACTCTATTATCTGATTTATTAGAACCTCTGCAATATTTAAATGGCAGCCTGTGGGGCAAAAGTTTAGTGGAATGAACACTGTTATATGCAAGGCAGCCAACTTGGTTTTCAATAAGATCCTATCAGAAGAGTGAGCAGAGGCTACAATTATGTGATCTTTCACAGACTGTAAGGATATTAAACATGAAGTGAGACTCTTGCATCCCCTTATTTCATTTTGTTCTGAGGAGTTTAAATAATACAGCTTTATGCCATCAGGACGTTGTCAGGGAATAACTTTCCTGTTTAGATTTGGTCATGCAGTCTGTTTAACATGGCATGTTGCCTTTCCCAGCATCCCTTAGGGCATGCAAGGAGAAAGGCATGGACCTCTTGAATAATTAATATGGTTTTCCGAGCAGTAGTCATGGAAACCCAAGCAGTGCCACATATTTGGATTATAAGAATTAGGCACATTTTGAATATTACATTTAACCAAAAGGAGGTGACTATCCCCCAAAGACAAAAGCTTCTTACCCATTTTCCCCCTTTTAGTGAAAAGAATATGAGTTTATGTGTGCGAAAAATGAAATCCATGCTTCATGATACAATTTTTTTTTATTTTTTGGTATTTGAATCACTTAATTGGTTCTTTTTGTTTTATATTGGAGTTCTGTGTTTAATTGAGATGTTTTCACACACAATCTTCTGTTTGCATACTTCATCTATTGCTGTTCACTCACAGGTTATTACTTTTTTATTAAAAAGAAAATGTAGAATTTAATTTACAATAAAATAACACAGACTTCTCAGTGTCTTGAGTATCTCTAAGGTATTGCATCTTTTCTAATGCTGCCTCAAACCTCTAATGATATTAGGATGTAGGATTTCTTAGTGCATTTAGACTGCTGTTCACAAATAAGACTGAAATGTTGTCATGAAGTTTCTAGGTCTCCTCTGTTAGACAAGTCATGTGGCTCTTTTGTCTCAAAAAAGTATCTCTTCAGAATCAATATTGTCATTACCTTGGAGGTGTGTGTGTGTGTGTGTGTGTGTGTGTGTGTGTATGTGTGTGTAAGAAGTCAACCAGGCAATAGCAAAAAGCTATCATCTAGTTTTCAGTAATAGTGTACGTGTAAAGAATAAGAATAACAGGAAGTTATTTCTAGAATATGAACCTTCTGGTTTCATAAACTACATTGTATTGTTTTTGCTCAGGTTTATTTCACAAACAACTGCAGTGTCTAAGACCTCGTAACCTCTGCCTTCTCAGACTGATATAGGAAGTGATTAGCAGCAGCATTAATGAACAATGGGAAAGGAAAAAGGATCCAGAGCAGCAAAGTCCTATTTTAGCTACAACTTCTAATTTTCTATCCATTTCTGCATATTTGTGACTTGCTCCAAATCATTATTGGGCTCCGGGAAGCCTACACTGGTCTGGGCTGTTTCATTCACTGTGTAGCTCCCCCTTGCTAAGTGCCCCTGAAAAGTGGGGGTCTCCTTGGAGCCCTGAGTCTCTTCTCATCTTAGGTGGATCTTTTCTCGCTGATGAAAACACCCCGCGCTGTCATCTTGTCTTCCTCAAAATGCCCACATTTACAACCAGGCCACTGTGTGGCACTGGCTTTGGTCCTGCCTACTTCTCCCCTCGGAGGCCATGCGGGTACTGTCATTAGGATTCTTCGCGTGTCGCAGGCCCTCCTTCCCTCCATCTGTTGATAAGCTGCAGCTCTTCTGCGATTCTTTTTGGAATTACCAGGCAAACGCTGGACTGATGCTTCAGCAAAAGCCCCTAATTCTTTCTCCAGTTCTGCAGTGGATGCATTCTTTTTGCCATCTTTAGTTGCTTGTGTGTCACACTTACTTTAGCTCGGGGTTTTTAATTTTTCTGTAAACTGATTCAGGCAGAAAATGCCAGATGCCGCTAATTGGAGGGGCTCCTTTTCATTCTTTGATCATCCTGCGGGTGCATCTAGGCTTTGGAAATCTGCAGCCCGTGCTTCTGCAGTTTTCCCGAGTGCGTGGGCTTATTGACCTATTCCCACTTGCCTCTGCTTTATCCCCGCGGCGGTCTCTTTGACATTCCCCTTGGTTGTTTTGTGAGGGCCAAGCTGTCACTTTTGATAGCTTCCCAGCATCTTCTCCTCCCCCCACCATCTTTTTTTCCTTTTGGCTTATTCCGGTGAGGAGTGTACTTCAGGGCCATCGCAGACCCTTTCGTGATACCCGCTCCTCCCAGGCTGAACTGAATGCCCACAAGTTGACCATGTCCCAACATTAGCAGGTGACTTCAAGAGGTCTGCTTGCATGTTTGTCCCTGCTGCCCTGAAACTTCAAGGTTCCGAGGACAAGGGGCTTGCATTATTTGCATTTCTAGCACCACCCCTTTAAGCACGATCAGCTCATAGTAGGTGTCCAAAAGTTTTTCCTGGCAACGTTTGTCCCATGTCGCGCTCATTTTCAGGATTGTTAAGCTGCCTTTTGTTTGTCTATTTCTTGTACCTTAGATTGTTTTTTGCTGTCTAGAGAATTTCCGTTTCAGGAGAAAAATATATGGCAGGGTACACTGAAGTGTCATAATTGTCACCTACCTAGCACTCTGCAGAGCAAAGGTATTTGAATATGGACTGTGAAATATTGATTTAACAAGTTATATTGTTTCCAAATCTATCATTGTAGGATATACAATCATTACATTTAAAAACGCATACAGGTCATCCAGGGACAAAGATACTCCAATGTGACCGTTCAGGGAAGTGTTTAGCAAGGTCATGCCACTACCACAAGAAACCTTCGAGTTTACCTTAATTAACTGCAAACAAACAAACAAAAAAATAGATCTCCCCTGGAAAGCAGTTCAGGGGTTCCACTAGAAAAGATACCTTTTTCCAGGGCTGTGCCTGTGTATTAGTCTAGCTGCAGGTTTTGTTCCTAGGCCTGAGTCATCTATACATCAACTGTACTGGTTAGCAGGTGGCTAAACTGCTCTGAAGCATCAGAGATCAGGGCGCTTACGAACACACAGGAACTGTCTGGGATTGGGAATTTAAGCACCCTTCCAATGATCCAGCCATAGACGAGATCAAATAGTAATCAGAAATAAAAGTGTTTCTGCAGTGTTGATTAAGTAGCATTGTCAGCTTCCATATACTGAGCTCAAAGCCCAAGTACTTCTGTAATTAATGGCTGAAATGGTTGAATATAGTCTCTGTATTAGTTCCCGGATTGCCTCCAGTCTGTCTTGTCTGTAAATAACACTGGAGTGTACATGCATCTATACACAACTAAATTTTACCTGAGATGCACATGCGCAATTTTCTCTGAGTTCAATGCAAGGCCAAATACAATTTAGTTCAGTGAATAACATGCTTTTATCAGCAGCATGTATATCATCACTACACACGTTGAGAAAAATAAAGTGATTGTTGTCATTTGCCATACTAAAAAGAGAGTCGTCTGGAGTAATATATTTAAACGATGGTATTACTCATTTATGGCCCCCATGTAAATGCTGTTTCATGTTTGCCTTATTAAATATAATAGTATTGCAAGAGTCTTCCTTCTGCTGCTCCAATACCTACATGAAAACGGAACTAAATGAAATTAGAGAGCAATCACTATATGCAGTGTATGGAAACCAAGTTAAACTAGCATGATGTGCCGAACTGTGCCTGAAAGCTTGTCACAACACTGCCAGCTGGGGTTTGTTGCATTCAGTCTGGGATGTGGCCTCAGACACAGGCTAACAATGATGAAGAATTCTTCATTGTGAGGTACCATGAACAACACAGAGGAGGAGCAGAATGCAGCCTGGACTTCTTGACTGTGTTGGGAGTGACTAGAGCAGGCAGGGCAGCATCTTTTTGGCACTCCCATGAAACAAATTTGTCGCGGACCTGCAGAAGAATGTGGCTCTAAATACTGTCCCGCACAAGGCTAGTTTACTGTGGCCCCTGTACTGCAAGCTGAGCTGAACACACTTTGCTGCTGGTTCCCAAAGTGCTTCTGTGGAAGCAGCACGTTAGTTACTTATCCAAGAAGTGCTAGATTTGCCTGGCTACACTTGCCCATTCATATCCAGGGGCTTTGGGCATAGTGCCTCCTATTTGCCAGATGGCTGCTACCGGTTATGAGTCAGTGAAGCCTGTGGCTACCAAATTGAACTCTGCTTCTAGGAGGCTCCTCAGGGGCTTATTCTTGGAAGCAGCCCATCCACCTTTTGTAAAATGACCCCAAAATTAAAAAAAAAAAAATCCATGGGTGTTTCTTTAAGGTAAAACAGGGAAAATAAAATGAAAAATATTAACTTCCTCTTCTTTAAATAATGGTGCATTTCAAGTGGAGTTGTAGAAAAAGCCAAAACTATCTTAAAAATAAAAATTTTGAAGTAATCACTTTGTTGAAGAGATGAGCTAATAAGACAAACGCGCACGCACACACACACACACACACACACACACACCCCTTGCAGATTAGAGGCTTAAAGTTAATTTTTGTCTTTTTAATGCAAATAACATGAAAGCTCAACTTCATAGTACTAGTAAAGCTAAATTTTTAAATTTTTATTTTGGATTACAAAAAGTTGCATGAATCATTTATTTGTCTCCCAGTTTCTCTCAATATCAACATTTTACTACATTGTTTCCCCCTTCTTTCTCATAAATAAATACACATATGTATAAGAACACACATATCCTGGTACCCTCTTCCCCCAAAAGAACACACACAATTTTGGTTGAGCATAAGTTGCAAACATGGCTCTCCTTTACTGTTAAACAGTTCAGTGTATGTTTCCCATTTGCAAAGACATTCTCTTATATAAGCATACTATATTGACTAAAATCAAGAAGCTGATGTTACTACTAATCTGATCATTTCCATCTAAAGGCATAATTAGTATTATTAGTAATTGTCCCAATAATGGCCTTTGTAGCAAGAGAAAATCTAGTACCAACCAGTATATCTGGTTCTTATGTGTCTTTAATGTCTTTTCATCCGAACCAGTTTCGCTGTCTATCTTTGATATTTCATGACTGATATTTTGGAATAGTACAGGCCAGTCATTTGGCAAAGTTTCCTTCATTTTGGGCTTGTCTTAGGTTTCCTTGCTGTTGGATTCAGATTAGGCAGTTTTGACAGGAATGCCACAGAAGCAATGTATCATGTAGGGGGTTATTTAAGGCTCTGCAAATTATTTTGCTTAACATCAAAATTTTATCCACAAGTCATCTGGAAAAGCAGCAAAGCAGATGTATAGACAATTCTTCAGAGAGACATACAATGGGACAATAAGCACATGGAAATACATCAACATAATTGCACCAGGAAAATGCAAATCGAAACCACGAAATCTAAACCATAATGAAGTACCATGCCACATCTCACAGGGTAACTATGTCAAATAGACACACAGTAACAAGTACGAAACTGTGGAGAACTCCTCATACATTGCTGATGAAATGCCAATGGTACAGCCATTGTGCAAAACAACTTGCCAGTTCCTTAAAGTTTAAAGTTACCATTTAACTCAACAATAGCATTCCTAGGAATGTGCCCAAGAGAACTAAAAACATTTTCTCATGTTGTACATGAATGTTCACAGAAGTACTAATCATAAAAATTTAAAGATGAAAATAGCCCAGATGTCCATCGACTTGTGCATAGGCTAAGGAAATATGGCCTATCCACTCAGTGGAATATTAGTCAGCCATTAAAAGGAATGAGGTACTGATATATGATACCTGTTGGATGAGCCTCAAGAAAAAATTACAGCAAGTGAAAGAAGTCAGAAAAGGCCATGTATCGTACAATATCATTTTACCATGTGTCCAGACTAGGCAAAGCCATTGTGACAGAAAGTAGATTAATGTTTGCCATAGGCTGGAGGGGATTAGGGAGCAAATGTTTAATGGTTTTCCTTTGGGGTTAAAAAAATATGAAATTAATGGTAATGATTGCATAACCTTGTAAGTACACTAAAAATCACTAAATCACACCCTCTAAAATGATGGATTATAAGATATGTGAATTGTGTCTTCAGCAAGGAGAAATCACTTACTAGTTTAGCGTTCATTGATGATTCCACTGAATCAGTGCTTATGGCACATGCCAAATGGTGATTTTAATCATCATTAAAATTAGAGACTATTATTTTCACAGCAACATTGAGCAGAGGGAACAGAGATTTCTCGAATCTCCTCTGTCACCACATATGTGTAGCCTTCCCTGTTTATCGACATTCCCCACCGTAGGGGTGTATTGTTTACAATTCGTGAGCCTACATTAACACATCATTATCACCATAGTTTACATCAAGATTCATGCTTAGTGTTCTATATTCCATGGGTTTAAACCAATGTACCATGACATGCATCCAGCATTCTAGCATTGCACAGAGGTGTTTCAGTGTTCCCAAAACGTTCTCTGCAATGATTAAACATAAATACCATTGGAAACTACAGTTAAAACAAAACTTGCCCATCCCCATCTCTCTCTCCTTCACTCCATTTCTCTCTGCCCTTCCTTTCTTCTTTTTGTCTTTCTCTCTTCTCCTCCCTCCCTCTGTCTCCCCTTCCCTTCCTTTGTTCCGACTGTAGCTCACTGTTTCTCTTAATCAAGAGTCATAATTTTGTATTATCATTGTCTAGTTGGCTGCTCAATTTGCTGAGAGTTTGCCCGGCAGGAGCCCTGTAAAGATGTCCTTGTGTCCTTTAGCCATGCCCCTGTCCTTCTTTAAGTCTGTCCTTACTTTGAGTATAACAAGTACTCCCAGGTCATCTTGTACTTCTCCTGCGCCAGCACCGTGATCAGCTATTTTCCACGGAATATTTTCAGTGGAGAATGATATTTAAAAAGCAAGAACTGGGCAATAAATGTATTTCCGGCTTTGCCATTGGTTCCAACCTCCTTCGTCAAATAAACCTAGAAAACACATGTACATACACTTACATACGTAAGCATATATTCCCATAATTTTCACTCACATGTAGATATTGACACACGTTCAGAACCATGTGTTGGAACCCACATCCTTCATTCCCACCCAGTACCACAGAGTTCATTCTGTCTTTATCCTTCTCCGTGTTCATCTTCATTTGCTGGTATTGAGAAACCTGGATCTCATTATTCACCACATATTTCTTTATTTGCTCAGTTTTAGGATTCACAGAAAGTAGTTTCAAAACTGCCAATCCAATACACAATGGAAAGAAGCCTCTTAAGTAGGATACAATATTTGCTTAGTTTTTTTCTCTTTAATCA
Source organism: Cavia porcellus (assembly GCF_034190915.1). Lineage (NCBI taxonomy): Eukaryota > Metazoa > Chordata > Mammalia > Rodentia > Caviidae > Cavia > Cavia porcellus. Next base: position 114,048,118 of record NW_026947486.1, read on the forward strand.
TCCTTTCATTCCATCCTCCAGGATGGTTATGTTATTTACTTGAAATATAGTTTAGTTCATTTTTTCTGTTTGCATTCGCTTGCAAGCTGGTTTTCTCACTTTTATTCATTTCTTTTCTGATTCTGTATCGTTTTTATTCTTTTTTGTTTTTTAAAATAAAAAATAATGATAATAAAATTTATTGTGGTAATACTGTTTAGACAAGCTAGCATGCCTATATCTTGTATTCTGAATAGCTACTTTGAAGACAGCAATACACAATGTATTAATTATTGTAACTCTCCTACTGATCTGTCTTGATTTTCTATTTATTGTTATTTTTACTTATTTCTTCTTTAAAATAAAAAATATTGTGAAGCATTAACATGCTTTCAACTGTCAGAACATTTTCATTTAAAAATATATCCTGGATCTTTCTCTACCTTAATTCATACATATTCAAGCTTGTTTTAATTAAGCAAATCTCTAGTAAGGTAATCTTAAATAGTGTATTGTTTTTACAAGAAAAAGTCATTTTTTAAAATCAAGGTTTATTTCCAAATACTGGAACCTAGGAAACATTTTTAAAACAACAGCAGAGGATTTGAAAGAATCATTAGCATCCAAAAAAGAAACAAAAATAGGAAAATGACTGATGTAATAACTGAATAATTAAGGAAGAGTTTGGAAAACTGCATTTTATTATGTCTGCTTACCAGCAGTGAGGAGCCAAGGTCAGCCTGACCTGATTATTTGTCTAAAGGGTTATGTCGAATAATCACTTTTTTTTTTTTAACTGAATACCTATTTTGTGCCAAATGCTATTTAGGACATAAAAGAAGCATGAGATTCAGCCGCTGACCTTAAAGAACATCAGATGAAATTGGAGAAATAAGTCAAACATGTAAAAAGAGAAAATCAAATCTTTCAGAGTTGAGAAGAATACAGGCAGTCTTCCAGGGGATTAGATAATTAATTGACTAATGGTCTGTCCCAGCTTCCGAGGAGGGCAGAAGATTTGCTCTGAGATTCTGAAGAGAAGGGCTGTGAGATGTGGGCCAAGCAGGGGTTGTCTGAGGACCAGCTGGGATTTGAATGGGCCTCGGTGAAAGGAACTAGGGGCAGTAACTGTTGCAGAAGCTGGGAGAGCACATAGGTACAATGGGTTCCTGCCAAACCGCACCATTTAGCACAGTGGCAAGTAGTATGCTCTTAGTAAACTCTCCTTGCTCATTGTTCAGAAGCCCAAAAGTAAGAAAGTGTGACACAGCATTTCAGAAGAGTGCATAAGCAAGTCTGATTTCTTGGACTCTTGACATACGTGTTGAGATCACATCGTGGAGGAAGCAGTAGAGCACTGTTTATACCAGATTAACTGTACACTGCGCAGCGTCATAGGTGTTTACCTACACTAATCCATGAACCTTGTTTCTGATCTCACAGCATAGCTACTAGGGTCATCCTAACTTCAGAATGAGGGTACACTGAGGCACAGAGCTATCAAGTAATTGGCCCTCAGCCACACAGCTTAAGTAACTTGCTGACAGTCACACAGAAACCAGAATGTCATATTAAGGTGTTTGAAGTATGCTTTGTAAGTAAAGGGAAGGTTTTAAAATTGCATGTGTATTTACAAAGCTTTGTTTCTATTTTATCTTTTTTTGTTGTTTTTTCTTTATCTTTCCTTTCTTTCTCCCTTCTTCCACTCTAGTTCCTTTTTCCTTTTGAATAATTCTTCCCATTTCACAGTATCTACTGTACATTTTGATCCTTATTTACTCTTAATTTCTCACAACAGGGAGACAATGCCATAATCACACATGTATGTCCGATTTGTTTCATTTAAAAGTATGGTCTTAAGTTGCATCTATTGACCTAGAAATGCTACAAATTCATCTTTCTTTATGGCAGAGTAGTACTCCATTCTAAAAAATACACATTTCCTTATCCATTCTTTGGTTGACGAGCATTTGGGTCGTTTCCAAGGCTGAGCTAGTACAAACTGTGCTAGTATAAATGTGGGTGTGCATGCCTCATCTCATTAGGACGCTTTTAATTCTTTTGAGAAGATAGCAAGAAGAGGCACAGCTGAGTCAAATGTAAGCTCAAGCTTTAGTGTTTCAAGGAATCTCCTTGCTGATTTCCACAGTGGCTGCGCCAGGCTACACTCCCACCAACAGTGGGGAAGGGTTCCTTTTTCCCCGAAGCCTCACCAGCATTTGTTATTAGTTGATTTCCTGATGATAGCTATTTTTTTGGAGAAAAAAAGAGGAATCAAAATATATCACGTATGAGTACAAATTCCCTAGAATAAATATGATCATTATGTATGCCTAAAATGTATCAATAAACAATTTAAAAATAAGTTGTATGCACACCTGTGAAGAAAGTTATTTTTATACACCTGCTCCAGTTAAGTAGTTACTCAAGCAGCCTCTGCTATTAGATGTAGAGAAGAGGGCAAGAGAGAAGGCTCTAACAGTTCTCTCCTCCTGTATGATGTATGATACTGCATCGGAGGATGTGCCTCATTGGAATAAAGTTACAACTGTGCACATATCAAGAATTGAATTTTGGCAGACACACGCTTTGATGATGTGTATTAGTGGAGACTATTTGTCATACTTGAAAGAATGTTATTTTTTTAAAAAGGTTTTCTAAACATGTTTGCTGAGGGCTCACTGAGGGTGAAGTTGTATAAATATCCCTTCACGTTGTAATGTAAGTAGCAGCTCAGTGAATACACAACATTAAACACCCATGAATTACAGAGTTCTATGGCTATGCAGAGCTTCATTACCTCACTTCCAGGAGACAGTAATGGCATGGAAGTGGGGAATTAGTGGAATTAGCAGTGTTTAAATTAGCAGAAGATAATCTGAGCCACACCATGATAGAAACACTTCTTATGCTTTTAGAGCTTGAGGAGATTACTATGCCACATGTGTTCATGGTAGGTGACGTTGCCTTTCTTTCCTCTCATAAGCATACCTTAGTACAACAGGGTATTAGCCAAACTGTTGAACTATAGTGCTAAGTAGTGGTTTAGTAAACCTATGAAAATACTCCTGAATCTGAGCTCTGTCAGGCTTCAAATTAAACCAATATATACCTGGTTCATCTTTCTAGTGCAGTTTAAATATTTGAAACAGAGAATTCTTCACTGTTTGGAGAGTGGGACAGATAGTGGACTAATAAGAGATACTCTTCTGAATATTTTTACGCATATCACTAGTGAGCAAACTACTTTTGATTGCCTATATTATCATTGGGATTATGGACAATTTAATCATTGAATTCCTGACATACAGAGCAGGCAGTGATTCTTCTCGGGTCCACTCTTTCAAACTAGCCATTGGATCAAATGACTTGGAGATGGTGAATTACTGTACTGTCCAAGGTCACAATACAGCCCTTTTTCTATCTTCCTTTTTTCTCTCTTTCTCTGCTTCAGTTATTTTTCTTCCAACAAGCACTTACCTACTGTGCATCTTCTAAGTCGAGACTCATTCTTGGCACGGAAGTCCTTGCAGTGTGTATGGGATCTAAGTTTTCCTTGCCTTCATAAGCACAGCCTGGTACTTCTAATGCTTGTCTCTAGCCTAGAGGGTGTGCACTAGGCCATTGCCCTGCTAAGGATTCCCCGGTGGAGCCCATCTCCAAGGCAAAGTGGTTTCCGCATTAAACAAATGCAGTTGCAACATTATGCATCGAGCGTTTTGCATATTTCAGGGGATATGTTCAGGAAGGGTTATTAGTTGTACCTTGATGCTTGCAGTGTTTCCAAACCCAGAAAGGACTCACTACTCAAAAACTGAATGAGCAGTGGGGAATTACTTTTAAATATATTACTCATGATGAAAAAGCATGCATTTTAGTGCATGAATATTTTATTAAGCAAAGTACCTGTGACTAGCTTTCGAATTTTATAATATCCAGCATAAAATATGTAATAAATTTCATAATTGGAAAAAGAAAAGTGATTACAAAAACATGGTTTTAAGGGGCTAATAACTCATGGCAAGAGCACACCAACGCGTAACTGCCGGAGCAAGCATTAGAGTATTGTATCTTGAAAAAGGCTGGCAGCGAAAGTTGGAGTTGAGCCCTTAAAAGGGAGCATCATATTAAAGTTACCTTTATCTCTTTACCAAAGGGAAAAGGCCACAGATTGAAAAGTGGATGAACTGGACTCTGCATATTTGCCTTGTCCTAAATACCTTTGGAAATGGGACAGGTAGAATCAAGCATACTGAGCATTTGCATCAAAAGAAGAGTTTATTGCCTTGGAAATGTATTTGTTTTTCATGCCTGCTTAGATAGCTACTCCTTGTTTTCCTAGGCGTTAGTCCTGTCCACAAGTGTTCACATCTTACAATTTCCCGGACACCAAGTGTACATGTTTTGCATAGTAGGTGTCCCATGTAGGTTTGACGAGTGCGTTGACTTTGTAGGAGTTTCTAGTTCCTCCAAAACGCCGTCCCCTGATCTGCTTTCCATGGAGCAGCAATGTACTTTTTGCCCTAGTGGCTTCATTCATCCTGAGAATGGTCCTTCTGATGATATTGGTTGATTTTTACCAGAAAGAAAATCCTCTGCTTCTTTCCTTTCTCCAGCATGGGTCTGCACACATCATATATACTCTCAGTGACACACACAGGGCAACGCCTCCCAAGTGCAGGAAATGTCACAGTTAAGTTCGAAGCAGCCATCCTTGTTCCTAGGTGTAAAATGTGGACATTTCTGATACAATTTCATCAGGCAGCTGAAGTCACTCCTTGAAACCACGGTGGTGTCAGGAGCACCGCTGCCTTTAAGGGTCTCTCACAGGACTGGCAGAGGTGGTGTTGGTGTCACAGTTGCAACCTCAGCAGGTCTTCACTTGCTTGGCCCTCTGACCAACCCGAGAGAAGCTATTTGTGGTGGGGAGAGAAGGGTTTGACTGGGATGCATGAAGGTACTGTGGTTTTTTCATAAGATACTAGTGAGCTGGTAGAATTCTTTTGTGATTCAACTTGCAGAAATACTCATAAAAAATGTTTCCTCAAAGCCAATCAGTTCGTGTTCCCATTTTTAAGCGAATCAAAATTTGGGTGTCAACTCTTTAGCATGCTTTCTTCCCCCTGTGAAAAGTTGTGCTTTCAATAAAGGCTGATGCAACAAAAATTATATGATTCCTTTCCAGGCTTATCTGTCATGAAGTTTTTGAGAGAGCTTGTGTGAGGATAGGATACAGTTGCAAGAACCCCAAGTCTGTGCATCAAGGCTGAGTCAGCATTTGAATTTGCAGGAATGTGACAACACACTCAGATTTCAGTTCTCCCTGCTCACTGCGGGTGTCAGATGAGTTGCTATGTGTAATTGAGTCAAAGAAACAGAAACTGTGCCACGGATTCCAAGTACATGGCTAATTACAAGCTGAAGTAGGTTGGCGTTCACAGCAGGAGGGTTAGAAAAGCACGCCAGTCACATCTCACATCTCAGGTCTGTTGGTACAGCGACAAGACAGTCAACATGACAGACTTCGAGAACTTTCCTCTTTCAAAATGGAGTTAAGGTGGTGCATAGAGGTAAAGAGAAGCATCTAGTGGTGTCGATGTGACTTAAAATTTGCTGGCACTGACACCATGGGCATTCATTGTGGCAGGGTTGATGATGAGAATTTAAAAAGCCACTCTGAACAGCAGCACCCTTCGCACTCCGATAGAGTAGGCTCTGGCCTCAGAGCAGCAAATTCATTAATATCCGTCCCCAAAGGGCGACTGCACATGGTGCTCAGAATAAGAATCCTGAACTTCCAGGGGCCATGCTGCTTTCCAGGGTCGGGAAAACACTGCAGTGCCCAGCTTGGAATCACCTGGTGGGTGTGTGGGGCGAGAAGGAAAGCGATGACTTTGCATGCTGGCATGCAAGGAGATAGGGAACACGGTTTTAACAGCGTTCCTTGCGGTCCCCAATGCATGAGGACCCTCCGTGTTGCTGTGTAACCCAGGCAGCTGCTGACAGGTAGGCCTACACACAGCCTGGAAGGGTAGTGTTTCCCATGCAGTGTGTCACCCAAATGGCTCTAGGATATGCGTTTCTTTCCCAGGAAAATCTCACCAGCCCTATACAAAGAGGCACTTGTCTGCCAGCCTAAAGTATTATACTAAGTAGCAATCCTGTTACCCCAAATATATCGCAGGAAAGCAAACTGTGAAAAAATACCAATGTAAATAGTACAGCTGTACAGCAGGTACTAGGCGGGGGAATAAGTCAGTTGTGCTTCATTTGTGTTACTGTAAACTGGAAAGGCCACATTATAGATGAAACCCACTTAAACATGGAAGGAGGTGAATCAGTACAATACCGCAGCATTAGTACCTTCCTGTAAAACCGAAACCCTATTGTTCAGTGAATCGGGCATTGAGGCCATCACTCAGCAGCCCTCCGTGTTAAGACCCTGTTCCAGAACATGAGTGTAGTTCCCCCTTAAGATGTGCATCTGCTAATCATTACCGCCAAACCTGCAGTCGGAAAGACATTAAAACATACTGTCTTCCACAGAGAGCAGAGCTGGCCCCGTGAACACAGAGCTATTCTTGGATTTTCTGGCTGCCCGAAGAGCAAGGATAGCCATTGGCTATTAGAAAGCCAAAGAAGAAAAATCCATCAATACGCAATTAGCCCTTCTCTTTTGTCTAAAGATCATATTGATCAAAGGGACCTACCAGGGCGCACTGCCTCCACTTTCTGTGCAACATCTTGCCCTTGCTAGTGAGTGAGCACCTACTAGGCCTTGCTTCTGGTGGTTTACTAAGAGCTTTTTGGTACGCTTTGGTTTCTGCATGCTTTTAGAGCCTCTCTGTCTCTCTGTCTCTCTGTCTCTCTCTCTCTCTGTCTCTCTCTCTCTCTCTCTCTCTCTCTCTTTCTCTCTCTCTTTGCCTCTGTCTCTCTCTCTTCCTCCTCCTCCTCCTCCTCCTTTTTCTCTCTACCTGCCTTCTCTCTTTCTTCTTGATTTCTGGAGCACTTGAGACATTGGTAGTTCACCAGGAGATGCATACCCTCCTCTTCAGAGTCTTTGCTGGGAAGAGGGAGTAAACCCTAGTGTTGTCTTAATCAAGGCCTCAGTGAATCACACAGTGTGGGAGAAGGTGTTTGGTGATACTCTCATGGTTCTAAAACATCCTCATATACCTTTCTAGAAGAACAACAAGAACAAGGTAGAAAGGAGGTCAGGGGTTGTTAATTTCCAAAATAACAGATTTCCATGTGTATTTATTTTCTTAGGGAAATGTTTCCTACTCTCAATATCCCAGTAAAATGGGTGCTTTTCATTATGGTTTCATAGAGGAGGAAATGTAGGGAAGCAAAGGGGTCATATGTACAGAATAATGGGAGTGTAACGCAGAATGCCATATATGCAATCCTTTGGGCTTTTGTCCATTCAGAAATACTTATATGTAGCAATTTGATAAGGCTGAGGGTGTGAGTACAGATTTTTGCTTGACTACTGTGCCCAACTTTTCTTGGAAGCATGAGGTAGTTTTTGTTTCTGTTCAAATTACTTCTGATGCTGCCTGCATATTATGGACAGTGTCTGTATAAGTGAAGTTGTTGCTCATTGAGATATTTACAGTCTTCATCCAGAAGCGTTTGGCATAACTTTGGTTTTCCTCTTGAGTGTATTGCTCTTGCTGTGCTGCTAGCACTGGTAGTGCCATCAAAAGACAATTTGGTATTTAAGGTCTATCGTCATACACAAGTCATTGGAAATTGGTGGGAGACACAGATCATCATAAATATCTTATGTCAGATTTCCTGGATAGTATTTGAAGAGAAGAACATTTGACTGTATATGTTAGTTCCCTGGTTTCAGTTCTAGGGCCAAGAGTTATAGAGTTCTGGACACAAGAAACCTGGGTTATAGGCCTAGCTCACTACTGATTAGTTCTGAGGTTTGAATTTAATCAGTTTACAAAAGCCTCAGTTTCTCACTCACCTCTCTCTTCCTCCCTCCCTTTCTCTCCCTCTCCCTCTCGCTCTCCGTCTCTGGAGTGGGACTAATAATCATTTCTTCCCTGCTCTTGTCACTGATGATCAAACAAAATACTGTATCAGTGCTTTAAATACCAAACTGTACTATGCACATGCTGGTTATTCTTGTGGCTTGTGTATTATTATCTAAATCCTTTATTTAATAGTTCCCAGCCACGATCCACTCTTTCAAGGCATGGGCTGGCTTTATTGCGTCATTAGCGAAGAAATTTCCTTTTCGAAGAAGGCTGAGATTACATTTCGTGAAATGTTGCCTCCCATAGAAGTGACCACTTTCAAGTACTAATTTTACATGCTCTTAAGCATTTGGCAAATGAAGTGGAACACTTTCTTAAAGGCATTTTTCCTCTCAGAAGATCATTTCAAAACACGGATATATCATTTCTCATCAGAGCAAGAATGTGTACTGTTTTCAATAGGATTTCTTTGTGTTTTCATTCAAAATGCAGCTCACTCACTTCCTGCTCCTGTCGAAGGAAAATGCTCACATTGCCAAATTTTCTCATTAGCTTCGCTTAAGACAGACTCCTGTGTCACAGTTGATGGAGCCTTTATGAGCTTTTTAGCCAAATGACTGATGTTTGCCTCGTTATGTCAGATCTGAGGGCACTCCTGGCATCTCTCTTTATTCTCTGTCTAACACCATCAATCGAACAGCTGCCATGCACCCATGATCAGGCTGATTATGAAAATGTGCTCAGGAGCCTGACGATGCCAATTGTCTTTTATCTGAAGAGGCCAATAGGCGCTGGTGAGAGCTTATATTTTTGCAAATAGATTTTGTTCTAGGATTGGCAGGCAAGAATTGCCCAAGCCAAGTCCATGGAAGCTAGGTATAGGTCATGCAAATGAACTCTGGGTTATTATGGAAGAACTTTCTAGAAGAATTGGCTTTAACCATTTAAATTCTTTCCCATTTACCCTCTAGAAGATTCTTTTGGCCTTTTCATTTTTGCTTTCAAGTCCTAAACAAGATCATTTTTCTCAGGACCATGGGAGGAAGCCTTTATGAAGACAAGGCTTCCTTTTATACTATACCCAAATGCACTTTTAATAAAATGAAGATGAGCACTTATTTATAGAGTGCATAAAATTTCAGCTGTGTCTTCACAAAGTTTTGCTGCATATGTGATGGCAGCATTTACATACTACCAAAGGCAAAAGTGATCTTTGAGGTTGTCTTGCTCTGGGGCTGCTGTTGGCCTGCTGGGATGGGCTGTAAGTGATAAGGCTGGGCTTCCTTGGCCCACTGGCTTGTTCCTGTGAGCCTGCTGGATGGGAGAGGCACTGTGGTGTGTGGTCTCTGAACAGAGCTCCCCCTTTGGGCTCCATGAGATGTTAGCTCTTAGCTTTGGTCTCCTCCACTCCATGTGCTCTCAAATGAGTATGGGCAGGATGACCTATCCCCGAAAGCTCTAACATCGAAGTAGACTTTTCCTCTCCAAGACTTTACATTTGCCCCTAAGGAGCCACGTGGCTTCCCACTGCCACTCGTGTTCAACCATGCTTTGTGTCATGGGGGGAGGGCTTGGAAAACTAGAAGCCTAAATTATTTAGATCAGAACCTCAGGTTGTCCTCCAGAGCTTGCAACAGATTGTTCTGTTGATCCTGCAGGCTGACCACACGGAAGGACCTTCCCGTAGACTCAGGAAACTGTGGTGAGATCCTAGCTGGGACCTGACTTGCTCATTTGTGATAAGCAACTAGTGTTTGAAACCAGTGAGTTCTTTTGGTGGCTGAAGAAGTGGGTGGATGGGGGAGCCGTTTTATGTCTGTTTAACACCTCTTCTAGCTAGCACACCATGATTTCACTGCTTGCTACTGACAAGGAATCTAGAATATGGGAAAGAAAGAAAACATGTTGCCGAAGGCTGAAATTGGGAGTTAGAGAGGAAGTAAGTATAAAAAAAAAATCTTAAGTCTGCAACCCTAGCCTGGCATTGCAATCACCTAGGGAACTTTGAAAACAACCAAGTCTAGAATCTATACTCAAGCATTTAAGTCGAATAGCTCAGGTAGACCTCAGCGCAGGTCTACATTCAAAGCCCCCCCCCCCCATTCCAGCAGGCCTTCTTCAGCCAAGGATGGAAACCACTGACAAACTGGAATTATTTACCCAGGTCCTACAAATAATGTGGAACCCAGACTCTCACCCTGGCAATGATAACTCTGAACCCAAGTTCTTCACCAAGGGTTAGAAGATATAGCTGATCACCACAGAAGAATTTCTGTGTGGGAGATATAGCTCAGCAGCACATCACCTGCCTGGCAAGCACAAGCTTGTGAGTTTGATTCCAGGTACAAAAGAAGAAGAAAAAGAAGATAGGAATTAATTGAGTTAATATATGTCCAAATGCTGTGTAAACTATGTATGAACTTTAAAAAAAAAAAAAAAAAAAACCTATGCGTGAATTTTCACATGGGAGTTTTTAAAAATTGGTCATGGTAGTTAGTGCTAAGAAGCAGCTGGGCATTTAATCTTAAGAAATGTCAACTCCTCCTGAGGGGCTGCAGACATGCAGGGAGGGGCAATGCTGCATGTTCCTGGGCTGGTGAGCCTGGATTAGAATTACAGTACAGCACTTTGAACTGCTTAGACTGAGTCAGTCTAGATTACTTGGGTCTGGGATCAATTCAGAAATACATTTGGAATGCCCTCCTCAGGACCTCCTTACCTTGTGCTTATATCTATTACATTTCAGATTTTTTCCTCAGTTTATGGAGCTGTGTAACATAATTGGTGTGTGTGTGTGTGTGTGTGTGTGTGTGTGTGTGCGCGCGCGTGCACGCACGCACATGTGTGCTTTGAGAGAGACATAATTGTCATGTTTGAATTAGTTGCTTTGACATTTTTCATTGGTGTATTTATCAGATGCATCTAATTTTGCTTTCCCCTTTAAACCATACCAAAGCTGCAATAAAGGGACTTTTTTAAAAAAGGAATGAACCCAAAAGGACTGGGAATATGGGAGAGGATATAAAGTTTTGAAAGCTGGAATACATTTGGAAAAATGGAAACTGATGTAGCAGATCTGGAAGTCCAAGTCTTAAACCAACAATGGCAAAAGCTGAGAATCAATCCAGTTCCCATTGCAGAACCTTCAGAAGGTCCAGGAATTCAGACTACCATGCATCCCTTAAGTGAGAGTGAAGAAGATCTAAAATACAGAGGACTGGTGGAAAGCTGTGAAGGAGAGGCTGATCCTCCCTCCCTTGCACAATCTTCTGTTTCCCGACTTGTGCAGAAAATTGGAGCTTTATTGTCTGGAGAGGGTGAAACAGAAGGTTCCTGTCTAGGAGTACCTTCCTGGAAGCAGGGACAGTAACCTGACACATGCAGATATCACCAGTCAGAATACTGGCAGAGAGGAGCCTGGGATATGGCTCAGCAGCACAAGCACTTGCCTGGCAAGCATGATCCCTGGTTCAAAAAAAAAAGTATTAGAATACTGGCAGTGAGAGCTCATGGTGACACTCCTGGAAAAGGGAGGAAAGAGATTACTGAAGTCTCCAGAGAGAGGAGAGGAAAAGAGGAGGAGAGGAGGGAGGGACAGAGTGACAGAGAGTGAAAAGGAGTCATGCAGAACGGTATGACTTTGGACTCTACATCCAAACTGAAAGCCAGAAGACCATTGTAAAGGAAGACAATTTCCACCCTAAGTTTTCTACTGAAGTAAATTATCAGTCAAGTAGGACAGAATGAAGACATTCTCAAATACTCATGATCTCAAAAGAATTTAGTCCCAATCAGTTCCTTCGAAGTAATCCACAGGAGGATGTATTAGTTTGCCAAATGAAAGAATAGAATGAAGAAGAGGATGGTGTCTATGTGGGAGCCAGGTGCTCCAGCGTAGTGGAGGGACAAAGGAAATCCACAGGATGATGGCAAAGGCAGTCCAAGTTTTAAAGGGCAACCAATCAAGGTAAGAGCAGGTCAAAAAGCTCCAAAGGAAATTCTTGAAGAAAATGGAACTGATAGCTGATGTGAGTGCATATATTGCAGTAGTCATAAAACTGAGTTTGATGTTGCATTTGTGGTAAGTGCCTAGAAAATAGACCAAACAATAATAAGAGGCACTTTGTTGAACTTCCAAAAGTGGTTGAGGAAAGGCAAATTATAGCTTGCTACTTGGCCTATCTCTGAATACCATATATAATGAAAATAATGTGAAATAAAGATTGATTTAGCTGAGCTATTGACTTCTTTATTGGGAAGACAGAGGGAAAGGAAGCATTTCGATATATATTGAAGGGAAGGGAAGCAAGAAGGCTCAGTGTTCATCTTCTGTAAATGGAAGCAGATTATACCTAACACTGGAAAACCAAGCAACTGAAATTCAGTTCCAGAGAGAGACTCCAAACCCTAAAGACTTAACTAATGAAACATGTCAAGCAGGGAGCAGTTGTGGGTGCGGTGCAGGGCAGTAGCCTGCTAGTTTTCTTAAGGCCGCTTTTGAGGCTAGTTGACTCTTGGAAGCATCACGTGTGGACATTAATTTAAGAAAACTGCAAGTATCTACTGATCCCTTTTGCAGGTACAACAATGAAAATTCCCCTGAGACAGAAGAGGAACAAAGTAGCAAAAGGGACACCTACTAAGCAGCTGACAGGTGCAGAATAAAGCAGCTCACCAGTAGAGAGGCCAAGCCTTCATCAAAATTTAATTCTGAAGGAAAAACAATCTCACACCAAAGACATGGGCTACAGTGCATCTCCGGAAAAGAGAGCTCTGTCCCCCACCACTTCACAGCCACTTGTGCATGGGAGCCCAGGAGCCTGCGAAGTTGCACAAAGACTCCGTAGTCCAGCTAGGTCTCTCCTCTCAATTGCTCGCAAATCCAGTGGAGCTGACCCAAGTACAATGGGCACTTGAGATGCAGCCTGAAAAGAGCATCAAATGGGACTACCGTGTTCCCACCTCTGCTGTCTATAGGAATCCGGATTTCTCTGAATCTTGCATGAACCTCGCACTTCAGTACTTCAGCTCGCTCAATTAGGCCAGGCGGTGATAGGCTGTACACTAGTGCAGATCCTAAAACCAGTTAGCAGGGCTTAATGAAATCCAAGCATTCGATGCACAGGAAAATCATATTAACAGATATTTGTAGCCATTTACTTAATTGAAGTGACTAAATGGTTTAACCGGGAGAATATTGGCAATGGTTCTTACTGTTCTCACTTCCTTTTGTATTGCTGCGTGATAAAATCTGGGGAGACCACTGCATGTATTGACTGACTCCTCGGGGAACGTGGTACATCCTGCAATAATAAAAACTCCTCGATAAGCTCTCAGCACTAGTAATGAATGACTCAGAGCCCCATGTTGACACTCCTGTTTGTTACCGGTTGTGACCCAGGAGCTAGGACAGCTGGACTCCATACAGCAAAGGATAGGACATTGAGTGTGGCAGGTGAGGGTGACTGACTCACCCTGTTTTCTGCGGTGAGGCTACACTTAGTTGATTTGAATCCTCAGTAGGATTTACTGGGAATCTCTGTTTGCAGGGTGTTGTAACAAAGACGAGCACTTTTAGGCTGAAAACAGCTTGCTCGCATTTAAAATCTCAAGCTCTGTTGCTTTTGTGTGTGGTCCGAGGTGGACAAAGACTGGGGTGAGGTCGTGGCCGAGAGCACCGTGAGTTGGTCAGGCACTTCATTCTTGGAACCAGGTAAAATCAGCACAGGAGCCCTTAATCTCATGTTGTTCTACGGTATTATTAAGTGAATACATTTTTCATGGCCCACCTGCTAGTGTAACTAATTAACAGCCATTCTCATTAATTACATTGATCAGGATCATAAAATAATTTCAAATTGCTGAACATGATCAGCAGGAGTAAAATGGTTTCGCTTTAATCCCTTAATGATTTTTTCATGATTAATCAAACAAAATATATGTAGTTATTTGATCCACTTTTTTCATCTTGGAACTGCAACTCAGGGCAATTATAGTGAACATAAAGTTGATGCAAACAGAACTATATTTCATGCAGCAGCTAATTAAGCAATAAGGCACAATAGGGCGGGGGACATGATTATCACAAGATCATCACCCCCCTGAGGAGTCACAAAGCAAAAGGTACAGTTGAGTACCTCTGCTCCCACAGGGCTGTGATTACCTTCGAATAACCACGCATCCTGCTGGCGCCTTATTGCTAATCGGAAACTCTTTCCAATTCACATAAAAATGAATGGAGGAAAAATGACTTTGATCATAGGAAACGGCTCGCACAGTATACAGATTTCATCTATTAATAGTGACAACTTTAATGTGTGCTTTAGAAGGTTAAATAATCAATCACGCTGTTCCCACATTATCTATGGGTGTTGGGGGGATTTGAAATGGATTGTTTACAGTCAGAGGAGAGCGTGCACCTCGTGGTGTGGGTGTGTCAAATGTCTTCAAATACTCATGCTTTAGTAATTAAGTTTTGATCTAATTGGCAAGTACTTTCTTTTAAGGTAGTAGACATTTCTTGAATTAAATCATCAAAGAATAGCAGGGCAACTTGTTTTCTTTTTTAATTTATTCCTACAGGTTCATACTACATAATGAGCACTTTCCTCTCCTCCTCCTCCCTCCATCTCCATTCCCTTCCCATTTGCGAAGGATCTAGCTCTTCTTTTTCTTCAAAATCTAAGAAAGACAAAAATATATACATATATATTTGCTAGCTTTCAGCAATGATCTCCGATTTTTGCCACCTCTGAAATGCTCCCTCTAGCCTCCAGCCAGCTACAGAAATGACAGAAGGGCTACTCGGCCACTTAAACGGAGGAAATGGTTCTGGCTCTATTAGAAACATGATTCCTCCCCCTTTCTTCCAAAGGAAAAAAGGATAAACAAAATCAAAAAACCACACAAATGAAAACAAAATAAAATGAGCCTCGACGTTGTCTAGGCCATCTGGAAGAGTGAGAGGCCCTGCTCCTGGGGGGGGGGGGTGCTGGTCCACCAGCACGTGAATTCTCTTAAGGTCCCCAGCGCAGTGCATGTGGGGGGAGTCCTGCCTTCATGCTGAACACCTGACCCAGGCACTTCCTCCTTTAGGAACTGTGGCAGGGTTAGGGCAGGGATCAAACACACCAAACAGTAAAATAAACCAAAAGTCCGCCACTCTTACTGGCAAGTTTTAAACGATAAAGATTTTAGGTAAAACCTAATGATTGACAAACTTACCCTCTGGCATAGAGTTTACATTTGCTGCCCAGTGATTTCCTTTCTCATCAGCTGTGTATAAAGAGATACTCTCTGGACTTTAATGGTTAGAGGACATAAACTTCCTTTTGTACTATTCAAGATCACTGTCTTTATCTGAGTTAGGCTGAAAATAATCACATTTATTTCATTTCCTATTCTTTCCTTTCTGGCTAAAGTAACTACAGCTTTCTCGACAATGTTTAGATGTCTAAATGTTTCCATATTTTAACTCTAGAAGAGTAACATGGTAGTTAAATCATTGTTGATTCTTGAAAATGTTCATCCAAATTTTCCCAGGTTATTTCACAATGAGGATGTTTAGCGTCTGTGGATTTCCTGAAGGAAATGTAGTCGTGTACTTTTTGTGACCCTGTGAAATGAAGATAAATTGTGTCCTGTGCAGGATACATTACTGACTTTATGACATGCATAAATTGACAATTGAGTGCATCCTTTCCATAAAAGCATCCTTCGATTTTTCATATTGTGTTTTGAAGGTAACTTTGTTAACAGTGTGATGTGCTGAAATGCATGAATAGGGAAAGCAACTGGACACCAGACCCGGGATTTTGCCTTCATGTGTTGGTAAGTGCTGGTCACGTAAAGGAGAATCTCACTTTAACCCAGTTATATATTCAGATCAAGCCATGAAGCTTGATCCAGTCAAACCATTTGGCTCAATTTGGCTCTGCTTGATGCAAGGTTTTCTACCATACTTTTTGCTCAGAGTTAATAATGAACAAGACTTAACTGAGAAACAAAATTGGCACAAGACCCTGGCAATCAGTGTGATCTTGAAACATTGGCTTTATAGTGAGTCTACTGGTCTCGCTGGCTTATCTCGGGTTCACAGCAGCACTCAGGCTTACATTATGTATCACGGAGAGGAAATGTCAGTTATTAATGTAAGTAGCATAGGTGTGAATTGTAAAAGGGCTTTTAAAGTGCCAAAAGATGAAAAAGGAAATTAAATGTGGTTATTTATGATGCAGCTTTAGAAATACTTAGATTTCTTCTTGGGACACCTGGCGTTTAGGTTTTAAATCATTTTCAGGCTTCAAACTTGCAAAATTCAGGTAAAAAATAATAAAAGTATCTTCCCCTGTGAGCATCTAAGTACATATGGGTGTTTGACCACGACCCCCTCCCCGAAGCAATCAACCATTACAACTTCAGTCTTCGCTGAAATGTCACTGTATCTGATGAGCTGAAATGATGATAGCTGAAACTTAATTGGCCAATGGAGGACATTGGAAAAGCTCTGATGCTTGGGATGAGTTAAGTTTTGGTTTTAATTCTTGTGACTCACCCACACCGGTAGAGATTATCTGGAGCAGGGATAGTGAACCTTTTAGACCTTTCAGTGATACAGAGTCCACTGCAGCATGCCACTGACCCAGAGAAACTTCTGTATCTGTGAACATTGTGGGTGAGGCTAAGCACTTATTCGGACCTGAGCAGAACTCAGTAAGTCTTTAGATAGATAGCCCACATGGTATCAATGAAGCACCATTTAGTAATTGCTCATTGGCCCAAACAAGTGAAGGGACAGCTTGGCTAGACAGATGGAAAGGGCTGCTGTAAGAAGGGATCAGAAAAAGCATTGCTCCTCCACCGGCCTAAATCCACTAAGCTGATGTTATTATTAGTGATAAGGAGCAGTGCCCAGAAGAAAATCTCTTTCTCTGCAAATGTCATTTAAATAGGACTCTGATATTTTCTGGTCAAGTCGGCGGGCTCTAGTCAAATAGTGAGTACCTTATTTGTAAATGCAAGAGGCAAAGAAAAGCTTCAGTTCAGCAGTTCTTAGGATGGCAGCTTACCAGTATTGATTAATCGTTCAGTAGTGGCAGCTGCTTCTTTATTAAATGTGCAGCTCGCCATACAAA
This sequence comes from Cavia porcellus, assembly GCF_034190915.1. NCBI lineage: Eukaryota > Metazoa > Chordata > Mammalia > Rodentia > Caviidae > Cavia > Cavia porcellus. The sequence goes on from NW_026947486.1 coordinate 114,065,225, forward strand.
AGATATCAGGTGTAGGAAGTGTTTGTTGACAATTCACCTTTTCACACAATGCAGAGCCGACTCTTGCATGGTTTTCCAGTGCTATTCCCAGGAATTCACCTCTTTCCCTATCCGGATGTCTGTAGCCCTCAAACTTTCTTCCAACTCTTCAAGGGTCAGTTATCAAGGTGAGGCTGCACCTGTCACATGGCAACTGCACCATTTGAAACAGTAAAACTTTTTAGCATATTTTAAGCCTTTCTCTCTCTCCACCACCCTCTGGTCATTGTTTAGCTATGTGGGAAGATCTTGTTACTTAAGTACTAGTTGTAATTACAGATGCAGTGCTTATATTGCTAATGAGTCATATTCTGAGAATGGCGAAGCTACTTCTGGCCTCGGTAATGAGGCGTCTTACAAACTGAAAGAACTCTTTGAGACCACTAAGGGGTACTGATTAGCAAATTACCTGCTCTGCATTTTGAAATTGCCCCCAGTGAAGGTCCAAGGCTTTTTGAAGTTTCCACACCATCAGAAGGAAGTTTGTTCTTTTGGTGACTGTAGACTATATGTAAATTTTCAAAGGGCTTGGCACCTCTGGTGTACCTTTAAGAAACAAAAATCCAATAAAGAAAGCTTTCTCCCTATTTCTCATGCTTCAAGATAAATTTTGAGGTCATCTTCCCGTAGTGTTCTCTAGCTTGTCAAATTTTCCCTTGACGTGTAACTTTTGTGACACTTCCTTGGCACTCAGCATATGTATGTGCATGTATTATAGGCATCTCTTTTCACCCTTACTCAAGAGAGCAGGAAGTTCTTCAGGCAATGACATAGGCTCTTGCCACCCATGCATTCTGAATTTTCAAGAACACTTTACAAGGCTTTATTTAAGGGCCACAAACCATCAAAATGCATTATAGATTTCAGTATTTCAGTGTGCCAGTGACAAACTGTACATGCTCCTTTTTGAAAGCTAAATGAGATATTTTGTTAGACCCCGTATCTCCATTATTGGGACAGAAAGTATGGCCACTAAAGAAATTATTCATTGCTCCTTCAACAAAGTTTTATGTAGTAACTACTCTGTGCTACATGTTCCAGGTCCTCGAACACACAGCAGATAGCAAGCAGTCTCCCTGCTCTGATTTAAAGAGTGTGGGCTGCTGTGTTGGGGTGCAGTGATGAAGTAGAGGCCTCACCTTTGACAGGGAAAAACCTTTCAGCCGAGAGGATGTCTAAACAGACACCTACAGGAAGAGCCTGAAAGAAATCATTCCAGCAAATGTACAGCAAAAGCCAAGGCTCTGAGGTGTGAATGAGCTTGGCAAGTCTGAGGAAGAGAAAGGAGGCCAGTGTTGGCAAAAAGAGAGTAATTAAGTTGGAGTGTGGCATGAGATGAGAGGAAAGAAGTAGGCAGAGACAGATATTATAGGGCCTGGCAGACCATGGGAAGGAGTTAGATTTCATTCCGAGTGCAGTGGGAAGCCACTGGAGAATTTAAGTCAGGCAGTGACAAGATTTGATTTATGTTTTATTAATAAAAATTTGCTCCAGCTCCCATGTGGAGAAATAATTGGAGGGGGGAATAGTGGAAGCAGGGAGCCAGTTAAGAGGTTGTTTATGGCAGTTGTCCAGGTGGGAGTTGATTCTGGCTTGAACCTGAGTGATAGAAATGTAGATGGAGAGAAGAGACCGCCTTTTGGAGGTAAACAGATGAAACTTTGTGAACCAGGAACCAAGAATGCCTTGAGAGTGACTGTTGGAACTCTCTAAAGAGAAGGGGATGATAAAAGTTAACAGGCAGCATGGAATAATGGATGAGAGCTCCAATTTGGAGATGGAGTCACCTTGGTTTCGGTGTTAGAGCAAGTTGCCTCATTTCTCTGAGCCTTACTTTTCTCATTTGTAAAAAGTGATTAATGGACTTTTAAAAAAAGTGGAATATAGAAAAATGAATGCAGGCAAAGGGTATAACACGGTGATGTGATTTGATACATTAAAAGGTCAACAACTTCAGTTAAGCAGGGGCAGTATCAACAAAACAGCTGGAAAAGATTTCCCTCCCCAAGTCGTAAGAAATAACAATATAGGACAATTAAATTCTACACCAAATCAAATGCACTCAGCATAATTTGGAGATGAAGAATTCCAAATGTGAAATAATTATGGGTAAAAAGAGAAAAATCACCAAATCCCCGACAGAGCTCATGTATCTGTCTAACCTCTGCTCTGACTCTAAAAGAGCTGATGAGTACAGAATTCCCTGAGATTTTGTATTTTGAAAACTTTATTTCCCTTGTTGCTTTGATATTTGAATAACAGATTAGCTGAATGAAACTCTAGCATTTTCATTTTTTCAGACAAATAATTGGCCATTGTTATCTCTTGCTTTTTAAGTTACGTGACTTTTTCTCTGCAAGCTTTGAGAATTTCACCATTGCCTTCAAATTTAGTAGTTTTGCTACCATTTGTCTTTGAGCTGATCATTCTGGATAATTTTTTCACAGATGCAGAAAACCGCTTCCACTGGTTGATTGAGGTTTTGATATTTTAGGAATGTTTTCTTATATTGTAATTTTAAATAATAGATCTTTCCTAGTGTTTTGTTTGCTTTTGCCAGAGACTTTAGTAATGTGAATATTATTTTGTCTTTGCTTTCCTCCTCTTTTCATTACTTTCTCTCTGACTCTTATTTGCTTTTTATTTATGTAATTCTCTTGATTGTTTCCCCCCATCTCTTCAATGTCTCTTATTAAATTTTCATTTGAATCTATTTATTCTTGTGCACCTTTTAATTTGTTCTTTATCTTCTAGATAAATTTGTCCTTTCCATTTGTTTCTTGAATTGTATCAACTCACTTTTCAATTTTACTGGGGCTCTTTTGAACATTTCTACTGCTAGATTTTTCATTATTGATTTTAATTTATTTTAATATATTTTCTTGGAATATTCTTTTTATTCATCCTCTTTGTAGAATTGACTTATAGTTGTGTGATGCTTTGCAGTTGTTCTTTGGGACAAGAATTTTCTTAGTTGATAATGTTTTAAAATTCATTTACCAGTCAGTGGTACAGTCACAAAAATTGACCATATGTTAGGACACAAAGAAAACATAAACGGTTTCATAAGTGGAAATAGCACAGGTAACACTATCCAATGACAATGCAATAGAGTTGGAACAAATGAAACAAATATTGTCAAAGGATACAAGCATCCACATGAAACAGCACCTAGTGATTTCAAATGGACAATTTAAATAACGTAAATAATGAAAGCTGTGAGTTATAATCCATAGAATAAAATAAACATACAAGAATTCTGTGGTGAATTAATGTATGAAGGAAGAATGTTAGGAGCATCTCCTCTAAATTTAGCTCAATTCAAAAATAAAAGAGTAACTTTAACAAACTGACAGACACCTTTTTAACTAAGAAAAAAGTTCCTGTCATTGGAGATAAGACAGTGACATCATGAACCCTCTGATATAGTCTGCTGAAGAAACTAAACTCCACATTGACTTCTATGGTATTTTGCCCAAATGCATAATCTTTTATTATATAATCATTATAAAACTTCTGAAAAAGCAAAAATGAGGGACATTTCACAAAGTGTCAAGGTGAAGAAGTGGAATTATTACAGGTGGGAGGAAACCAAAGAGAAACAACTAAGTACAACACAAAGGATCAAATGGAATTTTGTGACAGTAAGAAAGACATGAATGGAAAATCTGGAGAAATTTGAATAAACATTGTAGTTTAATTCAGTGCATTTTAATAATATTGATTTTCTGCTTTTTTACATGAGTGTGTTTAAGTTATGTAGTGTTGCTAACAACAAGAATAAGTGAATAGAGAACATACTTGAATTCTATGGATTGTGCTTACAACTTTCTCTAAAGGCTAAAATACTTTTAAAGCAAACTCATTTTAAATATCAAGTCAGTCTTGTAGATTGACTCCTAACATTTTTGAAATCCAACCTGCTTTTTAGTAGACTGTATAGTTTCCATTGTGTTCCCAAGACTCAAAGAAGTTATAGCTTATGAAGCCCCCACGTCAGATGTTTCAGTTTCTACATCATCATGTAGGGGTTACCAGGTTTCAAACAGTTGCTTAATACAAAAACTCTGTTGGGTATCATTGGATCTGGAATGATTAAGAAGACAATTCAGGATTTTTCAGTACCCTGGATCAAATTTACAAACAACAAATTATCATTGTATAGCACAGGTGACATGCACAGATGTGGCAATTAATAGAGATGTCTGTTTGGAACAAGACCATGTAAATGAGATAATTTTTCCCTCTACATTTGAGCCTGGGTTGGTGAGAGTGAGATAAATAATGTGCTCTCCATTTTTGAAATGTTAACTCCAAACTTACTTGCCTTTGTTTATGTGGCACTGCATAGTTCTGTTGCTCTAGGACAATTATAAGAAGTTGGCTTTGTGTGCCAAGTGCTGTGTTTAGGATTATGGAGCAAGATGTAAAGCAAAAATTTTAAGATTCTGCTGTGATCTGAGCACTTTGAGAAGAAGATACAGAATCCAATAAATGGGAAGTAATTGGTATCTGTGGTCAGTCAGCTAGTAAATGACCAGATTCCAAAGTTCAGGTTCTTTGATTATTCTGAGTAACCTATAGAATGAAAGTATGTGATCATTTGCGAGGGTGGCCTGTATAGAGTTTAAGGCAGTAGGTGTGACAGCCTGTCTGTACAAATCTTGCAAGAATTCTTTATGTAGCATGAGTACGATTTCATCATTTGAAAAATTTTATTGATTAGTTGATGACATAAAAACCTAATTTGCTAGCTCATCAAGTCCAGAAAAGGGGTTTAGACCCCAGTATTTCCTTTTCGCTGCATGGAGTTCATAAGTAAGACTCATACGGTGAATCATGTGAGAGGCTGATGATACCTTGCTGTAGTCCAAACTTCAGCTACAACAAAAATATTTAATATACTTTGTAAGCATGCACTGCAGGCAGAAATAGTGAAACAACAGTGAAACAACACCTGAGATTCTGAGGCAGATTTATTTACGTCTATAGCCACTGATCAGGGTGATTCCCAAAATATCAGGCCTGAACTCCAGGCTTATATGGGATAAGCAAGCAGGAAGTACAGAGACATAATGGCTTGTAATCTGGAGATTGGTTTATACAGTGTGCATCATAGCGACCAGCTGTATATCACAGTGACCAGCTATTTCTAAGAAACAAAAATAATAGGAACTGTAACCAGAACTATTACCCGGCTAACTACTAAACTGAAGTATACTGGCTGGGAGAAGGGGGAAATTAATTGATCCTAGAAGTCAAATAGAGCTATAGCTATCTTGGGTGCCTTTCCTGAGGTCCAGGATAGAATCTGGCCCCTGAAAGCAGGGAGCGCTGTCAGCATCTCTGTCCTTTCTGTATTTTTTATATTTCATTTGAAAAGTTAATGGCAAAGCCATGGCCTGTTATTGGGCTATAGAATCTGATAAAACTTACCCCCGGAATTCACAGACCTAGTTTTGTGACTTGCCCCAGTGTCAGTGAATGTCAGTGAAATTTTCCAGATGGTGTTACAAAGTTATGAAAAGGTCCCCAAAGTGCAATTAGTTAATACACACACACACACACACACACACACACACACACACTGTGTAAAGAAATATGGCTCTAAGAAATTAGAAGGATGTCATATAATCCAAGAATCACAGATAAGGAATTGCAGAGAATTCATGGGATATTCTGGCCACTTGGTGACTTTTGTGGAGTTTCCTAGCTCTGGTGGAGGCCAAGGCTTCATTTTGTTTTTGTAGAAGAATTGATGGAATATTCTAAACTCTCTGTAAGCTTCTCCAAAATCTACATGTCCGATTCTTACCCTGAAATCCAATCCTCATTCCCGAGGGCATGAATGTGTAAAGGTGCTTTTAACAACAATGGCATTGATTTCAATCTCAACTCTTGGAGCCAAAGCCTGCCTTCAGTGTGCACCTGTTTCCTTTAAAGGAGAGAGTAAATGGTCTTGCAGGGCAGAGGGTCACATTCAGATTCTGCTGCAGAAAATCAAAAGTATTAGGAGCTGGGATATTGAATTTCACTTTGCCTCATCCTAATATTGACTTTCCTCTGCACCATCACCAATGAGTGAGAGCTAGTTCCATTATTTTTTAAATTTATTTTTTATTTAAAAATTTTTTCTCTACTAACCAAAATCCAGAGATACAAATCCAGGGCTTAGGGAGTTCTCATATAGATTTGCCATATTCCTGAGGGTCTGTGGAAGCTTAATCACTTTCATATTTTATTTATAAAGCAAATGTTCCATGACATTGAAACATTAAATGGATTATATTCAGCCATGTGCAATGTATAATTTTCTAAAATCTCTGATTAATTTAATATGGGTGATTTTCATTCTTTGATATGTGGCCTTGGTGTAATTTATAACAAGCTATAAATATTTGAAATGCCGTGGAAATGTGGTTTGGGGGATAGCATTAACACCTGCCTTCTATGCTAGTTGAGTTATATTAAGCTTTGAATGTACATGGCTATGTTTCTGGGATATTACTTGATTTGTGTTCTGTCTGAATCTGTGTGTGTAGTGGCTGCTTGGATTATAAGGGGTTCTCACTATTTTCTTAGCTTTTGATCTGAAACCAAGTCTAATTTAGGGAGTTTTATGGCAACATTCACTTTTTCTCCTGAAGTATTTAATTCCTTGTAGAAGCAGAACTGCCAGACTCTTTCCTTGCTAACTCTTCCCTTTCTTCCCTGAATACTCTCTCTAAGTCAATGTGTGCATTATAACCAGGGAGGAAAGAACATGTTTCCTGTCAAAGCCTGTACCCTGAGACACAGGCATCAAGGATGGCCCTGGTGACATTCATCCTGTCATGCTATGGCTCAGCTGACCCACCCCGGGAACTGCAAGGACAAGAGCTGTCACTAAGTGTGATCCTTCCCTGACTCTTTGGAAAGGCAGGTGAAAAAGCAGTCTCTGGCCCCTCCCCCAGCGATGAAAGCTTTCTTTTGGCTTAAATGCCTGTCTAGTGTCCCACCTACAGCTAGCTTGGTTTTGGAGGCAGTGGAGGGAGTGTAAGGAGGGTGTGTTAAATCTTTTGGCTTTTCCCTAAGCACTTCCCAGGCTTTATTATTGAGTAATCTGAAAGCCCTGAGCCTCAGTTCCTTAATCTGTAAACAATGGGTAATGATAGCATCTACCTTTAAGGATTATTTTAAGAGTTGGAAATTATGCATGGGAGTACTACAGTGTGCTCGGCACTGCTCCATTGTATGTGCATTAATACTGTCATCACCTTTGTTCTTTTCCCTGCTGTTACTAATCCTCATTGTAAATGAGTTAGCACTGAGCCACAGGTAGTCAAACTGCCTATTTGTCTGGTCACTTGGAAAATTAAGTGAATGGCAATCTGGTAGCAGAATCTAGAATTTTTAACTCTTCATATCATGTTGCTCTCTGACCTCTCAATATTTCATGTTAAATATCTATGTGTTATGGTTCGTGTCTAGGTGTCCCCCAAAGTCTCATGTGGTCCTGGGGGGTGAGCTTTTCAGAATTGACTGAATCTAGAGTTTTTGATTGATGCTTGGCTTAATGCTGAGATTAAGGGTATGAATGTCACATCTCCCCTAGGGTGGGTAGCCTGCATGCAAGATAAGGGACAGAAAGAGGCTTGTCCCTTCTCTCTCTCTCTCTCTCTCTCTCTCTCTCTCTCTCTCTGTCTCTGTCTCTCTCTCTCTCTTATTGATTTTGCTGTCTTCTACCATCATAAACTCTTGCTCCTGAGCCATGTGCCACCCTGCCTTAGAGCCAGCAGATTATGAAATAAAACCTCTACAAATTGTGAGCCAAATAAACCCTTTCTCCATCAACTTTGAGTGTCAGGTATTTTGTCTCAACAATGAGGAAAAATAACTAAGACACTATGTTTTTATGTGTTTCTTTTCAAAACAACAACAATAACAACAAAAGTAAATGAGAAGACATTAGTTACAAATAACTAACAGTAAAGGCAGAGAAAGTTGTACTTCCCTTCTCTGTTTTACCCCTTTAATTTGAGAGGATCCATGTAAATGTATGAAGCTTGTGTAGCTGCTGATTTTTTAAGTCTCCAGAGTAGAGACGAGGGAGTCATCTGGGCATCTTTTCATGAATGAGAACGTCACCAATTCCAACTATTGGGCAATATGCCTGAAGAGGTGTGGGACTTCATGGCCAGGCTTCTGCTACAGCGTGGCATTTGGGAAATAGCATGAGGTCACTGGCACACAGGGACACCAGGCTCAACTGGTCATTTCAGCCTTTTCAGTGCCCATGGTGCATTATGTAAGAGCTAGGCTAAAATATATTTTTCATGTGTTTTATTTCTCTTTAGGAGCAATGAACTTCCCTTAAAAGGTAATTTCTGGAGCTTTTTATCAATAAAAGTAAGGAGGAAACAACACTTTGAGTTTTATTAGTGAACACTGAAAGCAGGAAACATTATTAAAATAATATTCTGTAATCCTTGCTACTCAGTCCAGTGTTTTTCAAGTATTATTCAGTCTTGGTGTTCTCATGGGAATATGAGAAACAGCCCCACTTATGCACTACATAATGTGACTTTGCTTGGACAGAATGCTGAACTAGATTTTCATTCCTGTAAATTTGTACCCTGGAGCATGGACATTCCTGGTCAAACGTTCTGACTCATAGGGGAAGCCCTAGGAGAGGACTTGTTGTGTTTGGCAGTGTGATACTGTCTATACTGAACTCATGTTTGGCTTTCTAAGTTATTACAATTGACAGCTCCAAGAGGGTTGGATTTTGGAAGGTGACACTTCCCAGAAGCCATTTGGATTTGGAAGGTATTGTCTAGGGACAAGTTGGCCTGTTGCACGCTACTTCGATTGGCTCTCAATACCTTACTGTCTCATCTACAGTTTGTTCAACATTACATATGAAATGTAGGAAGTATGATCTAGTGGTTAGAACAGTACTTCTAGCAAGATGAAAGCAGCATTTGTGTAGACCTATGATATATTTGTTTCCTGGGGCTACTGTAACAAATTGCCACACACTTAGTGGCTTAACACAACACGAACTTTTCTCTCATGTTTCTGAAGGGCAGAAGTAAAAAATGGGTTGGCAGGGCTGCCTTCCTTCTGGAGACTGCAGGAGAAAATCCCTTCCCTTGCAGGCTGCCTGCCTTTCTGGGCTGTTGGTCTTCATAACCCTGATTTCTACCTCCCTCACCTCCTCTCCACCTCTCTGCTCGGAGCCCCTGCCTCTGATAAAGACCCAGTGATCACATTGGGCCCATGTGGGATAATCCCAGATAATCTCTCCATATCACGATCCAGTACTTAATCATGCCTGCAAAGTCTATTTTTCCTTGTCATACCTAGAGTCAGGTTTGGGGGATTGGGACGGGCCTGTCTTGTGGGGAGCATTATCCAGCCTACTGTACATGTGATTAACCTCTTTGCGATACACTTTCTTCCTTCGTAAAAGACAGGTTAAAATGATTCTCTGTCTTGCCATTAATATTTCCACTCCTCAGAGTTTAGCAAAACATTTTCTCCCAAGGAACTTTTAATATCTTGGGACACAGTTTCTATATCGATGAGAAGTGGTTAACATGATGTGCTTGTCAGAATCTGAAAAGTAAGTCAGGAGTGTCTTATTCCACCTTAATTTACTAAATGGTCTCTCACTCATTTAACAAGGTACCTCCCAGCACTGTCTCTCACGGACTAAAAAGCAAGTGTGGTCTTTTTCTGTAGTTAGATTCCCGTTGCCTTTAATCCCCTTGGCATCCTAAACACAGTTTAGGTCACGGCACTCTCTAGCCTGAATCACATCTTCCATAAATCACTTGGCGCAGTACGAAATCCTCAGCCCACATCCTACAACTTGCATAATGTTACACGATTGCATCTTCCTTTGCTTCTCTATGTTTTTTTTTTCTTCAATCCTCTTTTGCACTCCTCAGTGAAGCCTCCCTGGCTCACTCCAGCCTGCAAGGATTTTTTTTTCCCATCTCGGAGTCCTCTAGCAGTTAGAATTTATACCATCCATTTGCCAGTTATTATGGGGTGTCTAATTTGGTTAATTGTCTTTACATGTCAGTAGGTCTTATTTCTCCAGATAATTATAATCTTGAGATCAGGGGCTGTACCTTTCACGTCGGCATGCTTGCCACTCAGCATTCAGCACCCAGTAAGCTTTAAATACATATTTCTTGATAACAATGTGTGTGACTAAGGATTAGTTTTGTAGGCCTTTTGTTCTGGGATTTATTTTCCTGCACTATTAATCAGGCACTTTATGCCATTTAAATATATTGACATTTAATTTCTTAGCTTGCCCATGGAAGTCTCCTCCATCTGCCATCGAAAATGATGTACTGACTCGTTTTTATGACTGTGGAGCCACACGAAAGTTCATGGAAGTCCCATGGTAAGCTAGATACGGTTTGTGGTCCTGATAACAAGGACTTTTCTTCAGCTATAGGAATCAGGCCTCTGCAATAATGTTTCATTTGCTTATATGTCTGAAACATATTTAACAAAGCTCTGTCTCCTTTATACCGTCTTTGTAAATGTCTTTGAAATTTCTTCCAAGATTCCCCTCAATATGGAGTATTGAGGATACTCAATATGGCTATGGAGAATACTCCTCAATAGAGTATTCTACCAAAACCATTGAAAATGCACTGCTTTCTCAACGGGATGCTTCCTTCCTACTTGATGATGGTACTGCCGTGCCAGGTGGAAACATATCTGCAACCATCTTAGCAAAGGAAGGTTCTGCTAATGACAGACACTGCACATACAGGGAAAATACTTTAAAACACTTTTAAAGTGAAATGACCCAGCCTGGGTCTATAGCTTATTAAAGAACTGGATGTGTGAGTTGGTTATTGCCCTGCGGCTGCCCAGAAACTAGAGAAAACACCCTGCCCTAGCTGTGGCAGGACATTTTGTCCACAGGAATTTTCTGGTTGGTAAGAGAAGATAACCAATGTGCAAATATTTGTGAACTCCTGGGTGAAAAATCCTGAAGTTGTTTTGAGACCCTGACAAATGTGACCTTCATGAAATCATTCTTTGATTCTTTTCTCCGTTTTTAATTGGCTCTTGAAAAAGAGGGGAATGGAAAGGGAGGTGGTCAATCTCTCAGACAACTTACAAAATAATCACTGTATTTGTGTCAAAGTCACCTTTTGAGACGATAATAATGATCACAGCTCAGATTTTAAAAGACTCTCAGTCAGGTTTTTAAATTGGAGAGGCTGTTTCCAGGAGACTCGATGGTAACCATAAGGATTGTTTTTGAGTTTCATTGTGGCCCCCCTCCATTTTACATCCCCTAATATAGTAGGCCAGAGAAATTCAAAGTGTGAATTCAGTCTTTCACTTATCATTGCGGTTCCCCACTTATCGTTAAATCCTTAATTTTAAAGACTCAAGTGTTCTATTATTCTGGCAATTAGCCAATTGCAGGTGCAAAATCTTGAAGGCATCCATAGGGAGGCCTTGGTGGGAATCATTCAAAGTAATGGATCCCTCATTATGCACTGAGATGCAGAATTTTTGAGGGGATTGATGTGAAGAATATTAAATGGGTACAGATACCATTCCAGGACAGAATTGCCAGACTGAGTGAAAATTGCTTGCCTGCGGGTTGACAACGTTTTCAACCAGGCAAAAGAGACCCTTCACCCTCAGCTCTTTCCTTTTAACTAGCCAGGGCACAGCAGATGGAGGTGTTTCAGAGTGCACTTCATCTGTGTCATCTGCCTCCAAGAACTCAGCGCTCGCGTGGCCTTTTTCTGGGCCACTCCATCCCCCTGCAAGTCCAGGTCTCACATTTGGACTAGGAATGGAAGCCCCAGCACAATTTGGTCCTTAGTTTTGTCTCCTCCACACTCCCTTAAAAACCCTGTTATCATGGTCTTCCAAGGAATTTTGCTACATGCTTTTAATCCAAAGTAAAATTTTTGCCCGTTGCATTTCTTTAGGACTTTATATCTGTCTATTGCACTCAGTCACAAATTAAAATGCTCTCTGTACCTTAGTCACTTGTGTACTGCTACTAAACCTAGTTTGATGCTTTGACACCAGTTCATTAAATTAACATCTATCTATCCAGTTTAGGAGTAACTTGGCATAAGGAAATCTGACCATATTACTTTAAATAAGATATGAAAAAGTTGGCAGGTCATTGACTAATGAATGGAGAGGCTGGAGGCCTTCAGTGACTGAAAGCTGAATCATTAGTGTAAATTATCAATTGGAAATGAAGCCAAAGCAGCGTTCAGTTCAACACAACTCTGTGAGAACACACTGTTGCACACAGTGAAATGTCCCTACAAATTTGACTTTGTCTTGTCCTGCCCTTCTGAAATTCCTCATCAGATTGTAGAAACCGCTGGCAAGCTAAATGGGCCTTTTGAGTCAGAGCAGTGTCTGCTAATGCCATCTAGGAGTCTAATGCCCGCGGCCACGCTAAAGGAGTGAGATACAGCAGTCCATTTTCCAGTCACCTGGAGGAGTGATCACTGTTCAGGGGTGTGAATGGAAAGGAGGTGCACTTTTTCCTCTTCCTCCTTGGCAGGACCTGGACGCCCAAGCTCCCGAAGCCCCAAATAAGACCTACGGTAGCAGCCTACTTCTTGCACGTTTCTTTTTTCTTCACTCTTTTTGCTGTGTGTATCTGTGTGTGTGTGTGTGTGTGTGTGTGTGTGTGTGTGTGTGTGTGTGTGTTTTAAATCACAGTTCATCCTTACTATTCTTTCCAGGCAAAGAAAAAGGACTAATCAGTTTTCTGGGATGATTGATCCTATGTGAGAGAAAGGGGAAATGATCCTTTAATTCTTTTACATCATTTTCCCACATCGCCTTCTTTCTTTATTCCCAAAATGAAAATCTATTTCTGTCAGCTAGTGTAATTTTTTGCTCAGCTCCGAAAATTTTCTCATCAATTCTGGAATGTCTGCAACAAGCTCATATGTCCTTTGTCACCCAGCACGGTCCGTGCCTACTCCTTTCTCTGTCCTTTCCATTCTCAGAGAATTCAAGCCCATTTTAACCCAAGCAAAGCAATGTGAAGAGAGTGCAAATGCATCAGACAAAATCAGGAAATGCAACAGTGCACAAAAGTCAAAGGCCAACACTTCTTAGCTAATGAACCATTTACAGTCTCTCTGGCTCCCGGCTCTCTTGCACATAGGAGGTGTTTCAAAAGGTGGCATGGAGTCCTAATGGTGTTTTATATTGACGGTGTCATTTTGGGTGGTTTAAAGTTTAGACAGTCTTGTCAACCATTATAGTGGCTCTGCATCATAATCCTTGCAAGAAAATTAGGATGTGGGATTAAAATGAATCATTTCCGATTTTTCTCCTCTTTTTTCTATTTGTGCCTTTAGAGGGCCTTTAAGGACTAGAAGGCAGAATGTAATGAAAGGAGATATATTTATTCTACTCATGAGAGGGCTCGATGCTCTTGGCTTCGCTGCCTGTGAATCATCCTGTCTTTCCTCCCTTGAAGGATAAATATGGCATTCATTCCAACCCATTTAGCCCATTATTCTTTTGTATATAAAATAGGCCCAATTAAGACATTCTTGTGTTAATTTCTGCATTCTATGTATGGCTAGAACGAATTTAAAAATATCCATCACAGCAAATGTCTCAAAATGCTTCACGCATACTGAACATACCACCCTTCTTCCCTCCCCAACTCAATGGCAATAATTCACCCAATCACGGAGATTTGTGATTTTATGTTTTCCACTTACCTACATTAAGTCTCTGTCTATGCACAATCCAGTATTTAGATGAAAACATATATTTGTCAATATCTAGGTCTCTTAGTAGAAGTTACCCTTTGCATCCAGATGTCTGACATGGTAGAGATCCAGGCTAACTGTCTATTCTCTATATTTGCTAACTCATTCATAGTGATCCAAGTACATAGACAGCAAAGGGCACACTTACTTTGTTCTTCTCTCCCTCAGCTGCTTCTGTGTCCTCTGCCTCTTTCCCACCAACAGGGGCAGGACAGTCACATTCAGACACATCTACTAGAAATGCCATTGTATCTACTCCACTGGTCAGTGTAACTTGTTAGACGAGTGACTTTGGGCCAAGGCAGAAGATCTGGATTGTTCTCCTACTTCCTCCTGTTACTAGCTATATGATCATCGGAAACCCACTTGTCTTCTCTCAGCACCTGGTTTGTTTAACTCAGAAAAATGAAACTAGGTAAAATTTGGAATCTTTTCGTAGCCAAGACTTGTAAAATCTTTCTTTTGTATACCTCTTCAACAAGGACCTAAGGACCTTATATAAAATACATATCCGTTTCAAGTGTGGTGGTGCACATCTGTAATCCCAGCAGTCTGGGTAGGTGAGGTAGGAGGATCTCGAGATCAAGCCCAGTCTGGGCAACTTAGGGACTTAGTGAGACCTTAGTCAGAAAAATTCTTTAAAAAGCCTGGAAATGTAATGCCAGTTTTGTCAAACAAATCTGTCCCCAAAATGCCATGGTATCTGGCTACTAAAACTTTTAGTTGGCAAAAGAAATGCAGCAAAATCCCCATGAATTATAATGAAAAGTTTTAGATTTCAAAATGGTGCTTCTAATAAGGAAGCACATGGTACATCTTTATGCAGAAGTGACATCTGGTGAGTCCCCCATCGCCGTGTGCACGCATGTTTTTGTAAGTATATATATGCACACATTTGCATGCATGTCTGTTCACTTACAATGTAAGTAGTCTGTTTCATGCAGGTGTATTACAATACTGGAGTTGAGATAATTTTTCAGGAGCAGAGGTTTCTTTCTTGCAGTTTGGGAAGCTGGGACGTCCAAGGCTGAGGGCCAGTTCAGGCGAAAGCCTCCCTACAGCCTTTTTCCATGGTAGAATGTGGAAAGACAGGGTGGCGTACATGAGACAACAAAAGAACAAGAGGAGGTGAAACTTACTAACATTGAGCCAAGTCTTGTGATAACTCAATCCCATGACAATGACGTTGTTTTATTCAGGAAGGCACAATCTTTTGGAGGGGTTAATGCTGTTGCATTTTATATTGTGTTTCCAACACATGAACGTGTACTACAACAGTTATATAACACCCTCACAGACAGGCACACACACTTTAGAAGAGGCTGAAAGGTATTTACAACCTGAGTTCTCTTCTCCTTCTGCCTAACTTGTATAGAAATTGTACAAATCCCTTTGGGTCATTAAACAAAACTCATTTTGTTTCTAGGAGACAATTGAAGCATGTTGCTCTTGAGATCGAATTAATCTAATTTTTAAAAGAATTACACTACTTCATTTCTTTCCAGGTCTTTCCCTGTATGATGACATTAGCAGAAATTAGCTCAAGGTGGATTTTTACAAGAAAGCCCCGTTTTTACTTGGAGAGTGTGTTTAAGCATAGTTAGGGTTTGCTTATGATGAACACAATGTAGCCAACCAAGTGCTAACCACTCTGCTATTTGAAGAAGTGGGAAAGTCTTGCACAGGGAAAAGTATCTGGCCAAATTGGATGTCTACTGAGCGAGACTTTCGCTCTTCATATCTTGTTTCTGATTCTTCATCCATTGCCTGGTAACCATCAGGACAAAAGAACTACCGTGCCACCCCCCTGGGTCATATCATGGCTCAGCTTGTTTAGAGGCCAGAAAATGCAAACTGGGGATACCCAAGGGCTCCCAAGCAATGGGCACAAACTTGCTTTTCTTACTGTTTCTTCTTTGGCTTCTTATAATGTATTTTCCTTCACTGTGGCCTGTTTTCCTTCATCAAAATCTCGCAAGATGGGAGTTTTAGAGGATTCCACAAATAACCCTGCATACAATCCCTCATGGCTTTCATAAAGACCCTGGAGTCTGTCCTACTTGTGTCTCCCCTGACCTCTCTTATCCTAGGGTTACAGACTTTCTCACAAATAGCTCAGCTGCACGTCAGTAAAGCCCAGCTGAGCATGGTAGGTGCTGTGTGTGTGTGTGTGTGTGTGTGTGTGTGTGTGTGTGTTGCAATCTCATTCCCGAAACAGACCTAGAATAAGAACTGTTAAGCAAATACATAGCTGATGGCTGGAGTTGCATTATAAAAATGAAATTCTCGACTCCTTCACCCCTTAATCACTTCATTTCCCTGGATCCCTCTTGTGTCTTTGGTGAGCATCCTCTTCAGCACAGGTGAGTAAGTAGATGGAGAAAGAAGTGGGGTGCACCTTTCCACTCATGATGCTAATCATCTCACAGGTGGTAGCATAGCCAGTGGATGAGAGATTGGTGGAAGCGGGAGTGCTACCTTAATCTAAGCCATCTCTGTGTTGATATAACAGTATATTTACTTACGTATAATCTCTGTTAACAACTGTGTGGGGGAAGATTTATGATATTATGTGTATCTGAGATGCAAGTTTTGTGAGTTAGATAGAGATGCCAAGGGGAAGAGAAATACCTAAATACACTGTATCAGTTCTTCTCCATCTTGTCCATGTAGGGGACTATACAAAGGTCAGTCTTGGTGATGCTTTAGCTATGTAATTTTCTGAGTGCTATATGATATACTAGTTTGTTTTTGTCGAATCTAGTAATTTTCTTGAAAAATTCATAATTGGGTTTATTGTTCTGAGAAGGCAGTGTGATTAGAGATATATCATTTTGGAACATGACAGTAATTACCACCCACTGTTGGCATTTTGTGTTTAGTTTAGACTGAATCCTCAGAAAGCGGTTAACAGGAGCATACAGATGTAGTTCACATTGTGAAACCCTGGACTTTGGCCTGGGTCCAGCTGTCACGAAAAGTGAAGAGAAAGGTGTTAGTGTTTTGGTGCCTTGGCATTGGCTGGATAAAGCAAGTCTTGTCTCAGTCTTACCCAGTAGTCCAGGACAGTTTCTTGAGAAGCATGTGCTTCAACGTTTGTGGCTAGCAGATGTGAAGGGAATGAGTTAGGTAGCAGGAGAGTTTGGTTTGTAATGAAAATTGTTTTCATTTTTTTTCAATATCTCTTCTTCATCCCATTTTTCTTCATATTGTACACCTTAGTGTTCCCTGAAAATACAAAGTCAGGATCCTCGAAAATGTATGCAAGTTCATTTAGAAGTAACTGAAATTACAAATTACTGTATGTTTGCCTCTCCTCATTAATTTCTCAATCATGCAGCATGTCCTGAGTTCAATTAAAGAAGTAACCTCTTTGTATGGTGATTTTTGGTTTGCAACATAGGCTGACTTTATTCTAGAAAAGATATCTGAATTGGAAGAACTGGTTTCTAATTTCTGTGAGCTTTCAAACATGCTTGGTGATTTTGAGCAAGTCAGTTTACACGTCTCTACCTTAGGTACTCCTCCACTAGGGATTTTTGTGTATTTCCAGAATTCAAGCCTCTGCTCCTGCCAAAGAAATGCAGAGCCTTTTTAGTCCCTAGGTTTTAGCCAACTGTAGAAATCACCCATTTTATGAGCACCTTTTGTCAGAGTTCCCAACTCATATGCAATACATGGCTAGGCAATTTGGATTCATTTTTTTCCTGGTTTGCTCTTTTTTGCTTGGTGGTAGTGGTGAGTATTGCAACAGAGTTCTCACACAGGTAGCAACATGCTTCGAGTAAAATGACAGTAGAAAGCATCCTCCAAGGGAGCTAGCCAAAGCAGTAAATGCTTATGAACCAAAGAAGCACACGTTCGGGGGAGGTGATCACAGGGAGCTGGCCTGGTCTGGCTGCTGTCTCTGAGGTGATGCAGGAGTGGAGAATGGGGCCTGCCTGCATGAATTTTTAGGCTTTTCTGAGTCACAGAACCTGTGGTTAAAGCGGGTACCCTCGTATTGGATTAGCTTGGGAAAAAGTTAAACAAGCAAAAGTCAGAAAGTCAGCTTAAACAAAGAATAATTTTAAAATCCTACCGTATAAAACATTTTATTTTAACACATATAAAACATGGATCCGCTTACTCCTTTTTGGTGGCCTTGTTTGGCGTATTGGGTGGCTGATTGCAGTTCTAAGTTGACTCTGTTGTAAGCATACCTACACAGTCCACTTCCAGTTTAAATTTCTTCAAGGTGAAAGAGATTTTAAAGGTGCTTGGGAAACAGTCTTACTAGTTCTATAGTGATGCTTTTTTCCCAGATTGAACCCAGCTACATCCTCAGCACTTTTTAAAGGTTTTTTTTGGTTTTGTTTTTGTACCCAGGATTGAACTCACAATCTCATGCTTGACACGCAGGTGCTTATGCCAAGCTAAATCCCCAGCCCTCAGCCCTTTTTTTCAAATTTAGACAGAGTTTTACTAAGCTGCCTAGGCTGCACTTGGCCTTGTGACCCTCCTGCCTCAGCCTCCCACAGTGCTTGGATGATAGTTTTTGCCACTACATCTTGCTGTTGATGGATTTTAATCATGTACCTCCAAGAACATGGCTTAGTTTTTATACAGACTGTTTTTCAGTTGTATTTAATCAGTTTGTCTGATATTTTTAAATTAGGTAATCATAATAACAAGTGCAATTGCTGTAACACTGGGGGGAGCAAACAGAACTTACTTTCATTAAGATTCCAGTTCAATGAACACAAATAGAAGTACTCAGGTCCTCCATGTGTGAAGATACACAACTCATCACTCAAGCTCTTACTTCCTACGTGTGCAGTGCTCAGAGCTCGGCATGGCCAGCCTCAGTTTCTCACAACAAGGGGTCAGGCTCATGTCACTCAAAGCTTTCCTTCTCGAGTACAAGAACTTCCCTTGTGTTGGAAAGGCATTGCAATGACCCATGGCAATCTAATTCCAGGTAGGCCCATGCCAGATTTGCCAAATAAATTGTGCTTGCTTTTCTGCAAACCACTCCTCCACCCCATGTTTTATTCTTGGTCACTTTTACCTTGAACTTGGCACTCAATGTGGCAGTAGTACTCATGTGATGTTTATGCACAGTTGGCAACGGGCTTTCACTCTGGTTATGCTGTAAGTGCTTCAGGGATGTAGCGAGTTGGCACCCAGGCAAAAAAGCTGATGAAGCTGCACCTTGGTGGAAAGAGTTCAAGAATAGCTTATAACCATTGATCCCAGCAGGAATTCTCCTGAGATTACAAAAAGCTCTCAAATTAGCCCGTAATGTCTTAAAGATGATATAAAGATAATGTCTTTATATCATACAATATAAAGAACAGTAAGTCCCAGGAGACTCACACTCTAGATCTTTCTGGCCCATTGCATCTATTTCTGATCCTACATTTTCACCCTAATGTAGTTGCAGAGAACATACTTTGCAGTATGTAGGAACTGCAGCCCCCTCCAGACAGAAGAAGCTGTAGAAGACAGGGATCTCCACTTCCTTGGCGCCCCTTAAAAATATGGGAATATGTAGCTCTTAGACGGAACTAAGACAGGAAATTAGGGCATGGCAGAGCTGGCTGGGAAAGTCGGCATGACATGTTAATCATAAAATTGCAGGATACATGTGCAGAACAGTCCCTAAAGCCCTGCACATGGACTTCTCATGAAAATTGGAGTAGGTTTTCAATAGGA
This sequence comes from Cavia porcellus, assembly GCF_034190915.1. NCBI lineage: Eukaryota > Metazoa > Chordata > Mammalia > Rodentia > Caviidae > Cavia > Cavia porcellus. The sequence continues at coordinate 114,084,757 of NW_026947486.1, forward strand.
TGGCCTAAACCTGATGTCAGCCTGATACAAAAAGAGATAGCTGCCATTAAGAGCTTGTTATGGTGGTACATTTTTTACTTTTAGATTTCCTCCCTTTTTATTTGGCCCAAACCTGCTGTACAGAGTTCATGTTCCCCTCTATGCATTTTTATTTTTCCTACCTCTAATAAGCATGGAAATTTCTCAATATTAAAAACAAATGAAGCATCCCAATAAAGTATGTTCTCTGAGCTTGTGACCATTAATGCTGATATGTCAACTTCATTGGATTAAGAATTGCTTGCAGATCTGTAGGGCATGCTCCTGGGTAAGTGTAGGTGGGTTAGGGGTTATATCAATTCCCTCACCTATTCTCTGGCACTGTCCCCTGCTCTGATCCTTGTGAACTACAGACCGAGCATCTTTGCTCTACCACACCCTTCCGCCATGTTGTTCCCACCTTGGAGACAGTGATCATGGACTGAATTTCCCCAAGCCATGAGCTAAATAAAATTTCTCCTCCTTTAATTTGCGGATTTTGAGGATTATGTCCAGCAACAGGAAAGCTAATGCAGAGTTCTACCTGCCAAGGATTTTAATTGAACTCTGTACAGAAGACCGTGAGTTGTTTTAATATTGAAAGAACAGAAAACACTTAGCTTTCTAAATATTTGAGAGGCTTAGAGCTTGAAAATTATTTTTCTTCAGCTCTGAGTGAATCAGCGTGCCTCGAACAAGTGAAATGATGTCTGCATACCCAATCTATTGTGCCTGGCTTACACACTTGCATATTAATATCTGCAGAAAGTAGCCAAAGAAGGAATATAGCCATAGCATGGCACAGCAGGTTTGGGCCATAGCAGTTCTAATATTTAATGTTAATATATTATCTTTTCTGTTACATAGCTCATATTTACAACCTGCTCAAACATTGAATAATGACAATATTTTTTGCTCAGTCTAGAAAGACCAGGTGTTTTAAACTGCCTCAGATAATTGAGAACCAAGGAAAGTTATAGGTATATAGCTAAGTAAAGTAATAAACAGAAAACCTGTTTGTACAAGGACATTGTGAGTTGGCATCCTCATATGGAGGCTGATGAAGTATGAGCTTGGTGGAATCTAAATGAAGCTGCAGATTTTCAAACACCATCAAGCAAGAAGAGTGACTCTGATTCCAGGGCCCAAATGTAAGCATCTTCTGTCCAAGCTCCCTTGGAATCCCCTGTCTCTTTTACAGAAGGTTGCATAATTCGACCAACATGTGTGTCATGAAAGCCTTCAGGGTTGGTGGAAGGTCTGTGATAAGCTGGCAGTTTTATATTTAGATAGTGGTTTTTCAAGTGCAATTTGACAAATGCCACACATTTAATTTAATTCTTAAGATGTTTCTAAGCCAGTAGCTCTAGACATTGCAAGCTAATGATAAATAACAGAGCAGAGGCTTTTTTTAAGGGCCAGGGCTTTAGAATTTGTGATTTAGTGGGCAATTTTGAAGTGTTGAGAAATGCTTCTTCCCACAGTTAAGCTTTTTGAATCAGCAGAGGTTTTGCAGTATGCTCCCCTCCCCCATCTCTAAATGTCACCAGGCACTATTTCGAACTTCTGCACAACCATTTTCATCTTTTGTACATGCAAAACTAAAACGCTTTGGGTAAAAATGTGTTCCAACATGACTTTTCATTTATTTAATTATTTTTAAAATATTAAAAAATTGATTTACATATTAATTGTACATATTTAATGGGATTGAGTGTGATATTTCAACGCATGCATACAGCATGCACTGATCAGATCAGCACAATCTGCACTTCCTTCTCTTCATAGATTTTTGGGTTGAAGGTTTCTTAAGATACACCAGGTTTGGAGTTCCTCCATACTTTGAGAATAATGCAGCCTTAGTAGTAATACTATAGCCCTTTTGTATGACCTGTGTGTATGCGGATCAGAAAAAGATCCATCCCAACTGATTTTGTTGTTACTGTTGTTTTGTGCTGCATGCAAGGCAAGAACTTTACCACTGAGCCACATCCTCAGTCTCGAACTGATTTTTATATTTTCCGCTTTAGATATAGGTATTTTTATGATAATTCAACAATGACCAGAAGCAAATAAGGGATGCAATAATTATTCAAACACTGGAAATGGATGCAGTTATTGTTATTTGTCTTTACATTTTTGGCTTGTACATTAGTGATATTGATGATGCTAAAAGAATCTTCATGGTTACTTTCAACACGAAAAAATGAATACTGCCCAAAGACAGATTACAAGCCACCCCAAATCTAGATAAGAAGTAAAACTTTAATCACATGTCCAATTTCCCCCCCCCCTGTGGTGACAATCCTTTTTTTATATTTGCAAATTATTTGTATCTTAACATTGCACTCAGAAACACTGGTGTGCCTTAGAAAGGAGCTGTAACTGCCTGAGGCTGTGGGAAGTTTTCTTGTACTCAGTCCATAGCAAAGTCCAAGGGAATGTAAGAAAACTGCTCTGAGCACTCTGAGTCCCTGGCCAGAGCTCCATTGTTTTTTCCCTTTGCATGATAGTCAGATGAACTGTCTCTTGTGGTGTATCTATTCTGTGGTTTTCTGTACATTTTCCTTGAGTTTTAGGAGAGAACTGACTTTCCTTATCATTTCCTTTCTCTGAGTGCTTTGCTTGACCACAGGGATGAGCTACTCCAGAGAAGGCAGAAATAACTTGAAGCTGCAAAACCCAGAAGCCAGCCCTGTGATTAGCCACAAATGCTGACTGTTAGGCACTAGACTGCATGATCTACCAGTGGCCCAAGATGGATGTGTCCGCTTCTGGCTTTGTACTCTGGCTTGTGCTGAGACTAATATGACTATTGGATCTGTTATCTTACCATTGACAGAAACACATAGTGTGGTGGCTTTTCACCCCTTCTTCCCCCAAAATGGGTAGTGGAGCTAAAGGAAATTTCAAAGGACAGAACAGTTACACTTTCCAATTGGAAGGAAGAGGCACCTTACTCAGCTTCATTATCAGTCACATCTGGTGTCCCACCAATGGGAAGACACTTCATTTAGGGATCTAGTGCTGTTTGTCCCTTCCTCCTCTGCCCTGGATGGATATCCAAAGCTTCGGATGGCAGTTAACCTTTTTAAAAAAATTTTCTCTAGTATTATCAGTGTGTTGAAGGAAAAAAAATCATACTTTCTTCCCTCCATCAGAAAAAAGTCTTTGTCCCTAAAGATAGAAGATCTTTCAGTCATGCTGACTTGCTTCGAAGAGAAAAAGTAAAATGTATTAGTTCAATTTAAGCACCAAAGACTGTTATCACTGATGACCTGGTTAAGCGGGGCATATCGTGGGGATTAATGACAGACTCAAGGGAGCTGATGACCCACAGCCAAACCAAAGGTCCATTAATCCCCATCAGTCATTTAATTCCTGGCAAAAAACCCATTTGGAGGTAATTATTGCTGTTATAAGTTGGAAAAAAAAACAGAGGTGCATGAGTTATATTAATGAACTCTGATCATTTTGTTTTATAATATTAGTCCAAGGAAAAAGTTGCCTTTTTTAATTTCTGAGGAAGCATACTTTTGGGGGAATTGTGGTGCTGAGAACTGGTTTGACAGACTGTCTTCCATAATGTCTGTTCGATTCCTGATTCCAGATGTTCCGAACTAGAGAGACACTGGTATTATGTTGGATTATCTTAGTGCTATGTCTCTACCACTTACTCTTTGTGAGTTATGCTCAGGGTAGGAATGAGGGCTATTAAGCCACACAGGGTTTCTGCTTTCTAGCCTGTACCCAGGTCACTCAAGTTTCCTTGTCCTCCCTTCTCTCCTCCCACCTTTGTTCATCAGTGTTGACTGAGTGTTCACTATGTGCCAGAGTCTATGTTCTGCTAGGGGTGGGTGGCATGGATACATAACATACACAAGGGACAAGGAAGACAGATGCAGGTTTTGTGACCTATAGGATGATGTGTTAGATTCCCAGGGCTGCCATAACAAATTGTCACAAATTTGGTGTCTTATATAACAGTTACATCTTCGCTCTCTATGCTGGAGGCCAGAAGTTCAAACTCAAGACATCCATGGCCATGCTTCCCTGAAAGCTGTAAGGGAGAAATGTTTCTTCCTTTTTCCAACTTCCGGTGGCCTCAGGAATTCCTTAGCCTATGACTGGGTCAGCTTAATCACAAGTGCTTCCATGTCTCCAGTCTGTTTCTGCTTCTGTCTTATAAGGATACCTGTCATTGGATTTAGAGTCAATCCTAATACAGGATGGTTTTATCTCCAGATTCTGAACTGAATACATCTGCATTGTGAAGAACCTGTTTTCTAATAAGGTCATGTTCACATGTTCTGGACATAGCTTATGGAGCTCACTATTCAATATGCTATAGGGAACAAATTCTAGACAAAACTGCCAGAGATGATTTAGTAGATGGAGGAGATTTTATATTCACACACATGAAACAAAGTGTTTTCAGATGGAGAGAATATCATGATGGCAGAGACAGGCCAATGGGAGGGTTGGGAACAAGAGGTGGGAGTTACAGAAAGACTGAATGGGGATGAGCTTGCTTGGACACAGGACAGTGGGACTAGCAGAGTGACAGACAAGTGTAGGAAGATGGATGGGTGCTGTGCTGAAACTACTGGCTGGGGAGAAGCTGAGCTGCGTAAAATCAGAGGAGGCTGTGGGAGTGCTCAAGACAGAAGACTAATAAAAACGTGAGTTAAGGCAGTAGCAATAAGACTGATGGGAGGGGCTGGTAAGAAGATTAAATGGCTGGAAAGCTGGGGAGAGCCTTGTTGGAGGGAAGGGAAACCAGTCAGAGGTGAGGCCCCAATACCAAAAGCTGAGTAAATGGGAGTTTGATGAAATCAATTAAACAAATGGGTTCTACAGCAGGAGAAATGAGTGTGAGAGAAAGTTACGTAATATGAGCCTCGAAACATGAGAAGGCCTCACAGACATAACCTTTCACTCAGGTACGATTCCAGGGCTTGAGTTGTAGAAATCATCAGACACTAGAGATTTTGGGCTTTCTTGTGTGGAGTGCTCTTTGAAGGGCTGAAATTGGCTGTGACCAAGGGACAGTTCCTGGTGCTGGAGAGAACAAGCGCAAAGAGAGCATAAGGACTTCTAGGTTGGAAGGCGGGAGGAGCAGAAAGCCTCAAGAAAAAAGACTGAAAGAGAGAGAGGGCAGCATAGCAGAATTCAAATCTGTAGCCAGAGAGAAAGTGACAGGAAAGTGGGAATGATTTGGGTAATGGAGAATTTTTGCAAACAGTGATGATATACACAATACTGGGAATGTACTCGATATGACAAAATGGTACACTTGAAAATGAATAGCTCTTGGGGCTGGGGATTTGGCTCAGTGGTGTAAGCACCTGCCTGATGAGCACAAGGTCGTGTACCAAAAAAAAAAAAAAAAAAAAAAAAAAAAAAAAAAAAAAAAGGGTCTTGAGGCCATAATGCTAAGGGAAATAGATCAGGCACAAGAATAAATATCATGCGGTTTTTCGTATATGAGAAGCTGACAATATAAATAATGTAAAAAGCAAAATAAAATATGGATGGTAGGAAGCAAGGAGGTAGACGCTATAGAGATGGAATCTGGAGATGGGGAAGACAGGAGGGCGGGTGTGGAGACAGGGAATGATCAGTATGCATCAATTCCCCATGATGAATCTAATTGTTGTAACTCACACATATATGCCAACAATAAAAAAGAAAAAAAAAGAATTTAATCACAAAATTTTTATATCATATGTATCTTACCACAGTTTGAAATAATTAGTAGTATTATATAATGAATTGATCAAAAATATCAAGTGTTATGAATGAGGTCACAGGGGTTACTGTGAAGGGGGAGCAAGCAACTTTGAAAATGTTTGCCTTGGAGAACCACGATTAAATAATCATTTAGTTACCCCAATCATCCTGCATTGTTTGGTCTTTTGGAAACCATATTGGCCTAGTGGCTTATTTCCTGTATTGTATATCCTGAATTGCAATTGTGAAAAGTTTCACGGGGCTGTGATTGCATAGCCTCTTTAGAGTCAAAGTGGTCACACTGGAACAGGGAAAGAGAGCTATGAGCTGTGTCTTTATGAGCAGAGTCACCATGCTGATAGATAATGATATGCTAATTGCTATAAAGATATAGTGGCAGTTTCGTCAAGATTTTGACATGTTCTCCAGATTAATGTAACAGCTGCACTGTATTGGAAAGCTATATTCTGCCTTGGCAAATGAACCCTGGTGGTCTCTAGCAGGCACCTCGTGACATGCTAAGACATCATGTTGACTCTCGCTTTGCTTTGACATATTAGTTGGCATCACCCTTAGGAGTGAGCATCTGTACCATATGTAAATGCATTTTTGATGACTACCATAGTCTTTTTACATATGTTAAAATAAAATGTGCTTTTCCCAAAATATATCCTGTTTTAAAATAAGTGCCCAAGGGAGTTTTAGAAGCCTCATAAAGACTATTAATTGGCCTCATGTGAATTATCAGTATACGAAAGAGCTGTGTGTGTGTGTGTGTGTGTGTGTGTGTACACACGCATGTGTGTATTGCTGGAGATTAGAGGAATAGCAGGAAGAGGTGATAACCTCTCTGTATTGCAGCTTTCCCACCTATACAGTGAGAGATAGGTTCAGTTAAACTCCAAGAGTATTCTAAGCTGTAAGTATTGTGTGCTTGTAATAGTGCAAACAGAGCAGCAGCAGCTGACATCACTCAAAGTTTAAAATCAAGCTTTGTATGCTTTCAAGTGGCAAATTGTTAGTTTACTTTAATGAATTAAAACTTTAAAAAGTCAAATATTTGATTAATTGCATCATTAATCTGTTCCTATTAGCTGATTGAAACAAAGTGTTTATTAATTTCCAGTTGGTAATTTGTAATTTAATTAAAATTCCATTATGTATTCTTTAAGACAAAAGGCACATTGATACAGGGTTTGATGAGTGCAGCTTAGACAATGCTCTAGAATCGGCTCAGCTGCAAGAATGATGATCCCTTACCAGGCTCTTTGCAGAGAGAAAGCTGGGCCTAGGGCCAAACTACTGGGCCCTCCCAGAATTGTGGGGAAGCTTTCGATGAATGTGAATACCCTTGCCAGGGCGTATGGCTCATGCAATCCTTGGTGAATCTGACCATCAGAGTTTTAGATCTGAGGAGCCTCTTGAATACTATTGGCCTCTGGTACTTGAACCAACAAACACTGCCCTACATTCCTTACAGCTGCCCTTCAGAAACTGAAAGACAGGGCCCATGTGTGTCTTCTTGTCATTTTAAAGGATAAACACCTTCAGTGCTTTCAACAGGTGTGCAGAGAAAAGTATTGGGACTCACTGCCTTTCTTTAGGCTAACACACTGATGTTGCCCAGGCTTCCCCCAGAGCTCTGGCCACCACAACATTGCCCCCTGTAAGGAGTCTATCATTCCTTCCCTGGTCCTGCCCAATTCGACTTGCTTTCCTTAGTGACCTTTGGGCAGGGCTGTGAAGCTCCTTGATGAAAAAAGAGGTTTTCTACAAAAGATTCAGTAGGTAGTAACCTCCCAGGAGGAATTAAAGGCCTTCTCTGGTCTTTGAAATTCACAGGGACCTACACATTGCTGGGTAAATGAGGGGCTGTGATTGAAGAGATACAGCAAGTGACATTTGCTTTTGCCCTTGTTATGTATTTACACAGAAGTTTGGGAAATAATTCTCTTTTGGTTTTCTTCAGAAACGTACCTCTTTCTTGTAGACAGGAAACACTGATGGTCACTTGGGTTCAGGCTCCAGCGGTGTTTCCACAGGGCGAGACATGATTAGAACATCTCTCCTGGGAACTTCCTTCCAGTGGAAGAAGGTACCTCACAGACACTTGGCCTCTCCGGCCTCCTAGAACCATTCCTGCCCCCAGCCTGCCCCTGCCTGCTCTTTTCACTCAAGGTTCAGGGCAGAATGTGGAGAAAAGCTGCTGGTGGGGTCCACAACAGTCACCCTTGATAATCTCTCCATGGTCCCTTCTTCTTACTTTTTGAAAGCTCTGTGTTTAGCCTGACCTCTTCTCCACAGCTGCCAGTTGAGAACTTTCTTCTCTCAGTGAGCTGAGGTCCTCCATACTCATGAGGAGATGGATTAAACTTGAACTTGCCATCCGTTCCTCTGAGGAGATCAACACCACTTTGCCATTTCGCATGAATTTTCTGATCTTTCTTCCTGTCTACTTATCACAGTGCTTTTTACTGTGTCCCAATGTACATCAGTCTTCAGCTCTCTACTCAATGTCTACTCAGGGGAACAAGTGTCCTGCCACCTCCCCAAGTTGTCCCATCAATGTCTGCTAAGAACACTGCAATATTTTCTCCTCTTTATGTTAGAGTTCAGGGTTCCAGAGGGCTTTGTTTGGCAAAAGATTCACCACCAGAGAAGCTATATTCCTGATGAAATACATCCCTTCTGAGGCTGAGAATGTAGTAACATTATATTGTTAAATGATCTCTGATTAAACTGATGAAGAAAAAGGAAATTCTGGTTTTAGATAACAATGCTTTCAGGAATTTTTCAGAAAGAGAAAAAAGATATATATGTCTGTCAAGCAAGCGTACAGAAGATGAAATGTTGTGGTTTAGATTTAAATATCTTCCAAAATTGTCATGTAGGTGAAAGGTGATTGGGCCATGGGGGTGCTGTGCTAATCAGTGGATTTGTTCATGGATTAGTCCAACACACGAATGTGCTTTTAAGATATAAGGGGCCTGGTTGGGGCTGGATCACTGGAGACATGACCTGGAATGGTGTATTCTTGTTTCAGGCTCCAGCCTTGTCTTGCTGTGCTTCCTGGGTGACATGACATAGGCAGCTTTATTTTCACTGTGCCCTTCCCTGCACCATACTATTTTTGCTTTGGAGCTGGTCAACCTGTTTGAAGTTGTGGCTCTGGGTATTGTGTCACAGTGATGGGAAAGTGACTATGACATAAGGACAAGACCAAAACCTAACTGATATAACTGAAAAAGACATAGCAGAATACTTTTATATTTAGACAATTTGTTCCTAACAGAGGCTGTGCAAAGAAATGAGCCAAAGGCTCTTTCTAGTTAAGACAAGGGTCAGGGAAACAAAAGAGGCCAGATGGTTAGACCAGGTTATGGATATTCTATTGATTAGTTCATTCATTCTGGACTTTAGCTAAATAGCTTATTTATTCATAGCTCTATTATAAAGTGTGGAAGGGGTTAAGAGAGAGGGGAAAGGTAGAGGGATGTGGGCCGCAGCTCAGAAACTTGGGGAGAAAGTGTTTCATTATGGCTTTCTGGAGATGATAGCTAAATGGGAGATAGCCTTTTACAGCATATATCTAGATGTTCCCTCAAAGCCAATACAGTCATAGGTGGATAGTTTCAAAGGTGATCAGATTATTGTATGTGAATGTAGGTTAAGAGTGTGATCCTAGGATTAAGGATGTGAATAATGGAAGCCCCACCCTAGGCATGAGAGACACCAGTCAGTAGGTCTAGAGCTTGGGTGGAATATAAAGGGAGAAAAGGCAGGTGGGCTTGCTGTTGCTGCTGGCTGCCTTCTGCCTGCCCTGCCACACCATGAACTGTTTCTCCTCTGTGATGCCCCTCTACCATGCTACTTTGTTTTGGAGCCAGCCAACTTTGGACTAAACCCTCTATAAACTGTGATCTGAAATGAACCTTTCCTCCATTAACTTGAGAATGCTGGGTACTGTGTCTCAGCAATGGGAAAATAACAAAGACATAGCCTCTACCATCTCCTCAGAGGCTTGGCAGTCACAATGCATTTTACCAAGAATTGGATCAGTTATGGTTCAAGCTTCTGTCTGTATATGTACCTCCAAAGCTACCAGGGTGACATGCTAGAGTCATGCTGCAAAATAATGAGAACCGATAAGGCATACATCAGTAATTATGCATCTTATTGTCTATTTAAAAGCCTAACTCTGAGAAGAGGGATTCCATTGAAATGCAGCTGCCATTTTGGCTTTACTTGGACTGTGAACCCAGTAGTAAGAGACTCAATAAGAATTTCTGTTTAACTCAAATGGTAACTTAATAATCAAATAAATACCATCATGTTTAACGCTTAAGCAGAATTTCATTAAATTTTTTTGACATTAAGCCAAATTTTGAAGTGAATTGGAACTGGTTTGCATTTCTTAAATTGGTCTTTCTTTGGAAATAATGAAAAAGTGTTAGAGTCTTGGCAGAAGTCCAATGACTATGACTCAACTTGTTAAAGTTAAATTTTAATATTTACACATTATATAGTATAATATTTATACTAGGCAACAGATTGGGACTGTAGAACTCAAAATAGGATACACTTTGACTTGGAAGTACAGTGTGGAAGTCATTACTCCCAGAGAATTGGGGGGTTATCTAGTACTAATTTTGGGGCAGCCAAAGCAAAGGATTTTCAAACATAAACACTGCTAAGCTGTAAGCTCTTGCTTGTACTTGTATGCTGGGTTTCATGACAACCTGTGCTTTGTATATTGGCTGATGGTTGATTCCACTGTCACATACTTAATGGAAACCTAGCTTGTACATCATGCTTGGATACTACTGAATTACTAGCTTGGATACTAATGAATTCAGTGAGACTGTTACTGGCCTGCCTGAGCATGCCATGGGCCAGGATGGTTCAGAGGTGAGATGTAGGAAAATTTTTAAAAAACTGAATGCAATTGTACAATCACAGCATGTAAGGATTGCTTAAGAGTTTGACAACTATCTACCTGAAACTCCATATTTTACTTGTAAGAAAACTGAAGCCAAAAATGTTAAATTATTTGTTCGAGGTCACTCTGCTAGCTAGTGTTAGGTCTGAAGTAGAAGTTGTCTGTCTAAAATAAATGACCACAGAGATGTACTCCAAAGAGTAGTGATACTTACTACTTAACAAAAAGAGGATGTTATATATTGAATGAATGAACCAAAAATGGCATTGGAAAGGGACTTGCAAGACTTTGCAGTAGAATTATACACATGTTAGAAAGCTACAGACACAATCAAAATGGTTGAGACAAGGGAAAATTTTTAAGGCACAAATGAGGATGATTTTATTAGATTTTGTGAAGTAATAGTTCTTGGCTACAATGATTAATAACAGGCGTGCTGTAGGTAAGTTTAAAGTTGAACAGATAGTTGCTGGGTAGATGTCCTTGTAGAAGTACTTTTTGTGTAAGGTTACAGTGGCCTTTGTGTAAACTTGTGGTTCTGGCAGCATCTTTTGTGATAGTGCTATCAGGCAATCCTGCGTAAGAACTGTTCCTCCATAACCTCCCCGTTTTGTTTAGGATTTTTTGTTCATGTTGACACAAGTGACTCTATCTTGATCCTGACAACGTTTACATTCCTTTCACAAAACTCACATTTTCAATTCTAATCTGGGGAGTTTTACTACTCCCAGATAGAAACTCGTATGTACTTCCCCAAAGTTGATTTATTTACAGGTACATAAATGCATCATAGAGAAACTCCTGACATCCTGGATCTATCATTCTTCATCAGTGATATTATAAAAGGCCTTTAGGAGCCGGTTGAAGAAACAATGCAACTGGATGGTATTTCAGTTTCTTTTAAATTTCTCAAAATCAGGGATCAACCTCTATCAAAAACCTAGAGCGAATACAAGCCTAAGTACTATCAAGCCTCAGGTGTAGGGCTCAGAGAGAAAGGAACTCAATATAATATCTCTGTCACCGAGTCGCTGTTGTGTACAAAAGGATTATTGGGCCAGCTTGTTAGGGAATGAGCACCCTGAAACTGATCTTACTACTCATTAGAAAAGGATTTTACATACTGAGCAGAGGGCTCGGCAATTTAAGTCCATTACTTCTGTGGCCTCTTCTATGTGATATTCTAATAAAAACCTGTCTCATCACTAAGTATGGATGCACATTTGCATGCGTGCATACATATGCCCCATTAGAACTTTCTGTACCCTCGTATGCAGCCACGTCATGGCTTTATAGCCTAGAGTTTTGTGCCTATAAGATAACATAGAAACAACAGTTACAAAGAAAGCATTCTGTCAATCATGTGGTCATTTCGTTTCCACATCCTTTATTTAATAACTGTCTGCCTTGTGCCAAACCATGGGCTTTCCTTGGAGGACTTCCAAGTTATTTCTTTCCTAAACTAATCCCACACAGTCTGGAATACGAAAGCCTTTTCACATAAAGCGGATTGCTTGCAGACTCTAAGTCCTGTTTAGTTTTTAGTGATTCATGAGCGTTTTAGAGGAAACACCCCGAACTCATTTTATCTGTTCCACCTCCAATTTAAAAGCCAGAAGAGTATGAGACTGCTGTCTCACTTCCTCTTTTGCTTTCTCCTTCTCTCATGAAATAGTGAGCTGAAAGTCCTGGACAGGCATGAGGAAACCTAAAGAGACAAGAACATAGAATTAAGAGTCAGGACACCTGGGCCCTGGTTCAAGTCATGCCACTGACCAGTTGAATGACTTTGGACGCTCCTCTTCCCCTCTTTGTATTTGTTTTTCCTCATTATGTAAAATGAAAGTTTTGATTTCTTGGGGCCCTGGCCTAGGACCACCAATCTCCAGATCAGAGGCATGATGACAGACTAAAACACAGACAAAACATGTATTTCAGTCACTAGGTTGCCCCGAGATGGTCAAAGCCCAATGATGGGCTGGGGCCATGAGGCATGGTGCCTTTGGCCTTTATTACGTGCACACCTTGATTTAGGGGTATGCTAGTGGGTTACAGGAAGCGGTGGAGGTGAACAGATGACGTTCTCAAGGTTTGAGAATTGAGGAACAATGCACTTTTGGAAAAGCACACAGGAACATATCAAGGTTAACTAGTAACCTGACTGTATGCTGGCTGCAACTACTGAGCTAGACAGAATTTGCATGAGTCAAAAGTCTTTGGCTGCCATGTTATCTGGTTTTGAAGTGCCAGAGCTTCACAACCTGTTTGCTAGTCTCAGATCTGGACATTGGCTTAAGATTAATCTGTTCTTAAACCAGCTGGAGGTGTCACCACCAGTCATGTAGGCCCATGACCGACTCTCAATTTATTTTGGTGCCGATTTGTTAATATTAATTATTGTCTGCTCTGTATCACATCAATCTTATCCTTAGCAGATCTCAATACCTTCCACAGATCCTTTGATTAAAGGTTGTATTTGTACTCAATTTTTTCTGTTTCCACACTCCTGGTTTGAGCTATGATAAAGTATTTTGAAAATGTGTCATGCCTTTCTGGATGATTTTGCTTCTGTTGTAAGATGTATTGTATCTCTAATGTTGTAATGTCACTGAACTATCTTATTAATCAATAAAATGGATTGGTTAATATGTAAGATTTTATAAATGAGTAACCACAGATCTCATACTACTCTAATATGGAAACACAATAGATCCATCTTTGATTGTCACGCTCAACTAAAATGTAAGGGGGCAAATGTGGCCCCACTTATTTTGAGCAATCGAGCATCTAGTTATTTGAACTAATTTAAATGTCTTGTGTCAATCTTTTGATCTACTTACATATGAATACAAATCATATTTTCAGGGTCACATTTCAGTGGTTATTTTTATTTATATTTACTGAGCAATAATAACATAATGCCTTCCATCTCTACAGAGTGGAACCTCTTCCCTCTTCTCTCTTTCTTTCAATGATCTAGTGTCTCTTCTCTAAGTAATAACAAGGATAAAGATAAATAACATATATAAGGCAATTTACCTTCCACAGACATTTACATATACACTAGCTTATTTGAGGGTCATGGTGATCCCTGGAGATACTGTTGATAACAGTCAGCCTGCAAAGCTGAAGCAGCTCAGGTCAGCTCTCATCTCCACCACAAGGGATGTGGTTGGGATGACACAAGTGCTGGGGCTATGTCCTGCTTCACTATAGTGGGCACACTTACTGTGCGAGGTACTACTTGGAAGACACACTGGAAAACTTCAGTAGATCATTCTTGTGTGCTCATTCACTGAAGTAAGAAATCTTAAGCCCTACTTTGGTCCTTTCATGATTTTAGGCAATGGGAGGACAAAAGTGAGTAAACTGTTGTACTTGTATTAGGAATAATAATGCCTCTTCCAAATGTGTCTATGTCCTATCTCCCAAACCTACAGCTATATTATCTTACAAGTCAAAAAGGACTTTGCACATGTGGCTTAATTAAGAATCTTGAGCTGAGGTGATTATCCTGGATTATCTGAATGGCCCAGTACAATGACAAGGGTTCTAATAAAAGGGATGCAAAAGCATCAGTCAGAGGAGGGAATGACACAATTAGAGGATGGCAGGGAGGATGCAAGTAGCTTTCCAGACTGATACAAGACATTACCTCACATAACTAGAAGCTCAACTGCTCAAGATAAGTGAGGCCCCTTACATTTTAGTCGTGCATGACAATCAAAGGTGGACCTATCAGGTTTCCATATTAGACTAGTATGTGATCTGTGGTTGCTCATTTGTAAAACCGGGAAGATCTTGTGCTGCTGGCTTTGAGGATGGAAGAAGGACTACCAGCCAAAGAGCACGGGCCTCTAGAAGCTGGAAAAGATAAGGAAGGAGACTCTCTCCTAGAGCTTCCAGAAGGAATATCTGCAGACACTTTAGTCTTAACTCAGTGTGACCACTTTCAAACTTTTAAATGCCAGAACTAAAACTGATTGAGTTCTTGTCCTTAGAAGCCATCACAGTTGGGGTAATGTGGTGCATCAGTCCCAGAGAACTGATAAAGGGAGTCATTATGCACCTGGAAGAAGAGCATTTATAGGTTGTCTAAGTTGTCTCCCCACAGGCTCATGCAGTCGTAGGTGGGCCTTTTCAGAGGCGGTCATATCTAGAGTGTGTGAGCCTAGGATCAAGGGTGTATTATTACTAAATTGGTCTACTTATTGGTTTGGCACAATTTGGGTGTGAATAATGAGAAAGCCCACCCTGAGCATGAGTTCCACCTTCCCCAAAGGCATGAAACCTGGATAGAACATATGGCACCAAAAATGGCCTGTCGTCTTTGCTTGTGCTTGCTGCTTTTGCTACCTTCTGCCTTCCACCTTCAACACCATGAACTGTTTTTTTTTTTCTCCTCTGTGATGCCCTTCTGCCATGTCACTGTGCCTTGAAACCAGACAATTATGGTCTGAAACCTCTACAAACTGTGAGCCAAATAAACCTTTCCTCCTTTAACTTTATGAATTGAGTATTTTGTCTCAGGATTGAGAATTAACTAAGACAGCAAGTATAGCATATAGTTCCATCAGAGTGAAGTAAGTGAGGGGAGAAGAGATGCAGAATGCTGGGGATTTGGGACAAGAGGCTCCCCAATGCAGCCTGGATAAAAGGTGGAGTGTCAGAAAATGCTGCTTCCAGGAGGAAACAAGGAAGATGAATCACAGATGTTAGGACACTGCAGGAATTGACAAACAGGGCACGATTTTTCTGTGCATAACTGTGGTTAGGGTAGGCCTACTCCAGAGACAAATAAATATGACGGCCTCAGGATTCCATTTGCATTGAGTAGGAAGTAGAGCAGTAGAGGACTCCGTGTTCTTAAAGATTGTGCTTCGGGGCCGAGGGTTTGCAAAGTCTTTCCATCTGTTTCCAGGGAGTCAAGCAAGGCCACTGGGTGGTCATCGATTATAGATCTGCATGAAATCTACATGCATGCAATATATATGAGTGTGCATATACATAACTCTCTTAAGATCCATCTAGTACAACACAGCATATACATCAGAATAATATTCACCATCCATTAACTGGGGGACACATTGTGGAATTTGAAACAGCTGAAGCTTGAAGTAGATCATCTCTTTTCTTTCCAGTCTGCATTGGATCACACAGTACGATGAATGGAAGCTATTATCAGGGGATTCAATGACAGCACCATCGGTTATTGGAGTATAATCCCGCTAGACAATCAGTGCTCTAAGTTACAATAAATTATATTAGACTTCCAGTATTACTTGAGTATGTAGAGGGCTATGGATCAATGGGTATCTGATACTCAAAAAGCTTCAGCATTCAGTTCATGTTGAATCTGTAATTAACAAATGAAACTAAACTAATCACAGTAAATTGTTCCTTTGACTACACCCTTGTTGAGAACACTGTGCCGAGCAAAAAGAGTGTGAAGCACTGCAGAGTGTGGGCCTGGGCTCTCATATGTGGAGGTGCCCATCAGGCAATGAATGCATCTGTCAGAGCATGTGAATGGTGTGTTACTTGATAAAATGGTTCATCCTTGCAGACTGCTTCTTCATCTGGCCTGAACAGTATGTGTTAATCAATGATTGTTTTATATTAAAAGGCACAGTTTCATTTCACCACAGATTGGCTGGCAGTTTTCCAAGAAAATATCAGTAAACTGAGGAGTTCTAAAAGTAATGTGTGAAATGTATGTGAAACAGGTAGAAAAAAACCTGCCACTGGCTTATGTGAGTCAAGATTATTCCCGGCTCGTACGAGCACCTTGAGGGGGTGGGGAAGGTATAAATGGCTTCGTAACTGCATGAATTTTCCATTTAAAGACAGTTCCCCAGATAGTCCCACTCGATTTTTTTAATTCTGTTTAGTTTCTGTGTCTGAAAAATCCCTTCATCTGGTAAGAGGAAATTTACATTAAGTCTAGAAGAGCACTTCAACTCTGGATATCTCAGAGAAGGGCATGGGCCATCTCCCACACATGCCAGCACTGTTTGTGATGCTTATTAAAAATATTAGGGATCATGATGCTCAGTAACCACGCAGCATAATTCTGTTTTACCAGTTTACTATGCACCAGTGATACTCAATTGAGTCTTAGTACTAATATGCTCGTAATATACAGTGCAGTGCCTCCATATGGTGTACGGGGTAAGAGCATATTACTCATATTACACAAACAGAGCTCCACACTTCACATATTATTGATCAACAATGCATGAATTAGACAATGCTGCCATCGTGAAAATAAACACTGGCATATGTGTCCAAAATCTACGGCAGTGATGGTGAACTTTTTAGGGCTTTCAATGATAGCAACAATCACTGCAGCACGCACCTATAGGTTTGGAGCACTGGTCTATGGCATTGAAGGGACAAATGAGAAGGCAGACTGAAGGTAGTTAGGCTGTTACAATAAGCCAAAGGCACAATCCTTACTGTCCGGAGGCAGAATACTGAAACCAATGTTGTTTAAACTCTTAAGTGGCTTATTACACAGACCTAGCAAGTCTGTTTTCAGACAAGCTCTGCTGAATACAAGTGCAGTGTGAGCCACAAACATAAGACACTTATGGAATTTTAAATTGTCTATTGGCCCCATTAAGAAAGTATAAAGAATAGGTGATATTTGTGTCTTTTGTTTAACTTTACCTCTGCAAAATCTGATTTTAACATGCATTCTGGTAAAAAGTATTAATGCTTGATATTTTTACAAACTCAGCTTTTTGAAATGCAAAATAGTTTAAGTTTCACTTACATCTTAATTCAGACTAGCCACCCCAGCTCTCAGATTGGCGTGGTGGCTCTGCTAGACCACACGGTTTTAGATTCTTTCCTTGAGATTTCCTATTCTTCTCTCCTTTCTTTAGATGAGAGTGAGAGTAGAGTTGAATGTGTGCACGCGTGGTAGTTCAGGAACTTCACCAGGATCGCAGGATCTGTGAGTGGCTCCATTATTACTCTCTGAGGTCTTTCCACCTCACAGCATCCTCCTTCCAAAAGTCCATCCTGGCTATGTGCTTAGGTTTAATTGTTCTCCATAAAGGCACAGCTAGGAACTATTTGCTAGTCATTTAATAATGATGCCCCCATAAAATGCCATTCTCCAAAAACCTTAAAATGAAGCCCCTTTGCTCTGTGGGTTTCACACACCTGGCTTATGTGAGCCACATATAAAATATATAATATGTTTAATGGGTATAGGTAACAAAACTTCCTTTTTAAATATTTTATTATAATGTTTAGGAATTCTCTCCATGTTCTGGATGAACAGAATGAGAAAAACTTCGCAGTTAATACAGAGAGTGGTATAGTAGACAGGAATCCTGCAGCTGGACTCAGCTGGCCCACCTACCCGCATATTCTGGTTGTCCCTCATTACCTGAGCACTTGTAAGCATACAACCATTAGGCGTTCTGTTCCTCAGTTTCTTTTTCTGGGCAGTGGGAGATCAGAATGCCTGTCTGGCCTGTTTTTCAGGATTGTCATCTGTCTTAATACAAATGCATATTTGGGTGAATAAGAATGGAGTGAGTGAAGTGAAAAATACTATACAAGAACCTACAGCTTTTCGAAAAAGCAGAGCTGTAAAATCCTGATTTGTCCCAGACTCATTCATTTACTTATGTTATAGTGGCACTGATAATATGTGATCTACTAGTCATCAAAAAATGAAGATTTATGGAGAAGACAAAGCTCCCCTTCCCCATCAACCCCTAGCCCTCCCCAGCGTGACTGCTTTACTCCCCGGCTTCCACCAGTTGGCTTGATCCAGGCATTTGTCAAGGTGAGAAATTTGGATCACCGTCTAGCTAGATAAGAGATGAGTGATCAGGGCACATATGCCTTTGAATGAAAGCTGAGCTGGTCACTTCAGGTAAGCAGAGGCCCTCACCTCCCCTGCAGAGCACATTTGAAGCCACACCACTGCTTTTGTACTGTCACATATAACATGCTTATAGTGTGTGTGTGTGTGTGTGTGTGTGTGTGGACATGGGTATATGTGATGCCAAGACTCGAGAATGGATTATGTACTAGTGGGTCAATCCATTAGATCCATGCCAGATGGAGAGGATAAACCTGGCTGTCATGTTGAATCAGAACAAAGGGAAAACAATCAAGCCCTTTCTTCTTCATATTAACTGGCAGGTGTGTTGGGTAGTAAAAGTACTACAACATTGTTTGGTGGACAATTTTTCCTTTATTAGAGGGAGGAAAAATCTGCCACCAAAAATGGAATTATGACACCTAAAGTAGCACTAAAGATAGTGATTATAAGGTTGATAAAAATAGGAGCTGCTGGTTAAGTTGCGATAGTAATAAATTGAAACATGAAAATATTATATTGCAAGGTATTGCCCTTTTCTTCAATGCTTTTCAGGCAGCAAACACAAAGTGACAGAAGGATTTTAATGAAAATAGCAAACATACCTGGAATAAGCATTTTTAAACAAATCATTATTACTGATATTGCTTGTATGTGTCATGTTTCAAACGATGAATGTTTTGTTTTAATTTGATTTTTAAACACCACAACAGGGTCTCTGAGCATTTAAATAAAACAAAAACAGTTCATTAAAACAGAAGGAAACTATTGGACTCTATTGGGCACAACTTGCTTGCAAGCGCTTCTGACAGTGGCCCTCTGTTGAAGAGAAAATTGCACAAATTGCCAGTTATTATCATTTTTAATAAATAAGCCTTCTATTTTCTCCCTCCTTTCTTTCCTCCCTCCCTCCCTCCCTCCCTCTGGCTTCTATGTGATTGTGTTCAACAAGCATATTTGCAGTGGGACCATTTCTATTACAGAGTGATTGAGCTCTGATTTACACATCAATTACCCACCTTCATGGACATTTTCATGTTCCCCTAGCTGACATCAATGAAGCATAACTGCATAAACGCTTTATTTCATACCAGTTTTGGATAACTGAGACTGATAACTAATCATATCGAGAGACAATGTGCTATAATACAGGAAACAATAAATGCTTCCCTTTGAAAATCTCATCTATTCTTTATGAGCTCGCCATCCACATGCTTATCCAGTCATCTGTTTTTTTCTGCAAGGCTCTTCCTCTCACCTGGTATCTCAAGTGAAATTAGGGTTTTGCCCTTGAATGCAGGCATTTGCAAAGACCAAATCCCTATTTTCCAGCTTCTCCAATGAGCAGAGGCTCTGACTGTTTACCTACCAGTAGTGTAGCGCAATTTGCCAATCGTTCCTTGGACAGTCTGGGAGACTGAGGTTGGTGGCATCTGCAATCTCTTGTTCACTCCTCATAGTTGTGTCATAGGATTCTCTTTAGTGACATGTTGTTTGTGTGTATTTGAACTAACCCATGTGAAGAACATGACCTCCTGCATTGCTCATGGCCAGCTGGAACACAGCTGCCTAGTTCTAAAGTCACTGTTACTGTGTTCCCACTAGGGTATACCACGACACTCAACTCATATATCATCCTATGCTATAATGACTTGGGAATAGATTTGCCTTTCCTTCTTGACTATAAATTCTAGGATAGCTCATGCTATTATGTCTTTTTTTCCCCTTAGCACCAAACATGGTGCCCAACATGACATAGGCATCCAGAAAATGTTCATTGATTGAATAGAAAAATTAATATATTTATGAACATCTCCGTTAACATTTGTCACTGAACTTGGGCAGAAAAAAGCATGTCTGTGTGTCATTTGTTCATTCATTCAGTCAAAATATATTTATTGAGAGCACACTGAACTTGGCACATTTCCAGATACATGGGAAACAGAAATGCATTATTTCTCCTCAGAGACAGTTTCATGATTTAACATTTGTGAGTTCTTGCAGAGGCCAGGGAAGGGGGAAAGAAGAGTGAGTTGGGAATCTAAAGGACAGTAGCAGGGAGAGGGATGGAGAGTGCCCAATGTGGAATAGAAAAGCTGTCTCAAAGTGTATCTCACTACACTCGTCCTGATGAGGGCCCACGTTTTCACTGTGAACTGGCTCAGAAAAGTTGTGTGGGGAATGCTTTCACCTCTTAGGGTGGAACATTTAGGGTAGCTGTCACAAAGTGCCATAAATTGGGAGGCTTCCAAAGCAGACTCTGGAGCTTAGAAGGCTGAGGGCAAGGTGTCAGCGGCTTTGTTCCTCATGGTGACTGTGAAGGAGAATCTCTTCTGCTCCAGCACCCAACAGTGCGTCAGCTTCTTAGGCATTTCTTGGCATGGAGAAGCATCTCCCTGATAGATGTCTGCTTTGACTTCTCTTTCTGTGCCTCTGTTTTCCCATGTCCCCATGTTATAAGGACACTTGTCACATGGAATTGAGGGCCATCTACTTCAATAGGGCCTTCTTTTAACTAATGAATATTGGCAGTTACCCTGCTTCCAAATAAAGTCACCTTCTGACACACTTGGTGTGAGCTTTTAGGTGATGCCACTTACTTCACGGGCTCTAGTCAGACACAAGAGGAAGCAGCTGAAGCTGGTGGGTGTCCCACCCATGGATCTACTGACCAAAGAAGGCTGAGGTCATGGCAAAGGGACAGGCAGGCGGTGCTTGGGCTTCTTTGCTGCCGTCCCAGTCTCACGGTCAGGCCAGAGCTCTGTGGGGGGGCAGCATAGAAAGAAGCAGGGGCCAAAAGGTTAAGCCTGGAGGGGGTGGAATTTGCTTGGGTAAAATTAGTGAGTGCACAAGGATCAAAGGGTTGGGTGAGACATGAAAGCAGAGTCAGCTTAAAATTGTCAATTACAAACTGCTCCTTAAGGGCATTAATTTCCTTAGTTTAAAAGTAATTAAGAGTACTATTTCTGAAGAAATATTGTTTTAAATTAAGTAGTTATTGAAATTGTCTTGCTTATAGCTAACTGAAAATAAAACACCTTTTAAAAGTGTCATTTATGAGAAGCCAGGAGGTTATATTAAGACGTTGACTTGGAAAAGAATCCCTGATACTTAACGAGCACAGAAAGGAAATGCTTCAGGTAGCTTTTCCCTACTTTGAAAGACAAGAGTTGTTCTGTGTAGGTTGGCAGCAGAAGCAACTGCTGTGGAGCTTGGGACGTGGCACCCAAGGGCACAAGGCCAAGGCAAGCCTTGGGCTACTGAGCAGGGCACTGTGCCCGCCTCAGCTGGACAGGCTGGCTGGGGAAGGCTACAGGAAGGCAGGCCAAAGTCTATGGGAGTAGGAGGTGGAGCAAGATGACAAGGACAATAATGTAGATATTCATTGACTCCTGAGCCATGCGTAGATTCTGCAAACTGAACCCTGCCTCCCGCCAGAATTCGAGCCCAACGTGGAGTGCTTCTGAGGCATCATGAGTGCACAGTACAAAGCCCGCCACCACTTTCCTCATCCCTCTTCTCCTGAGAAGCCATGCAACCAATTGTGATTCTGGAAAACACCCTCA
The DNA here is from genome assembly GCF_034190915.1 of Cavia porcellus. Taxonomy (NCBI): domain Eukaryota; kingdom Metazoa; phylum Chordata; class Mammalia; order Rodentia; family Caviidae; genus Cavia; species Cavia porcellus. Next base: position 114,106,859 of record NW_026947486.1, read on the forward strand.
CATTTCCTTGAAGTAAATCAAGATTTCGATCCAGGAGCTCTTTAAAGCTCGGCATTACTGTCACCTCTGATTAATTTCGAGAGCGAATTATAAATGAGGTGGGTTCAAGTTGACACTAAAGTGTGCCCATGAAGAAATACTAGGTGAAGCATGAAGAAACAACAAATAATAAATCGTTCCCTTTGGTTGGCAGCCAGGAGCCAGGATGGTGACAGGAGTGGAAACGAGAATGTTTTACATCATTTTAATTTTTATGCAGTTTCGCATTTTAAACCTATCCAAAAGCTATGAACATGGGACTGGATACTTGTCCTTTGTTCTCTGTCTCATTATGTGTTTTCTTGGCTTGTGGTATCCATTCAAGGCTCTTACTGATGTCGAGAAGGATTTTGAAAGCTTCTGAATCATGCAATTGTTTGCAGCTCTCTCGACTTGGGCTTGCTGAGTGTGAGGTGCTTGTGAGGCATTGGTTCCTGTTACCCATGAGTCGCTGAGCCATTAGGAGTGATAGCGAAGTCTTATTTTAAAGAATGGTCAGAACTGAAGAGGCTTTTCAGTGGTGTTCTATAAAAATGGAAATCAGGCAGGTACCAGAAGAAAGCATTACAAGAGCAAAAAGAAACTCAGGGACCCTTAGCTATCCATTGTGCAGTAGAGTCTCCTTCTAGTGGAGTGTGTGCATCTGAAAGACCAGGGCAGTGCTTGACCTGTGGCTGAAGGAGATGTAGGCAGAGCCGTAAAAGGGTTACCTTCTGTTATGAGTTGCCTAGGAGAGGAGAGAAAGAGCACTTGACGGGGAGGCAGACACCCTTATCAAGCAGTGAGAGGCATTGGACCGTATCTCTTAGCTAGCTGGCATAATGTGTGAGGATAAAAGAATTTAATTTCATTGGAGAGACTGCTTTTAGAGTATGTTTTAACAGGCTTCTAGAAAGTTCTTCATGTGCTGAGTACCACTGCAGGCAGATGGGAAATTTTAGGTTGCTGGAGTCATGGTAATTTTATAGAAAAGTGGCACTTCCATTAAAATGGAATGTTTTATCGTGCTCCTGCAATATTGTTGGTGATCAGTACCGATTTGAGTGTCCACCTGCACTTCCTTTTCAGAGAAGCATCTGAATCATACTCCAGGACCTTTTTATAAGCTAGGAAATTTTGCAAGGAGTTCAGGTTTGAAACATACTCTTTGAATCAACTATATTGCCTCTCGTGTGAGCAGAGGTTAAAGATGTGGATCTGTCTCTCTGAGAAAGCCCTTCATTTCTGTGAGAAAGACTAGCATCTTCTTTGGCTCCCAGGCTGGCCTCTGGATCCTATTAATGTTTTTATTGTTATTCTGCATGACAAGCCTACTCTTGTAATGATTGGTTTCACTTTCAAGGCATTTCCTCCTACATGTATGAGCAATGGAGATTTCTGTATGAGAGAACATCTAAAGGTGCCTGTCTTTGATTTACCTTCTGGTAGTGAAGAGTTAAATGATCTATACAGGTTAAGTTCATCAGACTTAGGCATACCAAATGGATAAAATAAAGAAATAGATGCTTTTTCTCATGCACAAAGACCAGACATTGTTGTATGTAGGATGCTTAGGGCTCACCTCAGAAGATTTTAATCTAGTTGATTTAACATGTGACGTCAGTATGGGAATTTATAAAATATCCTGTACATTATTTCCATGGTTAGCCAATGGGGAAGCAGGTTATAGAAGAAATATTTTAATTGAAAATTTATTAAGGTAAAACTCAGGTCAATATTGATTTGTAAATGAAGTTCATTCATTAATCAGTTTGCCTCTCTGTCTCAAAGATCATAAATGCAAATGTGTGTATCGCAAACATGTACTGATAAAAATAAATGAAAAAATTCATTAAAAGATCATGTGGGAGTCTAACAGAAAAAAATTCACATGTATCTAATGAAACATCAGACATAGAGGATTAAACGCTATATAGTTCCTCATGTATGAGAAAGCCCAAAATACAAATAAGTTAAAGAGAAAAATGAAAGATACAGGACAGGAAGCAGGGACATAGACTTTGTGGAGATTGGAAGTGGTTCTCAGGATTGAAGGAGAGGACAAAAGGCCTGGAAGGGAAAGAGAAATAAAAATGATTAAGATACTATAAGTATCTGTCATGGTTTATGTAGGTGGCTCCCAGGCCTGATGCATTTGCATTGTGCATTTGTGATTGGTTCATTGTCTAGTGCTTGGATGGGGGGGTGTGAGTGCTACACTCACCTAGGGGTGGAGCCGGGATGTAATGTAATGGCAGGAAGAAGGTGTGTCTCTTGCCCTTTCCTGCCTTGCTATTTGCAGCTGTCATGAACTGTGGCCCAGCCGTGCTACCCTGCCTTGGAGCCAACTGAGTATAGACTAAAACCTCCAAAACCTGCAAGAAATAAACCTCTCCTTTCCCAGCTTTGGGCATGAGGTATTTTGTCTCAGCAACGAGTAAAAAGTAACTAAGACAATATCTATACCAATTCTCCAAGATACATATAATTATTATATATCACAAGTGCTTATCAGTAATAGCAGCAATAATATGCCTTACCTTAGTACTTTACTAAAGAGACTTTAGACCTCAGCAAACATAACATTTTGCCGTAGGAGGAGTACAGTTCATTGGAGAGCACTTTCTTGGTATGCTCAAGGCCTAGGTTCCATCCCCCGCACTTAATAAAATGAAGAATAGAAATGAAAAGAAATTAAATGTTTCCATAATTTTGCAGCGTAAAAGGCTTATGAAGGCTATGTGGAAATATCTTTGACATGTGCAGGGATTGGTGATAACCTGGACATTTTAAAGAACAATGGATTAGGAATCTGAGGAGTGCTATACTAGATGCAGCTCTTGTAGACTGACTGAGCAGGAACAGTGTCCTGACCCTTGATTTCCTATCTTTCAATGGATATAATAATTTCTGTGTTGCCAGTTTGCCAGGTGCTGCTAAGGATGAAATGAGCAAATGTGTAGTCAAAGTTTGTGTGATGGAAGTAAAGCAGAATTGCGCGCCAGAGATCTAGTCCATTAACTGTGAGTGGCCATTAGTAGTTTACAGAGCCCTCTCTCATTCACTGTTGTACTTAACCTTTATAGTAACTGCATGAAGAGAGCACATAAAGATTATTCCTACTTTATGTATAAGGAAACCAAGACTTATGAGCATAAAATGATTTATTAATGAACAAACAACTTGTAAGCAGAAAGGAGAGAGCCTGTCCCCTCTCTTCTGAGTGCAGACACCATCGATTTGGACACAGTGCAAAACCCTTTAAAACGTTCCTCCAAGTACCAGTGGAACTGGTCTCCTTGATTGATGTCAGGTTAGCTTTTTATTTTTTTCTCTTTTTTATGTACATTAAACTATATTTGGAGTTGAGTATTTGGGCCTGTATTTGTTAGAGAGATTACAGCATCATTTTGGGAGTTTGGTAGGCCAACCCAAACAATTTTATTGAAAACCTAAACCACACATTAGTTTTCTAAAGATGAACCTGCATAGTCTTCACAATGTATACACTTGCCACTGTCAATTTATGTACAGAAAGGTTCTTCGTGTTTGCTTGTAGGATGTGGTAAATGCCTTAAATGCCTCTGAATTTAAGAAGTGAAAGAATCTAATGGGAGCCACGAAAGAGACCATTTAAATCATTAAAAATGCAGAAGATTGAACCTGCTTAATAAACGTGGAGAGACAGGACCAGGAATGCCCATACACAGAAATGTTATTCGCCTCTCAAAAAAAATAAATAAATAAATAAAACCAAAATACTCACCTACGCAATAACATGGATATGGCTCGCAAACAGTATGCTCAGTGAGAGAAGCCAGACACGGAAGACTTCATGCTGTATAATTCCTTGTATCCCGAGTATCAAGAAGAAGCATATTTATTCAGAGGGAAAGTAGATTGGCAGTTGTTTAAGGCTGGTCTTGGTGGGAGCAGAGGGGGCAATTTCTAAAGCATGTAGGACTTCTTTCTGGGTTGGTGAAAATCTTTAAAATCATAATGATGGTGGTCACGACACTGTGAATATACTAAACCCAACTGGGCTGTACGCTCCCGAATTGTGTGGCGTGTGAATTGTATCTCAGGAAAGCCAGTATTATAATAAACTAAGGACTGAAAGAGAAGTAGACGTTCCATAAACAAGGCAACAAAGGTGGCACCGGAGAGTCTGCCTGACCTCACTAAAAGATGATTAGACAGACTTCTTGGATGAGCTGAATCTTTGCTACCATTTTCCGAAGTGGAGGAAATACAGTGGCTCCAGGGTGCCTCTGCGTTGGAATATTAAGCGTGTTTCCATCGGGACATCTGCAGGGACTGGCGTCCACATCATTTTGCAAAGTACAGATTTAGGGACAACCATATAAATTAGCTTGGCCCGTTTCCCTAAACCTAAAGAAATTGAAATAGCCAGATGGGTGGCTGTCATATTCCTAGAGTAAATATTCCATGTGTTTTCACTCCTTTCCATTTTCATCTTGATTATTTTTCGGGCAAGCCAGTGTTGGTGGGGAGAAAGCATGCTTGTCAAAGAGAGAGGCGGTAACTGGGTTCTTCGTAAGTCCTCCTATCTAAATGTGACTGGCAGGCTACACTGATTTAGGAAAGTCCCTTCCCAGGCCTCATTACCTCGTATTCCATATTTTCATTTCCAGATCCAAGATTCTCATCCCCGTTTGTTCCCTATTTGTGTGAAATAACTATGGCCCTCTTTAGGTATTTTATCATTTCTTATTTAGCCCTTCACATTTAGGTATCTCTGGATATTAGCAGAGAAAGAAGGTGCAGAATTTGGGATTGATTTCAGAGGTAGTAAATAAGAAAGATTTACTTTTTTTGGCATGGGACTCGAACTCAGGACCTTGATCTTGCCAGGAAGGCACTTATGACACTGAGCTATATCCACAGCCCTATTTTTTGACAAACAGAAGCTCTGTAAATGTTAGTTCAGTGTCAAAGTAAAACTAGAATTTGATATTGAAGAAATTCCACTTAGAATCCTGGAATGTGGAGTAAGAATAATCTCCAAATTTTACAGAAGACAGTGATTCATTCAGGAGAATCATGAAAAGTGAGCTTATAGCCAATATTTGTTCCTTAGGTGACTTAAACATGTATTGTATGTTTTTATAAAGATTTTAACCAAAATAGAAATGTTTGTGCAGTGGAACTAGAACACAGTAAATCCTGTGTGTTAGCAATATTTTTAAACAAATGTCACTTTAAAACATTACTGTTTTTCAAAAGGTTTCCCCTAGTAACTTCGTAAAATAACCAAATTAGGTCAACAATGATTATGAAGATCCATAAACTATTCAAACCAAATCTACATGGACTGGTTTTCACTCTCCCTGCTCTGGCCTCTTCCCTACAGATGCAGTTAATTTTTATAATCCCTTTAGGGTCTGCAGGTTCCTTTTGATATAAGGAAACTAATGTTTCTTTCTACAGTCGAATCCAAATTAAATTCCTAAGTTTTTCCCTACTGGCGATTTCTAATAAAATGCAATCCTGAGGAAACTTGACCAACGGAGTACAAATGAGACTCACATTTATTCTGGAGTGTGATGGAAAGCCCGGAGGCAAAAGGTACAAGCCTTGATACTGGGAATGGAACAACTTGGGTTCCAGCCTCCTGCTTCTGCCCCACTCCTACTGTGGGGCCACTAGCTTTATCAGTTCAGTTTCCTCTTTTGTAAAACGAGGCCACTACAACAAATGACTGCTGGAGTCTCTTCCTGCTGTAAAGATCTCTGTTCTGAAAGACAGGTCTGCATGATTGGCCAAGTGAGCTACCACTGTGAGCTAATGAACATAGCATAATTGAATTTCTAGATCTCAGAGAATCTACATGAGCCCTGGTTTTATTGTCACATGAACGTTCCCAGGGCTTCTAATGTGCAAAATGGTAGTTACCAACATATAAGGCCAGGTTGAAGGGTAAGGATAGGAAAGTTTCTAAGAGAAGGAGCAGGCAAACAGAGAGTAAGATGGATGACAAGATGCAAGTTCAAGTCTTCCTTTGTCACTCATTTGGTGAGGGCTTGGTATAGCTTGCCTCATTTTAGGAGGCCTTAGTTTCCTCCTATCATAAAAATGAGGGCGGTTTTCCTGTTACAGGAGGCCAGGGAAGCAGATAGGTGGGTTGAAAATACAGCTAATATGAAAAGCCATGACAGAGGAGAGTTTCTTACAGGGACTTGGATGGGCATGATGAATATAATCTTTAAGAGGAGCTCTCTCTTCCCTTCTTGCTCTACTGTTTTATTGGAGATTGAACCCAGGATCTTCATACTGAGATATATCCCTGGCCCTTTTAAGTGTTTTCATAGACAGGATCTCACTACATGACTAAATTGCTCAGGCAGGGTTCAAACTTACCATGATCCTGCTTCAGTCTCCCAGAGTACGAGGATTAGAAACGCAAGCCCCACACCTGGCTGAGCTTGTTCTTTCTGTTCCTTCCCCATCACCTAGCAGGCATGCCAGTGAAACAGGGATTGTGAAAGGGAGGCTCGAGAAAGAAAGCAAAGGTCTTTGGCTAATTAACCAAAGAATAAATTTGATTTTGACTGGACAGTGGTTTTCATATCCTTCAAATGTGGCAAATCACATTATCTCCCGGCGGAAAAAAAGCTAGAAAATTATCCTAACTTGTTAAGAGTGGTGAATCCTTGACTCAGGCTTTTCAGTTTCATTTCTCAAAAAGGAAGATGGGTTTTCATGCTGATTGGACCAATTCATCCTGTCCTCATCACTGTGAATAAACTCAGATTGTTCAGAAAAATAATGTGATGATGAATTCAAGTTTCTGACTTGTGCATTTCTTTGTGGGCCCTGAAGCCCTTTTTCCTTTGGAAAACAAACCTGGAAGTGTAAAGATACATCGAATCGTCGGGGCACAGACATATGCATTTCTGCAGCCTCTGCAGGGCTCACAGGTTCAAATGCAACCTGCCTGAATCATAAGAACTTTAATTGGGTAAAGAAGTCCTCATAATTATGAACTGCAGTAGGTATAACAAGAGGCTAAATACATAGCTGTGGTTTTAATTAGCTGGTGCTTCAAATTAGTAATGTTGATTTCTGTCGGAAATCAGTGACGTTACACACTGAAAGTCTCGTCACCGTGTAGTTCATTCCTCATTAGACCTCGCCGTGTGAAGCTTTCAATACAATGCCTTGCTGAGCAAGAAAGAGAAAGTTGGAGCTATTTGGCTGCCTTTGAAGAGCAGTGGCACCTATGAAGGTAGATTCGTTCTCACCAGATAGGAGAATTAAGTGTTCTTTGTTCGAAGTGTTGAGAAATGTAGCAGGCAGTTTTGCTTGCAAGAGATAACACCCGCGTGCACACTCAATCTGCTATTCAAATTTGTGTCTGGAAGTTGGTAGTTCATGAACTGATCCAAAATGCAGCCAAGAGCCTCCTAACAAATCAAAGCTGCGTCTACAGCCCTGGAAATGCCCTTACTGCTGGCCGCTCGCATGCTTGTCATGCAAGTTGAAGCATGTTTCCTTTTCTTCTTCTCCTTTTTTCCTTCAGGGTTTTAATTATATCTTCCCCTTCCAGGAGAGAGAAGGTAGTTTGCAAAGCCAAGAGACCAAAGTGCTTTAGTTTTCTTCACGGGAGAATTAAATATGATCTATGGGTCTGTCATTCGGGGCTGTCAGGTGCATGAAAAGAACAGATAGCTAGGAAACTGACATCTTGCTCACAATCCAGGGAAGAGAAGACTTTGGTTCTTGTTTGTGTGTGGAGAATCATCTGCCCTGCAAGGCAAAGGAATTAAGTAGCCTCCTTTGCAACAAATCCTCATTCCCCCTGCCCTGCTGAGTATTGCTTTAACTTGTTACTCCACCCCACCTCTGTCATCCTGTCTTTCCTACACTTTGACAAATTGATGGGCTTGGGCTACCTCTGGTTGATATGTGGTGTTTAGGTGTGAGCTCATGTTCCATGCTTAATGGACTGAAGATGTGACCCTGTCTGTCTCCTTGCACATCAGTCTCTAACGCAAAGCCACTGGGCACATAGCTGTAGTTTAGGGCTCTGATCTTGACTCATGAATGAAATGAAATATGATATTAGGGAACATTACCCCTGCGGAAGGCGTCTTAGACTAAAAGTAACAAGGCCATCTTCTGGGGCCTGGACTTGGCATCTTTCTGACTGGGAAAGGCACTGATGGAGGGTTGGAGATTTGGGGAGGGGTCTGGTGCTTTTCTTTACTTTCCTCATAGTGTGCTAATACTTATAGAACATATTTGTGAATGGTCCATAAGGGCTTGTGCATCTGGCATGGTCTGCACTGTGAAAGTGGGTGTGCATTTATACAACCCTGAAGTGTCACCATTATTTTTAAATGGACAAATGGAAGTGTTTTATCCAGAAGATACGGCTGCCAGGGACATTTTGAATTTTCCAGTTCAAGGATTCCTGTGAAGAATGGTGAATGATTAAATACAGAGGCATCCTATATTCCATGTAGATCAGCATCCTGTTAAACTCTGTAGGTAGTGTGTACTGTAGGCTTTTATTTTGTAATTTAAAATTATGATGCTTAGAAGCCAACCAGTCTACCAAGTTAGGCTTTAAGATTTGAAATGTATTCAAAACCTGTTAATTTTACTTTTATATGAATATATCTCTTATAATTCCTTTACCCATTATATTCATGTTTATGTCAACCTAATTAAGTCTTAACATGATGATATTAACATGAAGTAAGAAACCAACATTTTATAGCACTTGCTAAGTGTTTTATACATATTGATATAATTTAAGTTTTCTTAGCATATATTTAGTCCCTTTAGATAAAGTTTATAGAAAAAAAAGAGTGAACAAAACAAAATATATACTGCATGTTAAATATCCCTTTTATGAAATGCTTGTGACTGGAAGTGTTTGATATTCAGATGTTTTTGTTTTTGAACTTTGAAATATATATAATCAGATAGTTTAGGAATGGGGTCCAAGTGTAAAAATGAAAATTTTTTGTTCCGTAGTAACCATATGTACATAACCTGAAGGTAATTTCATATATTTTTAGTATGCCTGTAAATTGACTGTGACCTGTCACATGAAGTCAGGTGTAGAATTTTGTACTTGCATTATGTCAGTACATAAAACATTTTGTGTTTGGCAGCACTTTGAATTTTAGATATTTTCAGATGAGGGATATACAACTTGTAAGACTTCAGATTATGGTTTAATTTTCAGTCTCGTGTGATGAAGGCAATAGATTTTTCCTGTGACCACATAATATATCTAAAATGTTATCTAGATGCCGCTGGTGCTTCCATGGGAGAGCTTGAACTGTGATTTGTCACAGTTAGTGTTCTTAAAACATTTGTGTGTTAAGATCATTCAAACAGTTTGGCATAGGTTTTCTTTCATTGCTGGGGTTAATATTTTGTTGCTTGAGCTCGACTTCTTTCCTTAGGATGATACTCCCAACCAGCATCTAGTCACTCATGAGATAAGCTGTAGACTATAAACTTGTGAGACAAACAAAAGCAACCAAATGCAAAGGAATGTGGGTATTTAGGTTCTTTATTTGGGGGTATGTACACCCTCAAGAGAGATTAGCAGCTTTAGACCTCTCTGTGATTCCACTAAAACAGGCTTACTGTAACTCTGCATTTGTGACAGTATCCCAATTTATCTGGAACTCCATACTTTGATAATTCCTTTCCCTCATGTCTTTCTGATATCTGTAGATTCTGAGCCTGAGGTAGTAGGCAACACAATGTGACTCTAACTCAGTACGTTTTTTGCAAAGCAGAGTGACTTCTGGGGAATATGAAATTGCTTGTGGTAATCAAATAAGGATAAGGGAAGAGAGTTCTGCTCTACCTTTGTGGTCATGAGTGCAATTTCCAATAAGCAAGTTTACTATCTTTTTCTTTTGCTTCAAGAACCACTCAGGATCTTCAAAAAAATTCTTTCCTTTCTCTGCAGTATCAAGTTGAGAAGTGTTGACTTACATTTTTCTTTTCTTACTGATGACAAGGGAAATTTGGATAATTCACATGGACTAATCAATCTGTTTCTCTTGTCTTTTCCTTTTCATGTCAGTCACTATGAGCAAGACCGTAGTGCGCTTAAAAAAAGGGAGTGGGAGCGGAGGAGTCAAGAAGTTCAGCAAGAAGATGACCTCTTTTCTTCAGGCTTTGATCTTTTTGGGGAGCCCTACAAGGTAGCTGAATATGTATGTAATTTATCTTTCTGGACATTTATTGCTTGCTTTGTTTTTGAGCTGACTAATCAACAGTAACTTATTTTTAAAACACCTAAATCAATTCCAGGAGAATATATCTTACAAGTGAAATATATTCATAAGGTATATTTGAGGCAATTTCAGGTTTCTGAGGAAGTCTTCAGGAACAAAATCCCTCTTCTTTAGGAAGCACAGTAAGTTTGGAAGGAGACTTGTGTGGCTTCCTATTTCCAAGGAGCCCCTTTCTGCCCAACACTTGTTCCAGTAAACAGTGTCCCCTTCCTATACGTTCCAGGGCTTCTGTGATCAGCTAGGGAGTCCCTGAAGACTCTAGCAAAATGTTAAAGGATATATTTCTATTTCTCGTCCCAGTTAGTGCAAGGCCATTGATTTTTTTTTCAATCTGGGGTTGTTAGCAGCTATTCAGTGGCCTGAGTACCCTTTGGAAATCACATACCTAAAATAAGGGGAAAAGCCAATTTTTAAAAGTTAAATGCATTTTGTTTTTCATTTCACTTGAAGAGTTTGTAAAATTTTTATGGTAAAAATGTAAAACACAATTTCATAACAAAATAATATGAGAATAACAATAGTTAACACATTACATGTTGTTATCTTTAAAATACTTGCTCAGGGTACCAGATATGGGCATAGAAATTTCTCTAATTGATATTAGCACAAAACTTATTTTATAGTGAACTAAGAAACTAATCATATAACTGAACTGCAATTTTTCCCTACTGTCCTTAGATAGTGTGAAATGCGAAGAAGTTGTTTAAAAGGAAAAAGGAAGTAGGATGGATGAAAGGGGAAAGGACAAGCATTTTTCTTGGTGGTAATAATCATGAGTTAAAAGACTACCTCAACCAGAGGAGGGAGTAGAGTTAGACTGATTTTCCAGAGGTACTCTAGCTAGTGTGAAGCTCCAGAAACAGTCAAACTGCTGTATCTACAAGTGTTGATTTTACAGTGATTGCCTCTGAATTTTCTATATGTGGGAGAGTTAAGGCAACTTGGAAGAACTTGTCATAGAAGAATCATTGAATTACTGGTAGCTGATATTCTTTTAAGTTTAGTAGCAGTGTAATATTGTGTAATGAAACCAAAAGGATGTAAGAGATAAAATAATAGTGAAATGTTTCAATAGTTGTGATTTTAGAAGAACATTGTTTAAAACACAGTGACTTCTAGAAAGGAAATGTTCTTAATAAGGACAGAGTAAGTCCCGATACTATACTACTTTGGAATTTTACTACTTTGGAACTTGGAACAGATTATGCTGTTTTTCTTAGTGGCTAGTGACACCAGAGCCTTGTTGGCATGTTCAAAACTAGCAAGGAGTTCTCGATTGACTCATCTGTGTGCTTTTCATGCTTGGTAATCCTGACAAACAGACTCACGCCATCTAAGCTACTGATTTGCAATCTGTGACTAATCACTAATCATATAAAGCATCTTTCGTACCTTGATGAATTCAGTTTATATACTACATTTGAATGTGTGCATTTAGATGTATGACTAATTTAACCAACATTTCAAAGGCCTACTATATTCTAGTCACTCTTTTAGACAAGGGCAGTAAAATATAGTCCTTGATTTCAAGAAAACTTTAGTCCAGTGGCAGAGATCAGCATGAGCAAGTGACGACATGACTGCATGGTTACTGTGAGAGAGAGACAGGCAGGAGAAAGACCCGTGAATATGGCATACCTCATTCCAAGGATTTTGAACATGATTCTGTGCATGAAGAAAAGTCATTACAAGTTTTTATGTTAGAATACAACCCTAACAGGACAGATAGACAGTTTAGAAAGTGGTGTTGGGCAATGTGAAGAGTAGGTAGGAGAGAGGAGAAAGTAGAGGAAGACTAAGGGAAGCTCCTGGCAGGAAAGTTTTAAAGTACAGTGTTGAAATTGAAATGCTGGAATTGGATGTCAAATTGGATGCTGGACTACAGGACACCTCGAGAGGTTTGGGGTATCTTTAGCAAGTTGCTCAGGACAACAAGATTGCTGCATATAGAAAGAAAAATCAATACAGATTGGGGAATATTGGATTTGCAGTGCCACAGGGATATCAAGGGTAAGACTTCCAGTAGGTATCTGATATATGTGTCTGTAACTCACCAGAATACTCAAAACAGCAATTTACCTGTTATGGTCATATAGGCAGCAGTGGAAGCTCTGAGTTAGAATACCAAATAATAAAAAGAATTGAGAGTTCTAGAAGTGGCAGAATTTAGTGTGTAAAAGTGGTAGTGAGAGCAGAGACCAGGTGGAAGGTAACTTTAAAAGGAATCATCAGATAGGTAGGAAAGGGAGTAGGAAAGAAACACTTAATGGAAACCAAGGGAACAGATGATTTTACGGACAATTTGCTAGTCACATACTTCATAGATGTCAGGAAAGGTAAAAACTGTTAAGTGGCTGTTGGGTTTGGCAGTTAAGGAATAATGGGCCACCTTAAGGAGCATTGTTTTTGTTGATATAGTGGTCATCCTGAGCAACCAAACTGCCATGATTTAGAGAGGAAACAGTTAAGAAAGAGCCCTTGATATTGTAGTGAGGTTTTGCATGGAGGAAACATGGAAAGGAAAAGAAAGGAAAGGAAAGGAAAGGCAGGGAAGGGAAGGGAAGGGAAGGGAAGGGAAGGGAAGGGAGGTTAGAAGTTAGAGTTAGTAATTATATGGAGGGAAGCTTTTTTAAAAGTGAAAAGAGCATGGCATGTTTAGAAATAGGTGGGAAGAATCCAAGATCAATGGAGAAGGAGAAGGTGGAAGATATAGGGGAGAGAGGTCAAGCTGAATGGAACAAGGTCCCTGAGGAAATTTTTAAAATACAGGATGGAGAACAAGTACTGAACCATGAGCTAGGGGAGTAGAATGGGCACAGAATACAGGGATAAGAACAAAGCAAGTGAATGGAAGGAAGACTGATATTAGAGCAGGAAGTCATCGCCTTTGTTGTGGTGAAGAGTTCAGAAGATGATAGGTATCATGCCCCTTCTTGAGATGGAGGAGGAACAGCTACATGAATTGTACTGATCTTTAAGTGTGTTAGAAAAATGAGCTCTACTCAAAAAACATGTTCTTTAATATGTGTATCCACCCTGGCTTCAACACAGTTATCAGGTAAAGAACTCTTGTTTTGTTCTCCACTCATGACTTTTAATCAGTGAATTAATAATGATCTTATATCTTTAAGGTAAATAACTTGTCATAACAAGGCTTATTACTTGGATTCATATTTATTTATGGACTTTAGCAGTGTATTTTTAAGAAAGAGGTTGAAAAAGAAACTATTCTTAGCATTGTTAGAAGTTTTCAAAAGCTGTCTTTATTAATACTACAAGGGTACATTAGGTACAGACACAGATGGGGAACATTTTAGTCTTGTGCAGGGCCAGATCTAGTATATGAGTAGTAGCATATTGCCTTCATACTCCTTTATGGGGGAAGGACTGTGACGGCTACTTTTCTCTCATTGCTGAGACAAAATATTCAATGCCCAAATTTAAGGAAGGCAAGAATTATTTAGCTCACAGTTTGTGGAAGTTTCAGTTCATAATCAGCTGGCTCCAAGGCAAGGTAGCACATGGCAGGGGAGCAGCAGTTCATGGCAGCAGAAGACAGCAAAAGCCACAAGAGTGAAAAGGGGAGGAGTAAATGAGAAGACTTCCTGTCCCTTTTATTCTATGCAGGCTACTTACCCTGTGGTGTGTGTGGCACTCACACCCATAATCCCAGCATTGGACCATGAATCAGTCACAAACTCTAGAAGCCTGTTCCCATGACTGCATGAAGCTTTGGGGGAACATCTAGACATAAACCATAGCAATGGCATTTGTTCTAGAATCAGAACTATGAAGGAAAGGAATCATACTAACAGTTGGTAAACCTGTAATTCTTTTTCTTTCATCCTTGCTTTGATGATTGGTTGGTATCTTGTGTTGTGTCTGTGTTCAAGTTTCCCTGGAAAATTGCTGAGTAAAACTCCTATTTCTTCCATAATTTTATCATTTTAAGACTCTAGAATTGATGTGGACCTCCAAAGTCACTGCAATCTAAGATTGATGTGGACAATCTTGGATTGTGTGGCTTTCAGTGGCAGTAGAAGTTTTAAGACTGGCTTACAACCTATTGGTTGATATGAGGCTATAACTATTCCATAGGATTATAGTGGAAATTCTTATAAAACTGAAGCTCAAACTTCCTGGTGGTGGACCAGGACTTTCAGGAAATTTCTTGCTACCCTAGAGCCTAAAACATTGTCTGATCCCTTAACTGTTAGCATCAGTGCTTCCTAATCAGCTGATGTGAACTCCAGAACCTAAGATTGCTCTTCTCCAGCTGAAATAAATGATTATCTCTGATTTTCCTCCCTGTTTTCTTCCTGTTCTTTGCTTCACCTTTACTATACTTGGAATGAAAATAATGTAGGCTTCTCCCAGATTTAGTTGTTGGTGGGCAACTTCTTTCTCTGGGGCTGTTTTCCTAGCTTATAACTTTCACACTAGAGTTTGTGCTGTGCTGTTGATAAAGATGTCTTCTGAAGTACCTACTAAAGATATAGGCATTTGAGCAGTCTAGGTGAGCATCGAAGACTCATGAGACTCTGGCCTGTACTCACTGTGTGCAAGGCACTGGGCTAGGGTGTTATGGCTGTGCTTGCTCGCTCCTTATAACAAGTGAAATACATGTTTTCCTCATGCTTCTCTTGAGAAATTTTAATTCAGAAAATTAGATGGTACCTCTGCATCTTTGTATCCTTGTACATTGTATATTTAGACTTTGCACCCAGTTCTTTGCAATGCTATATGTATAACAGGAAAATATTTGGCAGGAATCAAAAGGCTTGATAAACTTATCTGCTAGGTGACTGTGGGGAACAAACTTAATGTCTCTGGCCCATAGCTTCCTCCTTTTGGAGATGAATCCTAACAATAGCAATAGTTAACATTTTGTAGCTTGTCACAGCTCCGTGAGAATGAAGAATCTGAGGTGCAGAGAGGTGTCAATGGCTTATCCAGTGTCATTTGTGCTAGTGCAGGTAAAGTCCAGGTGGAACCAGAGCTACTCTGTTGACTCACTTGGGTGTTGTAGAATCAAATGAAACAATTTGCAAAATCTTGCTATGAACTCTCTAAAGCACTATACAGAATTAAGGCATTGTCACTTGTATAATTAGAAGAAAGAAATGACAATGTACAGTTTAGATTATCTGTGAAAATCTTAGGATTAGACTGATAGAATTACTAAATCACTTCAAACAGCAATAAAAAAGAAAAAAATGAACCTTAAACTTCAATTATTTGGATTCTTTTATTAAAAATAACTACTACAGTACAGTACTCCTCGAACATTAGTCTGGCAATGAAATTATACTACTTATTTTTAGATAGCATTAGAAGCAAACTAAGTGAAGTTTGCATTTCCTAAAGTAATGAGAGGCAAAATCTTAAATGAAGGAATGCTGTTAGTCATGAGCCACAAACCAGACATGTAATTTATGCCTGAAAAAAGTTGGAAAATGCATTTCCTTGATGATGGAGAAATCGTGATTACTTACAAAATAAAGGCTGCAGAGGTTACCTTTCAGGAATCAACCAATTACCTAGAACGGGAAGTAAAAAAGTGGGCAAATTAAAAGAAGCCCATAATTGAATGAAGTGGCTAAGTTTCATCTTTGCCATGTGTATAATATTCGATCAAAACTGCCAATAATATCCTGCACCTTAATGGGATTACTAAGACTTGGGATGGTAAAAAGGAGCATTTAGTGTGAATCAGAAGTTGCTTATGTTGCATAATGAGAATACATCCTATAGGTGTATATCAATGTATCTCAAGCCCCATTGGGTTTTCTATCTAGTGCACCTCATCTATATCTTGAGAAATTTAAAGACTGTTTGACAGTTGCCCATCTGCTGTCTTGAGAAGACAGAAAGTTTATTCTGGGAGACTGGACTGGACATTATTTGGTGACCATTGACTGGTAGACTGGAAGCTCTGTGTCTGTATGTTGTCTGTTCCTCGTCTTTCCTCCTTCCAAATCTACCAATATGTCATGAGAATGACCATAGTAATTTCCACCTGTTGGCTCAGCATGGCTGTTATGCAAAGCATCTGCATCTTTCTTCTTCGACAGCAATAAAAGTGTCACCAGTGAACTCGACTTTGAATTGTCTGCTCTGACTAGGGGAGAAGTCAGGGCTCCGTTCCTGCGGCCTAACCTAGTCCCACTCATATGGAGTAGTGCCAAAGGAAGCCACGCCCCCGGCTCCTGTTAGCCTAGAGACCCCACCTGCGCATGCAGCTCTGTCCTCACTGAGTTAGACTTCAGTGCGAAGCTCTTGGTCATCATGAAAAACAGCCACGTGAGGAACATCTTTGCATTTTCTAGAAAATTGGTGCTGAAAGCATGATTTGTTTTATTGCTCAGAGGTTTTTTATATATGAGCCAATAGAGAAATTTTTTTTCACACTGTAGTATCAACTAGCCCTTTGTCTTCTTTAATGAATTGAGACATGCCTTTTTTCCCCATCAGATAAAGCTGTCTTTCGCCTAGGAGCTTTTTCTTTTGGCTTTAGCTACCAGGTAGCTACCAGGAAGCTCAAATTTCAACGTGTTGTTCAACTGTAGTATCCAAATAAGCCTATGTACAATTTTCTCTAGGTCTTTGCAGATTCTTTATTTTGACACAGGCAGGATATGAATTACAGTTTGTTTCTATGATATTAAGCAATGATTTATAAAATACTTTATATGCATTAGGCATGGTGCTAAGTCTTGGGTAAACATGAATAAAAAGTGACCTCTGACCTTCAACAGTTACACTTGTATTCTGTGAATGAGATCTTAGCATGTATATGCTTATGTGTATATTTAATTAATACCAGTGGTTAATTTATAGATAGAAGGAGGTTGATTTTTCTAGACATAGTAAGGCAAACTGGAATTTTCCCTTGATTTTATTCATTTAGACACAGTTTTAGGTATTGACCCATTCAGAAATTCTGCTAATTTCAAGTATATTTTAAAACCTACATGTGAAAAAAAAAAGGTGTAAGCTTGCTTCAGAAACTCAGCTCATTATAACCATAAACACAAGTTAAACGATGTAAAAAGTAGACACACTTCTTTGCAACGAGGACAAGATGCTCATGTCTCTTTTATTTATTACTAAAGCTAGTGCAGGTATGTGACTAACCTCACAAGCACATAAAAAGTGAGGTTATTAGATCCTGATGGTGTTGGCCCAAAAGAGATGGGATGACTTCTCTGGGCCATGCAGCATTTGCTGGTCTCTGTAACACCTAGGGACAAGGTTGTGAGTCTGTAGTGTTGTTTGCCCTGGTAGTGTCAGATCCTTGAATATAGCCAGGTATCAGTGTCAGGTAGCCATGAAGTCATCTGGCCCAAGAGCTAGTCAGTTTGAGAGGCCAGAAAATCCCTGCATGTGTTTAAAGCTTGCATTGAGTTCTTCTGGGCCCTCAGCATGGATGACATTTCTTTGTTTCATATTTATGGATTGAGTAGAGAGAGACTGGCTTTGGCTGCCGCCCAAAGAGTCCGTTGTGCAGCTCAGTTGAAGGAGACTGCTACATGCAAAGAATTTATTCTTGCATTTGCTCAAATGTAATTTCTGCCATTAAAAATGACAATCCTGGAGAATTTTAGGGAATAAAAGTGATTTCTACCCATCTATATCTTTTAAATACGTCTATCAAATGTACTTTAGAAAATGGAGAGATTATTCAGTGGATGGTTACATAGAATCTTAATTGTTTAATCACTACTTCAGCACCAAGGTTGCATATGATGCAATACAAGATGTTCTTAAGGATACGTAAACTAAGATCAACATCTATTTATTGGATTTCTAAAGATCCCTAGCCCCCACAGAACTCCCTTAGCATATATTTAGCATACTTTTCTTTAATCTTTGAAATTCATAATTCTCTAATTGCCCTTGTTTCTTTGGAAGTTTCTTATATGATTTAACATGTGGTGTGATGAAATACTTCCTATAGTGCTTGTAGATGGTGCTAATAATGAGGCCAAAGTTTCTAGCTTACTTCTTTCTGTGATTGTTCCTTCTTGGTATGCTTTACTGGGTCTTCCTCTTCCTCCTGTCTCTTCAAGGTTGATGTTTCCCAGGGTTGGTACCTGAGCCCAATTAATCTTTTTGTTCTACATTTTCTTTTCCTGAATGATTTCATCCATTTCTAGCACTTCACTCTCCATCCATCTGCATATTCTTTCATCTTCACATACAGAGCACAACACACAGTGATACAAAATAGGATTAGACTGAGATCCCAGGCTTAGGTAGGGGACTCCCTGAGGACACCAGAAACCTGGGCACTCTTCAGGGCATATGACATACTTTAGATGTTAAACATCTATCATTAGTGGAAAGTCTGCCATCAGAGAGGTGGTCACCCTCTCCTGTGCTTGGGGAGCTTACCTGTGGCTTCTGGGATCTGAAGCACACCTACAGTGCAAACCCCACAGCCTAATGGCCTAATTGCTAGATGGCTCCATGAGCAATGATAACCTTCTTTGATTGCAATATTTTGGGCCAGGATAGTGCATCCTAGGCACAAAGAAATACTGTGCCCTTCAGTACTCATTTTGATAACTTCTGGAGGTAAAAAAAAAAAAAAACAGTAAAAGTGATTTTCAAGTATGAACAATTTGAGTTTTCATCAAAATCATTTCCAAGTATATAGCTACCCACTATTTTATAAGCAATGAAAGCTTTGCTTTCTTTACTGCAAAAACCTACTTAGGAGCTTAATTATTTTAAAAACAATCACAGCCATTTTATGGGATTAGTGTAGCCTACAGGAGATGGTGAGCTGGTCTTTTGATTGTCCATAGATTGATTTGATTGCCTCTGTAATTCCTACGCATTCAGTTTACACTACTTTGAAAAAATGACTTTGCTTTGATTGACTTAAATGACTTTAAAGTTTGGAATAAATTTTCCTAAATCACTGAAAAGACACAGGAGAGTTTGAGTCACTGTTGATCAACAATTGCATCATTTCAAAGCAAATGAGTATGACTCATCAACATGTAAACACAGTTGCCCCCATATTATGTAGGCAGACACCAGTAACATACATTTCTTTGATTAAAAGGAATTGGATTCATTTTAGTCATAAGTTAGCTCAATTAGATGTTGTTTAGTCCCATACCTTTGCTCACCTTCCCATGTCAGGATACCACATTATGATTGAGTTTCTTACCCCAAGGGCTAAGCCTTTTTCATGGTAGAATGCAATACAAAGGCTGATGTGTCAAAAACATAATTCCAGTGATCAGTAAATGGGAGTTGTTAGTCATAATGTAGATTTACATAATGTGTAGTGTAAGAATTCAGTTCATCTGGCCTAAAATAATTTTTCTGATGAAGTTAATAAATTATGTAATTTAAAAACTTTTTCCCATGGAGCATGTTTAAGAGTAGGCTGGGGAGAACACCAACTGTTAATCATACACATTCATTCCAGGAGGCTCTTTCAGTGACATTATTGATATTTCTCTTACCTAGCACATGAAAAGTATGAAATTGTATGGCAGCATGACAATTTTAAAGAACCCTATCTGCTAGTCTACTTAAGGCATCTGTTTGAAACATTACCATTAGGAAACACAAACCTATTCATTCTCTCTCCTCCCACCCCCATCTTCTTGTTATTTTAGACAAACAAAGGTGATGCCCTTGCCAACCGAGTCCAGAACACGCTTGGAAACTATGATGAAATGAAGGATTTGCTAGCTAACCATTCTAATCAGAATCATCTAGTGGGAATCCCAAAGAATTCTGTGCCCCAGACTCCCATCAACAAAAGCGAACCAAGCTTTTTTCCAGAACAGAAGAACCGGATGATCCCACCTCACCAGGATAATACCCACCCCTCAGCCCCGGCGCCTCCACCATCCGTCGTGATACTGAATTCCACTCTCATACACAGCAACAGAAAATCAAAGCCCGAGTGGCCACGAGATAGTCATAACTCTAGCTCTGTACTGGCAAGCCAGGCCAGCAGTCAGCCAAACAAGATGCAGACTTCCACACAGGACCAGCCTCAAGCCAGACTGGAAGACTTCTTTGTCTATCCAGCTGAACAGCCCCAAATTGGCTCAGCTGAAGATTCTAACCCATCTTCAAAGGAAGACAGTAACCCCAAGGCTGGTGGAGAAGATGTTTTCAAAGAAATCTTTCAGTCCAACTCTCCAGAAGAATCTGAATTTACAGTGCAAGCACCTGGGTCTCCCCTGGTTGCTTCTTCTTTGTTAGCTCCCAGCAGTGGCCTTGCGGTCCAGAACTTCCCTCCAGGGCTTTACTGCAAAACCAGCATGGGGCAGCAAAAGCCAACGGCATATGTAAGACCCATGGATGGCCAGGACCAGGCACCGGACATCTCTCCCACACTGAAACCTTCCATTGAATTCGAGAACAGCTTTGGGAATCTGACATTTGGATCACTTTTGGATGGAAAGCCCAGTACAGCCAGTTCAAAGACTAAACTGCCAAAGTTCACGATCCTCCAAACAAGTGAAGTAAGTAATATTTAAAGTTTTGTTTCATTGTTTGGTTCGCTTTTCTAACCTCTATTACCGAGTATTCGCAGACAGCTCTTATTTATTTTATTGAGCTGTATGTGAGACTCTTCAAGGTCAAAGTCTGATTCTTGATCTTCTGTCACTTGTGACATGACTGATTAACACTCTGCAAATACAGTTCCCACTTCATGATTCAGAATGACAAAAGACATGTTGCACTGAGTGAATGAAAACTGGAAGGTATAAAAACAGTTTCAGAAAATACATTGGAAATCGTATTACATAGAAATGAATACCACTGGAGATTTTAATTGGTCATAAGTAGCATACGCTTCACTAAGTGATGGTGGGTTACTTAGTACAGGCCTTAATTGGCCAATGGCGTATCATAAAGCTAAAACCCAGAAGTCCCTTAAGGTGCAAGGACGTAGAAGTGTGATTTTTATGACACTGGAAGTGGAAGGGATTCTTTAAGAATTTTAGTTTCCTGAGTGCTCACAGGGCTATTTCTAGGCATGCTTTTAATATCACCTTGGGTATCCTTCAGTCCCTCTTCTGCATCACTTTCTTCGGCAGGTGCCTACACAGCCTTCCCTCCATCCCTTCTGTCAAAGCAGAAGGCATTATGAGCAAAAGAGTTCCACTGGGCTTAGAATAGCCAAAAGTCCTATGTATCTCAGGAATTATGGCCTTGTAAAAGAGAAGTCCAGAGGGGCCAAAGCCTCTCTCAAAGGAGTGAATCGCTAATGTGATTGGATTTCAGAGCCTATGGCCCCTGGGTGGGAGACATGTACAGGGCTTCCCCTCACACATCACCTTTTAAGCGGCTGCCTGCAGCGCCTGAAGCACTTGATGGAAAAAGCCACTGGCTTTAGATTGGATTCCTCTTATTGGTGACTAAAGGCTTGCAAATACACAGAGGAAGAAAGTAGGTTCACATTCTTCCTCCTTAGGAGTGACAGGAAGCCTGTCTGAATTGTCACAGACTCAAAGGTAGTGGTGGGGGAAGTAGAGGAGTCTGCCCCCATGAACCCTCTGGCTTGTCTTCCTCTGGTCCTCCTCAGCAGATGCAGTGATGGCAGTGGACAATGACAATGCAAAGGACAGGAGGCCCGGGGCTGTTGTTCGGACCCTTTGGACGTATGTTTTTAACGTTTAATTTCTGAGGCCAATTTGCTTTTTGTGCCATTATCAAGTCTTGTCATGCTTTCTCTTAAGTATCTGTCCAATCTGTTACCTCTTCCCCATCCCCGCTTCCTTCAGACCCTCTGACAGCCCTTAAGTGTTCACCCTCCCTCTGGTCTCTCCTGCTTCTGCCCATCCTCCATATGAGCTGATCTCACAGGTGGATCTGACCGTGTCACTCCCCACTTTCATTTCTTCAATATCTTCTTGTCACTTCAGGACAAAGTCCAACTTTCTGACTCCTACATTCAAGGCTCTTCTCTCTGGTTCCATCCTCCCTTTCGGGCCTCCTATTCCACCATTTCTTCATCCGCAGATGAAACCCTAGCCAGATGGAACTACCCGTGGTTCCCTGTCATATCGTGCTCTGCCACGCTCCCTTGCATTTCTGCCTGTTCTCCCCTCCACTGAGAATCTTTCCCGTGTCTTCCTGGTGGACTCTCGTTTCTCCTTTAGGTCAGCTCAGTGGTCATCTCTCAGCAAAAATGTCCCTGGTCCACCCAGCTTAATGCCAGAGCACTTCCTCTGGGCTCCGTGGGTACCTTGTGACACACGCCCTTCCTGACACTCCCTTCACTGTGTTGCAGACCCCCTTTTGTGTGTCTGTCTCCCCTGCTAGACTGTGAGCTCCATGAGGGCCAGGACTCTCTCATTCTCTCCGTATCCCAAGCACCTAGCAAATGCCTAGCACATAGTAGATATTCAATAAATGGGTGAATGGATTTCAAAAATGGTTATTGATTACATTTTCAAAGCCATAATGTTAAGCAAATAACATAAACAACAGGAGAAACTGATACGGAATCCAACTTCAGCTGTATTTCTTTTATTATAGTCTGTCTGCTTGTTTCTTACTATGCTCTACTATCTAGTTATTGAGAAATTCTAGGCCTAAATTCTACTGGATGACTTAATACTGCCTTTTCGGTTTAAAAGCCAAAAGACATCTCCTTTGAAGGAGGACTGTAATGGAAGACTGGAGCTTCATGCTTATCCTTTTCTTTCCCCTGGTGTCTGCTTTTCTCACCTTACACAGCACTGCTGCCATTCAGGACTGGCCTGGAAATAGCACGCTCTACACAGCAGTCTGCTAGCCTGTTTTCATACCTCATTAGTGGAGTGATAGGTTGCAGACCCAGTGAGATCCGTTCGGTTATAATCCTCCCTCTCATATATTCACAAATGGGCTGACCCAGATTCGGGCCCGACTTCATGCTTTCATTCCACACTCTGGCTCACCAAGGAGAGGTGCACTTTCAAACAGAGTTTCAGCTTTCGTCAACTCTGGAGATGATTATCCCAGGAGCAGCCTTTAGTGATGGTGCAAATAGACTTTGATAGGGCTTTGTATGGAAAATGGGTCAGGTGCAAGAGAGTTAGGATAGGTGATCAGTGGAAAGAGTATTTATTTAAAAATACACGTCTCAAGGAAGGATTTAAAGAGGAGCAGAGAGAAGCTCAGGGCATTGAACTCAGAGGAATATACAAAATTCAGGGCCGATGTGAAAACCAAAAATAGGAGGAAAGAGAATGAGAGGCTAGAGAGCTCCACGGAGAGCTTAGGAGAATGTAGATTCAAATATGGACATAAATATAGATGGGTTAGAGCATTATGGAGCTTTGATCCTAATGGAATTTATGTGGCTAACACTCTGACCAAGTCTGCAAATTCACCCTATTAAATCTTGATGCACTTTTCAAGAGCACTTAGCATTAGAATCCAGCCCCAATTCCTGGGGCCAAGAGTTCCAGGCACTGGGCTCTGTATCCCTAGTCATTGTAGCCATCTTTGCTGAGTGGTAGATTACTTTGAGTTTTATACCAAAATGTCTATCCATAGAGAAATTGCAACATTTTTCTGAGTGTTCTCAATTCTTCCCCTGACTCGGGTGACAAGAGTTTGACATACTGTGTTAGTGTAGTGCATTTGGGTTGGGAGGGAGAAGAGAGAGCCAAAGGACCACAAAACAGACATCATGCCAAGATATGTAGATAAGCAGATAGGATTAGATTTGTGAATTGAGATATTAAAACTTATTGAAATGTGATATGTGTGTGTGTATTTATATGCCCATGTTTACTTAAATGTCTATACTTGTGGGGAAATGTCTACCTAGTGGGGATTTTTTTTTTATCTGTTAAACAGTTTCATGCTTAAAATTTCTGTATTGATAGTAAAGATAATAGAAATCTAACCAACATTGTTGCAAAATGTCACCTTTTCAATTGAGGTAAGTCATTTAAACAAATAATGTGTTTCCAAATTTATGTCACCAAATGTATTGACATTCCAGGCAACCAAAAGCAGGCTCATATGTTCCACAGTGGGGTTTAAAAGAATTTTCTGGGAGCTGCATCTGAAAACAGTCAAAGGCCTCCTCAAATTGAGTGGAAACTGAGGGTGTCTTGCAGATGGCATTTTATGAGCAAATTAATTTGTTAATAAATATAATTTATCCATGATTTCATTACAGATATTTTTGTTTGTTTTACCTTAGTATAAAAATATGCTTTTGTAGATGGTTTTATATTTTAGTATATTTCTTATTGACACTGCTTGGAAACTAAATAACTGTGCACAATTGAAAGGAGCAGTACTGCATCTCAAGTGTCTCAATCCTATGGCAGTAAGCTTTCACAAGTCCAGTGCTACTGTGTGGAGCATTGCCACCCTAAAGGGTCATTGCTTTACATGCTGTTCTGGGCTATAATCTAAGACCTCAAAACTAGAAGCCTCTTAGAAAAGTTTAATGGAACTTATATGGGACTTTTCTAGCTTATTTAAGTGACCAGTATTATCAGGAACTAGATGAAAAATTATTGTTAACATTTGTGACTGTGCCTCTTATTTTATGCTCTATACAGTGAGCGCAGTGGGTATCATTAGCTTTATCATCAGGTAGAGGCTAAGCTCAGGTCTCTTGTGTGAGAAGTGAAGAGAACATTGGGTCTCTGCAGTGATGCTGTACATGTGTCCATGCAGCTACACAGAAATGATTATAGCAGCTTCTCCAAAGCACAGATCACCACCGAGCTGCCATGCACCATTCCCACAAAGCATTTGTCACCGAATGTGCATCATAAGTTCTTTTTTGTCAGTTCCTAAGGAAATACAGTAGTATTCAGTCCTAAGCTCTAACTGGCCTAGTTTCTACCCTCCCCTCCCCGAAGAACAGAGATGTTTCTGAATGTCTGGGCACTGTCAGGGTACCAGAAAAGCCCTCCAGCTTAGTATTTGTTCCAGACATGTGTAGAGCCCCGAATGCTTTGTACCCACCCTTCAGCCAGTCCATTGCTTCCTGGTGCTTCCCTCTTGTTTACACTTTTTGGCTAACTATGCCCATTCCTTTATTTCATTGGAATGCAAACTCCTTTTCCTTTCTACACATTTTCATATTCCCTCTGACTTTCGTGTCTCCCTAAGGCAGTGATGGGAACCTTTGAGAGCGTTCAGTGATGCAAACAGTCCACTGCTGCACGCGTGCCGTAGCACGCCACCACTGCCCTAAGGACAGGAAGTGGCTCCAGTGAGCATCCGGAAAAGACAGTGATATCAGGAAAGCCCCAAGTCCAGAATTCTTTGTAATGGAGAGGCCAGAGATGACTGTAGAAGAGCCCATCTGGGCATCCTAGAAGGAAAAGGCATCCTAAGGAAAAGAGGCTGAGATTATCCTCATATTAGGAAGACAAACCTATGAACAACCAGGGAAATTTTACAGAGAATAAACAGGAGATGGCACTTATCCTTGAATTCTAGGTGAAATTAATCTGGAGAGCAGTTCATATATGTACCTATGATAATGATGGATGGGGAGAATGGCCTCTAGGGAAAAGGGAGATGGGAAAACTGTAAGGCATGGTCTAGGGTAGGCCAGTTTATTGGCCGCTGACACTGTCTTAGAACCAAAGCGGGACAGCACTCAAAAGCCTGCCCGCCTATTATCTTCAGTGTGCGGGCAACATGGCAGGCAGGATGTGACCCTAAACTTGACATTTCAGCATCCCTTGTTTCTTAGGTAACCTGGGAACTTTCACAGCCAACAGTTCTCACCAAAGCAAGCAGTAAGTTCTAAGCTCTCCTGGGTTTGTGGTCCACTCCCTTGTAGGAAAGTGTATCTCATTTTTTCTGAAGGCACCAAATCTTCCTGTGTGAGCTTTTTCCAAGGCTCAGTTGCTGTTCTATGCCGTGCGGTTTTTCCCTGTGAACAATTACCCTTTATTCATACCCTGTCTTTTTCATTTGCTCATTGGCATTAGGAAAACTCAGTGATAGATTTCAGAGTTGGCATATTGAAAACCATTCAGTTGCTTAATTTTATTTTTATTTATTTTTCTTCAAGTGTCATTCTATCATAGGTATATTGTTCTTTAACATTGTTTGTAACTGATTCTAACCATCAGCATCCTGCAACAATGACCACTATTTCAACATTCCAGTTTGTAGTAGAGCTTTTGTGTATGTGTGCATGTCTGTCTGTCTTGGTATTCTTAGATTTTTAAATCCTTTCCATTTTGACCTTTTCCTAGTTAAAAAGAAAGCAAGAGATTACTTACTCTGTAACAATATATCAATTGTGTTATACAAATTTAAGTAATTATTATTAAAATAATGACATAGCCACAATCATTACTATGAATAATTTGCCTGATTTTTCATGAGATGCCTGAAAAGAAATCTTTACATATACAGCTGTGTGGAATGCTGGAAACCATGGTTTAGATGAGGTGCATTGATATTTGGGTTCCACTTATGGCCTGGACTTATGTTTTGACCTTGAGAGAGAGATTTTCCCTTTTCTAGGCCTCTTGTCATATGCAGAGATTAGATTCACTTCTCAGTGAAATTTCTTCAAGCTCTAAAGTTCTGAGGATGTGTTTCACCTTTGTGGCTAAGCCCACATGTGCCTTGTTTAGAAAGTAACTTCAGCCATCCCCCCTCCTGCCCCTAGTACTTCAAGACTATCCATCTTTGAACAGCAGGGAAGGCTTTGAATCCTGCCTACACACTTCTTATTAACCACCTTTCCAAACAGTGTGGGAACTGTTAAGACTAAGTAAATAACAGCAAATTAGAATTGGCTATTTCCAGAGTTGAGTTGAGTTCAGCATGAAGCATTCTTATATTTCAACTTCTTTTTAAAAATATATAACAACTATGTGGTATATTTCATTGGAAAGTATCAAGCTGTGGACTCATCAAATAATCTTCAATTCCTTTTGTTGACATCTATTAAAATAACGGAAGACAGAGAAGTTCTATTTTGACATTACTTCTAGGAAATTATTTTGCCAGATTCAGTGTGCTGTAAAGTGATAAGCTTTTGTTATGGGTGTTCCAAATGATCCTGTGATAATTTGGATATATCAATCAATTTAGTACTTTCTGAATCAATCATACAAAAGTACTTCTCTCATTCTACATTAAAGAATAAGTAAAATTGACAGGTAGATAATGATAATGATTCAACTCATATAGTAAATGCAATGGACTCTCGAGATGAGTTGTAAAACTCTTTATGGGTGCTGTAGGTCTGCTTAGTATTTTTTCATTCACATGAGAGCAAATAATCTTTAACTAACCAGCATTTAAAAACACAATATGCTTTGATTGCCAAAGTTTATAATATAGGTGACAATAACTAAAAAGCTCTTACCTTGATATTTTGTTGTTTACAAATGTCTTCATATACATTATCTTATATTGATCCAATCCCAACAGGAGCTCAGATTTATCAGTATTCCCTTTTCACAGATGCTGGAACTTAGTCTCTAAGAAACTAATGGTCATTTGCCTAAAGTCATATAACCAACCAGTGGCCATGCCAAGATGAGAACCAGGTTTCACTGCCATTCCCATGATGGCGCCTGGTGCACAGTGCACAACTCTGTATGTATGGGTTAACTTTCTAAATGTAGCTTCTCCGTTGGCTCAATAAGGGGCAAGAACATAGCAATTTGAGTTAAAATTCCCTTGCTGGGTTCGTATTTCAAAAGTCTCAGCCTGAACACACAAAAAGAGCAATTCTTCTTGTGGTATTACAGGTTACACTCATGTGTTTTTCATTTGCAAATATGGTGAGAAGTAGTGTTTTTGCAATATTCCTAAATGAGTAACATATGACACAACTTGTTAGAGGACATTTTCTTGGTTCAAAAGGTTTATGAGTTTTTTGTCTCTTGGTGAGATGACTTTAGCAGAATGCTCAGACCACAGCTAAAAATCTGGAATTCCACAGTTGAAACACAATCACCTTCAAGATATACCTTAGATGTAAATGAAGGTCAGTAGAAAGTGGGCATGAAAAACTGCCGTAGAGTAAGTCTTCTCTCAAATGGTTGAGGCCCCCAACTAAGGGGATTCGTTTCAAAAACTGTTTAAGATCATCAGTTAGCAAAAGTAGTTAGCAAAGACCAGGCAGAATCCATGGCTTTTATTCCTAGATATTAAATGACTGAGTCTCACTTTACCTCAGCAAAAGAATGGCATTAATTTATAAACTGACCAATTCTGACAATTCTGGTAAAAACAAAAAATTTCTGGGCCAAGTAAGTAGCTATAAAAGATCTTTGGGAAGTTTGCAAATAAGTGGAAATGGGGAACATATTAGTCTTCTGTAATAACAAAGTAACTCTGCAATAACAGAGTATCACAAACTGGTTGACTTAAAATAACAGAATTTTCTTCTCTCCTGTTCATGTAGGCTAAAACATTAAAAAATAAAAACAAAAAAAATTGTTACCTGTGTTGAACTCCCTCCACACTTACTAGGAAAAGATTTTGCTTTACCTACTAATGACTTTTAGTAGCTTCAGGCATTCCTTGGCTCGTGGCTGCACCACTTCAGTCTCTGTCCACATGTTTACATGGCCTTCTCTGTATATCTGTGTCCTCTTATTCTAAGGACACCAGTCATAGGACTTAGGGCTCATTGAACATGTCAAGTTGTATGTCTAGGTCTTTAACTGATTGTATTTGCAAAGATGAAACTTCCGAATAGACCCCATTCTGAGGTTCTGGGTGACCATAAATATTAGAGTGACACTATTTAAGCCACTGCAAAAGGAATCATTCTTCACATTGTCCAGAGGGACAGTGGAGGTAGTCCCAGGAGTATCCATGAGGGTAATCCTGTGTTCAGGATGGAGCCAGGGCACCCCATTATGAGTTAAGACCTCATATTACAGTGGTCCATACATATCCACATTTATAGCAGCACAATTTGTAACAACTAAATGTGGGAAACATCCTGTGTGTCCATGACCATATGCATGGACAAAGAAAATATGGAATTTATGCATAATAGAATACTACTCTACCATAAAGAAAGATAAACTTGATTAATTTGTAGGAAAATGGACGCACCTTGAGACTGTAATGTAAAGTGAACTGTGACAAGCTTAACTCTGACATGATTTCTCTTATGTGAGAAATCCAAGGTATAAATAAAGAGCAAAATTAAAGATAGATAAAAACAACTAAAGAGGTAGATTTTTTGTGAAAAAGAAGCGGTCTGAGAGAAGAAGAGGATGAGCGTGTGATGAAAAAAGAATTGAGATGTGTTATATACATGTACCAACTCCCCACAAGGAATGCAATCATTAGGGACTACAAACATGGGCTAAAAATAAATTTTAAAAAATTTAGAAAAGGAAAAACAAAAACAGAGCTCTTCAACGTCACTGTACCTGAATGTAAGACCTTAGCTATGAACAAATCTTGTAAGTATAATTGTGCAAAATTCAGTTTAAAAAAATCTTTTAGTGTGAGTGCTATAAACTTCCTTTCCAATTAAATAGCCAAGAATATTTATCACTAAAGTTGACTCAATTCTGAGCCAGACCTCAGTTAGGAAATATTTTGTGTAAAATAATTGTCTTCCACTTCCGGAACTGTTTATCTCATGTCCCAAGCTCTCTACTCTGGCATTTTAGTGTGAAAATAGCTATAGGCAATAGGTGAATGAATGAATGTGACTATATTTCAAGAAAATGTCATCTGTGCATACAGAAAGTTGACTATCACTTATCAACATGTTGTGTGTTATAAAATATTCTCTCTCTCTTTTTTGACCTCCTCTAACCATCTTTAGGAGTGTTCTTAACCTGTGATCCCTGAGAAAATGGGCCCTGGGTGGATTTGACTGGCAGAACCTCCTGACTTTGAGCTAGATCTAGGCTACTTTTCAGATAGCACACACTATTTGCCCTGTTGTGTCTGGCATCAACAGGAAAATGGCTTTGCGCAGAGACAGGAAGAAAACCAGCCTCACAGCTTGCAGAGAGCAGAATCCTGGAGTCCAGAAGAGGTGTCTATAGTCCAAGGACAACTGGCCAGTGGAGTGGCCCCTGACCAAACCTGCAAGCAAATAAATATGGATTTTTAGTATTTAGGATTAGAAGTACATTTCAGCATCACTCATCACACCCACCATTGAGGGGGTATTTTTCTTTAGTGATTCAGGGCATGAAGGTCACATTCTTTGAAGGTCATGTTGTCTTTTTGCTTGCTATAACTGGAGAGCCTGAACTCCTAGGGCAGGAAATCATTTCTGTGCCTAAGCTTGGGCTGGGAATCACAGGATAAAAAGACATAATTTCAGAGATATCCACTAAAAACAATGAAGTCCTGTAATTTTATCAAAGAGAAAGCACAGTAAGAGTGATGCTCTTAATTGGATTCTAGAATTCTTTACAGATCAGAAAGACTAGAGACTGTCATTGAGTTTGGTATCAGGAGGTACGAATTTCTAAGATTCTAAGAATAGCAAGTCTTCTTGTATAGCCTAAGACATTGGGTTCAATGGGACGAAGGGGTTGATGGCTGTGACCATCATACCTGATGAGTAGCAATGTTTTTGTATGTGTGTGCACACAAGTGTGTCAGGTGTCCATATTGCTTTTTGAGGAGACTAGGAAACCCAGTAGACTTCTGGTGTGGAAGGAGAAATCTGGATAATGAGGAGTATCATGGTACTTAGTTTTTTGCCCAGCATCCAGGTTCTGAGGTGTCACAGAATGAAAAAGTGCTAAGAGAAAGGTTCTATTTTGTTAAAGCTTTAAAGGAAAGCTGAAGATGAGCTCAGATTTTGAGATATACATGAGTTGATGGAAAAAAGGGCTCATATAATAGCCAGATGAAATGGATTGCATAAAGCCTTAGACATTGGTTTGGGTTTCAAGGACCGCACTTCCTATCATATAAGGGTATCATGGCAGCTCAATGCTTAAATTAGGTGTCATTGTTACAATTATGTTGTGATTTTATTAGCAATGTTGATGCTGGGAGAAGTGCTTGCCATATGACATAGCATCAGGGATTGCTATTCACCGAGCACAAGGGGAATGAGAGCTGTTGGACTTGGGTATGGCCCGAGGTGTAAAGTCAGTCTGTCCCTTTACCTTTCTCTGCTTGTCAGGATGGCCTGTGTTCATTCAGGCTTTGATGCAAAGTGAGTGGAGCAGCCAGTTTCCTCTGGAGGCCCACAGATTCTGACCTCAACACCTGTGGACAATTTTGACCAGGATGCTCATTCTGAGTGAAACCTACCATCTGCTCTCTCCCGTGAGCCTGTCCAGCTGTTTTTCTTAGCTATTATTTACTTAATTAAACAAATATAACCTTGCTAAGATGGGAAGATCTAGCTTCCCTTCCCAGTCAAGATTGATGAGTAAAAAGGGCCCCCACTAGAGACTTCATTCTGAATTCACAAATTCATTTGTAATAAATCTAGAAGAAGACAGTCTTCTTGAATGCTAAAGGTATCTACAGTGATCTTGTTGAATATTGTATTTGACCCATGTGCAAACATAAAAACACTAGTGTAACATTCTGAGTTGTTCAATTGAGTCTGATATCATATGTCACAAGCATTGAGGAAAGATTCATTTGAAGATGGCAGTTACAAAACCCCACACCTTTTATCTGTTCATTTTAGTCATTTGGTCAATCAGGCATTCAGTAAGCTTCTATGGAGTATCCATTGTATTCTGGGCCTTATGCTAAGAACTGGAAAACTAAGATGATGACATCTCAATGCTGCCTTATTTGAAGTAGTTTAAGTCAAAGCATATGAAAATAAAAGCATAAAAATCACAGTGAACTATAGTAGAAGAGTGTAGAGTACTCTGTGAGAGCAGAGAAAGAACATCTAAGAGTACCCCAGTGTTTAAGAAAGCTTTTTCAAGTAGCTTGCATGCTAGCTCTAGAAGTATGTTGGAAAGTTCTTTGGTGAAGAACCAGTGTGGGTATTTCTTGTGATATAAACCCACATCAAGTTGGAGGTAGGACTCAAAATTCCTGAGATTTATGATTAGATGCATTGGCTGTGTTTGATGAGTTTTAAGGTGAAGATCAAGGGCTTAGTGTCCACTTCTAGAGACTGGGAGCCTTTTCAACCATTGAAAGGTATAATATACAACCATGATACTGTTTCAGAGAAGTTGTACTGTCCAGAGTGTGGCAGAAAGTGGGGAAAGGTGAGTGTCAAGCATGAAAGGGTCAGTAGGAATTGAGCAGGAACACCATGGAGTGAGCTGATCAAATATTTCAAGCCAGAAATACTAGAAGTTTGAGCTAAGACCATTTTCTGTGGCTGATTTAGCGTGATTCAGTGATTAAATTGATGGGCCATTGAAAGGAAGCCAACAGAGAGGTATCTAAAATGACTTTGGGGCTTTCGGCTTGGGCAAGCAGTGAATGGTGACCCCATTACCCAAAATTCTTGTCATTGACGCTCAGATCTCTACAAAGCAGGTAAGTTTCTCCTTTTATCTTTCGTTGTCATCCTGTCATGATATTATAGGCTTTGAATGTCATGATGTTTGATTAATGTTTGTCCAGTGCTTCTTGTGTAAAAGCTACGTGCAAAAAGAATCAGGATTATTTTCCAATGCTCAGTGAAGGGTTTATTTCCTACAAATGGCCTTTTTGGTTTGCCACTTAAAAATTAATATCTTTCCTCAGAATGGTTTTATGGTACATTAGAGAGCATGGGGAAATATGCTGAATGCTTTCTTAGAAATCAAAGGAATGAAAGCGATAATTTCCATTAGTTATGCAATATATTAAATATTAGGCTATGTTTTCTATTGTGTAATTGTTGAAGTCAAATAAACCCATTTCCAGTTAAAGTTATTTTGCAGTGATAGCCATGGTCTTTGCTTTTTTCCTTTGAACTGAAGCTGTCTCCACAAATAATGTGTTTACAATGCATAGTGGACTATCTTTACAACACCCCTCCATGACGTAGTATTGAGGGACAAGTCACATCCTTTGATTTTGTTGGAGTTGGTCAGGGTTATTCTGAATGGCTCTCTACACAAATTGTTGCCTCAAAAGCATGGCTCAGCTCCCTTGTCTCTGTTTGGTATAAATGGCCCTTACCTTTCAATTAAGTTCAATCAAATTTGGGTAGTGGAAGCTGAATAGAGGAACAAAACTAAGTGTACAACATTGCCTAGGATTGCAACTGTGTTTTGCAAATATAGGGAAATTAATCATAATGTACTTACTTAATTATACTTATCCACTCCTCCCTGTTCTCAACTGTTTGAACTTTGTCTATGATGCTAATTTACTTTCTTACTTTAAAATACTATAAATAAAGAGACTTTGAGAGCTGATCATCTTATATTTTGCGATGGAGAACCTAGAAGGCCAGCAGGAGGAGATCTCAGCCAAGGCCTTCACCACAGATAATTACAGAATTGAGCCCTGAACTTTCTGTTCCTAAAACTGAACAATAAGTTAACAGATAAAAGTATGCAGCCTCTTAACAGCTTAGATTTCATTAGTGCACATGGCTTACAAATGTGATATTCTGTGAAAATGGAATCATTTTCTCTGAGTAGGGACTGGGGAATGGTTGCAAAACTATGGTGATGATAGTAGTACAATGTAAGGAATTAGAGGATTTTGAAGGTAGGACTCTGCAAAGCCAGCCAGTCCAGTGGACTGATTAGAAACAAACTAATGTGCTTTTATGCTCTGCATTTCTCCCTCAGAAATGGGAAAGCCATCAAAGGGCACAGGTGGAATTTTCCTCTGAGAGCACTGACATCAAAAATAATCAAGTGTATCATGGCACTTGGCCATTTTCCACATCTTAAAGATACAGATGACAATTCCTTATTTGATAAGCTCCACCAAACAGATTAGCCATATAAAAAAACAATAAATAGCATCTACATTTTGAGTTATGAAGGAAAAGATCTCCCTGTCCTCTAAGTATGTTCATTTCACTTTCTGTGGGAAAAGGAAGGAAATCGAGGCTGCAGTACTTTATCGAATCTTGCTGAAATTAGCCTTTAGAACTTGGGGAGATTGAAAGATTAAATGCTAATTGCTGCCACCAACCTCCCACAGGCACAAAAATATTTTCTCAGCAATGAGTGAAGTAACTAAGACAGATTGTCAATACCTAATACCCACAACGGAAAGAAAGAGAGGTTCATTTCAGCTTGCAGTGTGTAAGGTTTCCGCCCATAGTCAGCTAGCTCCAAGACAGGGTGGCATGGCAGAGGAGGCTCGCTTTTGGCATGGCAGCAGGAGGCAGAGAGAGATCCAGGGAGGGGGCAAGAGATAGATCCTTCCAGTCCATACCTCGATTGACGCACATCCTCCAAGCAGGCTTCGTCACCCAGCATCACATTTAGCCTCAGACTCACAAACATCGTGTCTTCATTGCCTCCCCCCAAACCCTACCTATGACTACATGAGGCTTTAGGAGGACACCTAAATGTCAGCGTCTATTCTGTAGTTTTGTCCACTAGTTCAGCTCTGACTTGGAGTTAGTCAAAACTCATGTTAACGTTTGTCATGCGTTATATAGCAGTATTTTGAAACATTAAAGACATATTGCATTGGGAATAAATTACTGAAGAGAAATGAGGTTGAGTTTGTGCATTTTAATCAGCGTAATTCATTGTGGGATTTATATTGGTGGACATAAATATCGTTCTTTATTAATGCTGTATAATAAAGTAAGCAAATCCATACTTGTTTACTTCTGAGAAAAAATTACTGTTATTTTTAATGACAATCTGATAATAAAGTCAAACTGTGATGCAGGGTGAAAAGGTTTCACTAATAAATGTTAAAAACTTACGTCTTCATAAATCAAGAGAATATACTACTGAGAAGTAGAAATAACAGTGTCATGCCTCCTGTTCCGAAGGAGCCATTCTGCATTTTTGTCTTTGCATTCCTGTTTAATTTGTACACTATTATTTATTCCAATAATTAGTGTTAGCTTTCTTGGCAGTAGGCAATATAATTACCTTTAAAATTTAAATGGGATAAAAATGCCTTGAGAGCATGGTTTTGAAAAAGTCTTCATATTTATTTCCGATTGCTCCTTTAATTATTCATTTCGTGGTATTTGAAAAAAAATCTTGAAATGCAGAAGGCCACTGAGAAAATTTCTCCATAGATGAATGTGCTGGTTCTTTGGGTGCGGGTTTGTCCTGGAGATTCATGTTGCCAAATTTAAGCCACATTTCCCATTCAGATGATTAATCTAACCATGCTTCTCTAAGAACAGCCCTGCTGCTTGTTTTAACCTGATTATCCTGAAGGTAAGTTTCCATCCTGCTCCCTGTCCCCCACCTTTTCCTGGATAACCAAGGTTGTATGTCACTGGAATGTAAACCTGGGCTCCTCCATTCACCAGAGAAGGAGTCTATCACAGCAGCAGCTTACTTATAATTTCTCAGTGTCGTACATGTGATATCTTAGTTCAAGTATCAATATGCAGATGATTATTTTCTTAAATATATCAATTAATTAGAAAATAGTTTATCAGCTTAGTAATCCTCTGAATAAGCGTCCTCACTTCTAAGAAAATCAGTGCTTCAGTAGACAGAAGGAATAAACAAGCCTGTTGTGAGTCATTATGAAGAACAAAAACAATCTCATGGAAAGGTTGATAGTTACAGGCTCATTCATGTATTATGCATCAAGCACATCTATGCTTTAATCTTTATGAAGGACCCAAAAATGTGAGATGCAGTGATTGGGCTTTGTTAACTTAGTCATAGTGCCTGGCTCACAGCAGATGCACCTTATGCTGAGTGAATACATGAATCCCTCTAAGAGCTTCAGAAGTCATAGCAAAGCTGAAGTGTTTAGACAATAATCACAAGAAGGTGGACACACAGTTGTTTGCTAAGTAAGTGGAGACATCAAGATCTCATATGTGCAGGTCTTTGGTGAAGATAAAGACTCTAAGATTGGCATGAAACTTGTCTGTCATGAAAGGAGGGGAGCCTTATAAGTGGCAGCATTACGTGGCTGACTACAGGAAAAAGTACTGGTTTGGTAACTAACAGCCACTCACTAAATGAAGAAATCAAAATTGGTTGATTTTTGTCAAGCACGTATTATTTGCACAGTGTTATGCTTGGGTCCTGAAAAAAAGAAATACCTTTGTGTCCTCCCTTTAAGACATATATGTCTAGCAGAGAAACTAAAATACATAATACCCACATAACCACAAAGTAAGCAAAAGTATTAGGGTAGCCAGAGAGTGTAGAGTTCCAGGGAGATAGAGGAGCCAGGGTTCATGCTGGTGTGCAGATTTGGGATGTCTATAGCAAAGTATTGTCCTCTGCACTAAGCCCCAAAAAACCATGGATGTGCATAATATTTTTGCGTCTTAGATCTTTTTGAAAAGCTCTATGCCCAGCTCCCCAGAACAATAGATAAAAAAAAATACCTCAGTTATGCTTTATGCAATTGTCTTGGCTTCCTGGAGACACTCTGTGGTTCCGCCAGAAGAATCTGTGTACACACAGTTGAGACTTCTCATGGTAAAAGCAGG
The DNA here is from genome assembly GCF_034190915.1 of Cavia porcellus. Lineage (NCBI taxonomy): Eukaryota > Metazoa > Chordata > Mammalia > Rodentia > Caviidae > Cavia > Cavia porcellus. The sequence goes on from NW_026947486.1 coordinate 114,143,678, forward strand.
TTTTGAAAAGGGTGCGTTCACATTTAAATTGCAACTCACGGCCTCTAGCTATTTGAATTGGGCAAGTTTCTCAAATCCTTAAGAGGCATAATTTCCTCATCTGTAAAACAAGGATAATAATAAAGTACTTCACAGTGTTTGGGTTAGCAGAAATCATGTGATCACTTTACCAGGCACCCAAGGCATTTGACTTGTACAATTCCGTGTTGCTGTGCATGTTTTACTGAGAGTAGGGAAGTTGGATGCATAGCTAGGTTATTAGCAAATGTCACTTCTCCATCCTTTCCTATCGGTCAACAGATTATGTTTCAGAATAATTTTCAGCATGCTAAATACATGGGGATAAATTACTTGAGAAATATAATCCCAGATTAAATCCCCTAGAAAAGTCAATACAAAAATGAGCCCACATGTTTACTAACAATGTTGATGATAATAGTGTATTAAAAGGTGTGTGCACCTGTATTTGTGAATAATAGAAATTTTTAATGGGACGTCACGGTGCTCTACTTTCCTCTCCCTGCCAGAAGGCTTTGTCTTTTCAAACTCGTCAAGCACACCTGCAACCATCTTTGTGTATTTCACAGTGGGATGTTTTGATTTACAGTTGAGTGCCTCAAGATTTGGATAGGAACATGCATACTCACACAGAGGCACACACATGTGTACATGCACAAAAGCGTGTGTAATAACAGAATAAAAGAAGTTGACAGATGTGGTAAGTATTGTACAAACTTATAATGTAGCTTACAAACATGATACGTGGTAAAGAAATAAAAGAGGGTAGCAATAGGTGGTCGGGCTTAAAATCTAAAGTTACTCAGTTGGTCATCATACAGGTGACTCAGGTTGGCTTTGTGTACTGTGAATGTTTTGATTGCAGGGCTTAAATCTTTGTAATCCTAATTTTAAGAACACTGGTGGAATAAATACTCATTATGCACACAAAAGCCTTTACATTCAGCTTTTCATTGCTTTGCAGTTATTTTCTCCAAAATAAAATGAGTAATTATTTGAAAGCACTTTTAGCACCCGCACTATGTGGGCTAAGCTTGTTCCTGACATCTACAATCCTTGAATGGGATTGACCAAGGCCCCCTGCTACCACGGGCTATAGCCAAGTGCTGTGTGAACCTGAGTCTCATAGGTTGCATGGGAAAGAGAGGACTTCCAGACCAGCCTGCTCCTGAGAAAGATGCAAAATGCAAGAACCAGAGAATAGTAATGAATTCTTGTCTGAACCTAGGCACCAAGTAGGTCTTTCCTATGTGACAGGTTGGGTGGATGGTTGGTTTGATGGGTGGATAGTAGGTATATTAAGCATGCCTAACTATAAAAGCATGATTACAATTTGCTTACTTAACGGATCATTAGGACATGTTTTTTTTCACTTCTGGGAAAAACAAATCTCTTTCAGAACGAGATGTTGGTAAATTGGTTTACCAATGGATATATATATATATATATATATATATATATATTTATATATATATATATATATATTTTTTTTAACAAATGTGAATGTGTGGTCCTAAACTATTATTTTGGTGAGTTTTTTTCCTTTCTTATGCCTGAACAGTCTCAAAAGCTTGGTTTGGTTAGCCAGTAACTCCTAAACCTCAGAGTTTTTGTAGAATAGATCAAGAATCATGGTGTGCAGGAAATGGTAGATATTAATTTATTAATTTTCTCATTTTCATTCTCGTTACTTTTATTATTTGAAGCACTAGAATTTTGGAGTCTCAATGATGAGAGGGGCCATATATTTTATTAGATCATACCCTTGACTCGGGTGATTGAGAGGAGAGATTAGCAGAGAACTTTGCTGTGATCTAGCTGATCTGAGTTGTGGTGATGGTCACACGTACATTGAGAAAGTTGCGATTACCCTCTGAGCCCGTTTTCTTGTTTTACTTACTTTATAGGCTGTGTGAGAAGGTATAGTGTCCTAGATGTATGAGTGACATGTAGACGGTAACATGCCCGGTGCATAAGATGAGGGCTTTGTGCATCTTAGGACATCTTCACTATACCTCTCTAGATGTTTTCATCTATCCAGTGGAAATTACTTACGTGTCTTTTGTTTCCAAGCACTGCGGTTGTGCACAGGAATGTATTAGTCTACATAATGCAGTGACTGAATGGATTGGCATTTGAGGTTGAAATATCATGTTCTGAGTTCTTGCTTTGGATATTCATGAACTTTCAGAGTTGCCTGTGTGGACTCTGCTATTTTGCTGTTTCCGAGGGAAGGGCTCTGGATTGTTTTTGTATAAATTTTGCCCATGTGCATCTAACATGTTGGTCTTAGGTGGTAAATACGTCTTTTTAAATGATAGAGTGTTTATCCAAGGCCCATTTCTGTCCTTCTCATCGATCAGTGCTTAAGTGCAATTTTGCTTCTAAGCTTCCTAAAATGAGCTGTCCTTCCTCCAGCTCAGCCCTTCCCTTGACAAAACTCAGCCTCAGATACATTGTCCATTCCTTGTCAAGGTTCAGATTTGCGCTCTTCCCTAGTGGTAAGAGTCTTTTAGTTGGCCTGTTGCCCCTCAGAGGACTACTTTCCTTAGATCACTGACTTTTGTTAACTTTTGAGAATTAGAGAACTATTCAGCTGTGTCCAACTTGTGGTCCACCCATTTTGGCTTTTGCCTTCTTTTTAAATGTACTTTAATTCTATTATTTATTTGATATGTAGCCCGAGACAATTACTTTTCATTCAAAAAGAAAAAAAAGACCAAAAAATAAAGTGGGGCCACAGATTAGACATAACTGCTAAGGAAAACATGCTTTCTGATGACTCTTAAGTGAAAATAAATGTGGGCCTGGTGTACATTAATTTCACCCATACCGAATTTCTCAGCAGTTACCCTGTGTGAGAGACTGCACAAATGTCTTTTTATGAAGCTAAACCTATATGCAATCTTGATCTGGAAGTCACTAAAATTTTTAAAAGCATCATCATTAGAGAGGAAACTAGACAGACTATTTTAATAAGAGTGGAATCATTATGGTTATAAAATAATTAATGGATATAATTGGCCTTCACTAATCAGAAGTCTTTTAAATTAGAAACAGTCAGCCCTTGGAATTCTTTCTTTGAATTCAGCAATGCCTAGCAGTTTTAATTTTAAAGGAAGCTTTTGGTTGGCCTTTACATTTGTAACTTCACTTTCCAGTTCAGCATATTAATACAATATTGTATGTGAACCCAAGGTTTTTTTTTTTCCCTGAGAGCTGTAATACATTTCCTACGAAGTATTTAAAAAGGTAATATTGCCAGTTGGATTGATAAAGGAATCATCTGTAAGTTAATGGGGCAGAGACCCAATGTCTTACCTGGGTCCTCATTCAAAGAGAAAGTCCTGTAAGCACTGTAACACAATGCTTTAGATCACATGCACAGCTGCCACCTATACAACTATTTGATTCCCCCATGTTGAAGCAGAACCCAAAGGTTGAGGGTGAACCTCAGCATGCAGGTATTATTTTACAGAGTGAGCAACCCAAAAGTTACACTGAGAAATGCAATTGTAGTCATTTGGTGAAAAAGAAATCAGGCCATTGCAGCTGCACGTAGCTGTGTAATAAGCTCTGAAGGAAAATGCTTGCATTTTGCCTAATAGAGTCATCTTTTAAACCTTGGTGTTGTTATTGCCTGTTTCCACAGGCATTATTTGTTCTGTATATGTTTAGAGGCCAAAGTGGTTCTTAGGTTCCAACTGCTAGGTGGAAATAAATATGTAAGTATTGAAAAGCTTCTCTAGTGTGTAAGGAGGGCTTTAAGTAGCGTAACTTAAACTCAATTCTGGGGTTGACTTCTCCAGCTATAGACATTTCTGTAGGCGCTCAAGTGCAAGTTAAACGCACCAAAACCCCTTTAGAATCAAATGTGATGCGAGCCTATTTTCTCTGTAGTGCTGTTCTAGGCAGTGAGAAGTGACCTGCTGGGCTGCAGTGTAGCTAAATCATGTTGCTTCCTCCTTAGGGGAGGGCAGCAGAGGGGGGGGGTAGAAGAACAGTGGCCGAGGTTGAAAGTAATTTAATAATTTGCTTTGCATGGTGGGTAATTCTTGCATTATTTAAGCAGAACTAGAAACATTTCAACCTAGTGAGTTACCCCTGTTTCACGGCAAGAATTGTTGGAGGATGCTAAAGGAATACACATGGCCATCTACAGCATTCATACAGAGATTTTGAGGTTTCATCTCTGTCTGGCACAAATCATGATTTCGTTTACTTATGTGTTTGGTTTTTTCAAATGTTGTATATGACATTTCGTATTCTGAACACCTAAATAAAGGGCTCAAATTCTAGAATATGGGTATACATTACACTGGCTAAATAGCTCTTTTTTATGTAATGAGCATTAAGGATTTTGATATTTAAAGCTCAAAATTGCCACATGTCTCCCAACCCCCCACCAAAATAATCACATATTTGACTCCTTTAAAATCGCAAGTCTGTTTAACTCCTGTGGATTTTCGGTGCTTTTGTCCAGGTGAAAGCTCCCCCCAACACACAGTTGTGCATAGCCCTACACACGCATTCCTATGTGCTTTTGTTTCCTTCTCGAGAGATTTGAAGTCAAAAGACCTATGCATTTTTCAATTTCAGAAATGACCACATGGAATTTTGTAGTATATTAGCAGTGGAAGTTTTGGAGTCCATGACTTTTAGCAAAATCTAAATGAATCAGTGAAATCTAATAAAAATGTTAATAAACTGCTGGATTTTTCTAATGGCTTCCATTCTGTTGAGTTCCTGACAATTGCCTATATATTTGAAGCAATTCAGGAATTGAGGGACAGAGTGAAAATGTAAATTGTGTTTTTTGTATGGGCTGAGTGAAAGACCTAGGAAAGGAGAGATATCCAGTGTTTGCCAAAAGTTCTTCCCACTTTCACATCAGCATATGGCAACAGTGACCCTTGTCCTTGGCTCTTTGTTCATTCAGACTCAGTCAATCAGCACACATCAACTGAGCACCTACGCTGTGCTGGGCACTGACAGGGCATCTCTATGAGTTATCTTGGTTAAAGTGAAAGGGGGCATGGATTGGTGAAACAGGCTTTGACCAATGACTTAGCTTCTCTGAGCCTCCTTTCCCTAGCTGCTGTTGATAGTAACATATGTAACAGGTAGTGTGTGTTTAGGGCCTAACAGTGCCTGCCAATAATTCTCCCAAAATACATGCATTTCTTTTCTTCCCTGGAAGTGTTGTGGCCTCTGGGAACATTTTTGTCCAGCACTTAATGGGCCTATGGAATGCTGTCTCTTTGGCAGAGTAAATAGGGTACATGCCAGTCTTTTTTTAAATGCTGTTTAAACCTTAATTTGTTGGAGGGTAGGATCTACCTTTATTTATCTTTACCTTTACTATGGTGCTATTAATCAATCACTTAATTAATTAGCTTCATAGCTATTGATTGGATTCAGCAGACAATGTTTTAAAAACAAGTAAGTCTAGATAAATAGGCAGGTAAATATTAAAAAAAAAAAAAACAACTGCATTAAATGAGAAATTGTGGAGCTTAGAGTCTCTGTGGATTTTTAAAGATATTCAAGTGTAGTGTTTAAGCAGCAGATTGTGAGTAGAAGAATTTCCCTGACTATATTCAGATGTGTGACTCATCGGTTTTGTTGTTCTAGAACATGTAGTGACATTTTCATTGGAACAGGAAAAGGGAGTGAGAATAAATACAAGTAACCATCTCTGTCCTAGAGTTTCCATTTTTTAAAAAACAGAACAAATGATCGGGTTTCAGTTTCAACGATTTAAAAGAAAAATCTTGCCAGGAACTAGTTTTAAACCTGTAATTTTGACCACTTGGAAATGTGTTTGAGACTTTTTATTATATATTTAAAAAGTGACTTACGGAGATTATAAAAATTTAAAGTTTTCTTATGGGGGTGGCCATATTTCTTTATCTCTAATTACAGTCAATTAGATGGGTAGCAATGTGTTGATTTGGTAGCGGCAGAAAATTTAGTAGTACCTTTCATAGTAGAGAAAATCTTGAGAAGCATATTTTCAAATGTCATTTAGTTGATGATATTTAGGATTTTCTACATATTTAGTTTGTTCCTTATAATGATATTGGTACTTAGGGAAGAGCTCATTATCTTAAGCCTCTGATTTACCTTCTGCTTGACTCTTCTGTAAAACAAGCAGCTCGTTCTGCTCCAACTTCCACCTCTTTCTAAACAATGTGTTTGCGTGGTGGCACAACCAAGGACATAGGAAACTGTGCCACCTTATTTAAGAGGTGTGTGTGTGTGTGTGTGTGTGTGTGTGGTGTGTGGGTGGAACTCAGGGCCTCACACATGCTGAACCACACCACGGCTAGGCATTGTTTACCAAGTTAAGTTCTTAAGGAAAACTCCCAGGAAAACACCTTATCCATGTGATAAATCTCATTCCCTTCTCTTCCCCTCTCCCTCTTTTCATCTGTGTCTTCCTATGTTGAATACTGACCATGCACCCGGCTGATGTATAGAAAGCTGCTTTCTAGGCATCTCGGCTTGGATGTTCGCATAGGTACCTAACACTGTGCACAACTGACACTGAACAGTTGATGACATGGTCACTTCCAGAACTCTGTGGTCACTGGAGACTCCTCCTCATTCCTTCATGCTTCATAGCCTGTTAGTCATCGCGTCGTACCTTCCTCATGTATTTCTAAACTGTAGCTCCGGTCCTTTGGCCAGCACCTCAGTCTGGGTGAACGTTGTTTCCCTTACCTCCTATACCTGATTTGCTTATCTCTAGTCCCTTCCAGCCTCACCCCTACCCTTCCCATGCCTTCTTCTCTGCTTTCCAGCCCAGCTGATCTTCCAGTGAATCCTGCTGCTTCAAGAGAGACCAAAGGAAATCTTCTTTTGACCTCCTTTTTCCTGCACTCACGTGTTGTCTTCTCCCAAAGCACCCTCCCTCACTGCCTTCTGGCCATCTGAGATGTGCAGACACTCTGTCAACTTCTGATGTCAATGTCTCTTCACACTCCGGGAAGACTTAGCAGGGCAGGTGCCGCACTTCTCTCTTCCCGCCATGAGGGATCCTGTTCCACCTAAACCGTGCCTCACATTCTTTTTGATTGCTTGCTTACATATGTTTCTTCCCAAGTAGCCTAGAAACAAACTCTCTGCGAGCAGGAAGTGTAGATTACTCCATTGTTATATCCCATCCCCTAGCCCAGTGCCTAACATTCGAGTAGGCACTCAGTAAGTAAGAACTGTGGTATTTTTGCTGTACTGCTTTCTATCTCTACTGTAATGAAGTACCAGAGTGGGCCAGGGGCTAAACAAGAGAAATAAATTTTCACAGTTGAAGTTGCAGTCTAATGAGCAATTATCATGTTCAAGTGCTATCTTACTATGTATGCATAGAAAACTTTCAGTGGGATTCTGGTGTAGCATTGTGGAGTGTGAGAGAGTCCCCAAGTCTAAGTGTATGTGCTCCCCAAAATCACTTTTGGGCAGTGAGTTTCTTTTTGCTAGTTCATGGAGTCATTTGTCTTGGTGGCTGAAGTAACCGCACTGAAATGGTGTTGAAACCAGAGGTCAATGGATGTCCTTTCTTCACGTTGGCCACACTCTCAAATCCTGAGGGCATTTCCTTTCATCTCCATACCCCAATATATTTTAACTGTTTAATATGTGACTGTTATCAGAATGACAAGTTCATGTGATCGAATCTAGCCATTCTTTCTTGCAAGCATATTTAAAACACTTGACATTAGCTCCTCTCAGCTGATTTACTAGCTTAAGGCAAACTTGAATATTCAGAAAGTGGCTAGCCTTGGGGCATTTGTCACCTTACAGATGAATGGAGCCCATCAGTTATTTGTTTATGCAGAAACACATAAATTATCAATAGACTACTCGCTGCCTGGTGTATTTGATTGACTAGCATTCTTTGTTGCCTTTATTTTTAGTGTACACAAAATCCAAGACTGATGTGCAGTTGAAATATGAAATTAAAATGTTACCCAAAGATGCAGGGTTTTTTCAGCTGGTCTGACAGCTCATCTAATGGAGCGGATTTTGGAATCGATGGGCTCTAGATGTCAGAAGGCCCAGATTGCTTGAGTCAGGGGAATAGCAGCATCTGGGTTCATAGATCTTGCAAAAGAAAGGGCTACTTGCCCACATTACAATTTGCAGGAAGGGATTGCCAGCAAGGGGGAACCTGATAAATTTAGCTGTTGTGATCCAATAATTGGGAAAAGGGATGCCTGGAACTGTCAGAATACATACTCATTTGAAGGCAAGTCAAGGATAACTCAGGAACCCAGCAAATGGCTTTCTGTTTTCCACTCAACTAATCAATTCTAACCAGCTCTCATAGAATCATGGAGCCACAGAGACCGAAGCAATATGGCAACATGTGGGCGCCTGGTCTAAACTCTCATTTAGATATTTGGGGAAAGTGAGATCCAAAGACGTGATGGGAATTAATCAGGGCAATTTGTTGGACAGTGAAGGGCCGGGAGCAGTGTAGACCTCCTGACCCTCAGCCCAGTGTCTTTCATCATATCAGAGCAATTAGGAGCCTGCTGGTTACCTCACCATTTACAGGGATGTGGCTGGCCATCTCTTTTGAGAGAAGCCAAGTTATCAGTTAATTGCATAAACTCTAGAACCAGACTGCTGGGGTTTAAATCACATACTAGCGCCATGGCATTTGGAAAGGCACTTTCTGTGTATTAGTTTGTTAGAGCTACCAGGACTTGCTGGCTTAAGTAACAGAAATTGATTCTGTCAATATGAGATGTACCAACATTTCATATTACAGTGTTAGGGGTTGAAATCAAAGATTAAAATGTCACTGGAATTGGTTTTGTCTGAGGGCCTCTCTCATTGGTTTGTAGATGTTTGTTTTCTTCTAGTGTCTTTATATGGTCCCCTCCCATGTATGTTTTAATCCCCTCTAATAAGGACACCAGTCAGATTGAATTAGGGCCTGCCCCAGTGGCCTCCTTTAATCTTAATTACCTCTTTAAAGATCTTATCTCTAAACAGGGTTACATCCTGCAGTACAAGGGATTAGGGCCATTTTAGGAGGGGGAAGGCACAATTCACTTTATTACCATGTTTTTAAGGTCTTGTTTATCTTATCCATAAAATAAGAAGTACAGTAATTCCTACTGAAAAGGAGTGCAAGCATGGAAAATGTTGGTTGAACATGGAGTGCTTAGAATAAGACCTAGTATAGAGAAAGCCTCAATTAATGCTCTAGAAAGTGGGGTTAAGAATAGATGCTGAGCCTGGCTGGTTGGAAGCTGAGTGCTGTTGACTATACAGACACAGCAATAATGCATTTGTCATTTCCAACGGACTCCTAAACTGACAAAAGTAGGATATGAAGCCCTTTAAATTAGACTGTTAAACAGACTAAATGTGTTTCCGTTTAAACAAGTTGTTTAGATTTGTTAAATCTAAGAATCCCAAATGGGTCGGTATAATTTCAAACACATTGAACCAGAGTGTTTTGAGAGCCAGAAACTTACTATGTTTAAATACGCAATCCTGTATAATGTCCCTAAAAGATGAAAACAACAAAAGTTAAGATTATGATGCTGTTGGTGCTTATACAATCAAACCTTCCCTGATTAGTCAAGTAGCAATGGAAATATATTGGGCCTAGCATCTCAGCAGAAGAAATAAAATGTATGAAATTCAGGCTTTTAAAATGTAAATATATTCTTCCTACCTTCATTTATTTACTCAACAGAGACTTATTTTATATCTATGTATCTTATTTTGCAGTAGGTGCTATCTCAGGCCTCTTGATATCTGGCACAAGATTACCATATAAGTGTACTGAAAGAGAGGTGAGCAGGGGTCCCTGGAAAGAGCCACTTAGGTCTAAGAGAAACTGAACAGCTTCTCTGAGGATGGGGGGAGGTGCTGAATTATAAAGTGTGAGTAGGCCACGTGAGAATGAGAAGGCCAGCCTGGAGAGTTGGATACAGCGTGCAATATCCACATAGGCAGGGGGATAAAGAAAAGCTTGGAGGCGAGTGGACCTGGTGTTCCGTGACATAGCTGTAGCACTGGCTGTGTTGGGAACGTGGTATACAGTGAGACTGAACTTTCTGTGCCATTCTCTGTAGGCTGGCCTCGCCTACTTTAGTAAGGTAGAGATGGCCAGTGGTAATGACTGACACTACCCACTGATTGTCGCCTTACTTCCATTGGTCCTAAATGTGGCCCTTAAGGGTCTCTCAGTGCAGCGCCTTGGGCAGCATTGCCCATCAACCAAAGCTGGCCTGTATCTCAGCTTTGTGTGATGGCAATTGTGAATAAATAAAATGAAGCCAGTACGTTCACTGTCTACAAACAACCAATCCTGAGATCAGTAGCCTAAAGGGGTATTCTTCAGTTTACAAAATGTCTTTCTTTGCCTGATGTGTAGATGTGATAGAAATATTTCTCAGAAGAACTGAATCAGATCAGATATAACAGTTTGGGCTTACAAGTTTCATTTTAAAAGACTGTGCTGTTCTCATATGTTTATCTGAACACCTTGAGCTCTTGAAGTTCAACGAAATGTTTGAATAACAACATCGTGTCACGGCTGCTGGAACGGTGGCCTTAAACTCAGCACTAAAAAGTTTTACAGGGTGATGGATGTTTTATCCAGGGTGTGATGGTTAAGTCTGTCACCTTGATTTACTTGAGAACTGCCTAAGGGACCAGTGAAGCACATTTATGGGTGGGTCTGGGCCAGTCACAGATATGTGACCTTGGGTGCAATGTCTGGTCCCTGGCCTTCTCCTGTCTGGTGCTGCTCCTCTGCTCTGCTTTCTGACTGCTATGAACTGAATAGCTTTGCTCTACAGTGTCCTTGTGCTACAAAGTTTCTGCATTGGACCCAGTCAGCCATGGACTGAATCCCTTTAAAACATGACTCAAACTAAACTTAACCTTCCTTAAATTCTGAGCGCCAGGTGCTGTGTCCCAGTAATGGAAAAACTAACCAATATAATTCGTTACATTAGTTTTTAAAAAATTCATATGAAAGAAACTCTTTAGTATCAGTCTATTGTAGTAAGACACTGTTTAGAGCCTGGAATATTGCTCAACATTACAGTTTTATATCACAAGGTCTACAGGATCCACACGATATTCTGGAAAATGTCACCTGCCTTTCTGTATGCTCCTTTCATGCTTTTGTTTAATGTTCTTGTTCAGAAGGGAAAAATTTCCTGTTAAGCCATTAAATTAGATTTAAGTAACCATTTTTGTTTTGGTGAGTTTGGTACAATTTTTGAGAATCAAATACTATTAATATATGGCATATTAAAGCCACATCTATTTTAGTTCCATACATATATTTATATACACAAAATTTAAAATGTAATTGCAGTTTCTACTTACTCATTTTGATGATATCTTTCTTTGAAAATATAGGGACAAAATCTTGAATCCAGAGCCTTCATGCTAAGCCTCATGACAAGACTTTTTATTTAATTTTCTTTTAGAAATCAGATTCTTGGTAAATTATTGAGTTGACTGGGCTAGGTGTGAACTTACAGTCCTCCCGTCTCAGCCTCCCAGATTGCTGGAATTATGAGTGTGCCACCATGCCTGGCTTGATGTAGAGAAAGAGAATGGTGCCAGTGATGCCAACACAGATCAGTTTCTAGAGGAAGCTAAGTCTGCGATGCAGACTTGCGTATGGGAAATTTCTTCAGGAGTGTGTTCAGGGTCAACACCCATGAAGGTTAAAGAAAATGAAATGATTCTTCTTCAGTTGGCCAGAATTGAGGCCGGTTTCAGGCTTTTAAACATCAATGATTAGTAGTGTTCTGCCCTGAGGGAGTGGGCACTGCATTGGGCTAGGGGTCCTCTTGGGTTAAAGCCAAATCCCAGAAAGATGACTCAGTGGAGGGTGTCCAACCGCCAATCTCCCGGCAACTTGAAGAATGAGAGCTTCTGTCTGGAAGAGGGGTGATCTTCAGGGGCATTTGAAGTTTAGCCCATGTCTTGCCATGCCTATTTTTTTCAAGCTTTTTGCCATTCCCCCCCCCCCATCATGGTCTGGTAGCTGGTCTTCATGTGACTCCGCCTCATGCTTATTTCCAGACTCATGGCTGAAGCCATCTGAGGAAAGGCCATCGTTTTCTATCTACTGACATAACACCCCTCACATATGCATGTGAGGACAAATTTCTACTAGATATTTTTGTCCTAAGGAAGGAAGGGATTGGATTGCCCAAAAGAATCCACTGTTTTAATGAAATACACATTTCCAGCCTCATTGGCAATAAGTTATTTGGTATAAATTTCCATTGGCTTCAACTTCCTCTCCCCTTGCCATTTCTTCAAAATGAAAGTGAAGAACAGGTTTCTCTTTAGGAGTGAAATATCCATGGGCAGAAAGAAATAGGCCTATCGATAGCACCAGTTTTTTGAGAGCACCTTATAGAGAAACTTGGGTAGTTCCAACAGCTGACTGTGATGGAATCTGCACCACTGGAGAAACTGAGATAATGCCACTATAGTACAGTGACGGCAGACCTGTTAGAGACCACATGCCCAAAATGCAACCCCAAACCCACTTATCTATTTATCAATACTTCAATTAAACCTGAATCCTGAAGCGTTAGAAAAACATCAAATATCTGATGCTCAGTTGCTGGGATGACTTGACTTTGGGCACAGACAAAAAGGGCTCTGTGTGCCTGCTGTGGCACTTGTGCCATATGCTTGACACTGCTGCTCTAGCATAGCTTGTTGTCTTGACTACTTTCTTGTTGCTGGGATAAAATACCCAACATCCACATGTTAAAGGAGGAAAGGTTCATTTCAGCTTACAGTTTGTAGAGGTTTCAGTCTGTAGTCATCTGGCTCCAATGCAGGGCAGCATGGCAGAGAGGCATGGCAGAGGAGGCGTGGTCATAGCAGGACAGTAGGACGTGCCAAGCTATTAAGGGAGGAGGTGAGAAATGTCATACACTTCCGGGTCACACCCAGTGACCCACCTCTTCCTACCAAGCTTCTCTTCCCAGCATTATACTCAGCTGTAAACCCATCAGTGGGCTAATCCAGTGTCACACACCCATGATCCAGACACCTCCCCAAAGCACCCCCCACAAGGACATGAAACTTTGGGAAAACATCTAGATATAAGCCATAGCACTCATGTATATAGAATCTGAATGCAGGCCTGATGAATTACACTACCATATGATTTTCTGTTGATCTAGAGAGGACCCCTCAACCCAGGGGTACATGCTTGGGTGATATTGTTTCTAAACTTAGGGGACTATTGTATACAATCAAGTATCAACCAGTTTTGCCAGACAGGAAATGGAGGAGGTGGAAGTGAGGCTCATAAAATTTCATAGCTACCATGAGTAAAGTTTTTTAAAAAATATTTTTAATTTAAAGAGAAAACGTGGCTCTGTTATTCCCAAATCACCTGCAGTTTGTTCGAATGTTTTGATGCTTTAACTCCAGAGAGATAAATGCACATAAGTATTTTGCATTCCTACTGCTATTGTCACTTAATTATAGTGAATGGGTTTAAGAAAATTACTTGATTAACCATTTGTAGTCAAAGTTTGGAGAAATTATGTTTGCTTTTTAAATTTGAAAAACAAAATATCTGTTTGGAACTATAATTGAGGTTTCATAAAGTGTGTCTTAACTACTGTTTAACACGTCCTTAGTTATCATTTCTGTGAACAGAGTTTCACTTCTAGCTACATTTCAACTTCACAAATAATATAGAGTGCCTACTATTTACAAAACAATTGTATGGCCAGATCTCATTTGGCGACATGTGGGGCAGTGATGTGCTTCGGATGGTCCTGACACCTGGCCATGATGGAATCTGTGCCTTGGGGACAGGGCCCCAAGTATGTCTGAGATAATGACACTGTGGTCTAACTCATGTATATAGATACTGAAGAGAGGCCTGATGAATAACAATGCCATCTGACAGCAAATCATCAATGCGGGAAATTTAGGCCACAACAGCTTGCTTGCTCTTTACACTGTCATGGTTGATTGGTTATTCTCATCACCCTTTGTTTAAAATCATTTCAGAATTAATTGGCGTTCATTAACGAAAGTCTTTGCAGTAGAATTGCAGAAACAGTCATTAATGTAGCTAATAAACATAAAAAAGAAAAAAGGTCCTATTACTGGGTCCCTACAGGCTGTTAACTAACATTTTGAATAAGAATGCATAAACATAAATTAAACATTTTTCAAACTGCTAAGAATGTGGGAATTTCACGTGGTGGTCTATAATAATGCAATGAATTAATTTGTTCCTTTTAAAAAGTGGTACTCTAGAGAAAGTCATTCTGGTTAGAAATCATCACCTTGGGTGATCGTTCAGTGATTTCAGGGCCAAGACAGATGTGAGCTATCCCATCAGCCACTAGACTTTTACCTAAAAGTAAAGCACTGTAAAGTATGACAAGAAGCATGTCTAGCAGCGTGGCATGATTAAGCAAGAACCTTAATGAGAAAATGAAAAAAAGACCACTCCATAAGACAAAGGAATGTATCTCTCTTTCAAAGAATAGGTAGTACCTTCTTGACCAGGTGCTTCAGATCGGGCTTTTCAGTGCTGTACAGCTAAACCTTCAGCCACATCCTACACAAACAATCTCCAGAGAATGTCCACATTATTTTGGACTGATGCCATCTTCCATTTCAGTCCAAGAGCTTAAGACTTAGAAATATTTTCAAGTGAACTTCTAGCCTGTGTCTCCATTTGTCTTTATATACTAACTAAAGGCAACTCCAAAAAGGCACCATTCTAGAAGTGATCTGCAACCAGGCCAGAGAATATATTCCAAATTTCTTCCTCTTCTGTGATACCATTAGGCGTTTACAATTATTAGGAAAGAAATGAAAAAGTTAAAATGTAAAATAAAATTCACTTTACTTTCAAAATATATTTGCATCACATGCTAGTGTTGGCTTTTAAAAAGCGCGAATACAATGGCATCTTAGTTCATGAACTTAATTTGTTCCATGAATCTGGGGAAGTTGGCTGGAACTGCACTCTTCACCAGATGCGGAGTTCACAAACATGCAAAGTTTTGCTGAACACTTGTTTGTGAGTCAAATTGTGAACCGAAATGTTCATGAACCAAGGCAACCGAGGCATTACCAAAGTGGGGATACCCTTTGCTCCAGCACCAAGTATAGTGGAAACTCCCTTAAGGCATCTCTACACTATTGTGAGTTTGCAAATTTAAGCAACATTGTCTAAGCCCTGTGGGAAATCTACTGGCTGCTGCCCAGGACATACACACCAAAGTCCACTTCTCACAGTGCTTCTGCCACTTCTGCTCCCACCATTGAGTTTTTTGGTCGACTGCAGTTAGTTGTGATTGTTCCCAACCTTGTTAATGCTTGTTGTATTTATTATTGTAATTATTTCAATAATTAAGTATTAAATAATCCAAAAGGATGAGGCTAAAAAGGAAAATTGTCTCTTCTGTGAAATGTAGTTGAATGTTTTACAAAATGCAACCATCTGAGTTTCATATTGCTGCTAAAACAACATGAATTCTGGAACTTAAAATACTGTAATGTTTTTCTTACAGTTTCAGAGGTCAGGGATCTGAAATAGTAACTACAGGCTCAAAATGAATGAGCTATCAGAACTATGTTCTTTCTGGAGGCTCTAGGGGAGAATTTGTTTCTTGCTTTTTTCCAGATTATTAACTGCATTCCTTGGCTTGTGCTCCCTTCCTCCGTCATCAAAACTAGCATTGCATCATAAAATCTCTCCCTCAGACTTCTGCTTCTTCTTTCACATGCCCTACTCTGCTGTGGCTTATTGTTACACTGCTTTTCTGCCCCTGAGTCTCCTAACTCCCTATTCCATTTTTGAGTACTCTGGCGATTATATGGGGCTCGAATGATCCAGGGAAATCTCCGGATCTCAATATTCTTACCATGTTTTTCTATGCACAGTAACTTACTCAGAAGTTTGGAAGCTTAGGACATGACCATCTTTAGGGAAGACTTTATTTTCTCTTCCACAGTCCGTCCTCTATTTCCCAAACATCCATGTCCGTCTCAGAGGTAAAATATAGTTACCCCACTCAACATACCTAAAAGTCACAACCTTTTATATCAGTAAAGTCTAGTTGATTAGAAACTGGGATCACAGTACATGTTCGTGAGATAAACGTTAAAGATTAAAGGGAAATTATAAGAAACTAATGGATTCTGCACACCAAATTTTTTCTCAAGTGTGTTTAAATTCCTGTTGCCAAGAATCTCAAATAAGCAATCTCAGAGGATGCAGCTTAAGTGTGATCTCCGTGACAAATGTATTATGTACATCTGGTTAGTGATCTGTACTTAAAGGCCTTGGCCTTGGGTTAAAACAATTGTGAATGAGTTTATATTTTCATGGGTGAAGTTATAATATAATTTCAATGTGCTAAATATCATAATACCCACTTGAGTGAAATCCTTTGATTCAGTAGCCAATTGAGTGTTATGATCAAATCTAATTGAATGAGATTCTCCTCCAACTAGAGATTATCATCATTTGTGGTTAGAAGTTACTGTGACAGATCAATAATCAAAGTATGGATCTTACCGTCATGTGCTGTACTACATCTTCATCAACAGACAGATTGGAACATTCACCAACCCTTATTTTCTGGAGTCACACTTATTTTAGTAGGGCATTTTTATCACTATTTTTCTTTGCTTACAATGCCCTATTCTCTCCCAATTAAAAATTTTTTCCCTCTCTCTTCAACAAAAGAGAGCATTTATCTCATTTCTACTTCACATAGAGAAAAGGAGTCAACTTAGGTAAATTTACAATTTGATACTTTAACGATCTGATGAATCATTTACATACCTGAGTACTTTAGGTCACTGGGTCCTTAAGGAGCAACAAAGTCCAGCCCAGGGCCTGGAATCTTTCAGATACTGAAAATGACTTTAGTGTGTCTAAAAATGATCTGACAGTAGAGGATGTGCGAGGTATGCCATAGCTTTAGCACAGAAAAAAATGGCTTGTTAATGTTTTGTTAATGTATCTGAACACAAAATACCAGGACAGGGACTTTATAAATGGATGTTGTTATACTTTTAATAATAGATATCAAATCCCCTCAGAGGAGAAAACGCTAAATATATTGCAACAAAGCATAATTTTATCATGTAGCAAATACTCACACGTGTGTCTAGAGTACATGTGTCATTGCAGGCATCATAGTACGGTGGATTTAATGTTGAACTCCTAACTACGACTGAAGTCAGTCCTGATGTGATAAAGAAAAATTGTGTTAACCTTTGATAATTAGAATATAGAACCAGGAAGTCTAAAAATTGTTAGTCTAACTTTTGTTTATTGACTAGAACATCTAAATGGCTTTAGGCATCACAAAACAATAAAAAAGTGGCTTCCTATTGGGTCTTTGATCCATTTTAATTTATTTTTGATGCTGTATGCAGTTTTGGAATATCTTTTGTGGCTTGTAATAAAATAGCCGCAGTGCAATTTTGCATGTATGTCAAGCGACGCGTGACCTGCTATGCAAATTTAATACCAAGGTGCCAAAGCTGAATTCATAATATTTTCCAGCTACAGAGCTGTTTAAGGCAGTTTAGAAATCAATGAATATGTAATATGAAGGTGATAAGACCTAAATAAAAACCCTATTTATCTACTATGAAAAAGTATTTATACACAGAATACTTAGCACAAGCAGAAAACAGACAGAGTTTCCAATTATACGGTTTGCATAAACAAATGTTAAACTGCATGCTCTGAATATGTAATAACATAGCCAGTCCCTCTGCATTGTGCTTTAAACTTTCAAAATGTTTACAGATGTTTCCCCCTCTTAGGATATAAATAAAATGAAATGTGTGTTTGAAGCCGTGGATCTCCTGAGTTCTGGTACTTCTTCTACATTTTATATTAGCCTAAATTCTGTCCTTGCTGTAAGACTGAACTTCTTTAATACCAAGGCAAATAGATACATGTTTTATGAAGTCTTGCAGTTTATTTTGTAATAAGGGAAATCAATTGACGGCCATGAAGGGAAGTCAGAAAATCTTTTCCCCAGGTTATTTTAGGATGTGTAATATTATTTGGGTCTGAACTTTTGATATGCCACTAATCAGATCAATACTACACTACTATTACTGTTGGAGCAGCTATGCCATAATTCTAGTAAACATGTCAGGAGTTTGCTGACTGGATCTGGTGTAGTCACTGGCTGCGCGAAGGCAGAGATGAATGGGGAAAGACAGGACCTGATTGATGGAAATCAATCTTACCTTTTTATCATGGGAAGAATCGTTTTACTTCTCCTCAAAGAGAATTAGAAAGCGAGTATGTTTGTGCATGCTTTCTGTAATTGCTCACATGTGTATGTGACTGTGTATGTGTGCATGCACGCATGCGCATGCACACACACACACACACACACACACACACACACTCACACAATCTGCACTGTTTTATGACACCCATGCCAGTGAGACTGCAGATACATTTATATCCGTTGGCTTAGAGTAAGCTGCTACAATAATGACTAATAGTGTGTGGAACAGTCAAAGAAAATGTAGGGGCAGGATTTGAAAAAGGCATCTATCATACCAGCTGGGTGGCACTGACACTTGGAGGAGCCTGGAAGCTACCTATCTAGAGGCCAGGCGCTGCCATAATAAAGTAGGAAGAAGGTCCACATGATAGTGCAGGGCATGACTCATAGCAGATGATGGTGAACTGGGTTTGCAGTCAGGTCTTTCAAGGAGAAGGATCAGCTTTTACAAATCTAGCTGGGATAGACACCACAACTAGAAAACTAGAGGGCCTCTCACTTTGAATTTTGAGTTGTCATTTGTTTCCTTTGGAGGGCAATATATTCACTGTGAGTGCTTAAAAGTTGGACAGTATTTCAGAGAAAGGAAAAAATGATCAAGTATATTTTAAAAACCTCAAAATTTTAAGACTATTTTTTTACGTTGGATTTTGCCATTATGGTTTCAGTTAAAGCATAAGCACACAGTAATTTGTGCATTTCACCTGAAGGTTACATATTGCTTTCTAAATGGGATGTGATGTCAGGCGATGTTCATCTTATTTAACAAATGGGAAAACTGTCAGGGTAAGTGATGTGATCCTCAAAAGATTGGTGACATATTTGGGTTGTGGAGCCTGGTGAAATGGAGATTTGGCAATTATCTGGGTCATTTCATCAACATAGACAGCCAATCTTGATAATTCAGACAAAAAAATAATCTACCTTGGCCACTTGCATTGAACAGATGAACTGAAAAATTGCCAAATCTCTACTTCCTGATGCTGTGTTCAAAGCAGCCTTCTTTGCAACAGGGCCAGGCATGCAGGCTGACTCCCGGGGCAGGCTTGCGTTCTACTTAGCTTAATTAAATGTGCCAGGCACCCGAAGTAGTAGAGCCACCCACGGGAGTATTTGAGCCTCACGATGAACCACGTAGAGGAGTGCTATTGAAGTGGGAGGGGGTGCCATTCTCAAGTGGCCCCCATGCCTCTGAAAGAGCCTCAGCCTTGACACTTAAAGAACCCTAGCCTACACCTCCCCTCACACATTCTCCCCAATAAGCTCTTCTTCCCTTGGCCTTTTGCTGATGCGTAAGGGAAGAGGAGGCTAATAAGGGATATTTGGAAATATAACTGCAGAGAAGCATTACAGTTTTCTTGTTGTTGTTTAGAATGAGCATCTGTAGATGCAATTATTTTTCAAGATTCTAATTTGCTGCTGTGCAAACAAGCCAAATCATGTTACCTGCATTTAGCCCTCCTCTGTTGCTGTACTCCTGAGACTTTTAATTGGCAAGGAAGGGTCCCATCAAAATGCTTTCTGTGGCTGGAAGTCTTTCTAGTCCTTAGAGATGGTGAGGCACAACATTAATGTGAACTCCCTTCATAAAATTTTAGTTTGTCACTGAGGGCCTGTGCCCTTTCTGTTCTGTGAGAACCTTTACTTTTTTGATAAAGTAATAGGGTGTGTGTGTGTGTGTGTGTGTGTGTGTGTGTGTGTTTTGTGTTCATGTGCACATGTGCCCACACTGTTATTGTAAGTTGCCTTGGTGGATACCACTCAGCTGTCCAGAAATCTGTAATGCTGGCAGGAGCAGTTATATCATGTCCATAATATTGAAATAGAGCTCCTAGATTTAGACAAACTTATGTTTGAATGGGCAGACAAAACCGTGTTCTTAGTGATGTATTACCAAGCATTTTGATGAGCATGAGCTTGGGTGTGGAAAATTTTAAAGCATTTTTTCAGTGTCTGAATGCTCACCAGCTTTAACATGTAACATGTTCTTTTCTATGACACTAAACAATCACAGAGGGCATCTCATATGCCCTGATGTCTGTTCTTCATGGGAAAGAAAGATGTATTCATTGTTCCATAATTTATAGCCATGACAAATAACAAAACTTCAAGGGCATTCAGGTAAAATCCAAACAATGAAAGCTGATCCAAAGCTACATAAAATATAACACATCAATTCCTTGCAACCTTTGCCCAGGATTTTGGATTTTCAAAAAATATCCATAAAAATTTGAAATTATTTAAATACTATAATGAGTAGCACTACATCCCCAAAGAAGAATTTTTCTAGACCCATTGATTGAGAATTTAGTTTTCAGTGCATCTTAATGGAAATACCTCATTGCACACTCATTTTTACCCCTGAATAGTAATTTACTTAGCAGTTAAATTGATTTTATTTGTGGTTGTGTGTCTGTACATTAGCGTGTGACTTACTGTGAAATCTGCCATTTTTGCCATGACCAATCCATGAAATTTATCATCTGTCTCTCTGATTTACATAAAACTCTATTTATAATCATCAAACTCAATTCACAAGTGAAAAATGTTAGACTAAAATCCTCATCATTGAAGCATTGTGACATTGTATTTGCTGCGCAATGAATAGGTAAATTATGAGTGCGACCCATATATAGATATTTTGACATTTATATTTTTAGGTTTCATTTGATCTTAAGTGTGCCATCATTAGGAATTCATTTACTATTACTGGAAAAGTACTTAGTATAATGGATTCATTTAGTATCCATGTGGCTGTCACGTGTTCTTTTATACATGTCCTGCTATAATTTCATTTCAATTCCACTTTAATTTAGAATTGGTTAATGGACTCTCTCATAACTGTAGTTCATTTTTTATAATACCAACCTCCTAACTAAATTTTCTCAGACTCAAAACTGTTGAACCATAAGGCTTGGAGATAGGAAATTTTATTTGGACTTTGTGAGAAATTTTGAGTAATGGCAACTCCATTAGTATGGCATCTAGTATAGATAAGTGGACCAAATACGGAGAGTGCAGAAACGGTGTTAAAGTATAACAGTGTGTGACTGTGTGTGTGCTGTGTGTATGTGTGTGTATGTGTGTGTTTTGGGATGAAAGGAGACAGATCATTTACAAGCATGTTTTTCTGTCCTTAATTTTTTTGGTGATAAACACCATGAGGTGGTGGTGGTGAACCTACGGCACACGATCCACGGGGGCACACAGAGCCCTCTCTGTTGGCGCATGAGCTGGGTGTGTGAGTTGATTTTTCTAAACTAAAACCTCATGAATCAGGTTTAATTGTAGGGTTGGCACTTGTGATGAGTCAATGGGTTTGGGTTTGCAGTTTGGACCCTCAGTCTTTAAAAGGTTCACCATCCCTGCTATAGGGTCACTCATTTCTTCTTTTCATTTTTTTCTAAAATATCACTGGATTTTTATCATAATAATTTCTTAAATTGTGTAATTATGAACAAAACTAAATGAAAATCATATATATATGTATATATATATATATATATATATATATAAACA
Source organism: Cavia porcellus (assembly GCF_034190915.1). Classification (NCBI taxonomy): domain Eukaryota; kingdom Metazoa; phylum Chordata; class Mammalia; order Rodentia; family Caviidae; genus Cavia; species Cavia porcellus. The sequence continues at coordinate 114,165,535 of NW_026947486.1, forward strand.
GCTTAAATATACACATACATACTCCTGTGTCACTTAGTGATGGAGATACATAGGTATATGTTCTGAGAAAAACTCTATCAGGCAATTTCAAAAATCGTAGTGTATAGTCCACATACTAAGGTGACCACTACGTGACCAGGTGCTGTAATCTTGTGGGACATCGTGTATGATGGCCAGCATTGGCCAAAGCTCTGTTATTCCAGTCCTGCAGTTGGGCATGGATGGTTCTTATCACGAACTGAATGACTGTTTGGCACCATCAGGAGTCTCCCAGAAAAACCCTTCCTAGTATCTCCAAAGCAGTAGGATTTATCACTCCCTACCAGAGGATTCCTGAAAATCACCTCCACACTTAAGCGAAACCTAGACTGCAGAAATACCTAACACTGCAGCTGAACCTGACTCAATTAGTGATGCAACGTGCTAGAGCATTTTAAACAAAAGTGGCTCCTACTACAATAGAAAGTGCAGACAGTCTGCATCAAGCTTTGGATTGCAGAGAAACAATAGCATAAGGTCATAATTTTGGCTTGTTTGTAGAACTACAGTGAACTGTTTGCCTGAGATTCGATCTCAAGTACACAGGCCCCTCTAGACTCGCTGGGAAAAGCGAGCAAGCTCACTGAAGCTTTTTGCCTAATAGGCTCAAGAAGAAAAGTGACACTGAAAGCTGCCAATATTGATATACGGTATTAGATGCAGTTGTATTATCTAATGGTAAAACCAGTCGGGAAGGTAAAGAATTTGAGTGACTGGGAAAAACAAAAGTACTATGAAAGTATTTAATAAATGCACTGTGTCAAGGCATTTAGACACCTCCATCTTACTGTCAGCCTTTCCCTGTTACTTTTAACCATGTGGCGCTTTTCAACTCAAAATATCTACTGCAATATCCCAGTCCATGACTGAATGTTGTGCAAAAGCTCTTTTCGTATCACAGGGTCATGAAAGCAAAGGCATGAGAAGCGCGGATGAGGCTATTTCAGTTTATAATTTTTCTTTTTCTCCATGCTCACTAAACATGAACCTTTCTTCGGACTCACGACCAAAGCTCACGTGTCACATGCAATGAGTCACATCTCCAACAGAATGAGGTCCAGACCCTTCAAAGCCCTTGGTCACAAGCCCATCCCTGATTACTCCCTTCCAGTGTTATCCTGTACACTGAATGCTTTCACATCTCTGTGTTTGCTCGTGGACTTGTGTTAGAATAATCATACTGTAGAAATCCTTTTCGCCTTGTAAGGTCCTCCACAAAAAAATATTTCTTTTTCTAGGGCTTTTTAGTGCCCTCCACTCTCCTAAGCAGAATTTATGATGCCTTGCTTATTGGACATTTCCAGTATCTTAATAACAACATCTATCATGTTGTAAACTTTCATAGCACCTGTATCGTTTCTTCTCGAATGTGTGCTCCCTGAGTATGTGCTTCTTCATATTCATCACAGTACCCCTAGTTTCTAGTACAGTATCCTCTACACAGTAGGACTTCGTATGTGTTTGTGGGTCAAGTCAGGTAGAATTGGATGAGATTCTCCTTGGTGTTTACACAGGGTTGACGTGCAGCGAGCAGGGCTCCATTGGAGAGGTGGTGTACTTCCTAGTGGTTATCATGAACTGTGCCAATCCAAGAAGCAAACAAGCTCATAGTCAGCCCAGAGAAAGTATAGTATTGTGCAAACAGGCAATGAATTCTGCAGGCGAGTACTTTTAAGACTATGCCATGGCAGTTTCATTGAGGGATGAGCGTTACAGATAAAGGGACCATAAAGTAGAAAGAGTTAGGGGGAGAGAGTGAGGCAAAGACTCCAAGCCGTATCATGTGACACTGCGTCCCTGAACTCGGGAGAGGAGTTTTCACTCTATATCTGATAGTATGACAAATGGAGGAGGAACAAAGTCTGTTCTGTGTGGCCCTAAGGGGCAGATTTCCTGTCCGTTGGTTAAAGCTGCAGGAAGGCCAATTTTGGCTGAGCGTTCAATAATGTATGCCTTATCCTGGGGCAAAGTATGAACTTCTTGTCAAAGGAAGTGTGTTAAGAAGGGCTATACTTTCTGGAGTGGCAAGTCTGGGAGCTGATGAGGGTCCTTACCAACTGAAAGGGCCTGCTTACTCTAGTCCTGGGGTGCTGTACATTTGGGAGGCGCTTCCTTAGCATGTCATGTACCATTTGCAGTCAAGTTTTAGGTGGATATTTTGATCCCCTGTCAATCAAGCAGGCTTCTCGAAGCGCTTTCTTGATTCATTTCAACTTCTGATCTCTCTGTCTGCATTGTGCAAAAATAACCAGTTAACTCTCAAATCTCCTTTCTCAGAACTTTGTTCTAAGTTGTGACTTAAGAGGTGAGTGCTTCTGATGGCCAACCTAAGCTAGACTCCTTATTAGGAAATTACGTGAGCATAATGGTCATCATTTTGGACACTGTACACCCATTCAGAAAACAAGTATTTCGCCTTTAGGTGCTATTGATAGTTTCTGCCAAAGTTTCTTTCAATATTGAATCCACCAACATTACTTTTAGCTTAAAAGCTACTTGCCTTGGCAAGCTCAGCTGTTTAAAACTTTGATAACTGCACCTGTTGCACCAAATTCCTGTCACATGGAAGATTCAAACTACCCTAAATTCCTTCATTTTCACTAAGTTGCCACAGATACATTTATAAACTGGTGCATTTTCCATAAGAAAAGGATTCAGATTAGGATGATGGAGTGTGTCAGTGTGATAGCCAGGCTCAAAAATATATGTTCTTTGTTAAAGTTCAGAAAGACTAAATGAGAGCAAATATTTGGAAAGAATATGGCTTCCTGTATTCCTCTTTTTAGTTTTATTGACGATGTGTAAGGTTATTCCACAATCCATGAATACACCTTACAATTTGTAGCGGGAAATGTCATCAATCAATTTAAACACTAACTGCAACATGTCACTTGATTTATGCACAAATAGAAAATTCTCTTTTTAGCATAAGCTTCATACTCAAGTCTGGTGTTACATCCAGTCTCTTCCTTTAGTATTCTGTCTTCTTCTTGAGGGTGATAGATTGTGCCTTGACTTACCTCTGCCCACAGAGCTTATTAGTCACTTGTTGCTCTGTAATAGGTGGTGAAATCTTTTGCTGCTAGAATGCTTTTATTTTAATTCAGAATTTTCTGATCTGTTCTTGCTTTTAATTCAGTTTTAGATTCCTAATAATAGCTCCGATCTGCAAATTGAAAGATCTTGGACTGTTAGGAATCTCAAAACAGCATCTAAATGTGTAATGAGTCCATCACATTCTCATTTCTAGGAATAAAAATAAAATGACCTTTGACATTCCCCCAGAATATATGTCTTTTGAGGAGTTGAAATAGTTCCACTTGCTGTATTCCTACAAAGATATCTTTTAAGTATATTCATTATAGAGATTAGAATCTAGATATTGTAATTATTAACAAAGTAATCTGTTTCAGTTCTCCAGAATGGATTCTGTGTACCACTTTTGTGTTTGGAAATTATAGCTCATAATTAACCATATTTATTGCTGTGTTGAGAAAATAATATTCCTTTACAGAACTGAAAATAACAGATGATGTTTTCCTCTCTCTCTCTCTCTCTCTTCTCTCCCTCCATCTCTCCAATTCTTCTCCTCTCCCCTCCCCTCTCCTCTTTTCTTTTCTCTGTCTCTCAATCATGCTCACTCTCACTTTCTTTGTTCTTTCTCTCTTCTTCACTCATTTTGCAGTGGCAGGGATTGGATTCCAGGGTCTTATATGTGCAAAACAAAAGGTCTACTTTTAAGCACCAACACCTGCTTCAGCCCTCTTTTTCTGTTGTCATTTGGAGGAAAGAAGGTGAATTACATTTATTGGGTATCACTTTTGTGGCAAAAAAGTGATATTTATCTATATCTATATAGCTATATAGTATACGCATATATATATATTTCATTCCATTATTTTTTTGTGGTTCTTTGAGGAGGCATTATCATTATCCCACTTTTATTATTATTGAATCTTATCTGCAAAGGATTAAGCTACCTGTCCTAAGGTCACAGAATAAAGAATTTAAACTCAAATTCATGTGGTCCCAAAATTGACATTTCTTTATACTGCAATGTAGTCCCGCAGTTAAGCCTGTGGTCCACATGACTATGTTTTTAATTAATGTTTTACTCCTAATACAGCATCACTATTAGAACCTTGAAATGCCTGTGGATTATTGTAAGGGTAGATAGAATATAAAGAGATGCTGAACAGACGATTACTGAGATTTTAATAATGGTAACATTAGGATGTGGGAACTGTAAAATAGATACTCACATTCAACAAAAAAGGACAAATTATGCTACTGGCTTTACTCTGTAGTCCCGAATTTTTAAACTCAGGTAATCTGTAGCCATGAATAATGCTTGATAATCATCACCACTCCTGTATTTTAGGGATTTGTTGTTTGTCAGTGCCTGGCCACTCATTTTTCCAAAATATTCTAGTCCTTAAATCTTTCAGTTTCAATCTTCAAACCATTATTGAACCGGGCGTGGTGGCTCACGCCTGTAATCCAAGCACTCGGGAGGCTGAGGCAGGAGGATCGCTGCAAATTCAAGACCAGCCTGGGCTACAAAGTGAGCTCTATGCCTGAACTGCATAGAAATCCTGTCTCAAAAAGACAAAAAATACCTGTTATAGATGAGTTCCTGTGTAAATTTTCAGGGATGAGAGTGCCAACTGTGCACTCTAACTACAATCTAGAGATATTTAAACCATTATGACATGGAATAAAAAGCACTTAAATTGAATATTTAAGCTGCCTCACATCACTCCATGTGAGATAACTACTCACATGTCGCATTGCAGTCTAAGAGAAAAGTGAATTTTACAAGTAACAGCTTTCTTCTCACAGCACAACCAGCGAAAAAATCTCCAGCAGGTTGACACTTTGATTTAATCTAAATGAAAATGTTACAGCTACTTTGCTCTGCATGTGAAAATTAGGAATGTGGTAATATGATACAAAACTGACCACCTCAGATGAAGATTTCATGAATCAACTTATTTGGTTAAATTGTAGGCTACATTATAGATTGAATGTACCACTTTAGCCAAGTAGGCTAGAGTATTTCAAATGCCTCCCTGATCACTTTTAAATTTAGAGGAAAAGATAGGATTAGAAGGACAACAGTGGCACCCCAGCTCACGAACTTAATTCTTTCCAAGATTTTGGCCACAAGCCAAATTGGTTGAGAACCAAATCAAATTCAATGCTTAGGTCCAACATTGACCTTATGGAGAAATTTGATTTGGTCTGTGACCAGAATCATGAAAGGAATTAAGTTTGTGAACCAAGGTACCACCATATTTGTAAAACATGTCATTTTATATGTCCTTGGCCTCTAGAAGGGTGGCTGGTACTCAGTGTGAAAACTCACCAAGGAAAACAACAATATATTCCACTATGTATATATCCCACATTTTCATTATCTGTTCCATTGTCAATGATCTTACACGCTGATTCCAGGATTTAGCCTTCATGAATTGTGTTGCTACAAACACTGGTACATGTATATCCCTGTTATGTGATGTCTTTAATTCTTGGGGCAGATACCTAGAAGGGAAATAGCTGGATTAAGTGGAATTCGTGGAATATTACTCGACTCTAAAGAATGAAAAGTCTGAGATACTTCTACTAAAATGAATACACCTGGAAACTAATTTAAGTGAAATGAATCAGATACACAAACTTAAGTACCACATGGTATCTCTCACTTGGGCAAAGCAAAATACAAATAAAAGACAGGTAGAAGGCAACAAGATGATAGATCTTTTGCAAATGGGAGGAGGTCCAGAAGAATGAGGCAAAGGGAGGGTAGAAGGAAAGAAGAAGTAAAAATATTTAAGATCCATCACGTACATGTACCAAATGCCCGCCATGAATGTAAACGTAATCCATCATAAACAGTTACTAAAAATCATGATAATAGTGATGAAAATGGGGAAAGAAAACTTAGAAAAGGAGGGAAAGAGGTGGTGGAAAGGGGGAAGAGGATTAAAAAAGTATCACGCTCCCTAAGAGGAATGTAAACTTCCTGTACTGCAAACACACACTAGTAAAATAAAAATAAATTTTAAAACACCATATATATTACATTTACTTGTGCATAACTATCTCATGGAGCCATGGTATAAGGATAAAGCTGTATAAGTATAGTTAAATCTTTGCAAAGCTTGTGATATATTGTAATTCTTCAGTAAATATTAAATCATTTAGTGTATAGTAGAGGAATAGTCTTTTACAGTGATTTTTGCTATGCTGAAACTGACTGTGAGGTCCGTATACACACACATATCACACATATGAAGTGTCATGTAAAGGGTAACATTAGTGTTCAGGAGAGCTGCCTTTGGATATCCATTCCTCAATTTACATGCTGTCTGATGTCAGGGTGCATTACTGTCTGTCTTGCTTCAGTTGATTTGCCTGTAAATAAGGAATTATACTATCTGAGCTTCTTAAAAGAAGAAGCTTAAGACAAACTGTATCTAGAGAATTTTTCCAAGACACTGAATGTTGTCCATGTATCAACGCTAAGTATAATAATATAAACTGAGAATCTCTGATTTAAGAATTGGCCTGTAATCTATAAATACTTATTCTAAAACACCATGCCCTATGGTGATCATCAGAGAGTCTAGAATAGTTATGGGCTATTGAAACTAGAAGGACCCCTCATTTGCTAGATTTGGAAATAGTAAGCCAATTAAATAAAGTAAATTGCCCAAGGCCAGTCTCAATTTCTAAGGGGGAAGATTTCAATTAAAATTTAGGCATTCAACTGATGATGAGCTTGATCAAGTTATTCTCACTGCATCACTGATTTGAATTAAAAAATGGCACCACAGACCTGAAGACAAATAAGGCTTTTAAAACACATGCAATGATAAAATGAATCTCTTTCAAAATGGTTGATTCTCTGTACTCTTCCTCTCTGCCTCCCCAGACAGCAGTTTCCATCCATCATTTAGGCGATACAGATCTGAAAACAACATTTATAATGTTTCTAGGATACTATTCCATCTTCCTGCTTAGACAAATGGAAACATTTAAACTCTTATGATTTTATAAATAACACAGCATTAATATTTTTCATATGTTTAAAAATATCAGGTTTTCCATTTTAACCTCTTTTAGTGTACAAAGTCTGTGGCATAAAGTCCAAATGTAGTGTTGTATAGGCATCTCCACTATTGATTTCCAAAATTTTATCACCTGAAGCAGCAAGTTGATAATTCACCACTTTAGGAAATAAAATTGAGATGATTTTTGGAAAATCATGATGGGCTAATGTAATGTCTCCACATAGGTAGTTTGCACAGTGAGCTTATTTTTTTCTCATTAAATTCAATTTGAGCAATTATTTGTTCCTAGGTTTATGTCATGTCCCTTGGAGGCAAATCTCACATATCTGCATCTGTGCAATCTTAACCATTGCGTAAAATGCAGTGCAGCCTTGGCTTTTGGTCAAGTGGTTGGATGACCTGTAATAATAATGTATCTTGAAAACAACAGCGAGGCTCATTTTAGCTCCTTTCATAATGATTGCTGTTTTTGCATGTTGTTTAATTGTTTAGAAATCTCTTTCTTTCCATAATGAATTATACCTGATGAAATTACTAGCATTACCGTGGTTTAAATGTGCCAACTGTAGTCAAATATTATCATTTAAATGCTTAATTTGCTGGGTATAGGCTGCACAGTCAAGAGCAATTGAGTAAACAGGGAATGAAGCTGTTTTCACTGTGCGGAATGTATCGTAGTTGATTTTTTTTTTCTAAGACAAAACAAAGTCTTCAGTCCAATACAGCTCTGAGAAAAAATCATTTTGCAAAATGGATAAACGGCCATTTTCCTCACCCAGTGATTCATCATGTATTTCTAAATTCTGGTAAAAATTGTTACGAGTCTTTTCTGTAGCATTATTTGAAAATCTACATTATTATGTATGATAGACCATGTCAAAATAATTGTGGTTGAGACTAGTCTGGGTTAAGGGGAATCATATTTGATGTTACTAATTTTCACATTATTTCACCCATAAAAATTCTTCTAGCAGCAAAAGTTTTATTGCACTGTATTTCAGAGTCTCTAATTTATTCATGGGATAAATGTTTCATATAATGAATTTTCAAGTAAATGTATTCTGAAATACATGCATAACCACAGCTGCTGTAAAACTATAAAAATTTGGTTAAAATTGAGGCATTTTCCCATTCCCCTTGAAAAGCATAGTGGAGAAACTGTAAGATTTTATGGTAATGGAGACATTGTTCAGCTTTCCTTTTTGTCCAATATATCCATTTTATTGAGTTAAACCATTATCCCAATTAATAACTTTAAATGAAAGCACTTCATCAATTGTGTAGACGGATTGCTACTGTTTAAAGGCTAGTGTGTGCTGGATGCGTTTACTGCCATTTGACATGAGCCTCTTGATAGAGAAATATGTTTTCTTTTGTCTTCTGAATACTTCCTGTACTACTAATTCAAGGATACTTCAACATTTGGTCTTGTGTGTGCCTTTCTCACTCGCTTGTTCTCCACCTCATCTACACATTTGGATTCTGGAGTTAGGTTACTGATGGTGGTTGCTTAACTCCTGAGGCCCAGTCTGTGGGCATTGGTAAGAGACGTCTCCCTCCTATGATTTATATGCAATAAACAGAAATGAAAGTGATAGTTTCCAAATATCAGTCATCACTGTCTCTACACCTGTAAAAGTTAGCATGGGTTACCAGGGATTTTATTTCTAATATCAGCTTACCTCACTGATAAATATGGTCTAGGATTTGGCAGTGTGGGATATATTTTTATCAAGACCAGGAAGCCAAGTGTGGTGGCCCAGGACTGTAATTCCAGTGCTTCCAAGGCTGAAGCAGGAGGATCTCTGCGAGTTCATGGCCAGTTTGGTATACTAGCCATAGTGAGTTCAAAACCAGCCTGAACTACATAATGAGACCATGTCTCAAAAAAAAAAAAAAAAAGACTAGACATCCTTATGGCTTAGGTATTGCTATATGACAAATACATGGAGTTATATTTAGTGATTAAATTCGTTTAAAACCAAAAACCTTTTAAACAAATGATGTGGAAAAAAGTGACTATCCATATCCAGAGAAATTTATCTAGACTATTATCTCTCATCATGTACTATACTAATCAAATATCAAATATCAACATGTTGAACAGACACACTTAGTCTACTAGAAGATAAGATAGATAAAACTTTTGGACACAAAGGCAAAGTCTTGCTGAACAAAACCCCAACTGAACAAGAAATACCTGAAAGAATCAATAAATGGGATCATATGAAAATTTTAAAAAGACCTTTTGTACAGCAAAGGAAACAGCAATGGAGTGAAGAGACAAACAGAATGGGAAAAAGGTTTGTGACCTAGTCCTTGGACAGGACTAGTATCTAGAATATATAAAGAACTCAAAAAACAGACATACACAGTAAAATTGTAACTTTTTTGTTTTGGGTTTTTTTTTCCTTTGGAGACAGAATATTGCTCTATAGTCCAGAGTGACCTTGAATTCACTGTGTAGCCAAGGCTGGCCTTGAACTCCCAGCAATCCTCCTGCTTCAGCCTCTCGAGAAGTGGGATTACAGACCTGGGCTACCACATCTAGCTAAGCAGAACATTTTTAGAAATCTGGAAGTTGTTCGTTTTGAGACAGTTAAATGAGGTCATTTTTCCTCGAGATAGTGACAACTCAAACCTCTAACATCACATAGTACATATTCCTGTGTCCAGACAACTTTTGTATCTTGATATCCTTCTCTGAAAGATGAGCAGTGGTCAAAGTGGAAGAAACAATCTCTTTCTCAATCAAAAATAAGAAGAAATATCAGCTATTCGTTATAGTTTTGAATGAATATAATCAGAAATTCAATGTAGAATGAAATTTCTCATATTTAGAGAGGAGCTGTTGTGCATTCATATACATTTCCTTCATTAACTTGTTCTATGATATTTTTGTGTACTTTCTATGTGCCAGCCATATCTTTAGACAGTGGAGATAGAGTAACAAAAGTACCCATGAGGATGCCTCCTTACATTCCTCGTTGGGGAGGTAGATTAATACATATGTAAAATGCAGGACATTGATGCACTGTATTGAAAAACAGAGAAGTAAGAAGGGGGTTGGGGTGGGGTGGGGCTCAGGGGCTTTGTTTCTAAAAGAGTGCTTAGGAAAGCCCCTGTCCCCAAGGTGGCTGGGTGGCAGAGACTTGAGGGAGCTGAGGAAGCGAGCCAGGAGTTGTGTGCAGAAAGAGCCTTGTAAGTGCAAGGCTGCGTGAGAGCCAGGAAGCAATCCAGGAAGCCTGGACCAGAACACTTGAGTTGTGGGAGAATGGCAGGACGTTAGGCAGCAGGGGTGAAGGCTGGTTGAATCTGGGATAGGAAGAGAGTGGATCAGCAACACTTTATAGGCCATTTGGAAAGGCCCTGGATTTTACTCTGTGGAGACGGAGAGTCAGCAAGGGCCTGGGTGGGTAGCAGGAGAATGCTACCTTATGTGGCTTTTTGGTGAGTTCACAAGTGTATCACATTTAGTCCTTTTCCATGGCATTCTGTAAGCGAGTTGATAGTATTTCCTAAAATCCAGGTCTCCCAAGGCTAAAATCTTCCTTCGGTAGTGGGAGAAGTTGGCCTTACAGTGAAAGAGGCATGGTTTCCCTTATCTTACAGAATGAGCAGTAGACCTCACAGGAAAACCTTCCAGCATACAATTTCCTGTTCTTTTTATTCTGCCCAACATGCAAAACTTCTGACAGTATATGCTGCCAGACTGTTTGCAGCCAGCCTAATGATAGGCATCTCAAGCATCCATTCTCTCCATTGGAAAGGATAAACTTAAAAGGACTGCCCAGTTATTGACTCAGTCCCCAGATCAATGTAAGCTAGTAAATTCTCAAATGGAGGGGCTTGAGAAGAATGCAGGCAGACAACTGAAAAATTGGCCTCCTCAGAAACGCAGGAAGGAGATATGTGTAGTCCTAAAGAGTGTATTTCCCAGCAGCACATCTTGTTGAGGCCCTATCGAGGTAAATGTGTTAATCTTAGTCTGTTTAAGAAATGCTGTTATAATGGTTCTTTCAGGGTATGAAAATGTAAAGAAGTCAATCTTGGGATGACCAGATTCAGGGAAGCATGTTTTAAATGACTACAATATAATTGATATATGCTGCTATCAGTTGTGACCCAGGTAATACTGCAGCTAAAACAATTTCAAGCAGGTCAAGACATGCCTAGAGTACTTGCTGCAGTGGTATACAAATCTCCCAGCAATGCGTTTTAAGTCCCGTAAATCATGTTAGACTTAATGAAACCTCCTGCAAGAGCATTCCATTTCTATGATGCATTTAACTGCGGTTGTTGACATGTTGTATCTGGATTGAACAAATATGTAAACTTTTGATTAATCACTGTGGTATCCATGAAGATAAAATACACAGACCACAATCCTTTTAAGTAAGATCTAGCGTATATATATTTATATATAATTAATTTAGCCCCCTAATTATTCAAAATATTCTCCTTCAGACATTATCTACCCTTTTAGCTCACTATTTGTAGCCATATTACTTTGTGGATTTATTTTATGATACTTATTTTTTTAGATAGAAATCTCTGAAATTCAAGGCTGAAGGAGGGAATAATGGGTCATCATGTTTATTTTTGTTGCTTCTGCACATTTGGGTTTAATTTAAATATGATTGCGAGCCTAATTCCATTCTGACAGATTCGGGGACCGTGGTGGCTATACAACAGTATGTGTGTGGGAATAGTGCGGCATCTTTAGAATGAACCAGCGTCTCTTCTGACTGCAATACAAAAAGTTCACAAACAAACAGGGATCAACTCATGACCACAAGGGCATCTCAAAGAGAACTGTGGGTGTTATTTGTGGTTAGTAGCATTCTACAGATAGATTTTGGAATACAAATTGAATGAATTCACTAGTCCGTAACCTAAGCATGAAACTGTTTAATCAGCTTCATAACATGCAAAAAGTGGCCACATCACAGCTCTATTTTCTAGTTAGACTCCCCAAAACTTTGAAATGCCCAGAGCTTACCACTTAAGTTCTTTGTGGGGGGCTTTTATCTCACACGTTCCACATGGATTTTAGAATATCACTAAATATTGGATATCATCTAAATATTTAGAATATTGGATGCTAATAGCCTTTTGTAATGCACATCCTTTGAGTACAAAATGAAATGAGACTGATGCTTTTCAAAGCATGCTCATATCACTAACCCAGCAGATTCTATGAGGTATACTCTCATTATGCCCATTCTAGAGCTATGGCAGCTTGGGGCAAACGAAAACAACATGTACCGCAAAGCAAGATAAGAAAAAAAAAGTAACCTCTGCCATGATGTTTGCTGTTTCTTTGCTTAGTTTTAATGCTGCTGCAATCATGAGAATTTCAGTAGAATGTCCTTGTGACAGATTTGTATTCTTCTTTGACACAAATCTTTCTAAACCCAGGAAGCCTAGCAACTAAGAGCAGTAACAGTTGTCCAAGATGAGATGAGAAATAATTTCAACAAGCACGAAGCAAAGTTCAAATACAGCTACTTTGCAGTTGGTTTCTCTAAGGGCCCAAAAGTTTGACTGCAATCGTCTTTTCTGATTTCCCCACAAGAAATGATGACCCTGTACTTTACAAGTATTCTGATTACACAAGGCATACAGGGAGACACTCTTCTTAAACACAAACATTACGGAGAGGCCTTAGGTACCCTTTATTTCTGCCTGAAATGGGCTTCTTTCTGCTCTTATAGATAAAATCTGTAATGAATTTGGGGCTTTCCAGACATCCTCTTTTTTTCTCCCCTCTCTTCCTCTTCCTTCTCCTCTTCATCCTCCCTCTTCTTTTTTTCTTTTCTTTTCCTCTCTTTTTTTTTCTTTTCTCCTCCCTTCTCTGCTTATGTATGTATCCATAACAAAATGCATGATGATTTTTTTTTTTGCATAGGTACATTTTTACAAAACTAGTTGCTTTTTTCAGTTAGCTACATGTTGTAGGACTCCGTTAGCTCTAATTTGGTCCTCTGAACAGCTGCAAACTTCCTTGCTACACAGTACATTGTTTATTTTGTCAGTCTCACATTTATGGATGCTGAAGTTGTTTCATTTTCCTCTTGGAAACACAGCTGCAATTAATGCATTTCTGCACTGCCTTTAGTGTCCCCAAGGAAGTATCAAAAGGCGAACTTATGACCCTTCAACTTTATTTGAAACAAATCTCTTCCTATCGAATCAGAATCCCAGGTGGCTAAGATGAATTTCTTCCCTTTCTTAATTTCTGATTTTTAGTTACATGACTGGCACTTTGTAGAGGAGAGTGGTCTGTGAGTGTATCTAGCACCATTGAATTAGACACTTGCTATGTTTTGGAATATTACCTTAATTTAACAAAAGCAGAGCATTCAAGGGCGTTTTGAGCATGGAGTTTAGGGGCAATGTTGAGGCACGAAGAAGTTGCCGTGTGCACTGCAACCCAACAGATAGCCATTCGCTGTAAAGGGAGTGACCATCAGAAAGCCCCCTGAAAAGGGGATCTTGCCTGATGCATTCAAAAGACAGGAAGGAGCCAGTCTGCCTGGAAGTGACAGAGAGGTCATGGCAACAGAAGGCAGTCTTACCAATTCCTTCTTGATTTTCCCCCGCACGCTTCTCAGCATTTATGGCTGGCAGTCCTCATTCATCTGTTATTGTAGAGACTACAACCTACAATTGACCTGCACCCATTTCTCAGCCCAAGAGTGGTGGTGGTGATGGCTGCGACAGAAGTGAAGGAAAAGAAGGTACCAGGGACATACAATCGTGCCCAATCCTGAGTCCAATAACGCAATCATAGCACACCCTCTCCTGAGAAGAGGATTCCTTTTAATGACACATTCCTTTAGTCTTTTAACATAGCATGCATTACATGTCTCTCTGTTAGGTAAGGGGACATGTGCCAACCTTCAGTAGCATCAGTGAAGAAAGGCTATTCTTACCAGGCATTTAAAAGGAGTATTATTTTAGTGAATCTCTATGTCTGAATAAATTAAGAGAGACATGCAAAAGAAAATGAATTTATTTGGAAAGAGATCATGTTCCTCTGTTCTCTGAGGCTTTTGAAGAAAACATAATCATGGATAATCATCAACAGTTACATTATCAGGTTGCCTCTGCTGCCACGAAATACATGTAGGATGATTGTTTCCCATACAGAAGTAGTTACAAAATGAAGTGAAGTAATGAGACGAGCTGGGTAAAGGATAGATTCAGGAACAGAAGCACAGATGCAAGGCTGAACCCTTGTATCTATAATCAGTATAATTCTGATGAGGTACTTAACCTTAGAGCTACAGGTTCTTCATCCTCAAGCAAGAGATGCCAACACCTTCACTTCCTACCTCATAGGTTCACTGTAAGGTTCATATGAATTGGTGGTGTAAAATACTTTGAAAAATACAACTTGCTTAGCTAAATGGAAAGTGCTACTATTAGCCATCAGATATAAAAGTTGTTATTTTAAAAACCTGAAGCCCCCTTTGCTTTCTCTGTATGGAAGCCGGGTATGTTTGCATACTTATACATATGTTTCTGCTTTCTCTAGCTCTGTGTTTCTGGCACTGGCAAGAGCGGTACACAAGATAGGTACACAGTGAGGATTGGAAGAATGAATGGATTAACCAGTCAGCTGTGTTTTTACGGGTCCTCTTCAAATAATTATTTACAGTGTCTAAGACTTGACCCTGACCACTAGGTGATCTAGACTTCGAGTAGTTGGAAATAAAAAAAATGCTGTTAAATGAAAGGAATGGATAGAGGTAGCTAAAAGCAAAAAGAAACAAAACAAACAAAACAAAAACAAACTTGAAGATAAAGTGATACCAATTCATTTCTTTATCAGCCCCCAGGACAGAATGTATGGTGAGTTTGCAGCAGTTCTGGAAAGTAAAGGCAGGCAGCCTGCGCCACTAAAGTGGGTTTTAGTTGTGGCAACCCAAAGGAAAGTTCTAGTGATCTACCCATGTTTCCCTGATGGAAAAGTGCTTCACCCCTCTTTGTTGGTGCCTGAATTCCTGCAGGTCATGCCGAGCTTCAGCAGGAAGGAAGGCGGTATGGATGGGCGGCAGAAGGCCTGCATTCAGCCAGTGCCTTGGCAAGCAGCTTGTCTCCCGTTACATTTAACATAATGAGCTTTGGTCACAGTGAAGCTTTGTCTTTGGTTTTAAAGGAGCCAAAACATCGGTTTGAATGCAGTTCCCTTTAGATAAGCTTCTGTGGGTACCTTGTCTACCAAGCAAGGAGACTGAGACCGGTTCCAAAAATTAAGCCTCGGGATGGTAAGTGTGCTGTCCTTCACAGAACTAAGGGAAACCACAGCATAATGGGTTGGATTTGGGGTCCTCAGCTTGGCAAGTGGATGGAAACAAGCTGCATGTCATTCTGGGGCTCCACAGCACAATCTCCTCAGTGTTTGCATTGCCAGAGGAGCATCACAAACCCTGCTTCACAGAGTGGATGTGAGGATCAAAACAAAACAAGCCACACTTATCTGTCTCAAAATAAATGCAAATAGAAAGAGGCTGAGGATGTCACTCAGGGCAGAGGCCCTGAGTTTGCTTCCCAGTAACACCTCCCCCCCCACACACACACACACACGCGCGCACACACACACAGAATGGAGAGAGCAAGCCAACAACATTGGGTTAAGGTTACGGTCATACTGAGTTTCTCTATTAATACCTAGGTTTGTTGCTTTTTAAATAGCAACAAAGGCAACAGCAAAATGTAGTATATGGAAGGGCCTAGCAGAGTTCCTGACACAGTAGTAGGTGTTCCTTGAGTGGTTAGAATTACCGCTCAGTCACAGTGAGGGGTGCTAGCCTTTGGGCAAAGAAGACCTTACGAACAAGGACTCACTTTGCCCAGGTGGACTCTGGCCTCCGCTCGCACTCCCCGCTCCCCCTCCTCCTCCAGCATTGTTCCTACCTTTCCTAAGGCTTTCTCTCCTCTCGCCTTTTACCTCCCCTGGATTCTCCTTCACATCTCAGTGGGATCTGTGTGCACAGTGTACTTCGACCACAATAACCTTCCAGGCTGAAGTCTCTGCTGAGTTTCCTTTGAAGGAAACTTACTTATTTTGGCTTGGAAGGGGTTGTCCGTAGACAACTTATACAAGTGCAGCCCTGGTTTTCTGGGAATGTTCAAATAGACCAGGTACTGCTGGGCATTGACCCCCTCCCCTCCCCTCCCCTCCCCTCCCTTCCCCTCCCCCCTCCCCTCCCCTCCTCTCTCCTCTCTTCTCCTCTCCTCTCCTTCCTTCCTTCATTCTTTCTTTCTCCCTCCTCCCTTCTTCCTTCCTTTCTTCCTCCCCTCCTCTTTCCCTTTCTTTCATCAACCATTTTTCCACATACACATGTATATTTAGCCTTTGCCTTTACATCTTACCAGCTCTTTCTTGATTTACCTCCTCTGGGCTTATCAGCATTTACGGTTGATAGTCCCTGAATGTGTATTATGAGTAACAATGACAGAAGTGGTTGAAAGAGCCACACGGATGCTATTCTTCTGTGTTTCTTATCTCATATACAAAATTAAACATTAACATTGCCATCAATTACTCCCTAAAAGATGCTGGAAGCATATTTGTTAGTAACATTTTGATAATAACTATAGAGACAGATATTTGTCATACATCCTGCCTCCTACATCCTCATTCACAGAAGAACATTTTATTTACATTGTCAAGTAAGAGGGTGGCAATTTAAGTGAGACTTGCAATTTATCACTTGCTTTGCTTTCCAAGGAGTCCTGAGAGTTGTATTTCTTTCTGAAATGGATTTAGTATCATTCCTTTGAAATGTATGTTTTCAAGTATGTTCAGAAGGAGAAAAACAGATATATGTCAGTCTAATATCTATATCTATATCCTGGTAATATTTCACATCTCTCTGCTCCCTGGGATACTTTTTCTTGCCTCAAGAAGCTGGGTGGATCCCAATCCACCAGGGTTTCCAAAGTGTCTAGCTGCCTCCTGATTGTGTAGGCGTAAGCATGCTATCTATGCATGGAGAATGCATCTGACCAGGTGCAGGACAACTTTCTTCTGAGTGTGCATTTCCCAATCAAAACAAGACATTCTAAGATGTGAAGGAAACTTTTACGCAAAGGCAACATAAAACTGAACAAACTGGGCAAAACTAAACATCCTGAGCATAATGGTAAAGAACACAGGCTTTGGAGTGGGACACAATTCGTTTTCCTGCTTATTTGCCATGTGACATAGGGAAAATTCATTCTCTGAGCCTCAGTTTACTTGATTGTAAAATGGGTATAATATTAGGCCTTGCCTTTAAAAATTACTGGAAATAAAATGCAGAATGATATGTATTAGTGCTCAGCTCGAGGAGTCCCTTGATAAGTGAAAGTAGTTATCAGTATTGTCCCATTGGATGGATTGCCTGTCAGTCTGTCAGTAGGCTGGCACCATCAAGCTAGAGCTGGCATTTAAGGGGAGCAAAGGACTATGGGATGATGATAGTTTTCTCATTTCTTAGGATGAATGAGCTCAGACTGAGGAAACAGAGCTCACAGCCTAGAGGAAGCATGTTTTGATTCAGAAGTTAGGGATGCTGTGACAAAAGTACCAAAGAAGAAGGTGGCTTAAATAATCTAAATGTATTAACTCATGCTTCTGCAGGCTGGAAGTCCAGAGTTTCTGTCCTACCCAGCCGTGGTCTCTCTGAAGCCCTTGTGGGAAGAGCCTTCTTTCCCTCTTCCAGATGTTGGTAGCCACCAGGGCTGCTTGTGTCCTACTACAGGACCTCAGTCTGTACCTCTGTTCTCAGTGGTGATGTTGCCTGTGAGTTCTGTGTCCACATTGTCCTCTTCTGAGGCTTACTTGGTGGAGAGCTACCCTACTTCAGTACAACCTCGTCTTAGCATCAGTGATCATGCGTGTGATGGTCCCATTCTCAACTGAGATCATAGTTACGGGTGCTGGGGGTTAGGACTTCATCATGTGTTTTGAGGGAGAATTCAGCCCATAGCTGCTGAAGATCCTGGAGTGTGCTAAGTGATAAGCTTCATCCAGAAGGACTGGTGGGCAAGGCAGCGGAATGAGAGCTTTGAAGTGAGAGAAATCACAGACAGTGAGCTTCAGAAACAGAAAACCAAGATTTCATACGGTAAAGAACTGGGATGTCCTGGTGAGTGAGCGTGGTGGCTGAAGTAGCTGGCCTTCTGCTGACTGGAGTCACACTGGCTTTTTGCCCCGTATTCCTACTTAGAGAATGGCTCCCAAGCACCCACGCTGAGATGCAGAGTGGGCTTTCTGCCCCTGTCTCCTTCAGTGAGACACTATGACTGCTGTTCTTTCAATCAATCCCCACGGCCTGTCATGCTGGCCTTTCCCTGCACGCCTGCTGTCGGGAACGTGGCTACAATTACTTTCCAACTTGTTTCTCTGCTTCCTGTCTCATTCTCTATCCTGCTGCAGTCTGAGTATGTCAATCCCTGTCGATATTCTTCTAATGATTGTCCAACACTTGCGTGATGAAATGCAAACTCCTTCGATTTAGCTCGGAGGCCTCAAATACCTTCCCCTTCTGTCTGGCACCATTTCCCAAGGCGTAGGGATACTTCGCTGCCATCTTGAAGAGCTGCCTACCGCTTATAGCACCTTGCCTGCCCTGCTCTGCATCCCGCCTCAAAGCCCTTTTGTGTCCTGTCCTCCAGAGCAATGTCTCCTTCCCTTCTTTCCTTTCTCTGTCTTTTTGCCTCTTCTCGAACCCTTACTGCACAAGGAGTTACCACCCTCCTGCTTTGACCTGCTTTCTGGCCTGGGATAGCCACTCCAGCGTCATGAGTATAGAGCTGAAGTCAGTCTTCTACCTGTCAAACAACACCATGCACTGCAGTTGCTGATTAATGTGCTTTTCCACACTGCCACTCATCGAGTGCTTGAGAAGGCCTATGGCCTATGCCTCTCTGTAGCCCCACGCTGAGCGCTGGGCCTGGCCCAGGGCTGGAGGCCAAGAAGTGTTCCTAGGATGGCAGTAGAAAGTCAGCAGGCAGGCCAAACTCATGCGTTGGGAGTTACCCCTTCGACAATTGACCCCCTAATGTCATCTGGCAGAAGTATAGGTAGAAGCATCTCTCCCACCTACAACACTGTAATGAAGAGGACTTGAATGCAACTAAGAGATAAGGGAGCAAACTTCCTAATTCTAGCCCGGAGGCCTGGCAGTTGCTGGGGATCTGTCAGAGATCATATCGAGTGCTCACTTTTCTCTGCTTTAATTCTCCTTTTCCCAAAGTCGAATTATTGAACGTGCATTAGGCAGAAGATGGGGAGTGAAAAGACTGCGTAGACAATCACCTTGTAACGTCATGTGCTAGGTGGGGATGCTTATTAAACAGAGTGCTCAGTACCAACTGAAGCTCGGGCGAGTTTAGCCAAGCAAATCAATGCAAGTTAATCTTTCTCTGTCAGCTGGCTGAGTTTTGGACTAGTGATGAATGCCTTGACTGGAAAGATGAAATGCTGGAATGCCAGCCAGTGCTCTGACAGCTACAGATGGTGCCAATTACTGCCAGTGGAGCCTGTCCTGCTGTGAGCCCAAGATGTCTGATTTGTGGCCACAGGAAAATGAAAAAGAGGCCTTCCTGCTGGGTCTGTCACCTGTCCTTTGTTGTTTTGTAACCAAAATTGCATTCATGTGTGATAACTTTCTTTCTGGTGGTGGTGGTGGAGGCATGGAAAGGGGACAGTGTTACTTGTGTAAATTGTGCAGTTGTGCTAATTGCCAAGCATATGCCTGATAAGGTGGGGCAAGTCACTACCCAGGTCGGTCACTTCCTCGTGCTTCATATCTAGCAAACAAGAGGCTCACTGGGCCTCATCCTGGAATATGGACAGTGGCAAATGAAAGTATCACAAATGCTCATAATTTCCATGGGATTTTGCATCCATGGTACCATCTAGTATAACGTTTGAGAGGGTGATTTTGTTAGCGAGAGCTCTGTGCTTCTGCTCTGTAGCCAACTTCATAACTAAAATCTAGACCATGGTAACATCTGAACCTGGGGTGTGTATGTGGGATCTGGTGACCCAAGATCCTCTGTTTTGCTCTTTCCCTGGGAGAATGGGTTTCACTGACATTGTGAATACATCCCAGAATGATTTCATAATTTGCATCTTCATTAGGACAATGCCAGTATAAATTTATTTTTATAATGGGGATCGAACTCATGGCCTTGTGCTTGCCAGATAGACACTTATGCCACTGAGCTCAATTCTTGGCCTCGACTGTGTAATTTGTAAAAAAGATAATAGCACTATTTGCATTCCTTTTTATTGACAAACACACTTGTTTACTGACAGCGTTTGATGGGCAATGTATTAGGCCAGGGGCTTTACTTATATTATCCTTAACTTTCTAACAAACTTGCCTGACAGGATTTACTACCTAGTTTTACAAACGAAGGGCCTGAGTAATAGAGATACTTAATGGTCTTATGAAGTCCACAAAATTTCCAAGTGATGCTAGATTTGAACAAATTTCTCAAAACCTTAATAACTACACCCAGGAAAATAAGATCATCTTTCTATGTATAAAGTTCAAGGGTGAGGTGTTTGGTTAACGTTGGAACAAGGGTAAAGCTACTATTTCCTTCTTGCTGTTCTTTACTGTTGTTTTTTAATGTTTATTAGTACATGTTTGCAGTGCATAATGACTACAGTGTCTGTGGAACAATGGTAAGACTACTAAGCTCAGGCTGGTTAGTGATAATTGATAGCAATGGCAATCAGAGAGGCAACAGCAATGACAATAATGAGTATGATATTTAAAATGTGATTATTATTACTAATACCCAAGTTTTATACCCAGTAGGTCGGTATTAAGTGTTACAGTGCTGGCCCCACATAATGGTTAGATACTCTGGTCGTTTTCCATGAGGTAGAGAAAGAGCATTACGTGGCATCAAGAAGTTTGAGTCGGGAGGATACATCAGCCCACTCCATGGCTGAGTTTAAGGTTAGCATTGGACTCAAAGGGCCTGAAGGAAGCCACTCCAGCCACACTTAGGCATGATCCCATCAGTCCCTGGAGACTCCCTCAAAAGCCAGGTGAGGAATGGAGAAGCCAGTTCCAAAACCCAGGGAACCTAGGAGTGGTGTCGCCCCGACATGGCCCCACTGGGTCAACTCTTCTGCTCAGATGTCCTCCATTCAGTGTGCTTTCCTGGAGGAAGAGAGTTCTGGTATTCTCTTGTCAGGATTTGTGGGTACAGGTTCTGGGTCTAGAAGATCACGTACTCCAATAGAAGATCATCTCTTCTTCCATACAAACAGACTTCAATGGCCTCCAGGAGAAATTCAAGTATTTACACTGTCTTCAAGAAAATTCTTTCTGACTTTCTGGACAAGCAGAAATAGAACTCAGGTCCAAGATGACTTAGCTTGTGGAACAGTGGTAGGTGCCTGCAGAGAAGTTTTATTTTTCTGACAGAATTCTTTAATCCACTTTCAGTATATTTCTTCTTTTTCCTATTTTTTTCTTGTACAAATTTTTCCTTATTCATCACAAATCATCATTTATTGCACTCATGCATTTCTTTCTGTCTTTGTGATATTTAAAGGGATTTGTCTATAGACATCTGTCATCTCTAATTGATTTTTTTCCACCAAAGTCAACTGGTTATAAAAATGCAAGTAACTCAGATTTATTTTGCTTGTACTTATTGAGACCTTTATGGATAGACTATCTGGGCCACTTTACTTTGCATTCTTGGCTTCTTAAAATTTCCAAGGGTATCCTTTAGACTATATTAAAGAACTAGCAGGGAATCAAAATGATTTTCTATTTTTGGATGAATTTTATATATAAAACACACACTGCCTACAAGAGAACAGTCTACTTGTTGTCAGTGAAACCTGCACAGGGGCACCCAGTACCATTGATCTGGAAGGACTTACAGGATTTGACATAAAACCAAGCTCATGGCTAGTTTTATTACAGAGATACAGCAGTGATAGGACAGTAAAGGGACATAGTCAAAATCAGTAGAGGACCAGGCACATCAGGCAGAGACTGAAGAAACCCAATTAAAGGTTTCCTTTTTCTCCCTGCCTTGATACGTTAAAGAGCCCCTACCTATCCTGCAGTTGCAAAAGTGCCCAAATGCTTGTGCCCTGGGAAGCCTGTTTGAGACTTAGCACCCAAAATTTTTCCTAGGGTCTGGTTACATAGGCCTGGTCTTTCATTTTCTGTGCAAGAAGAGACGAGATAAAACTGGCATAGTCCATAGGCCACAGGCCCAGCATGGACCGTTTTCTGTAGGGCTGGAAAAGCGTACTGGGCGGGGTTCTGTAACATTAAACCCAGACGGGTACTTTCCCATGTTGCCTGCGCGAAGCATGTCTAAGTGTTGGCACAAATCGATTGTTTGTCTTTCATTCCACTTGGCCACCTGCCAGCAGGGATACTCTATTTTCATTTTGAAATTTTACTTGGCACATCCTTAAAAGTCACTGGAGAACTTTTCCTGAGTAACAAAAAGCAACTTATTGAAAACTAATTATTTTTTCAGATGAATATGCCAGCTGTTTGAAAATACTGTGGTCACATTAAAGCATATTTTAATAGTGTGCTTATAAATGCAGATCCAATTGTGAAATAGTCTTTGACAGTAACTTCTAAGTACCTTATTCCAAAGTAAGTCTAAGTGTAGTTTTATATAGATGTAGAGATCTAATAAATGGAAAATAATATCCACTTGGTAAATAAATCAGTTGAGAATGGGCAGATATTATGCAATTCACTATATAGATTACAGGAATATATTTTCCCTTTGGGGCTAAGGCCGACAAAATAAGTACTTTACTCATTAAAGCGAGTATTTTATTCATTAAGCAGTTTTAAGCTTCCAGAATGAAGCAGGATCTAATAATTTGGGAAGCTGGGTTCTTCCGATTCCTGTGTCTTTCTCTTTGGCTCTGTCTCTGTAGCCACCAGAATGTGGGTGAGACACTGAGATGAATGAAACATTGTCTTTGTCTGCCACGAATGTACAGCCTCATGGCGTGGATCAGAAGAGGGGCAAGAAGAGAAATGTAAACAAAACAGAATTATCTACATAGCAGATAGAGAGAGCTCTAAGGGACGTTGTATAAAGTGCATTCTACACTCTAATTACAGGAGCCAGAGGAAGCATGCTCGAAGAGCATCCATTCGAGCGAGGTCTGCAAGGGCGAGAATGACATCGATTAGTGGAATACAGAGGAAAGATATTTTTTATTCATTGAAGGATAGTGACCAAGTCAAAAGGAACGAAATGGACATCTACGGGGGAGAATGTCGAAAGAGACAAGTCTGACTCTGCGGAGAGGGGAAGGCAATATGGGCTGGAGCAAGAGCAGAGGACAGGAAGGGGAAGTAACACTGATTAAGACATTGTATGCATATGGGCCAGTTCCTTAAGATGACTGTAATTATTACGTATCAAAAACACAGACCAATAAAAACCCAGTGGAAGAAAAGTAGCGGAGGCTGGCTGGAGTAGATGATGTCACAACGCAGGGGTTACTTTATTTTCCTTTTGAAGTTTATGAAAAGGAGGATGGATTTGCTTTCTGTTGCATATGGGCATATGAAAAACAGAATAGTACACTGAGGCTTTGTTTGAGTTCTGGGGCAAAGAGTGAATGAGGTTGACAAGGAGATAGATGTGTTAGGAGCTATTGCTATAGTTCAGGTGAGGGACAGCAAGGGCCTGCAGGGGGCATTGAGACAATTATCCAGGGAATTTAATCAATGCAGAGAGTGATCTGGCTAATGTGGGTGGATGGGGGAAGCACTTCACTCTCACTCACTGGCTTTTATTGGCTTGGCTTGTCCATGTAATTGTTTCAGCTCTTCACTTCGCTTTGCCTGTGTCGCAGCCATTGTATGGATTGGATAAATTGCCTAGCATCTCTAGGTTTCATTTTTACCAGCCATAAAATAGGGATAATAATTCTTGCCACCAATGGTAATTGCCTCTTAGGAATGCTTTACGCATATGTGTAAGTACTAGCATATTCTTGACATGAAAGAATCATTAATAGGATTTCTAATACTTCTCCTAATGTGCTTTTGAAAAGTTAACATACTCAAATGCTAAATGTTTTAAATACAAGGAAATACTCAGAGTCATAAAAGGATGCCAACATTTGCTTAAGCAATAATCCTGGATGGCCTCCCTTTGGTTCTTTTTTTCAAGCTGATCTTTCTTCATTTAATTCACAAAACTTCATTTTATAAAACAGATGCAAAATATCCAAAGTTTCTGGATTTTTGTGACAGACTGAAGGCTGCCTTCTACAGCTCCAAGGTCATTCCGAATGTTGCAATCTTCCTATATGATGAGTTTGCTTATCTGTCTTTCTGTGGGGGAACAATATATGAAGTCCAGAAATGTATCCGGGTTTGGCAATCCTTTGCCCTTTTTCCAAAGACTCAGTGATAGAAAGATGTTTTGTTATTTTTCTGAATGCTGATGGAAACTTTTAAAAACATTTGCTTTTGTTGACTGACCTCGGTTATTTTAGAGAGTAAAGCAAATAAGTTGGTTGAGTTAGGAGAAGATCTGGATGACATTTTCTTTCAGGGAGCCAGTCTACTCTACTGCTCTGAACCAAACAAGAAAACATGCACCTTCATGAGGCACACATGTGTTTTCATGTGTTGATATGGTCAGAATTATGATTTTCCAAATGTCTGGGGAATTAGCCAGTATTAATAGTGCTTAAAAAAGCAAAACACCCAAAGCCAGTGATGGCTGTCAGTTCTGTTAGCAGAAAACGAACAAGTAGAACCATTTCTGGGGCTTAAAACCAGTTCTCCAAGACATTAAGCCAAAGACATTGAGCCAATTCAGTTCACTTGGAAATTTCCCATTGCCAAGAAATGTGTCTTTCTGATGATGATGTGGTCTCTGGCAGCTGAGCTACAGAACACAGGAGCTCCTTTTCAGCTACTATGGGCCAGATACTGAAGCACCTTCTTCTAGGATTCTAACATAAGCTTAGTAGCCAAGGAGATTCTATGAAAACATCCAGGTGAGACTACAGGTTTCCATCTCAGATAAACTCTTATGGGTCATTGCAGTGAGACCCCACCTTAAAGTATAACATCCAGTTCTTTCAGTGACCCGATTCTCCCCGATCCTGATACAAGCCCAAAAGACTCCCAAGAACTTTCATCCAAGTGCTTTACAGTGGTTTGCGGAGAAGAGCCTCATGTTCTGTGTGTACACCTCAGGCACTGGTAGCATTGAGCCAGATGGCATGAGCCACTTCGAGTTGGTCTTTGGGAAGAACCAGTCTCAAAGGACCTAAACCAAGGTGTTAGCATTTGAACCGATTGCAGTGCTTTCTTATGAATGGGAAGACTGAGTCTGTGGGAGAGTGTAACTAGCTCCCACTTGATGTCTGACTGTGCTTTCACTTTTTATTCTCTGTTCTTATTTATTTATTTCTTTTGATAAACTCAGCATCTCATGCTTGCCAGGAAGGCACTGTGCTACTGAGCTACATCCCCAGGCCCAGGTTTATTTAATTTTATTTTCTACCATGTTTTTAATTACCTAAGAACTAGCATTGTCCAGAGAGCAACATCCAGCTTTTCTCAAAAATAACAGAAAAAGGTAGTATTTGAGCTAAATTCCTCAAATTTTTAAAACAGTTTAAAAACACAGTTGGGACTCAAAAGTATGCATCTTTTCAATTGAAAGTCCTGCTATATTGGCAATGGCTAGTAATATTAAAGATCTGCTTACCTTTGACCCAGAATTTGTGATCCTCGGATTGTGTCCACAGAAACTTTTATACTTGTTAGAAAGACATATGCAAAGATTTTAAAGTAATTTACATAGTGCTGTGATGAACAATTACAAACAAAATACCCACCACCTGTTCATACAACTGATGGAGTAAAATGAATTGACCAGAGCTACTAGAATTGGCGTAGGAAAAAATCTCACAAATACAATTTGGACCAAAAGAAATAACACATGTATAAGGTTATTTTTAGTATATTACTACATATATAAACTATAAAGTCATGCAAGACAATATAATCTAGTGATTCTTTTCTCTTTTTTAAAAATTTACTTAAAAAGAAAAAAACCAGAAAAAAGGGTAGAAATAATACAGAATTTAAAAAAAATAAACACTAAGAAATCACTAGTTGATAAATTATATATTGCATTCTTAGAAATAGTTGTTCAAGTTACAAAATTAAAGCATACAAAGTGGACATTCAAACAGTGAGACTGCAAACAGTTGTGTTCAACAATCCAACAAAAACTTAGTAATATGGTTATCTATCTTACACACTTAAACATACATGCAGTTATACCGTTTAGAGCACTTTCTTTCCCTTTTTTTTTACAATAGCGATTACACATTTTGGGTCTTATTACCCCTACAGTTTTTATTACTTTTTACACTAGAGACACAACATGATATTTACAAATACGATTCTTATTTATTTCACTTATGAAGATAGTCTCCAGTTGCCTTCAGTTCTTTTGTTTTTAATTGACAAATGATACTTACATTTATAGGATATATTATCTACTGATTCTCTTCTTCTTAGTTGTCAAATGATGCTTATATTTATAGCATGGATTATCCAGTGATTCTTTTCTTTTTAATTGACAGATGATACTTATATTTATAGGATATACGATACTTACAGGATAGGTATCAAATAAGTATCATTTGTCAATTAATACTTTAATGCATACAGTATATAATGAGTAAATCAGGATGATTAGCATTTCCATCTCCTCAAACATTTGTCATTTCTATGCAAACCATCCTGGAAAAATGTAGAAGTGTGTTTATTTTTTAGAAAGGAAGCTTTTAAAAAGTAATGCTTACAAACACGAAACACACAAGGTCTGAGAAGGAATTTTGCTGTTTTCAAAATCTCAGTCATTGTTGGGTAAGTCACTTGAGCCTTCCTGTCTTCTGTGTCTTCTCACAGAGAATGAGACTACCTACTCCCTGGCACACCATCCTGCTTGCAATGAGAAGTGTATTATGAGCAGAGGGCTTATGGTGGTTCAGGTTAATTACCTGTCAGTTGAGGCAGAAAGAATCCGATAACCCAGCAACCCACTCATGTAGTCAAACAATACTGAATGACATGTTTGTGGTTTCCTTTGCCCTGTATATAAATAGCACCAGGATTGAAATTATTTGATCTTTAGTCAAGAGTTTATCACTCACTCTGATTAAGGATGCAATTAACTTTCCATCACTGACTGTGGTCAGCATTAAACAATTATAATAATTAGTATTTTACCTGCAAGGTTTTATCTGGAGGTGGGGCTATTTTTTTCCTGTTAATGAAATAATAACGAAATTAGTGCTTTTGACTACTCATGAAACATACTGCCTTCTAGTTGGCATTATTTGTTAAACACATTTGGTTATGAATGGGCAAAGTTATTCATTCTTTATTCATTAAATGATTTTCGACAGCTGGGTGTGGTGGTACACACCTGTAGTCCCAGCACTTGGGAAACTGAGGCAGGAAATCACTGTGAAGTCAAGGCCAAACTGATCTGCGTGGAAAAACTCTGCCTCAAAAAGACACACACACACAAAAAAAAGATCTGTGATACAATTCCATGGTTAAACCACTGTTATCCTAGGTGCTAAACACTGTAGAATTTTTCTGCCCAAAATGTTATGTCTACTGAAGTTTTTATTTTGTGCATTTATTTATTCAGTTAACTCATTCATTCTTCTGATACATATTGGGATTAATTGCCATCTATCTAAGAATCAGTGCACCCACTCTGCAAGTGGTGCTCCGAAGTCTCATCTATGATGTCTGCCATGGAGACTACAAAGGGACTTTTATGAAAAAGAAAAGATTAAAACACTATTGGTGAGCAAAACAACACATATTTTGTCAAAACCAATGCCATACTACCTGAAACTCTGTGATTTCTTTTTTCATGCTTGTCGGTGATTTTGTTTTGGAGTGCTGCCATTGGGTTAATGTATCCGTAGATGTACAACCCATGAGTGGATATAATTAGCACTTGGAAATTGTGGCTTTCATAAAGTCTCACCAAGCAGAGTTAAAAGTCTTAATTTGACAGTGGGCCTGACCAAATGCTAATTTGTTTGAGGAGACCAAACTAGCAGGTTACATAGCCTGTGGTCTATAATCCAACAGAAGGAGACCAAAATGTACCCAGTTATTTTCATGTGGTGGCCTTAGTTCCAACAATAGAGCTGTTCTCAGAAAGGCTATTTAATATTTTTCCATAGAGTAACCATGGGACCAGAAGCCTAGTGACAGAATCAGTTCTGTGGCCCTTTGTCCCTGAACTAGGGACATCTAAGGTCACTTTCGGCTTACAATGGGAAGGTGGTGAATCATTTGCTTTGCATGTTCTCGGTCTTTAGTACCATCTCTGGATTCCTTCTCTATGCTTGGTATTTCTTTCCCTTGCACTTGAGCCCTTGTAAGATTACGGCTTAGGAGTTAGGTTTTAGCTTGGAGAGGGAAACAGCGAAAGCAGTAGTGTGGCGCTCGCCATTGAACAGTGAAGGAGGAAGGGATGAAGTCACTAGACAGATACTGTGTGCTTGGTGCTCTATTGGTCAACTCTGAGAGAGACAGTCACCCACCATCTTTCCAAAAGCTTGCAGTGAAGCATGGAGCCTGGGCTCAATGCCAGGTCCATGTGAATTCTTAACCTTGTCTTTTTTCTTATTACATAACAATGATTCCTGTGCTAGCTTTCCTTAGTGAATCAGGAGATGTCGGAAAGCATAGCTACTTAAGATAGAACATTCTCTTACTTGGCTTAGGCTGATCATTGTTATAATTTTGAAGATGTTTATTAAGTGTATTTTAGAAAGTAAGTTTTTCTTTGAAGTCTAGCTTAGTATCGACCAACAAGAAACTTCCTCCCCAAAAGCAGCCATAAATAATAGGCGCAGTAAAATGTAATGTCTGCCAAGTCACCCATGGTCAAGCTGATTTCCCACAAGCTTTGTGCATTTGTATTGTGACTTCATCTGGTTTGAATCTGTACAGAGAGACAGGTGTGATAATTGGAAGAACCTTGCAAGATCATCTAGATATTTGGCAGATGAGTAAATTTAAACCGAGAAAAGGAGACTTTGATATTTTAAAGACACAGATAGTCTAGTGAAAACGCTACACTCTGATCAAGAGAAAATATCTAGCTGTAAATTAGATCACCCCAAATTAGTAGCCAAGAGTTCAGATAAGAATAAACTATTGTTTTTACAAGTGGCTTGCGTTGGGATTTCCTATATTGTAGTCATCAAAGCAAGAAATGGCATGGTGTCATAAGTATTGGCAAAGACCTAGGAAGATAATTGTTCATTAAGAATGGGTAAGTACTACCTCAGAATCTTTTATGCACAATTCTGTTTGAAGGTTTGTGCATGTTAATGCATATGCCCCACCCCCACTATTTCTTTATTTATTCTATTACTCCTGCACCTAGTTGTATGGAACTTAGGCATAGTGTGTTTTTTGTTAAGACACATTAAGACTACACTGGAGGTGGAAAACTAGCTTTTTGGAATTTAGACATAGTGTGCTTTTTAGTAAAGCAAATTAAGACTATGTTGGAGGTTGAATGTTTGGACTGAAGAGTGGCTCTATCATAGAGCTTATAATTTTTGATGAGTTCAAAGGCTTGACATATGAAAATATTAAAATTTATTTTTCTAGTTTTGCTATATTTTTCCCACTTGTTTAAAACACGAATGAAACCCGTCATAGAATTTTTCATAAAAATAAGTGATCAGTGCAAATAAATATCTATTAGAGTTTAAATCAAGACACTAACTTTTTTATTTTTTAGTTGATTTTGATTTCTTTTCAAATTTTTTCTCTCTTTTTCTTTATTGGTACATTTTAAATATATATAATGATATCATTCATCATAGGGAATTTGTTCCTGTACATGAATCTAACTTCTTACCTTTTATTCCAGCAAAGTCAAGATTCCTTTACCAATCTTTCTATCTGCTAAAATAGAATCTTTAACAATGGTTACCGGGCAGCTTTCTGTTGATAAATCTATTATTGGTTTTTGGGTGAATATTATGTAGGATTGGCCATGCCCTCCCAAAACTCACACTCAGCTTTGTGACCAAGGAAAGGAGAAGGTTAAGACTCAGGTTCAGTTATTCCATTTTGCTCAAGTTACTAGGAGCTGTTACTAGGAGCTGTTAGAAGCCGTTTGTTTCAAGTTCGAAAAGTATAATGAAAACCTCTAAAATTTATGTAAGCATTTCATTTTCAGTTTGCTGGAGGCTATCGTGTGGAATAATGAAGTAATTGCTACATGAAGGTCCAGATCCATTGGATTGCTGGATTTGTATGTTAAAATGAAAATAGAACTAAATCATCTTTAAAGTATTTAAAATTCTACCATGATGCTACTGAAGATATCAGTTTTGCAGTTGGAAAATTAAGAATTATGTTTGGTACAAAAAAATTACGAATTGCGTGTTATTTCTCCTATGGGAATACAATGTCGAGTTGCTAAATACCAATGGGTCATATTCAATATTCCTAGACATCCTCTGTTTCCCTCATAAACTCATATCACTCTGTTTTCTTACAATCACCCCAAAGGTCTATGTTTTCTAAGATTTGTTTCACTTCTCTTCAAAAACTTTATTTGGATTCTGTTCTAGCTTTTATTTTCTTTGTTCATCCAAAATGTGTTATTCCAATCTTGCTTTTCACTTCTTTTTGTAATTTTCTACTAACTTGGTATTTCTTGGTAGAGATAAGTCATATAATATTCAGCTGTTTACAGCTCTATTTCTAGCTAGCTCCTCCTGCCCAAACATTCAGATTAACTTTCTCTCTGTAAATCTGACCTTAAAGCTAATATTTTCTTTTCAGCTTAGGGTTCAGCTTGCCCATAAAGCTTTTGTGATGCTATTGCCTTATAGGCCTGAGATAAACAAATAGCATTACATTATAGCACTTTAATCCAATCAAGTGTTGTGTGAATGAGGTGCTTTTCACAGAGTGGCAGGATTTGTCAAGCAGGTGTTATTCCATTTTGAAAAATGGACAGCAATTGATATTCTTCAGTTGTGACAATAGATGAAAGTGAAGGTTTCTCAGATCAAAGTTTTAATTTTTTTAAGTGAATACTGTCAATAACAGTGTTTTCAAGGGTTTAAATATAGCAAAGGAACTCCTGGAGGAATACACATGCATACACACACAGAAAAATGCACACAAGTATTTTTCCTTACTGTATACAGTTATTTTGTTCTTCCTGTTTTGTTAAACAATAAAATCTAGCATTCAGTAATGAATCCTTTTATTCAGGGTGAGGGTTAGGTATATCTCTGAGTGTATATATCATTGTAGGGCTTGAGTACATATGATAGATTTCCTATTTCCTCTTTTTACTCATAGAATTTTTTATGGAATGCTTTATGAATCTTTTAATTTCTTAACATGCCTATTCATCACCAAACAGCAAAGAACAAAGAAGCAGTACATGAGTGGAAAAACTGAGAGATCTAATGAAGTCTATCTTATCTGAGAAAGGCAAAGTATAAATCAAGAGCAAAATAAAAGAGAATTAGAAATAGGAGGATAGATCATTCTCAAAGGGAAGAGGATCAAGAGTCGGAGGGAGGGAGAAAGGGAAGGAAAGGGATGAAAAATGTGTTATGTGTGTGTACCATCTCCGCACAAGGAATGTAAACATTGTATACTGAAAACATCAACTAATGAGAAAGGAATATAAAAAGACTTTGGAGATGAGAACAGGGTATACTTTTCATTTGATTTAAAATGGAGTCCTTAAGTCTTGTGCAACAAACAGGTTTTTAATTGATCATGAAGTGTGACATACTGGTAAAGAATTATAGATGTCAATTATAGACTGAATTTAAAAGGAAATATAAGAATAAATCCATGTATGTACAGGAAATGGATAACTGTGCATATTACATGTTCTTATTTTTCACTATGCTAAGATTTCTGTAAAGAAATACCCTAAGAAATGCTCTCTCTAGGTTTTTGCATTTTATCTAACCAAAGGGAGGATAAAGTATGGATGCTAACATGCAGGAAGTTGACCTTCATGTGTTTCCATTTCTTCCTTGGTATCTCATCTCACGCACTACATGCAACAACTCAGTGAAGGGCAGGACCCTCTGAAGATCCCCATCCCGAGTCTCAGTGGGGTTAAGAGCAATCTGCCCTGTGTTACCCAGCTAGTAAATGATGGGACTTTGGCTCACACATTAATGCATGACTAAATGTCGTATGTTTTGTAAAAAAAATAGTTTTATAATCATGGTTAATAATCTTGCATGTATGTAAACGTAAGAAGAAGAAGAAATCAAGCATATCATTATCTAGAAATAGCTGCTACTAATCTTTTGGTTTTGTTACTTTCAGGGGCAGGTATGTGTAAGTAGAAGAGAAGACTTGAGATCACCCTTGTAATCTTATGTTGCATCTTGGTTTGTCCTCTTAGATGGTGTTTGTGATTATATTCTTAAACTCCCATACCTTTTTTTCTGCCTCATGTCACTCCTTTTCAAGGAGTTCATCCATCATTGGTGACAGTCAAAAATAGAAAGATGACATATGCCAACTTTCTGATACACTACTATTGTCATATGGAAGTGTCACAGTAGAGTTTCATTTCATCTTTTTGCTTCATTTCTTGTATTTTTTATTTTTATTAGTACATGTTTGCAATGTATAATGACTACATTCATCGAGATATTTTGTACAAGCACATAAAAAGGAAGTTATTGAAACAGAGTGCTCTATACCTGTCAGATTTTCAAGCTGACACTCCTGTACTTAAACCCTAGAGCTATCCTAATCTCTTCTCTGTAATTTCTTACCTGTGATGCTGTGATGCCCCTCCTTGTGAGAAGAGGATGCAATGGAAATTTAAGACCCCTTATTGTGTAGGTTTCTTAATCTGTTTCTACAATGGCACAGGCAAGGATGATCTTTGTGTCTGGCTCTCTGCTTTTCTTGGGTCCACTGGTTGTGGGGTTGTTGCTTTTGTAGATAATCTTTGGTAAATCAACTGGTGATCAGCACCTCCTGGCTTCCATGTTGTTTTGGTTCTAATATTGTATGATTCTGATTCAGTCATCTCTTCATTGTGTTTCCATCT
This sequence comes from Cavia porcellus, assembly GCF_034190915.1. Taxonomy (NCBI): domain Eukaryota; kingdom Metazoa; phylum Chordata; class Mammalia; order Rodentia; family Caviidae; genus Cavia; species Cavia porcellus. Next base: position 114,198,819 of record NW_026947486.1, read on the forward strand.
CTAAAATGAAGAGGCTGGCCTAGCTTATCTCATTCTTACAAGTTCTAACATTGTTGTACCTATGTCATACTTCTTTGTGATTGGGTGATCAGACTCAAGTCTTATGATGAAGCTCCCCCACCCCACCTTGACCTGTGCTGGAGAAGTAGATGTCATTGTCCTAATTTCCACAAACCCCTCTATGCATCCACTGCACTTCAGAATTTGTTTTAGAAGTTGAGTTCTTGCACAGTGATATTTGAATGAGCTAATTTAAATGGATCAGCAACATATGGACCATGTTTCACTTGACGTGCTCATTGGTTTAAAAATGAATCAAAGACTTGGCAAATGTTTTTAAAAGTATCTTGAAACTTAACCCAGACTTCCTGTGCCTGTGCCTTTATATGAATGCTATGATTACTGTTCCATCTCCTTCAACCCTGAGGGCTGCAATGCCCATTGTAATTACATACGCACTAAAGAAACAGTAGGTATAAAATGACAATCATATTGCATTATTCAAGTGGGAAAAAGTATGCACAAGCAAGCACAGTATATAGCTTGTCAATTAAAACAAAGTAGCTGAAAATAAAAGAAAAAATCAGTAAAACTAGCTGTTTTATTACAAGTATTTGATGGTGCTACAGGTACACAAACAGCAGTGGGCTTCTACTTATATCTCTTAGTCTATACTCCCTGATAGACTTTTCATTGCAATTTCTATTTTCCTCCTTCAGATGCCAGCCCCTCCCTATAATATATTACTTAGTTTTTCCCTAGCTATACTATAACCCTTTCTTTCTCAAGCCTCTTCAAAGTGAATATTTCATAGCATCATTTGCCTTCCTTTGTACCTAGAGTGTTTTGGAAGACAGCAAATCAGAGAACACAGGTTGTAAAGCCAGACTGAATCCCTCCTCTTATTTCTATTGTATCAAGAGTTTTGGGTTTTCTAAAGGGATCAACGCTGTTTATCTGTTGGAGCACGATAAACCCCTGCCTAAAGGATTTAGCCTGGTGTTTTCTCTTCCAGAAAGAAATTACACAGCCATACAAGTCAGCATAGTAAGAAGTGCACCACAGAAACATTTCATTTGTTCTTTCACTCATTCAGCCTTCCTTCCTGTACTGTGCAGGAAACGATCAGGTAAATCAAGTCAGTGAGCAATGCCAACACCTTCTAATGTAAGGATGGCCAGGATGTAGGGCGAACTTGGACAAGGAAGAATTTAACACCAGTAGGCCAGGCTTCTCTGGGCCCGTCCTCTGCTTGAAGACTGGTTAGGAGTGGAATTCATTGGTGGAGAGAGCTTGAGGTTGGCGTTTCGGAAGTCAGGCACAGATTGTACCAAAGCTCAGAAATGTGAAAAGCTCTAGCCCACTGTAGAGAGCAAGAAGTCCAGTCTGTATATTCACTGACCTAATGGCAGAGAGACAAAAGGACTGAAGATGAGATTCCTACACACAAAGGAAGCATAAATATTTGATTCTTTCTAAGAAAAATATGAATCTTTTACTAATACTTCTTTGATTATGACCCTATAACTTCTGCATGAAGCTCTGCTGATTCATACACCCAGAGACTCAAGTCTCAATAAACATGATGGTTGACAAACCCAGACTACTCTTCAGGAACTCCTACTTATCCTTCAAGATCTAGCTTAAATGACACTGTCACCAGGACGCCTTCTTTTAGCCCTTCCCGCCTGACCCCTCACCACTCAGTACCACTTACGCACTGCCCATGTGTCTTCTGCACTAGGTCGGCCAGGCTGTCTTTTTCATGGCTGGGTCTCAAGGCCTGATGTTGTACAACTGCCTAGAAGGAGTCTGATATATGATTTTCGAACTAACAGAAGGATGTGTATTATGCCCACTAAAACACTATAAAAACGTAGGTAAAACCTCAGACACACAGGCAAAGAAACAAAAATATCTTTTACCTTAAACAATAGAAGTAGCACTTTTTAAACTTTTGTCACAAAACGTTTAGCTGTAAAACACCAAGCTGAAGGACTTTTGTTTTCCATGTATCCTTCAAAGCCCAGGATCACTTCCCAAATAATGCCGCCTGGGACCACTTTTGTTACTTACAAGTTTCTTTCCTTCTTTTTTTTTTCCTGTTATTTTCATTAACCACAAATACTTTAATATAATGCTAAACTGAGCTATATTAGATCAGCTGCAAATCTTTTAGGCTCTCAAGGCATGGGCATTACATATTCAAAACAGGACCTAATGTTTCTGAGCTTCATATTCTACTATAATTATATGGTTCAATGCAAGTGATTATATCTCTTCTGCAGTAACGGGCTGAAAAGTTTTGGTTTGCTGGTTCCCTCATAATTTACTGCCTAGGTATAATAGGCCAGTCTTGCGGAAAAAAAGATGATAAATGATGCTGGCTAGGATTCATAGATTTATTAAATTTCTATCAAACAGTGCAACAAAAAAATCTGCTTAAGTTAGAAATGGGCTCAAATTTTTTAATCAAAATTCATGAGTCCTGATGCTTGGTTCAGTAGGTCCAAGGAAGGCTTGAATTGAAGACTGATTAAAGAAAATAAAAGGCTTATTTGAAGTAATTTTTCAATGACGGCTTTTAATTGGATGTTAAATCAAATTCTTATCTGCCTTTCTGCAGATAGCACATTATATAAAATACAGTTAGAGGCACTACCACTGTAACGGATACACTGAATAACAAGCGACTTCTCACTTTACACTGAGAGGGTAGAAGGGCTGTGCTTGTCAGCCTGTCAGAAATTAAGTATGTAAATTAATGCTTAAGTATATGAATATGAATATGATTTACAAGAAGCTTGGAGTGTTGTTGGGGAAAAATACTGACGTTTTTCTTTCCCTTCAAGGTTAACAAGTACTCAGCGACCTTTACAGATTGCGTGCAGGCAGGAGTGCGTGAGCTTGTGTGCCCACGTGTGCATTTTGCCGCGGAGCTTCGACTAGGAGCTTAAATACTCCCGAAGAGCAAATACCGGACTCATTCTCTAATGTCCCTTTCTGCCATCCATGAATGTCAGCCCATAAAAGCAATTTCATTAGCATTTGCTCATTTTCCAATATAAGCAGTTAGTGCGGTGCTAATAATGGGTGCTGTGCCTTGTGGAGTGAGTGGGGGCTACCATTTGGGTTTGGGGCCTCCAAGAGTACGCCAGTTAGCAAATGGAGGTGTACATTCCTACAAAAATGCTTACCCTCTCCAAGCCAGGAAGAGGAGAGAAGGAGAGAAGAGGAGTGGAACAAATTCATCTTTCACAGCTGACTGAGAGGAGGGTGGTTTGCAAGTGTTAATGGAACTTTCGTAAGTGCTGAGTTAACTCCCAGGGTAGTGTTTACCGATTGCGGGAATGGAGTTTGCATAGACCGGTTTCCTCATATACATTTTTAATGGTAGATTTCTAGTAGACAGCTCATTAATTTCATGATTCTTTATTGCCAAGAATAATATCCTTTAGGCTTGGGGAAAGTTTCTCCCATTTTTGTTCTAATTGTCGGAGGAACTGTAAAAGCTGTGCTTCATAGAATTTTAAAAGGGGAAAGCCAGTACATACATAGCTCAGATACAAATACATCTTTCTTAGTTTCCCTGTTACCCTAAATAGAATTGCTTCCGTATTGGCTTTCTGCGTTTGAAATTACACACAATGTAGTCATTTTGCTGATCAAGAGTTACTCAAACTAGTGAAATTCATGTTGTCTTTCTAAATCATCTGTTTTTATTGCAATTTTTCTTGGTGCTTTTTAGAGGAGACTTTAGTTTATTGGAAAATTTCTAAATTTCATTAATCACAATACTTTGCATCTGCTATGCATTGATTAATACTTAAGGCCAGGCTAGTTACTTTATACTGGGGATCCTGGGAGCCGCCCAAAGCCACATGGCTAAAAGCGGCCAAGCAGACACTGCATCTTTGCTTGGACTGACCCCAGCCTCCGTGTGCTGCATCACGCTTTTCTCTTTCAAGCCCTCTATGGGTTGCAAGGTAACTGGCTTTACAGACTAGGAAATTGAGGCTCAGGGATGTTATGCAACCTATGCCAGGACAGTTAAAGGGTCATGTAGAATTAGAGCCAGGATCTTTCCAGTCCCTTCCTTCATCCATGCATCTTCTTCTCCTCCTGTGGCCAGCAGTTCCTCCACAATGACACTGAACGGCTTTACCCTTAACATGGAGTTGGGGCCGCTGAAGCAGTGGTCCTTTCTCAGACTTCATCGTTCTCGGGTTCATTTGTTGGGGGGCAGCATCTGACATCATTTTGCGTCCCTTTGAAGATTATTCCTGTGTCATGGCATTCCACTGGTTCCTGTGCTGCCTTCTTCTCTGTCACTCACTGGCCTCCCTTCCACTTCCAATCATGAAAATATCATTCCAGTGTTGTAACTTGAGTGTTCTTAATTACCAAGTGTGTTTACTTCCCAAGCTTCACTCTCTGGACCAGCTATTTCTGCCTATACATCTCTCCCAGGCTTCCATCTTGCCTTTCTAGCTGTCTTCTGTTTATGCCAAATTTGGATTTAAATTTGAACTCTACAAAGTACTTGCTGAGTAACCTCAGGAAAGTTAATGAGCCTTGCCAAAGCTCTGTTTTCTCATTTGTAAACTGAGAGTAATCATAGTTCGTCATAGGGCTGTTACAAGGATGCAAAATGAGACCATAAGTAGCAAACTGAGCACAGCACCTAGCAGGTAATAAGCAAGCAGCAAATGGCACTGTTGTTATAATCATTAGCAGTCACTGTTTAGGTGGCACGGCACGAGCCACTTTGTATTGTCATTGTTATTGGTTATATCTTGTCTCCCTGAGAGGCCATGAACAAATTGAAGCTATACATAGCTATACATCAATCTGCCTCAATAAAAAGGCAAATCTTTGACCTCTCATTTGATGGTGAGCATTTATAGTAGTTTGTTTTCATTCTGGAAGCTGAGCCTAGCAACTTATTTCCAAATTCTCCAGCATTTCCTGACAACATTTAAAACCACATAAAGATGTATTCACAGCACAGAAGTGATAATTCTGTGCTAACAACATTGCCTAATATTTCAAAGAAAGAGCCAGGTTCTCTAGAGAATTGCCAGTTTTCCAACACTTTCCGTGAGGTTACTGACTTGGTTGGTCCACATTTGTAACTGGCTCATGATGCTGGATATGAACTGCTGCAAAAAGGAGAAGGGAATAAAAAGTTACCCAGTTCATGAGCCTCATCTTGACTTGTGTAAGAGCTACATCATACATTCTATGCCGTGATAGTGTTTTCTAAATGTGGGAATTGGCTTGGGAATGAGTGGTTGGGGTACTTCAGAGTATTTGGGGATTCCCAGCTTTGTATAGCAGTTATGCATGAGTATATAAAGTCCCAGTGTGTGTGGCAAAGCACATGTGGCTAGACTGGCTTTCCTAAAGGAGAAAGCTGCTGAGGGATCTGCCCTGTGCCGTGCACACGAGTCAGGAGACAGGCGCACTCTTTGGTTACAGAGCCCATCTTGCCTTGGGCGGCCCAATACCACGTAGCTGAAAAATATGGCATTCACAGCTCTCATATTAATTAATTAGGCTACTTGAATTCTGCCCTGTTAATCTGACTGCCTGCCTTCCGTGATGAGATTTTTGTCATTCCCTACATGTGTTAGTCTGCAGAGATGCTATAACAAAGCACCATAGATGGTGGCTCGTAAGCAACAACACTTACTGCACCCGTTCTGGAGGCTGGCACATCCAAGATGAAGGTGCTGGCAGGGCTGACATCCGTGGAGGGCTCATTTTCTGGTTCATGGACGGTATCTTCTCACTGTGTCCCACATGATGGAAGGGGCAAGGCTGCTCTCTGGGGCCTCTTTTACGAGGACACTAATCCTATTTACAGTGTTTCTGCTCTCATGAACTAATTACCTCCCAAAGGCCCCACTTACTGATACCTTCACCTTGAGTGTGAGGAGTTCAACGTATGCGATTTAGGGAGACACATTCAGACTATAGCTTATCAGCTATTCCCATGGCCAGGAACACCATCCTCCTTGCTTCTGCTAATTAATAGGTATCTCCACCTCTGACAACATAATACACAAAGTATTCCATGCACTGGTCTATTCCTCTACAAGGCTTTTTCCTTCCTCTGTATATCCAGTGCCCAGCAGGACATCCTGAACCCAGGATCTGCTCTCTTGATGTTTGTAGAAGGAAGGGAGAGAAGAGGAGGAAGCACAGAGAAGGGGGAAATTTAGTCAAAGCACTGGGGAACTAAAGAACTCATTAATAATCTAACTGTGGAGTTTGTACATTTGGTTGTATTCCTGAAGAGCATCCTAATAGAAAAATATTGGATTGCAAATGAGAGAATGTCATGGTCGCATTAGTATTGAGCTAGCCACAGCACGTCCCTGATTTAATTATGGTATGTGAAAATCTTAAGTGGTGATGTAAGGATGTATCCCTTTTGAGGGCATTGACTGATTTTTAATTTAACCTCTGTAGAAGTTAATACCATCTCCTCAATAAACCAGTATTATCTGGTGAGGACCCTAATGAACTTTGGCAGAAATTCATGTTTTTCTTTAACTTCATAGAAGAGAAACAGTATGTTACTTGTACAGATCTGTTTCTAATTATAGCTGTTGCATTATGCTATTTTAATTGTCTTCTTAAATGTAGTGTTTGACATCCTGCCAGGAACTTCTCAGTGATTTCTTCATTGAGCAAAGGAATTTTAGGCATCAACTACATTTCTTAAAACTGCATATTTTGACAATATTAAAATCCACTGTTTCCTCCCAGAGTCACATTGCGGCATTCCCTCCCCATTACCCAGGATGCCTCCTCTCTCTGTGCGTGAATTCATGCGGAGGGCAAAGCAGGGAGAGCCTGAACAACCGTTCATAAGCCTCACTTCTTTTTAAGCTCTAAGACCTTGGAGATGATGTGATGATATAGCTGTTTGTGGGGGAGGAAACAGGATTAAATGCAATGAAACCATACAGAATCACTCAACTCCACATTTTTATAGTATGCATAATTTGCTTTTTTTTCTGGAAGCCATGAATGATGTTCTTTATTTTTTGTTTTACAAAAATAGCTGCCTCCAAGTGTTGATAATACTAGTTTAAATTCTGCACAAGAATCTGTGAATTGTAACTGCCTTGCAGTTTTGCAGCTATTTTTAAGTCTGTGTATTTGTTGAGAAAATTATAGACATGTACATTTTAAGGGCCATTATTTATCACTGGAGGAAACTTGAGAGGCAAGAGCAGAAGTGGACTTGTTGGACAGTGCCCTGATAATATGGCCCAACTGACTCCACAATGTGTGCTGCATCTAGTCTCACGTTTTGCCGTATCGTCATTTATTTCATTAAACTTATTCTGACCCGTTTTTCATATAATAGCTTTTCTGATGTCTTTTGCTGGTGAACTATCAATACTGTATGCTTTGAGGAATGAAAGTGTCTTTGTTTTGGTCTCCTATAGCTCTGATGTGAATCCTGGATCTTATGGTAGAATGGCAGCTTGCTGGTGTTGATTGTTGTAGGAAAGGTTATTGCTGAATTTCTGGTCAACTTAAAAGTTTACCATAGATCCTGGAAAGATGATGGTAGGACATGGAATATATATTCCTCTAGTTCAGCTCCACATTTCATTCAAATCACTGCTAATGGGTGCATTGCTTAGCCTTCCAAACATCTCTCACATTCTTAGGTCATGGGCTTTCTGTCTCATGACGTTTTCTAGCTAATACTGTATGTAAACACAAACCCTGAGATCTTGTTTTGGAATGCAAAGGAACAATGTGATAAGTGGGGTTGCTCTGGTCAGGACCTTCCCAACCCATAAATCATGGCTATGGTCGAGGATAGACCAGGAAACATGAACTTTCAATGATACGCCCCTAAAATCATTCAACCTAGTAAAATTATGTTCCAAATCCTATTAAAAGACCACTAATGTACAATTATACAATGCTTCAATTATACAATAGGATCTATTATACCACATATAATACACAACACACATAAGCAACCATACTGTATGACACTTTTATTTCAATTAACTCAGTAAACCAGCTCAAATGCACATTAATTGAGTATTTAATAACCAGTAACTCTGCTTGATTTCTTAGCACCCTAAAAAGCACTGGGGGATTTATTTGCATTTTTGCATTTCTTAAAAGTACTTTTCTGGAAAACATGGTTGATACCTTTTGTTTCTGTCACTAAGTTTTTCCCTGTAAAAAAAAAAAATGACTATCACAATGTGCCTTTGACCTCAGATGTGCACTCATATGTTGGCACATTCTTCAGAAACAGCCACCACAGAATCTAGAAATCTGGAAGCCTCACAAGGAATTTCATAATATAAGTTCAAGGCCTTTTCTTGGTTTTTGTTTTGTGAGTTTTATAATTTGTTCTAAAACAACTAAAACAAACCTCCTTTAAGGAGATCAGGATTGGGAGTATCTTTGACAGAGACCAGAAAGAACATAATGTCAAGTGACGAAGTTGGCAAAAGAAGATGAAATAAAGGAAAGAAAGACTTCTTTAATATGAGAATCCAAGGACATTTATAGGCTCCCTGTATGGCTCCAGACAAGTGACCTTTCTTAATTCCAGCTAATGCAATGAGGCACCTTTTCTGGCATCTGTGCCTGCCTTCCCCATCGGCCTCACCTCCAAGGTAGGATACAGCCCAGCTAAAGAATCAGTTTGACCTTTGAGTGTTGATTACACATTGTTAAAGGAAAACTTGGCCACTTTTGAAAGGGAATGCATTAAAATCCCCCCCCAATGGTGACTTCTTGTGATAAAAGTTCTGATCATCTTTCTTGTTGAAGAACTACTCAATTCCCATGTACCATTAAAGAATGGTAAGGGAACAATGCACATCACTGCTGCCTTCCAGAAACTCATGATCTATAAGCATGCTAATGGAAATACAGAAAGAATTGCAATGGGACACATAGTGGGTTTTCTTTCTTTCTTTCTTCTTTTACTTTGGGCAAGTTGGATGGAGACTGAACATGCTGATTGGGTTCATGCTCTCATAGATGATGTTTTTCATGTTAGTTGTAGTGCTGATTATGTTTTGTAACTGCCACAGTGAATTCAGGAGTTAAAGAGGTAGATTAGTATTCAAAACTTCCTAATTGGTTTCTATCTTGGCATCAGGTTATCATTTTACGTGCACTCAAACTAGAAACCCTCTTGTTAATCAATTCTTTCCATATTGTGTATGTGGCCCTATCTTGATAATGACTGAAACTGCTTTTGTCACGTTTGTTTTCAAATCACTGTGAGGCCGAGACAGTTCATTGCTTTGTCTGTGCTTAATTATGATATTCAGTTACAGAAAAATGTTTCCATTTTTTCCAGTCTTCCTTAATCAGAGCTCTGGGTCTGACCTCTTAGCTTTGAATCATGTTGTATTTGCTCCTCAACAAAATAGCAGAGTGGTCCCTGTTCAGGTTACACTAAATCACAAACTGATGAGGGGGTGATAGGTTCTGCAATAAGTTGCAATCATATGTTGTTAAATGTTTGCCTCTATGGACCAGATTCCAACAGGAAAAAAAGAGGTCAACACCCACAATCAGATACTCTGAAATGAGATCACAGTACTACAATGATAACATCTTATTCTTCAAGAAAGAGAAATATAAAGAATTTACTAGTAATAAAACATCATCAGAATTATCATACAGTAGAATATCCAATGTCTGCTTGTCTGCCTGTCTGTCTAGCCATTTATTCTATCTGTTTGCTTCTATCTATCAAGCCACCACATGGGATATTTTCTGAATTTTGTTTGAAATACCCAAATATTTCCCTGAAACAAACATGCTGTTGGCTACCTTTTCTCCTTCAAGGAAAATCAGTGAAGCAGAATAGCTGAAACTGAAATGTTGGCTCATCTTAGTTTTACAATTTGTGATTATTTACAGGTTTTACGGGGAGAGAGAGAGAGAGAGAGAGAAAGAGAGAGAGAGAGAGAGAGAGAGAGAGAGAGAGAGAGAGCCCAAACAACAGAGCACTAGTATTATTGAGGCTCACAGCATACTATAGGTGATTATAAAATAATAGAATATAACAGTCTGCATTTATATCCAGGGGCTGTCGCATTCTATTTAACTTCCCTGAGTCTCATTTTCATTATCTGAAAAATGGGGATAATAATAGATTATCTCTTTGAGGGTTAGTTAGGGCCCCTGGAAACAAACCATGTAACGTGCTTCACACAGAGGTTAGCTATGCTGTGTGTGGACTGACATTTGAATAGAGTTGTCTTAATAGAACAGTGCTGGCCAAAGTTGGCAACAGATAATCACAGTTAGAGCGTTTATACAGTAGGCTTTAGTTTTCATCATATGAACCTTGATCTTGGACGATGTTAGGTGAAAGAGTTGACTGACATAATATGAAGTCTGAATTTTATGCTTTGTAGATATCAACATTTTCTTTATAATCTGCAAAGAATCAATGTATTTATTTGAAGTAAAAAGAACACAATTCAAGAATTGAATTATTTCCTTCTGATACTTCCATACTTGTAGATCTGAATTTTCATTGACTATATCTGAATATTACAGAGACCTGCCCAGGCATGATGACCAAACAGCAGTGAGACATTCCCCATTCTCTGGGTGATTAGATTTAGATTCTGTGTTGAAGAGTCTGAGTGCTCATGTAGGAGTTTAAGTACAGTGCACAAGCTCAGGAGTGATGTTTGATGGCAGCAGCCTTTATGAAGCTGAGACACATAAAAGTAACAGTGAGTTGTAGGTAGGTGACTCTGGACGTAGCAAGTCATTACCTTGGAACTGTTGGCCGCGGATCAGCATGGGAATTCATGCTTAAGGTAAAGAAAAATAATACATGTCTGGAAGCTAATGATCACCACTTTGAGTACCTCTGGTAATCATACAGGCCAAAGGTAAAGTGTTAGTGTTAAAATATTTATACAATTTTGTTCTTTTCCTGAAGCATTTATACATTTTTGGCAGACTCTGTCTGTATAAGCACACAAAAGTAATACATTACTCATCTATATTCCTAGCACGGTAGTTGGCTCTCTGTAGTTGTGCCCCAGAATTACAAGTATTAAAATAGTCAGAATTTTTTAAAAGCCTAAGTAAGACTTTTTTTTTAACAGCAAAGATTATTTTGAAAAGTCACTGAGTGAAACACATTTGTTCATTTTTGGTAAAATTAAAATTGACTCCTGAACCCAAGGTCTTATGCATGCAAGGCAAGAGCTCTACCACTGAGCCACACGCCCAGCCCCAAATGTTTTAAAATTTAAACTCTCATGTGTCAGGCTATCCACGTCATAACTAGGTTTCTCACAACATTCATTGTCCTAAGTGGTATTACTGAGCTCATTCTGAACAGATTCATATGTTTAGATGCAGTCAGGTGACATTGGTAACTACTTGGGGACTGCATTGTAGTTCTGGGCAGCTATTATATTAAAAAAATTATTTATGCTTCCAATGCAGTCTTTGTGTGGCAGAGGCTCGTGTTGAGCAATCTGGTTGACCTTAGTGTATCATATTTGAGCAAAGGACCACATGCATAGGGGAAGAACCCAAGGATGCATAGTTTGAGATTATGAGCCTCTTGGAGAACTGTAGAGGACAAGGTTTAGGTGGCCAAATGTTATCTTGGATATTTTCAGGCAATAATTTCCCTCGATGTAAATCTCAGATTCTTTGAAACAGCGTGATGCTTAAGATATAGACACATTCCTCAAATACTTAATAGTCATTTTGTGATTTTTGCTTGTTTAGTTTTGGGGGTGATTTTTTAGCAGATATTTTCAACAATATGTTCTTAATAAAAGTGATAGAAGTTGATTTAGAAAATTGGGAAATTACAGAAAAATAGGTACTAGAATGGGCACAACCCTTAATTTCACCAGCAGCAGTAGCGTCTATGGATATCTCAGTAAAATCAGCTTTACCATCTGGTTATTTATCTCCTCAAAACAAAATCATACTGTAGATCCAATTTTCTGTCATGCTCTTTTGAGCATTCTCACTTATTTTTAATTTTTTAAACTTTATTTTAAGGCCTCATAATGTTATGGAACACGATTATATCACATTTGATTTAACCATCTCCCTTTGTTTGACTGTTTCCATTCATTGGCATTGTAAATAGAACTGCAATAAACAGCATTTTGCATGACTCATTTCATGTATGTCTGGTTTTCCTCCCTTAGGTAATATTCCAGACATAGAATTATTGAATCAGAGAGACTAAACATTTTTAAGAGTATCAATACATGTTTCCTAACTGTCCTCAAGAAGAGCTGTGTCACTGTCCCAAAACCCAGCAGGATGAGAGTGCTGGGATGCTCCCCCCACCCTTTGACAGCACTGGGTAGCTTAATTTCTAAAATTTTACTCTTTTGAAAGTGGAAATATTCATTTTGAAATGTTTCTTACAGAATAGTTTCCCTCACCTCTGTATGAGCTATTGTCGTAGCATCCAAAGATGTGAAACAGAAAGCTTTTTAAATTAAATTTTTTTAACTTCTAGAAGCTTTTGGAGGAGCAGTGTCTGTTCAAAATGGGACAATAGTTTCTCATTCTGTTCCTGCTTCCAGAAATGCAGGCCCAGGCAATAAAATTGCTGCCAGGGAATGAATATGTTAAGACTCCCAGTTCTATTGTTTTCCAATCTAAACTGGAAAATTCTGGGAAACCAGAGCAGAGCTATGATTATATTTTGACTTGTGTCACCTGGACATGGGACTTAAGTAGTAGAAATGGCAAATGTTGGATTTGGAGTTTACTGATCCTTGAAAAATTTACAAATAATAAACCTTCTACTACTGGAGCTTTGAGAACACTATGGTGCTGTACTTAGTTATTTGAATGGCATTATGAGTTCTAGGGAATATATGATTCTTTGTAAACTATGAAACAATCCTACATTTAAATCCAATTCAAACAGAATGAAGGTTTGGCTCCCCCGACAAAAGTATAATGTGAAATGAGTTCAAGGACTGTGGCTTAGACAAAGAGGTATGAATGCACCTAATAGTAAGGGCAGTGTCCTCAGAGAAACAAGTCTCAGATAGTCACATTGGCTGGTATAGTTCTTTCAGCTGATATAGTTGCAGAGTGCGCTGTGAGAAGGCAGTGTTGATTCCAGATCACAGCAGGAGAAATAAGGGGTGTAGTCATCTTGCATTGTATTTGAGGCTGGAACAATCATTGTATTTTCTTAGGCATAGTTCTGTTAATGCAAACGCTTCTGATTCTCCCTGTACCCATTGTAAATAGAGTCAAATAACTTCAAGGATATCGACCCTGTGGCCCACATCACTTCCTCTACATTGTGTGATTATGAGAATACTTTCTCTGTGTCAGAGAAACCCAAGCCACACTCAGCCTGGATGAGAAGTGACCCTCCCACCAAGAGAGTCCAGTAATTTCATTAACTTCTTAGGCACATTTGAAAGAAACTGTGAAGTAATGTACTAATGGCAGTTGTAATGCTCCTAATACTTATTAAATATGTTTTCTTTACACTTTTCACTTTATAGAGTGGAAAATTCACCTTTAAAAGAATTTACACATTTTTATTATAAACATACCTTCCCCACAGCTATTTTATGCTTTAAATAGTAATAAATAATGTTTTAAAGTCAAATCAAAATGTTGAAACTAAGCCATTCATTACTTTCTTTGTTCCAATGTTCCATAGTTGAAATAGTCAACCTGGTTGGAGAAATAGTTTGCTCTCAAGCTGAGACCCAGTTTGCCAAGTTTAATAGCCAGGCTACAAACCCTTTCCAGACAGGATTTAGCATGGGAACAGTGACACACCTCTTAAAGTCTACAAAGCAGCAATGAATGGACATAGACTGAAATGTGGGGGAAGAGTTTTCTATGGGCTTCCTTTCAAAGGGCTGTAATTCCTGCTTGTACTACCTGATTACAGAAAGCAGTGGAAGAGATGGATAAGGGATTTAACCTTTCTTCCTTGCCTCCTGACAGAATTCACAAATATTTCCTCAAGCTTCCAGAAGTGCCTCTCTCAGTGACTCCTCAGGAAAATGGGTGGCCTTCAGGCATTGTCAAATAGCTCCAGGGAAAGGGACCTTTTCAAAACTGCATGCGCACAACTAGACTGATTCAGTGGATTGAGAAGAAGTGAAGTCCATAAAATGAAATTGGAAAGTTTTCATGTGGAAAAGAGTGAAATACTCTGAAATAGAGAAGTGCATGCCTAGGGTTTGTGCGTTTTATCTTTTTGAACAGTTACAGCCTTTCCAGAGCGCCAGATATGAGGAACTGTTGGATAGTTTGTCAATATAGTAAATAGTATATGAAGATTTTATCAAAATACTAAGCTGTTTCTGCAGAATATGTACCAGGTAGGCCAGGTCTACAATTCGGGAACATAAACCCTCCATTTGGCAGTGGACTATTTGCAACCTGCCCTTCCACATCAAGCTCTTTCCATGCTACCTCATCTGTCATAGAGAAAGAACATATGCAGCAAAGAAAGGCATGCATTTAAGAGCATCGTTCCCATGTGTTCTTGCCTGAATTTCCCTATTTGTAAAGTGAACTTCATATCTCCTTCAAAGATACGAAGTTTGTGGGTTTGTTGGGACAATCAGGAGCGACACTGGGTTGCTCCTATAGATTGTGATAGCTCACACAACAGTTGAAATGTTCAGCTATGAGAAAATTTTTAGAGTTTTTACTATGTTGTTCATTTCAAATGATACTGTGATATTTTGCAGCCAATCATGTAAGGAGAAGGTCTTTGTACAGATGGATTAGCCATGTGGGTCTACATGGTGGGCATGATGAAAAACCCAGAATTTGTTAAAAAGTGGTCGATTGTGATGGTGTGTCACACAACTGTCCTTCCGAGTAAAATTTAAAATATCAAATTCTGCTTCATTATTTCCCCATTTGAAAGTATGCAGAATCCAGTCCACCTCCATTTCTTAGTCCAATGCTTGACACTGGGTCCAGTTCCTATGACAAACTAATTGCTTGGGCTGTGAACTCATTCGATTATTTATTTATGTATTGGTACCAGGGATCAAACTTACGACCTTGCACTTGTCAGGCAGGCACTGTGCTGTTGAGCCAAATCCCTGGCCCCTATTAATTATTTAACAAACATTTACAGTGTCCTGACTCTCTGCCAGGCAGGATGATGAGTGCTGTTGATAGAGCAGTGAACACGACAGCCACAGTCCCCACCTTCAGGAAATGCTGGCAGCGTGCATATCCCTTAGGTTGTGACTGTCTCAATGTCTGGCAGACTGCTTGCTGTGTAGCAGATCCTCTTGTTTTTCGTGGATCTACAGTCGATTGAGATATGACTGAGAAAAGTGAGCAGTGATGGTCCTCTGCATGCTTTGGCTTTATTAGGTCCAAGCACCTTTTTCTCCTAGTTACAAATCTCACTATACTTTTTCTGTTACTACGGCACTGGTTAGATGCCATCTATCTTGTCACATAGCATGCAGGAGTGAAGCTCTAGAAGATCAGGTTCCCTCAGGTCTCCATCTGAGGATAAGGTCTTTCTTCCTTAGCATCTAGTAGGCTTATTCCCATTTCACACTTTCTCTGTATCTTCTAAGTGCTCAGGAGCTCCTCTTTCGTTCTGGGTATTGGGAAACTGAGCACCCTCTTTAGGACTTGTATGAAGTATTCAGATTTTTTAAAAAGCATTTAGGCTACTTAATCTTGGCCTGATCTCACCATCCTCATGTCTTCCATTCCCGGTATTATTACATTATGTTTATTTCCACAAATTGCCTCATATGTACTTTGTGACAGAGCAGGACTGAGCTTGTAAAATGTAAAGAAACCGCGCAGGTGGCACTAGGTCATTGACCTTCACAGCCCAGGCTGATAAGGCTTTTTTCGGATAACTAACTTCTTGAATTCCATGTGTGCTTTGTTGAACTATTTTATTTTAAAAGAAACGTGCCATGACCATTCGCCAAACAAGAAGTATTGGTTCAAAAATGTTTTTATTATTAAGACCTTGAATGCATTTCACAGGCGAAAGGCATGTAGACTTGACCGTCTAATAAGCAGTCCTCTTGTGCTCGAAAATGTGTTGGACACTCATAAAACATTTGCTAAATTGAGTTGTGCTCTACATTGTACCTCCTGGGCTGCTGCGGCATAGGAGGGAGCCCAACCCAAGGCTTAGTCTCTTTGATATGTTCAGAATATGTTAATCAAATGTTACACTTCAGATTGGCTTTCAACACCGGGTCCTAGAACTAGTGTTTATTTATGATGTCATTTCCAAAGCATTTTTTTTAACTTGGAATGAATGTGAGATTACAGCATGGTTAATCTATTATTTTCTACATTGTTTACCTGATTCTTTTATGAAATAATAAGGCAGGAAATTTGGTAGGGAGATTGAGCGTGAATATAAGACACTCAGACTCCAGGGTTCCAGAAAGAGAAGTTTAATTGTCAACTGATCAATGTTTTCTTTTTAGCTCTGCCTGTATAGTGGTGCCACTTGGAAGATGAGCGTGCAAGGTGTCACCTAATAAAGGAATTTGCTAAGGGAATCCGGTAACAATGATAATGTTTTCCTGGGAGCAGAGGGAGTAATTAGAGCAATAACTTTTAGAGATTTCATTTCAGAAAAGTTCATGCTCTAATATTCAAATAATAATTACATTAATCTGTAGATTAGTCAGCTGAAATATTAAATCCTTTGGCACAGGCTTAATGAAAATTGTCATAATGGTGCCAAAAAAAGAACTCTTGTGGTTGCCTTTTAAATACCAAAGAAATTCTCCATTGTTGTGATAAAATACAGATGTGGCTTGGAAAGAAACTTGCATAGTGAGCAGAAATAGAATATATAATTAGAACAAAGAGGGCTTAAATCAAATTAATCTTCATCTGACAGGAACAGTTACATTTACATCATCGAGTGCAAAGTCATAGCCAAAATTGAAATTAGAAACAGATAATTATGATAAGAGAGGACACTTATGCTGACTTTTCTCATGCATAATTGGAAAGCATACAAAATGCAATGCTTGTTCTAATTAGAATTAGCATTAAAAGATGCCAGTTTTGATGAATTCTGAGTTTTGCCATAAAGTAAGTTATTTAAATAATTGAACTGTGGACATGTAAATTTGTTTGCCTGTTTGTTCAAGATCAGAACGGTAAATGAGTTTAGAATACAATATAACTTTAATGATATCAATTAAGTGAATAATATTAATTTCTCTTTTTAGTGGCTTATTCTAATGTTCCTAGCTTTGTTTTCTTTCTTTTCTAAAAACTCTGATCTTATTCTTAAAACCTGCCATTCATTTCCTTCTGCACAGTCTTTTGGCATGTGTGCACATCTTATAAAAGCAAAACATTCGGCTGTTCACTTGGTACACCAAGACTGTGTGTGTGTGTGTGTGTGTGTGTGTGTGTGTGTGTGTGTGTGATGGTTTCAGAAATGCAGATGTCAAAAACTTTGTGATACAGTCCTGTCATTGCACCTTGGGATTCAAATTTGCTAATGAATTATTGTGCCTGAAGGTAAAATTTGCTTCCCATTGACATATTTTTTGTAATATTTATTCCTCAATTCATTAATAGAATCATTCTCTCCTACTTGGTGTCATTTCCAGAGATCTTGACAGCTGAGAGAAGAAAACTAAGGTGTCAACCAAAATACTGGGCCTTCTAAGGGGACCTCAGAAGCCATTAGCTTACAGTAGGCTCTTCCCCATTCTGTAAGCTTTGTATTTCATGATCTCTTGTCTTGTTACTCTTTTTTTTTCTATTTTCTTTCTTCTTGTTCCCTATTCCTTCTTTCAAGGTGAAATATCCAATCACTGTAGTAGCAGCAGTGGTTCTGTTGACCTGAATTCCCAAGGGCTCTTAGAGATAATTTCATTCACACCCATCAAATTCACTGTTGTGTAGTGATGCACATTGTTGTAGACTGTGTAAGTCTGATGCCAACTCTGTTGGATACATACAGGTTCCTGGCAAACATATGGAAACTCATTTCCAATATCATTCTTTCATTATGAGAAAAATGTTTTTCTCCACATAAACAAAGTGTGTCTCAATTGCACAGCACCTAGAATTTCTTTTTAGGCTGATATTGAATGCCTTGCTATCTAGGGTCATTTCAAACCTTGCAAGAGATTACTAAGTGCACTTGTAGAGTTTCTTCTTGTGAATGTCTTGGTAAGCACGAGTGTCTGATCTGTCAAGGATTATGTAGGGTGATACTGCCTGAGGTGCTTCTAATTCTATGATCCTGATCATTGTCACTTTTATTCTTGACTTAATTTTCTCTGAAAATTTTCCAGAGCTCACAAGCGCCAAACGAAGAGTGTAGATTATACTTTGAGTCTGGGTGGCAATATTTTACTTTGGCCTTCATATTTTTGTGGGAGTTATAGTTTTGCTTATTAGTTTTGGTCTAAAATCACAGGGTAAAGGAAAAAGTCACTAACAGCAGACTTTAAGGACCACATAGTATGATACTTGAAATACCATCTGCATGTAGTTTTTCAGATGATTGTATTATGCCGGTCATAGCTATACAGCCAGCATGAGTTCTGGAAATGGAGATTGTAGTACAGTGATAAGCAAGGCAATGTGAAAGGGGTTAGGGTGCTCAGCACCCAAATACAAACAATTATTCAGAGCTCCAATTTGTAGTATTAACACGGTTAGATTGTGCAAGTTAAATGATTGCCATCACCGAAAAGATAGTTGCAAAAGCTGAGCAGGACAGTGGTAAACTGAAAAAGAAACTCAATTGCAGAAAACGGCATCATGGAAGGAAGCATGAATGGGCGGCACTCCTATGACCTTCTTAGGAGTCCAGCCTCCTGGGTTGAAGAAGCCAGCAAAGAACCCTCTCACAGCAGACTACTAAGGAGGGCAAGAGAGGAGGGGAAAGAGACATAAACAGAAAGAGGATGTGTGACGTGTGTGTATCAACTCCCCATGATGATTGTAATCGTTACTTATGATGAGCAGGAACTAATAAAAATAATAAAAGTTACAAATTTTTTTCCCATTGGGAAATTGAGTCATATAAGCTGAATGGTTTGCACCCAACTGCAGGAGATTTTAGGACATTCTCCTCTGAAGCCATCCAGCAACCTAAAGCTTAGTTTTAAGCAGAGAGACAATTTGAATCCTGTGATTCCATATTATCCTTGTAATAACACGCTGAAGAAACTAATTTGCTAAGAACTTAAAAGAGCTGACAAACAAATTACAGCCATCTTGATAGAGGGTGATTACTGGCATTGCCGACGCAGTCGGTTATTCTTAATGAAATAAGACAGCTTTATTTCTGCAACTTGGCTTGTAATGTAGGTGAAGAATATTTAATGCTTTTTTAATGAACAATATTACACAGTTATACAGTATTTTACATTAGCAGATATCGTTGAAGTCAATTTTCCTTCCTTCCTAAGGAATCTGATGAAGCAGATCAGGAAAGCCATGCCTGCTCTGCAGAAAGGATTGCAACACATGGTTCCAACGCAATGAAAATGACAGGGTCACCTCATTTGTTACATACTAGTGGATACTGCCCTGAGCAGCTGGCCAGTGTTTACCTCAGGGTACCACTTCCTCTCTGTGGTTTTTCTTTTTCTTTCCTTTCCTTTCCTTTCCTTTTCTTTTCTGTTTTTTTTTTTTTTTTTTTGGTCTTTTTGAGACAGGATCTCACTATGTGGTTCAGGCTGGCCTTGGGCTCATCTTGCAACAGTCTTCCTACCTCAGCCTCCTGAGTGCTGGGATTATAGGAGTGTACCACCATGCTGGGCTGGTTCTTTCTGTTTGGAGTACTTTACGGTGTTCCCTCTTGCTTTCCCTCCCAGTGAACTTTCATTCAGGTTCAAGACCGTGACCAATGGATCCCTCCTCTGGAGGTTATGCTCCCCTTTCAGCCCCACCCCAACTCCCAGCAGTTAGGTGCTCCCAACTCCCTCCATTCCTATAACTAGTAGAATGTCTGTAACTCTGTACAGCAGTGATCTAGTTACAGATGCTTCCTGAATCACTGTGAAACCTACATCTGGGACATGTGTCCTGATTACTTCTATCTATTTCTTCTCCTCAAGAAATAGAAGTTAAGATTAAAAGGCCATGGTTTCAGCTGTTCCTCAGATCAAGGATTACTGTCAAGGAAATATAAAGAACTCAAAAATATCAGGCCTCCTAAATTGAAGATCCAATCTAAAAATGAGCATCTGAAATGAATATACACTTATCAGAGGAAGAAGTATAAACAGCAAATAAATATATGAAAAAATACTCATTATCAGTGGGCATTTGAGAGATGCAAATTAAAACAATACTGAGATTCCATCTCACTCCAGAAAGAATGGCTATCATCAAGAAATCAACCAATAACAAATGACCCACAAGAGGGGCTGTGGGGAAAAAGGAGCCCTTTCCCACTGTTGCTGGGAGTGTAGACGGGGGCAACCACTGTGGAAATCAGTGTGGAGCCTCAAAAAATCTAACATTGGAGATTACATTTGACCCAGATGTTCCCCTTTTGGGCATCTTCCTGGAAGAATTAAAAACATCATACCACAGTGATATATGTGCACCCATGTTTATAGCAGTACAATCTGTAATAGCTAGATCTTGGAAACAACCCAAATTCCCTTCAACTGAAGAACGGATTAAAAAGTAGTGTTTTTACACAATGGAATACTACTCAGTCATAAATAAGGATAAACTGGAGACTTTCATAGGTAAGTGGATGCAACTCAAGACCATACTCATAAGTGAAATAAATCAGACTCACATATACAAACAATGTATCATTTCTCTAGTGTAAAAAAACTGAAAGCATAGTTAACAGCCAACATGTACAATAGATATTGGGAAATGGGAAGAAACTGTTCAAAAGTAAAGAGAAACTGGGATGAAGCAAAGGAGAAAAAAAGGAAAGGAAATGGAAAAATATAGAAATATATGTATGTACAAGCTAATTGAGACAGTTATGGTATTAATTTCTCCGAGTTGAAAAAAAAAATGTTTGTGCTAATATTGTGCTCTGAGTAATGGATTTAAAGATAACAATATGCAACATGTTAACTATTGTTACTGGTCTATTATCTTGTTTTCAAATTTTGTTTTTTGTTTTTCTCTTTAAAATAAAAAAAATAAAGGCCATAATTAGATGCAATTTGCACCTCTTTAACTATCTATCCTTCCTCATCTTTGGTGGTACATGCTTATCACTCCTGCTCTTTCCAGTGTCTGGATTCTGAGTCCCAGAGAGGCGGATTCATTGTAGCTACCACTCCACCATCTTCCCGGAAGTCCCACTCTTGCTGCTCTTGATGACAATTTCACTGAGGATCTTTGGGGGATTTCTTACAAAATGGGCCAAAAATATACACACATCATACATACATGTTTGTAAGTCAATGACTGCAGAACCTTTCAGTTTAAAAGGGATAAGTTACATCCATAAACCTCATATCAGGAATGAATTTAAGAGAAAAATATTGTCTTCCAGGTCATAAGTTCAGGGAAAAAAGCATCACCCAATCAAATGTCTTCTCTGTGGCAGAAAATCATGGAGACGTGTTTTTGCTTGCCATACAACTGGCCATTAAATATCCCGTGATTCTTCCCAGTCAACTGTCTGATCTGTTCCCTGGATGGTGGCAGGTCAATTGAGGTTCAGCATCAAGTTCAAGATCGAGAATCAGGTCCAGCCAACAGGTCATTATTGTAGCCCAAACTTTTTTAAAATTGAATTCTCCTTTCCAGAACTTTGTAACAAGTGATATTCTTCCCTGTGTGAAGATGAACAGTTTGGGATTCTGAGAAGCTAGGGAGCTCAGGGTTATCTGCTTAGTGTATGTGCATCTGTTGGAAGGAGCCCACAGGCTCTCACTGCCCAGCAGCTGTGTGGCCTCCTATTTCCCTCACCTGAAGTTGGGGGTGAGAGGCTGCTGCAGGGGAACTTGAGAGATGAAGAATTGTCCTACAAAGTCGATAAATTTGATTTTTTTTTGTATTGTAAAAAGCCTTACTATAGAATTCTTTACAATCTAGGCTTGCTTTGTGGAAAGCAAGGTGTACCTTCTCTCTGAAGGGGCTACTTTGAATTCATTGGATGAAAGGCAGGTATAGCAGCATGAAGGCTGCCAGCAAGCATGAAGTGTGAGTGGCTTTCACAAATGGCAAGAATGCAACCCTGTGACAGAAAAAACTAAGGTGACAGGGTAACAGGCAGCACTGACAGTGATGTATTTTTGTTCCTTACTGATAAACTGTTGAACAGCTTTAAAATACACTGTGATTTCTGTTCCTGTAAGTATGTCACTGGGTAGCTCCGTGTGTTTCTTAGTCCAAAGAGGATGAAGATTTAGGTCCTGCCCTCCTGCCATGGACTTGACTTCTGTTTCCCTATGGGGGCTTTACCTACAGTGGGAGTCCAGAGGGGATATCCTGAACACCTTGAGAGACAGCCTGAGTTGTTGGGCAACGTGAAAATGATGCTCCTCTGTCTCAGGATGCTAAATAAATGGGACAGGTTCCAAGCCCAAACCCTTGCATTGACTTGACATTAAATTGGGGGCTGTCTTCCAGAAAGGAGGCCCAGAATTTCAGCTGTCCAAATGGGAAGTCATACCCAAAGAAGTACATTTTTGCAAAGATGTAAAAATGATTCTCACATCGTTGGCCCTGCTCTGTAGGCAATGCTTTCCTGGGAAATGAATGCCTTGATGCTTTTAGTTCTCAACACAATCCACAGGGGCCAGTGCAATGCCTTTGCAGATTATTTCATCACCCATCCATCTGGCAGACTTTCTGAGCATCTACTATGTGCCAGTACTATGCTGCACATGAGAGGTTCGTAATGGAGAGAGACAGAGACCACAGAACTGCATTATGATTATACCCAACCTGCCTTTATGTGTCTTGCAGATTGGGAGGGAAAATCACGCATGTGCTTTGATAGCCACACCAGAGACTATGGCAGGATATAGAAATGAGCATGAGAGGTACTGATTGACTCCAGCCAGTACTTTTGGAAAGGCTGAAGAAGCAGGGAATGAGATCTGAGTTCAACTTTGAAATACCAGGGGAATTTGCAGTTGTGGACTTGGGAGGGTGCTCTCAAGAGTAAGAGGCAATGCGACGAGTGCAGGGAACATATATAATAAAGGCATGGATGAATAGGCAGAGACTCGCGTGGGGTTAAATCACACCATCAATGTGGCTGCAGGGTCCCTCAGGTTCTATCGGGAAACAGAAGAGACCGCCAGGGCCACTGTAGTCTGCGAAGGCCTTACAGAAGACTTGCATGGAAAATTTGAAGAGCCTGAGTGCAGAAAGTCTCTCACTTCTTTATGAGGATTGCAAAACATGTTTAAATGAAGTGGCTTTTTTGACCTGTTTAGAATAACTTTTCAATTGCACACTGACATGTACAGCTTACTGAAGTACAAAGGCATTTCACTGCAGGTATGTTTGTGCAAAAAAGAGTTAACTTCCCGGTACTGGCATTGTAATCATCTGAAGGGCCTGCTTAGAAGGCTGGCTCTCAGCCGGCCCTGGGGACTGGGTGTGAAGATCTCCCTCACTGAAGATGCTGCCTTATTTTACCCAGCCTGAAGAAATGACGTGGAGGCGTGTCTTTTTCCTAACGATCCTGTCATGTATCCTTTGAACATCATCCTCCTTAGCCATGAACCGACTACATTCTAAGTCCTGAATTCACCTCATGGTACTCCAAACTTGCAAGTGGTTGTATGGAACCTACCAAGGAGGATTAAGTGTACCCAGGACAGATTATGTTCTTCATGTCATCAGCTTTAGAATGCATGATACCCAATTTCAAAAGGTCTGCTGACTTGCCACAAACAGAAACAAGGCTGCATTTCTTCCTCATGACTATTTTGTTCTCTTTGTCATGTGTAATTGCAAGATGATATGCCCCAGTTTCCATATTGAAGTGCCTGCTAATAAGCATCCTCTGAACTACCTAATTCCCAGGATAGAGGCCATGCTCCTTCCTTCTCACCGTCTTCTCTAGGCTATGATTGGCGATACTCCAAGTAAAGACAGTAGTAAATATTCTTTTCCTTTTCTCACGACAGGTAACCTAAGTCAGTCTGATTGTTGACTCATTTGCCCTCTCACTGTAATGGACTTTGCTTTTGGAGATGTGGAAATCAATGTTACAAAGTATGAACGAGAGCGAGACTAAGAGACAAGTGAACCCAAATGACCTCACTGATTTAATATAGCGTGTTCTTGGCCTGTTGTCATATCCAGTTCTGCCAGTAGATTCCAAAGAATGTAATTTTAAGTAGGAAATTAGTTCTGTGAGGGGTGTACATGTGTCCCAGATAGCCAGTAGCAAGACATGGCCCCCATTTGAAATGAAAGGACAGAGAGAAAGTTTACTTGCAAAGGACACCTGCAGAATTCATGTAAGACTAGATGTGGGCAGGAGACTGCTGGCCCTACAAATGTGCTTTTTGACCCATAATAGGTTACAGCCTGATTTAATAGGTCACATTTCACTGCCTTTCTGGGCACCCTACATCTTCTTTTCAGGGTAATTATCTCGTCACACATCTGACGTGGCAATGTAGTTGACTCTTGCTTTTGTACAGTTATAGGTTAATGAATCTGACTGACTTTTCAGACCCAAATCACTCATGTTTTGTTTTTGAAATGAAATAGAAATGTATTTAGAAGGCAGCGTTTGATACATTAAAAATTCTCACATGCCTGACAACTTTGATTTCTCATCCTTTATGCATCGCAGTGTGTAGCCGCGAAGAAAGGATAATAGAAACATCTGAAAGCAGCTGGTTATTTGAAATTTAGAATCCAAGAGGAAAGAATGGCAAAATGATCTTTTTGTGAGTTTTAACACTGGCTGTATAAAACATTACTTTTAAGTTTCTTTAAACCCATGATTTTCAGGTATAACATTTGATTACTTTAATTTTTCAGTTAAAAATATTCCAAAAATCTGTTTGGGAGATACTCCTTTTATACTGTCGATGAAAGCCATGTAATGAAATTTGTTATGAACTTCCTTACAGTTGAAGGCATTGAAAAAATAAATTTTTATTTAAGCTAGGATTAGATTAACCAAACATATGCCTTATTAATTTTGCACCCTCACGGAGTTATGACTGTGAAATCTGAACCATGACAAAGAATAATAATAACTAATTACCTATGAAGCAACTGGTCATGTGTAGCAAATATATGAAATATACAAAATTTTAACAAATACCTTGGTTTTCTTATTATTATAAGATAAAAGAAATTAATGTATCTTTTGTTTTATAAAAAATGATAATATGATACCTATGAAAATAATCAGGAATATGCATTGGATTGTGGGAAGAAAATAGCCCTCAGATGAAGGCTGTTCCCAGCTCTTATTAACTACTTATCACCAAATCGAGGGCCAGGATAATTTCCCAAGTAGTTGTGCAGAGGACTGCCTTCTGAGTCACAAATGAGATTCATCTTAGAAACACATAACTCTAGGGAGAGAATTAGTCAGAGTGACAAAGGGGAATGATGAGTATGCTATAGAGATCTAAAGCTGCTGTGAAAAAAATTGTCCAAGATTGGTAAAATTAGCTCTTATTTCAGGAGTCCTTAAAGCAGTGTGATCACATGGAAGAAAATAGAACAGAAGATAGTTTCCTTTTTCGGTGCATACTTGGGAAATACATTTTTTCCACAGGAGCTCAGTATTAGAAATATGTAGAAAACTGGAAAGAGATCATCACATCCTCACACTGGGCCTTTCTCAGGAAACCAGGCTAGAAGTGCTCACTTCGGGAAGGGTTAGAATCTAGAAGATGTGTGACCATCCTGTTTCAGTAGGGTATTTTATAAGCATTCTTGAACTTCTGAAGGAGCGCCATCATTTTGAGTTGCCCCAAATGAAGAGTTAGTACACATCATGAGCAATGCAATTACAACCGGCAGCATGTAGTAGGCAGAAATGGCACATCAATTCGCATATCTCCTGTCACTTCATAACTCACTTTTCAAGTCACAAGTTCTTTTGAAAAATGAATCCAACCAGCCAAAAATGTAAAGTTGATACTGTACTTGCTCAGGCAACTACAGATAGAAAGAAATTTAGAAAAAGTATTGAGGACAAGAGAGAGAGGAAACCAGGAATCTCATGTCACGTCACCATCCACACCTGAGCTCTTAAGCCAGCTCTGGTAATTACCTGTAACCTGTGCTGGAAGAGAAGCATGTGAGCAGTTTGCTCTACGCCTTCTCACTTCCTTGGCTTTGTGTCCTGTATTCTTCCCTTATTCACTAGCCTTTCACCATGTTCTCCCCAAAATAGAAATACTGTGGCTATTGTTATTGTAATAATAATGATGACCACTGCTTTAAAAAAAAAATCAAAAAAACAACAACCTTAAGGACAACTTGTACAATCGTTCCAGAATCCCCCTTTTCTTTCTCATGCATATTTTTGCAAATATGTGGATTTTGCAAAGGTAAATGTTGTTTCTTTGGACTTGGACTAGTCTGTTGGGTCTGCAGTTCATAACTAACTGGACAGATTCTTTCTGAAAAGCAATTGTGTGATGCTATTGCTTATTCCTCAGCCAAATGGCAGAAAAAATAAAAACCAGTGACTGCTTCATCATGGAATTAACTTTGGGAGCCTTTGGAGTATTCAAAAAATGAGGTGGACTTTACTGGACGGGAGCCTTCCAAGTGATTTTCATTGATTATGCAGTTGGGTTCTTTGCCTTGATTCACTGTAACTGTGCACAATCAACACATCCTTAATTTGAATGATTATTCACGCCTGTGGGTGTGCCTTTAGTGAAAAGCTCTGCAGTGCTGTGTACCCCGCTTTATCCACTTAGACAAGTTTTGATATCAAGAAAGGCATTTTCTAAAAAAAATTGATTAGGTGACCAGGAAAGAGCCATGTATGTCTTTTGGTTCATATGTTCTTGTAAGTTTTATCTAGAGGTTCTATACGGTATATTCTATTCTGGTATCTACAAATAGTTGGTAAAATTGGAAGTATTGAAACTGACAAGGTCAGATGACTCCTGTCCTGACATGCAACTTGCCCTTCTTAATAACTCATGTTAAATTCTATATGAGTTAGCATTTGTTACTATTATTCACGAACATTTTCACATTGAGGTGAACATTGTTAGCTCCATTTTCCAGCTGAGGAGAGTGAGATCCTAGACTGTATTCATTTCCTATGGCTGCTTTAACAAATTACATTTTATTTATTATTTTTTTCTTTCCTTGCAGTACTGGGTATTAAACTTAGGGGTTTATATTGAGTCACATTCCCAGCCTCTTTTTAGTTTTATTTTTTTATTTAAAGAAAATATAAAAAAAGAAACAAAACAGAAAAAAAGATAGAAATAATACAGAATTCCAAAGAAAATTTTAACAATAAGAAACCACTAGTTGATAAATTACATATTGTCCCCTTAGAAGTAGTTGTTCAAGTTACAAAATCAAAGCATAAAAAGTAGATAGATACTCAAACATTGACAGTGCAAACTGTTCTTTTCAATGATCTAATGAAAACTTAGTAAGATGGTCATCTACCTTACCTATTATTTTTATTTTTATTTTTATTTTGAGACAAGGTTGTGCTAAGTTAGTAAGATGCCCATAGTTGGCTCAAATTTGCAGTGCTCCTGCTTTAACCTCCAAGATTAATGACATTACAGACATTTGCCACCATACCTGGCTACAAATTGCCATGTTATGACTTGGAACTTAAATATCTCCCAAAGCCTCATATATTCTCAAGGCTTTGTTTTAAGTCTGTGACACTATGAGGGTGTGGAACCTTTAAGATATGGGGCCTATTGGAAGGAAGTGAGAGCACGGGGGATGTGGCCTTGAGTAGTGTATCAGAACTCTGCCCCTTTCTCTCTCTTTTTCATTTCTTGGCTACCATGAGCTGAATAAGTTTCCTCCATCATGCACTACTGGCATGAGGCACTGTGGCAGCACAGGTCCAAAACAATGTGGCCAGATGACCTGGGATCAAGACCTTTGAAATAATGTGCCAAAAATACATCTTTCCTCTTTATAAGTTATACATCTTAGGTATTTTGTGACAACAGTGGAAAGCTAATACCACATACTGAATGGCTTAAAATAACAAACATTTTTTTCTCCCATGGTTTTAGAGGCTACAAGTCCCAAAGCAAGGTGGACCATCAATAGGGCCCTCAGTAGGCTTCTGCGGACAATCCTGTCTTGCCTTTTCTTGGTTTTGGTGGCCATTGACAGGTCTTGGTTTACAAAAGCATCAGTCCAATCTCTGCCTCTATCTTCGGGAAAAGATCTTCTCTGTGCACCTGTGTATCCTTTACTCTTCTGTGTGTGACTATCCCGAGATTGCATTCCAGGCCCACTCAGCTCACTCAGGATAAGCTCCTCTTGAGTCTCAGTCACATCACTTACCGCACAAAGTGATATTCAGTCTTTTGCCCTAAAATTCAATGTGCAGATTCCACGGATTTGACATGCTCACACCTTAAGGGGAGTATAGTTTCCGTTGTCATTGTTGTTGTTTTGTTAGTGTTTTTTTTAATGTGCAACAAAGTTAAACCCCAACCAAAAACAACAAAACTGAGATGGACTGAAATTCAGGTACCTTGATACTGAAGCCCGTGATTTAAACCCCACCTTATCTCTGTCCTAGAATAAAACAGAGCTCATCCAATGCTCCTTCTCTCAAGAAGTCAGGAAACCCCAAAAAAGGAGATGTTTTGACAATATTGTTAAGAAACCCTAACAAAAACTATAAAAACCAATTAGAATCCTGTTAATAGACCAGGATGTTATTTTCCCATTTCTCTATAAGAAAGTAAAGGTTTGCCTTATATATTTCACTTTAGAGACTTTTAGGTATTATTTGGGTTAAATTAAACTAACAAGGATATTGTATTTAATTATGTGTTTTAGAGAGCTTATTATCAATAGTATGTTTAGCATAAAATTTATTAGTGACATGCCCTTTAATTTAGCCTGGCTAATTGGTGCTAATTTAGCTGGATTGCATTAAATTACACCATTTAATATAGCTATACGTGGGTCAAGAAATCTATTTCAACAAGTTACATAGTTTTTCATGCCTCTAAATACTAAAAAAATGGCAGCAAAGTGGCTGAAAAAATGCAATACTGCAAAATAGTATTCCTCAACAATAGTTTTCTTGGATTTTGTTAGAAAGGCATATAGAGCTTATCTTCCACCTACTTGTTTTCATAGTGTCTGAAATTGGCCAAAGTATGGAAGAGGAAAGGGAAGTGACGTTTGTAAGCATACTACAAGCTGGATGAAAGCCCTTGTTTCAGCCTTCATTACTGGTATACTCATTTGGGAACCAGTAACATTGAAAACAAAAAGTAGTTATCTACTATCTTTGATCTTTGTGTCTTCCTACTTGGGTTTTGTTGGCTAGATGAGGAAAGAGTGAAGTTATTGTCACCCTCCATTGGTATAACCAAAAGTCAGTTGGCTTTCATAAAACATACCCAACAGCAGATCCTTGCATAAACCCACTCGGTGGGTTTCAAAATGTAGCCCAAAGAGCAGGTCCAGACTGCACCCTAGAAGTGAGTCTGCCGTGCTACACCTCTCATTTCTTGGCACTTTGTCATTGGTGAGGCACATCATGCATCTCCCAGAGTTGACTAAACGGGTGTTGGAACGTGACTGGATTTCTCTCTAAAGTGTAATAATCACCCCGAGATGTCAGTTTCATAACCTGCCTCTTGAAGAAAGAATTGTCTTGGTCTTTAGGGGATCTACAGTGATTCTAATTAGAGCCATAGGTGGCTTTTTCCTCCATTTTCCTTCAGATAGCTAAAAATCTAGGGCAGACACATAGCCGCTGAGATACTTTTGGCAGAAATTAAATGCTTCTCTTAGAGGCGCTGTGAGATCATAGGTGAAATAGCCACTGACATCCTGTCCTGTCCTGTTTCATTTTGTTATTTTATGGTACTGGAGATGAAACCCAGGGCCTTGCACATATCAGGCAAATGCTAAACCACTAAGGTACATCCCTGCCTGCCTCCGGCCTTTTGTACTGAGTGGACCACACACAGCAGTAGCATCAGCCACAGCCTCTTTCCATGTGTTTCCAGCACAATCAACTCTCTGTCTCTTTTCCTGAGCTTTCTGCAGTCAGAGGAGTGAATGTCCCACAGCCCAGTTGGCATTGCCACTGTGCATATCTGTGGCTTGACGTTTCAGCACGTATCTTTTTCAGCAGCAGAGGAAACAGTGACTTAGCCTAGGGAGACAAAAGTGAAGAGTAGATTAAAGAGCTTCTTTCGTGCCAGAGAAGTAGGCAAATGTGCCAGCCTTGCCATCGGTATCCAGTAGTGCTGTCTCTGCTGATGTTACCTTGTGTACTGGGGCTGGGCTGCGGGGAGCGCCTCATCACAGCCTTCCTGAGCCTTTTCCCTGCAGAAGGCAGCTGAGATGATAATTTATGTTCAGCCCCTATTGCTGAACTTGAGTTGCTGAACTCAAGACTGAAGACAAAAGGGGACTTCATTAGGAAGAACTGCAGGGAGTGAGCACATTTCACCAGCATTACAAGAGACGAGAGCAAGTTGGGAAGGACTCCACAGACAGGGGAAGATAGGAGGAAAGTGTGCATGCTAGCAGCATCCTGGCAAGCATGTCTGTGTCGGTTCAAACCTGGAGCTGAAGACTTTGATGAGGTTAACCATTTGCCAGTACCTAATGCTGGAGTGCTCCAGGATTAGACAGTTCTTGCTGAGTACTGTTTCTTCTAATAATAAAATTAATTTGGCCATTTGGAACAAGATTTAGTAATGGGCCTCATCCAAGTCTCTAAATATGCATATTCCACTTTGGAACTGTACATAATTGCTCAGTTGCACCTGCAAATCATGTTGTTAGCTCACTAATTATTCAAATAGTGGGGGCAATTCCACAATTGTGTGTGTAATTGTGTTAATTGTTAATGCAGTTAGGTACAGGTGCACCGTGACTAATTACACATGCAGAAGCAGCTCCCACATGGCCCACTGTCTCCATGCATGGGCTGCCCCTCTCAGAGACAGGCATAAGTGGGTGACACACACAAAGCCACAGGCCATCAGCGGGGGTCCATCTGGCAGAGGCTTTCACTTGGGAACCACATAGACATTTGGGAAACAATCAGGTCTTTGAGTGAATTCAGCTGTTTCTGCGTTTGCATCTCTTGTGCTCCTCCTTCCCAGACAGAGAGAAGCATGGAGCATGGCTCTTGCACACATGGAGTCACACACAGAGTCACAAGGAAATAAGTGTGTGGGGCTGACACAACTCATCTTTTCATTGATGGTTCTTTCTAGCCTGGAACATTTAGCTTTTAACCAAGGATTTTATTACTGTCTTTTTTGTTACCAATTTGATTTCAAGAATCTCACTTATCTCTACTCAGTATCAGGATATTTATTCCAATTCATTTGCCACTTGGGAAGTGTGATTTAGAATACTTCTAGAACATTCTGATGGGTTATGTCAGTGGAACCCAAATAGGGGCTGCAGCCACATTCATGCAGCCTCCTTTCCCCCTGAGGCTTGATATATGGCATTGAGTACAGCCTTCCTGGTCACAAGAGAATGTAGTCCTGATGAATGCCAAGGTGTCCTAGGTCTGGCCACTATAGACCAGTTATTTATCACACACAGTAGAAAATAGTATGTAAGTATAAATATAAACATACACATGAGTATAAATGTGTATCCTCAAATGTTCACTACTGACCTAATTACAAAGATTCCAACTTCCATTCCTATATATAAGAAGTTTTAAATTTTGGTAGACGACAGAATATTTGGTATTTTTGCTCAAAATTATAGAGTCGCATGGCTGAAAATGCACAAAGTGCACGTGCAAATCTGCATATGGTTTCAGACCCTCTGAAACTCATTCTTGGTCCCCAGGTTACAGATCCTTTCAACAAGTGCCCTAGCACAAAGTGCCTGGTTTTGTTCCCTTTGAGGTAGTTTGATTGAGTCTAAGACATTATTATATGAAAAAACTCCCATTTGAGGTATATAATAGCTGAATGTGTTTGGTAAAAATTACATTACACACAAACTTTGAGACAATACACACACATACCCACAAATTTTGAGACAGTAAACTCTACATTTTTGTTTGGAAAGATACGATCAATACACAATAGGTTTTTATTATTGCTGTGACTGTATGTTGGTTTCATAACACAGTTGGTAAATTTAAAAGTGGCTATTTGCAGCCAAGTATGTATTTGATGATCTGGAACGTGTGTGGTCCAGAGTGAAAGTAGGGAGGTAAACACAATGAAACAGTTAGGGAAGGTGCAGGGTGGATGCATATGTACTTGTGTAACTGTGGACCTTTTTATACACACTATATGAGACTCCTAGAATGTATGTGCACACTGCACCTCTGGCCTCTTCTGGCCAACATTTAGTTATCATTTTGACTTTGTGCTCTGCAAACCTAGCTCTAAGGAACTAGCTCTCTTGTAAGAATCTTTACATATCCTCCCTGCTATAAGGAAGGCAGGTCAGCTGTGAAAAATTAATTAGCATTGGCTTGTAAAACCAATGTCAAAAGGAAAATGGGTCATACATATGCACATGCACACACACACACACGCACAACATAAGACAAATTAGTCTGTGAGTAATACAGGAAAAACTTTAAAAGGAGCACTACCACTCTGGGATGGAAATGGTTTGGTCTGGTAGAAACATTGCTGCTGTTTGGCACACAGAATAGATCCACTTTATGCTCAAGTCTACAGCCCAGTGAGGCATCCAGTGGAACATACTGCTAATACTAGAATTCACAGCACAGGACTGCTGTAGAGATTAAATGAGATCATCCTACTGGGCATATTAAACACGTAGCAACTGTGGCTATAATTTGTGTCATTATTATCATTATTGTTATTGCTGTTATTATTTCTAATGTTGACATTTTACTCCTACAAATACAGGAAACAAAGCCTACAGTGCTGTTGCCCTGGTCCCCTGTCCCCAGGCAGGACCTCTCTGCCTGCCATTAAATAATGTTTCTACCTTCCTTGTGATTTTCTGCAGTCCACCATGTAGCGTTGGCATTCATGTATTTGTCTGATCCTATCAACTAGGCTATATGACCAAATTAATTTAAATGAGATAGCTTAAATAACAGAACTTCACTGCCTCACGGTCTGAAGTCTGCAATTCCAAGATCAAGGTGTTGCCAAGGTTGGTTCCTTCTGAGGATTGCAAAGAATGATATGGTCCAGAGCTCTCCCTGGCTTGCAGATGGCCATTTTAAATCTTTCCTGTGTTGTCACAGCATCTTCCCTCTGTGACTATCTTAATCCAGATTTTCTTTTTATAAGGATACCAGTCATAATGGATTAGATCCCAATATAGTGACGTCCTCTTATGCTGACTATGAGCTATAAAGTCCCTATCACAAAATAAGGTCATGTTATGATGTACTGAGAGGGAGATGTTGGGACCCTAGAAATGTACACATTGGTGGGGACACAAATCAAATCCTGACAATGACCATCAACAATTTGATTTGTTTTATTTGCCTTTGAAGCTCCTCTAATCTTGTCTAGGGCAGTAGCTGGAATACAGTAGAAGAGGCATTGGCTCTGACTTGGAGGCCAACAGACCTGAGTTCTTACCTCATTTCTCTTTTCCCATTGCTTAGTTTGCCCATCCAAACATACTTCCTCATGTCAATGTGAGGCTGCGGACTCTTAGCTCCAAGGCAGTTATGACCGCCAGAATATATAAATATATATGCAAAGTACCTATACAAGATAGATCCTCAGTAAATGGTAGTTATTAGTAAAAATAGTTGCTGAATAAATGGGTGAAAATGCCTGGAGGGATGAGTGAAAGCTATATTGTCACACTGTTGGCCGGAACTATGTTTTTAACATCTCTGTTAAGTTGACCTCTTTTTTTCATTTCGTTTCATTTCATTTCACTTCGTGGTTTTATACCTCATCTAGCTGTAGTGCTGGGGAATCAATGCCCAGGTTTGGAATGGTGTAACAAGTTAGCTAACTTCATGAACTAGTCTTTTTTTCTGTCTTTTATATAACATACAGCACTGTGGCTGTGTGTGACTGTGTGTGTGTATGTACCCAAATAGTCCAAATTGCCTCCTTGAGGTGTGATATTTAATTTGTGGCAGCAGATTCAGCTTATTATAGCAAACTGAAATATGTGTACCAAATTTCAGAAGTGTGTGTCATGTTTTAAAGACAAAACAAATCAAAACCAAATTTCTCAATGACAGTCTTATATCATAGGCCACAGTGTGTCCAGTATGTAGTTGGAAAGCAGAAAACAGACACTTTTGCAGAGACTAGGACAGTCCAAAGCTCACATTGACATTGTTATCCATAATTGTATTGATTCATTAGCACAGGAATGTCAGAATTAAATTGAGATTTCCTTTTGCCTCCTTGTCTCGCCATTGCAACAATAGTTTAATATGCACTATTTGCCATTTGGTTGGAATAGATCAGAAAATCAGTAACATGACAAAGCCAACCTCATAATCACTGATATTTGTACACTCTGGTAATTGCTATAAATCACAGAGATATAGGTACATGGACTTGTCACGTTGAAGGTGGTTAAAAGATGTTGATCTCTAATCACTACAATGAAAGAGATTATCATCAATATAGATACGCAAGCTAGGGAGTTGTATTGATCTGAGCAGAGGAATTTGCAAACTCTCTTTCGCAGTTATCCTGTCCCTCCCGAGCTATAAAAGGTATAGTAGCACATTTGGTGGATAGAGGAAGGTCCATATTTTAGTTAAGGATGCGTTGTTCCTTTCTGTTGTCTAATGTGAGTCTTTTCAGTGGATGACTAAATTGTCATTTGTGTTATCTAAAAGCCTGATGTGTATCTCTATACTAAAACATAGCTTCAGAGCATTTGCCCACTCATCCTAACTGGCTTTAGACATCCTGAACGAATCATGTTGGGGTGGGGGGAGAGAACTTTAGCAACTGTTTATCTTTCTTCAGAATTATACACAAGCTGCAACTGGTTTCACAATCCAAAGCGGTATAGATTCATGAGTAAATGCATGCTAAATGGCTTAATGCAATAAAAATGAAGCATGAACATTGTACTTCCATTAGGTTTTCTATTTTGCACAGTTCCACCAAGCTACATCTCAGGAACTGTGTCTGTGCGGGTCCCTATTAATATAAAAACTGGCATGATTGCAGGTCAGAGGGGCCATCGCTATTTCTACGTGGGGACAAAACAACTTTCTACGTGCCAAGTTGACGCAGCTTCCCACTGCCCAGCCGCCCCGCTCCCACCACCCTCTCCTTTATGCTTGGGTGGTCATATTTTGAAATTTCCCCAGGACCAGTTTGTCATGCAGTCACATTTCTCATCACATCTGAAGGACGCTGTGCTCTGCATGGTAATGAGGCCCTCTTTGTTTCAGCTGCTGCACTGCTCTCGGTGGCTCCCTTTGGCTTCTGCATTCTGAGGGCTCATGTTTTTTGGGTAGTGCATGGAGGGCCGATTACTTGCTTGGGTTTTTAACAGCTGATTTATATCGGTTTCAAGTTTTAAGTTATTATGTTTCATCTGAATTCTTTTTTTCAAGGCATGAAAACAGTTTATGAGCGTCAGTTCCTTGCGTGGTATGGGGATACTTGCCTCAGTTAATTGTGCCCATTTATGCAACTGATAGCAAATATACAAAAGACTTTGGACTAAGTTAGTTATGGCCACTTGAATCTGCTCTAGAGAGAGAAATGGCACTCCTGAAAGGCAATAATTTCTTTATGAATTTGGTGGCTGTGATGGTGTATTTCCCAGCAGAATGGCTGAAGAATATTATTTTCTGTTTTCTCTTGAAATGATTGCTATTTGGTTTCAATTTGCTTTAAATTGTATCTTAACAACATGTTGCCTCTACAGAGATGTGGTCTGTCAATTTTATAAAAGATGTGCTCATGCCTTATTTCAGTCAATTAAGAATATAGTCTTGCAGTCCTTGTCAAGACCCCTGGAAATTAGTGGGAACTTGATGCAGTCAAAGGCTCCTGAGACTGAGCTTTCTGGGTTTGCATTTGTTCTCCTACTAGCTGATCATGCCCACATTCCAGCAGAGTCTCTGTTCAGTGAAAGGACAGAAATAATGCTTGTTGCCAAAGATACTTATCTCACAGTGTCCTGTCTCAGCCCAGCTATGCTTCAGCAATGGGGCTGATTGCTGAACAATTGAGGAAAATTCCCACCAGAGTACTTGTTAGACATACAATTTATTAAAACTTGCTAATAGGTACCAACAGGGGGATCAGGGTTCACTGAAACAAGGGTCCAGGAGAAGCATATGGATCCAGCAGTACTACTCAGAAGGTCCACAAGGGGCATGTACCCTTCAATAGCACTACCTAGATCTTCCATGAGGGGTGTATACTCAACAACAGCACCTCACAGCAAGTCACCAAGGAGTACTTATTAGGCATCAGCACTGCTCATCAGGATCAGCTGGACAAATAGCTCCACATCTGATTATTCCAAGGAGAAGGCTTTTATATGTGAGGTTAAGCAGTGACATCTTTAGCGTGCTTTGTTCTGTTGAATGACCAACATTCCAAGGAAGGGGCCTCTTCCATATGCACAGGAGAGCAATTTTTGCAGCTAACAATAGTTTTCCCAGTGCCAGTATTCTTTAGATAATACCCATCTGGACACTCCAATCCAGGTGCATTTACAATGTCTCTTTGACTTGATGACAATCTTGAGAATGTAAAAGAGTATGGCAGGGTCATGTGCTAAATGTCTTAGTCCCCCCCTCCCAAGGATGATACAACCAGTAAACTCCCTGGGACCTAAAGAATCATACTTACAGGCTAGTATAACATTGGAGACATAATATAGTACCAGACCACACAGTCAGAAGCATTCATTCCACAGTGAGGAATCGTTAGTTCAGAGGACACAGACGACTCACCAAAAATGCACTTAGATAAAAGAGATTTGATGAAAAATGGACTCCAGAATAGAGAAGAATGACCCAAATGATGTATTTTGAGGCAGTTGAACATTGCCTTGACAAAATGAAAACATCTGACACTCCAATCCTACTGATTATTTTGGGTGTGAAGGTAACACAATCCTCCCCACAGGAATCAGTTGTAGGGTAATATGAAATCACTTATACCCTGTCTTAGTTACCAATATAATCAATTATTTTGATTGCCAGTCACATTTTAAAATTTTGGAACAATGTACCAAATCTGGGATATCTGTTTTTTAACCTCTTCCTTTCATAGTTGAAAAACCTGAGGGGCTCGACATACAGCTTAGTGCAGCCCTACGTTCAATTATCAGCATGAAAAAGAGAAAGAAAGAAGAAAAGAAAAGCATAGAAAGAAAACCTGAGAGATTAGAACCAAGTTCTTCTGACTTCATTTTGCCACATTTTTATACTTCCTCTAAACTACTGATACATAGTAGTCTCCTAATTAGACAAATCCAATATAAATTTTATGTATCGTACAACCTATAGCTCTGAAAACAGAACGGCAAGCATAAAGGTATTGTGTTGCTTTTCTAGGTGGTGGATCTGGTTGTCAAAGGGTGAGCTTGGCTCTGCTCAAGGTCAAAGAAATATTTCAAACAGAACTGAACCACAAACTGCATTTCTAAGTGCTGTGGAAGCTCTGGGTGCAGATAATCCTGGAAAGAGTAGGTTTTCTCTCCCTGGGATGAAAACAACCATCCAGCCCATAATGAGAAAGAACATTTGAGAGATTCAGGCTTTGAAAAACTGGGCTTTGAAATTTCCAAAAGGAAGACTCATTTGTCTAGTGTGGGTCAAAATATATTTATTCTGTGCACACTGTCACAGACCATATCTATCCCATCTGCAGGGTGAAACAGTAAAGTTTGAAACATTGGAATTCACAACAGGTCAATTAAGTGTTTCTTAACTTTCTCTCCAGAATGACTTTATTCATTAGTTTCTATTTGAACTTATAATTTTATATGATTGTTACATGCAAAGAAAAATAGCACCAAATCCTCTTATACCTGTTTTAATCAGTTTCTTTTTGATGTTTTATGAAACAGCACAATGTGGATTAACTTCAACAGATTGTATTTGGCCATATTAGTTATGAATATAAGGAAATAATCTTGTTTATCCTACTGATCTAGGTATATATAGTCTTGTGTTCATTGGAACTATGGAAAAATTGATCTAATTGAGCCACAATTTATGGGCTTGGAGTCACATAGGTTTATTTTTTATCTTGACTTTAACACATCTGAACTCTGTGACCTTGGACAAATTAATAAGCCACATTTTCCTCACCTATATAATGTGTATAATAATGCTTATATCATGGAGTTGGCACGGGGAGTACATGAAGGATAGGCCTGGCATATAAGTGCTCAATAAGTATTACCATATATGTGAGTAATAGCCATTGATGTGGGTGCTTAATACAGAATTGTGACAAATGGCTTTGTTGACACCAGTAGATTTCAATTTTCACCTTACCTGTAACTCAGCATACTGTTGAATTGAGCTATGAAAGGAATTAAGTAAAATGTCAAGGCTGGGATGGTTTCCATGCAGAATTATGGTGCACCTGGAAAGGAACTATAACAAAGTACTTACTGGTCTAGATGCAGTAGGTCTGGAGAACACTATTAGGGCATGATTTGGCAACTGGTATATACTACAGTTGCCTAAGTAGGGATCGTTTTCTCTTAAGGCTCTTCCATTTAAAGGCTAGATGTTTGGGCTAATTTTATAAAACAGACAAGAGGGGGGGAATAAAAAGGAAACTGCAAACACTTTCAGACATTTGACCCATAGACGCCATTTGAAAGTAAGCCCCAATGGATCCTTTACATGCTTGCAGCTGCTCAAATGCCTGTCATCTCAGGAATGAGCATGTATTATTGTTTGCTACCATGACACCATTAAACATGGATGCATTCATCTCTCCTCAGTACACTCAATTTGTGAGCATTATATGATCTGATCTCTTTGATTAGCTCAGTTTTTTAGACTAAACATGGTACCATGGAAGCCAAAATAGTAACCACACCTCCCTACATAGCATTTCACTTCACGGTGCTTTCTGGCTGAAGAATCTAAGGAAGAACTCCAGCCTTTGGCTAGCACTCTCTTGGTGAAGCTAGAGTCTGATTTCCTGATGGTCTAGCCTTCAGCAGTGTGGGTAGGAGAGAGCAGGACCTTCTCTGCTGAGCAAATGGAGAATAAGTGCATGATGGTGCTTGTATTTCCTGTGGCTTCTGTCTTGGTTTCACACTGCTGGCTCAAACACCTTTTTGTCACAGCCTCAGCAATCACCCCATTACTGTAATATTTAAAGGTTTTTGGAAGAGATATTATATTTGGACACTGTTTTTGGGGATAAAGTGTGGCACAACTCTTCCCTACAGTACTCCTGCTTCTTCCCAATGAACACAGAGGAGGCTGTGTAGATTGATCTAATAGATGTGATAGAAAAATCTTGCTTAGAGCTTCTTGAGTCACTTAATGAAATTGAAATGAACTAAATCAAATCCAATGAAATCATTTTATGAGTCCCCTGTCAGGACAGTCATGTAAGCAGTGATTGTATAGTATATGATAAGATATTGCCCTGAAATAAGATGGAATGGAATGAGTGTCAGTCTTCCAATCACATGTTTGTATAATTTTGGGAAAATCATTCACCTCTCTGTGCGCCATTGGTCTTTGTCTTAGTTACTTTTTACTCGTTGCTGAGACAAGATACCTGAAGCCCAAAGTTGGGAAAGGAAAGGTTTATTTCTTACAGTTTTTGGAGGTTTCAGTCCACACTCAGTTGGCTCCAAGGCAGGCAGGCATGGCTAGGCCGCAGTTCATGGCGGCTGCAAACAGCAAGCTCAAACCAGCAAAAAGCAAGACACGCCTTCTTCCTGCCAACACATCGCATCCTGGCTCCACCCCTTTGTGGGTGGAGCACAGACACCATCAGTCCAAGTACTAGACAATGAACCAATAACAAACGCACCATGCAAACTCATGACACCTGGGGGACACAGACATAAACCATGACAGTCTTCATCTTTAAAATGGTCCTGAAAAACTATTGGAGTGTAGAGCTCTCAGAGCCTTTTTCCAACAAGAGCTTAGCTGTGTGATAAATTTATCCATTCATTACTGGACATGAATCTCAAAAATATTCCACTGAAATGAGACAGTAGCATTTACTTTGTGTGTGAAGAATGATACACTCATTATTAGAGACTTATTTTGTTGATGACCTGATCCTTTCCCTTCCTGTCTTCCAGAAGATTTAGTAATCTCTGACGGAACTTTAATGGTTTGTGCCAATGGCCTCTATTGTACCTGCAATGGCAGGCTGCCAAGGACAGTTCTTTATTCAGAGTGTCTGTTTCAATGCAGCGAAGCAGAATTAAAAGCTGGGAGGCTTGTTCTAGCTGGCTCTAGTTGGTTGCTTCCTATACCTTGAAAGAGAGCGATAAAAGGGATGTGGTATTCCATGTCACATGAGCAAGTGTCTTCCTTCATGGCCTTGTCATGGCACCCTAAGCTCATTTCACTGCAAATTTATGACTTCAAAAGCATTTACTGACTATAGCTGTCAAAGGAAGTCAGAGTTCAGACTATGCTTGTGCTGCCAATGAGGCCATAGGAACCTTTTTCATTTGGGTATAATATGACAAGTGACTGGGTGTGGTGCCGAAAGTCTGTAATCTCTGCACTGTGGGCTGCTGAGATAGGAGGATCAAAGATGTAATCCTATTCTGGCCAGTGTAGCCAGTTTCTGAGACCCTGTATCAAAAAAGGTGGGGGGAGGGGGAGACTACGAGTGTATCTCAATGCAAAGGTCCCAAGTTCAATCCCCAATATCATAGATAGATAAATTAATAGATAGATGGATAGATAGATGCATACAATCATATATCCACACATACATTTAGAGAAAAGCTAAGAGGCATCAAGGACTGGAGTATCAGTGGACTAAGCTCAATGTTGAGCCCAAGTACCAGTATTTTGCAAGTTTAGAGACCTGGATGTAGCAAATAGTTTCGTCTATTAGTGAAAATCGAAGGTGTTCCTCTGAGCACAGATGCTGAATCATGATTGTAGAGGAAGCATTCCTTCAAGATGCTCCTCTTCCCCTTGAGTTTCCAATGTGGCTTTTATAGATTTTTTTTAAAAAACCAACAGTTTCACCTTTATGTTAATAGTTAGTTTACAAAAATAAGGTAAACAGCAGTATTTACCCTATAATACATGTAAGTAACCTCTCAACTTGGGCACCCAGGGGCTTCATTGTATTTCATCAACTTGGCTCCTAAATAGCTACACCTCTAGTGGGAGCCCCATAGGTAAATGAATGTTTAAGAACAGCAACATGGAGTAAGAAACAGTGGGCTCTCAAAAATCAATAGCATTCCTGTATACAAACAACAAACTCACTGATAAAGAAATTAGGGAAATCATGCCCTTCACAGTAGCATCCAAAAAAATGAAATACTTAGGAATCAGTCTAACAAAAGAAATAAAGGATATATATTTTGAAAATCCCTATACTTTGAAAAAGGAGATTGAAGAGAATATCAAAAGATGAAATGATATCCTGTGCTCATGAATAGAAACATTTGAAAATGGCCATATTTCCAAAACTGTAATATGGATTTAATGCAATCCCAATCAAAATACCATTAACATACCTCACAGAACTGGAGAAAACATTCTTAAAATTCTTCTGGAAGCAGAAGAGACCTAGAATAGCAAAGGCAATCCTGGGCAACAGAGACAAGGCAGGAGGCATCATAATCCCTGACTTGAAATTATACTACAAAGCTACTGTGATAAAAATCAGTGTGGTACTGACAAAAAAAGACCAGAGGATCAGTGAAACAGATCATAAGGTGCAAACACAACTACAAACACACTCAGACACTCTATCTTTGACAAAACAAAGGAACCAAACATGTTCAATGGAAGAAATATACCCTGTTTAATAAATGGTGCTAGAAAAACTAGCTCTCTACATATCGAATAATAAAATTAGACTCATGTGTATCACCATGCACTAAAGTAAAGTCAAAATGGATCAAAGATCTAAACATTAAAACAGAAACACTAAATCTACTGCAAGAAAAAGCAGGTAGAAATCTAGAAGAGATAGGGGAAGACAGGGACTTCATGAACAAAACTCAAACAGCACGAGAGATATTTCAAAGAATAAATGACTGGGATCTCATATTATTAAAAAGCTTTTGCACATTAAAAGAAATCACCAACAGAGTGAAAAGACAACCCACAGAATGGGAAAAGATTTTAGCCAACTGTCCCTCAGACAAAGGACTTTTATCTAGAACATACAAAAAATTGAAAAAAAAATCAGACTCCCAAATTTGAAGACCCATTCCAAAAATGACCAGCTGAGATGAACACATGATTCTCAAATGAAGAAATACAAATAGCAAATAAATATATGAAAAAATGTTCAAAGTCATTGGTCATTCAAGAAATGCAAATTAAAACAACACTGAGATACTATCTCACCCCCCTAACAATGGCTATCATCAAGAAGTCAACCAATAACAAAGGCTGGTGGGGCTGTTGGGAAAAAGGAAGTCTTCTCCACTGTTGGTGGGAGCATAGACTCGTGCAACCACTGAGGAAATCAGTGTGAAGATTCCTCAAAAGGCTAGCATTAGAGGCCCCATTTGACCAAGCTATTCACCTTTTGGGTATTTCCCCAGGAAAATTAAAAACACCATATCACAGAGACCAATGTGCACCCACGTTTATCGCAGTACAATTTGTAATAGCTGGATTTTAGAAACGACCCAAATGCTCATCAACAAATGAATGGATATAAATGATGAGGTCTTTTTATATAATGGAGTACTACTCAGTTGCAAAGAAGGATAAATTTGAGATTTATAGGGAAATGTTTACAACTTCAGACCGTACTTGTAAGTGAAATGAATCAAACTCACATGTGTAAGCATTGTGTTGTCTTCCCAAAGTAAGAAGCTAAAAGAGTAAATAAACCCCAAAATGTACAATAGATATTGGGAAGTGGGAAGAAACTATTCAAAAGGAAAGAGAAACTGGGATGGGGGGAAGGAAAAAAGGAGGATGAGAAAAGCAAAAAATTTTTATATATGCAAAATAGTTAATATAGTTATACTACTAATTTCTATTAGTTCAATGAAAAAATGGTTTGTGCCTCCACTGTCTGATTAAATTTTCATGCCTATATCATGTAATATAAGCAACTACTTTGAAGTTAATATGCAATGTACTAACCATTGTTACTGTCCTACAATCTTGTTTTGAAATTTTATGCCATTGTGTTGATTGTTTTTTTTCCTTAAAAACAAAAACAAAAACAAAAACAAAAAAACACTAGGTTGAATACTCCAAAACCCAGGGGCTAGTCTTCATCCCTTACTAGCCGTAAAAATTGGCCAAGTTGTATAACCTTAATTTTTCCACCTTAAAAATAAAACTCACTCCAACTTGTTTGTCTACCTCCAGGGACTGTCATGAATAGTACATTACACTGAGTTAGATATGGGGGATCCAGAGGATGTGGAAGGACTCAGCCACCGGGTAACGACTCTGTACTTCCAGTGAGTTGTTTGTATGAGCAGTGGTCATGATAGCAGTAATAGAAGAAGATATTCTGGGTATTGCCCTCATGCCCTGTTTTGTTTTCATATGCCACCAAGATGTTGCTCTTGAAGTTTTGAATTCAGGGGTTAGTATCTTCACATTAAGGACCTAGGAGATCTCATATGTAGAAATTAACACATTGTAGACATGAGAAACTTAGAATCTTGGAAATGTTAATTGGAAAGCTCATAACATAGGAGGTGTCAGATGCTGCTCAAAAATTTTGTATTATTCTGATACAGTGTCTTACTTTCCTTTTGAGCACATGTTGGTTAGAAAGGTTAAACTTTACGAATTAATGAATCATATTTTATAAGTATAGATAAGTACCAGGCTAGATAATTCCAAAGTTATTGTGATCATAGTATGTTTTATTGATAATGTGTCTTCAGCACAGAAATTTTTGGATACCAAACTAGATGAATAGTAAATATTACTTAAGATTTGCTAGTATATCAAGCTAGTGTATTATTTTAGACGTATAAAGTATCTATGCTTTCTGATCATCCATTTGCATGAAGAAAGACTTTAAAATGATTCCAAGGAGCTTCAAATACAGTTTATAGAGTGCAGTACGTATTAGTGGGTTTATTTATCTCAAATTGGGAGCTTTTAAAGATTTCATTTATACGTCTTTGACACAACTCTTGTGTTTTTTTTTTTTTTTTTTTTTTTTTTTTTTTTTTTTGCTTGTGGCATCAATGAGAATAAATGAAACTTGTGGAGACTGTGAAGGCCACTCGAGGGAATTTCCCAGTCTCCTCATATATCAGTGTCTCTTCATGTCTGTTTCTGATGGGGTCCAACAGCAGGTCACCATCCTTAGGTAAAGAAAGTCTTCCTCAGAGTGAGTAGCAGTCATCGAAAGTAAATTAATGAAATCCAGCATCTGCTCATCTCTTTGACAAGGAAGAATTTTTGCTGCCAACATTTAGAAACCACTAGATGTGGTCTCCATTGGAAACCAGGTTTCGACTTTCTGCCCTGGGCTGCCAAAAATATTGCAGTAGAAAATTCGAAAGTAAGTTGAACTTTGAATTATAATTTCAATGACTGTCTAGTGAAATGGATTCATGCTCTGGCACTGCACCTTTGAGGTTTTGGGTTGATTCGCATAAGATAAAAATCTGTCTGCTCTGACAGTTGAAAAGGTCACGAGTACACTATATGCCTAGTGGTTTCGGTATATTCCCAAATCTTGATTGAAATGGAAGCT
This sequence comes from Cavia porcellus, assembly GCF_034190915.1. NCBI lineage: Eukaryota > Metazoa > Chordata > Mammalia > Rodentia > Caviidae > Cavia > Cavia porcellus. Next base: position 114,243,800 of record NW_026947486.1, read on the forward strand.
TTAGAAATAATTGTATTTTGTTTTTCAAAATAATCTTTTCAAACAGGAGCCATTTCTACATACTTTGGCATCAAGTTCATTGACTTAGCCAAGTATAGATTATATTTTCACTACATTTTCCCAGTGTTTCATAACTCAATGAGAAGCTGTCATAGGTTTGAAGCACTTTGACTTTGGGGGCTGACTTACTATTTTTGAAAACGACATCTAATTGCCATTGCAGTCTCCCCGATATTCAAAATTGAACTGTCCCAAGTTTTAGTGCTTCCGCTGAAGATCTCCAACATGTGATCTGCCTTCATTAGGAAAATATCAGCTTGAAATTTTTACTTATGTTAATTGTTCAGGGTCTGTACCTGTAAAATATGTAGCTTTTATTGGAGACTTCTAATTAAATTACAATCAAGACAAATTTAAGCTTTGAAAATAATATGCTTTGAGCCACAGATTGACATACTTCTGTTAGCAAGTGGTAAGCACTATAGAAACTGGATTCCAAGCAATCTCTTTGGTTTACATCTAGAAAACTGTGACTTGACAGGAGGTCATAAAGATTGTCAGTGATCTGACAGTTTCTTCAAGACTGTTGCCTCAAGAAAGTTAACTAAGATCTCATTAAACACTAAAGGAATTTTGAGAGTTTCTGCAGAGTGTTATATGCAGTATGATAGAAAAATATGGTGAATGTTGAAATTTTTATAAAGACACATTGGCAGTAACCTCTCTCAAAACATTCCTCTTGCCCACAAACACATTTATCCCATCATTCCAGCCACTTTCTAAAGCTGTTCTGCAAATCCATGCTCATGAGTGCCTTTGCAAGGTATTATTAAAAACATAATGTAAATCCACTGCTGAGTCCAACAGAGAGGCAGGCCAGTCAGAATACTATGGTGTGTCCTCATCCAGGTTGTTCACCGAATCTAGTGTTGTTTGACTTCTGGCTCTTCTCCAAAGTCAAAAGGAACCTGAAAACTAATGATGTTTAATTGATTCAGGATATTGAAGCACCCATAACTGCACAACTAAAGGTACTTATGATGGAGTGACTTGTGGAATTGCTTCAGAAGGTGCAACAATGATGGGTTAAGTGTACTCAAAGCAAGGAGGAACATTTTGAAGGGGATTCATAGCACTGAGTCCTTTGCTATAATATTAAAAATGTAATTGTCCAGTGGATATTCTGATCATACCTTGTAGAATGATGCCCAGTGTGCTTAGGTAGTTTTTAGTTGGACTAATCTTACACATTTTCTGCCCTTTGGCAATCTTATTCCACTGTGCCAGGACTAAGGTGCTTTCAGGAAATACCATTGCATCTTTGTCACACACCAAATTTCCTGCCTGTCTGAATTATTCCTCTTCAAAGTCAGAGTCAGGTCACTTTCCTTTCCTGACTATCATGTACCCATGGAAAGTTTTATCTTCTACAACTACTTGAAAGTATCATTGTCTAGCTTTTTAAAGTAGAATTACTCCCTATATTGTGATATATAGGCTAGATCTGACTTCAAATAGCCCTTTTCATTCTCCACATAACTATCCTGGTAGTTCCTATATTTGGTCATCTGAATTGTTTCATGGAAACTGTTTCTGCTAACTATTCAAAGAAAAACCCTTTTTCTATCAATGACCCTGATTCACGGATCAAAAAATATGTCCCCTCTTTCACTGCCACTGCTCATTTTAGGCATGTGGGTCTTGTCTACTCATTGATACCACATGGCTTCTGTTTGTCTGTTTGTGCTACTGTAACCTAATGCCCGAGTTCAAGTTATTTACACTGAATGTGGCTTTTACTTGGCTAATAGTTTTGGAGATTTGAAAGCATAATGTCAGGGTGCAGACATTTGGTTAGAGCCTTTTTTTCTCTGTCATAATGTGATAAAAGGCATCACATGGTAAAAGGCCAAAGATAAGATGTCAGAAAGAGGCAAAGAAGGATGAACTCATCCATTTATAAGGAACTTATTCCAGTAGTAACAAAGCTACTCTAGTGATAACAACATGAATTCATTCATGAGTGGAGAGCCCGTGTAGCTTAAGCACCTCTTAAATATCCTACCTCTTAAAATTTGTTAAAAAGGTACTTAAACTTCAAAATGAGGTTTCTAGTTTGCTTCCATTTTTGATGGTGCCAGGGCTTGGCAAGTATCAAGTGAGCATTCTACCACCAAGCTACACTCCTAAGGGTCAGGATGAAGGCCAGTCCTCAACATGAGTGTTTTTATAACATGAATGTTTTGAGGAGGTGTCAAAACATACAGCTCTCTATGGATATTCTTTGCTCATTATCTATTGAATTTCCCATAGTGCTTAGCACAGTGCATCAAGCATAGTGTGGGTGCATTACATATTTTTCATTTTGGACTATTTCCTTAGCATGAACAGGTTCCCCCAAACATATTGATCCTCATAGTGACAGTTTGGTTATTTTATTAACCATTTACTTATATTAATAATGAATTGTATTCATGCCTAGAATTATAAATGCCTCCTAGGAGTGTGTTTATCCTGCATATATCTACAGCTCAGAAATAAGCAATTGTTGGTTCTCATGTAGATGTGAGACAAGCTGAGATTACTGGTGCCATGCATAAACTTTCCTTTAATTGACCCAAAACACTAAGCTCCATAAACTATAGTGTACTATATTTCATTCCTTCTCTGACTTTTAGTTCAGAAGGCAGAGGGCTCGAATGCTGGATGTTGTGGACCCACTCTTAATGTTACAAATCCTTTCTTAATGACCCACACAGCATCAAGTGTCTATGTTTTGCTGATGCATTTCCTGGAAAGGTGCCATGCCTTTCCAATGAGCCAAGATTCTCCAGGGGCTGCATAATGCTGGGCAGATGGGACCATGGGGCCATCTCTGTACCTAACTGGAGGCACTAAGTAAGGCACAGGGGAAGTTTGAAAAACAGGAATTTCTTGTATTGGTTGTACTGATTTTTGCCAGTGAAACAAAGCATAGTGGATTTTGATGTTTTCAAATCAAAGCATCAGGAATAAGTTCCAACTTTAGAGATGATTTCTGATACACACATGCAGGCCTATTTGGGGAGTGCTGGATATAGCAGGAAATTGGTAATAAAGCACCAGGTCACTTAACAAAAGAGGAGGGAGAAAGGCCGGTGTTGTGAATCATTATAACTGAACAAAGTAGTGATGTTGCCAACTCTCTCTTCTCCAATATGAGACGGTCTTCATGGTAATCAAACTATTACTCTGATGCAGTTTGCTTATCCGGAGACCGATCTGTGATTGATGACCTGAAAATGGAGGTTGTCTTTCAATTCATTTGAAATTCAAACAGAGTTGACAACCTATAGCTACTGTGGCATATTTTTTCAAACAAAATCAGGCACCTACATTGACCTCCTACTTATATTTCTTTGAGAAGAAAAAAACTCACATAAAAGCTATCAAGAAACGCATTTCACAGCAGGCAAATTAATTGGTTTTACAGTATTTGAATGGAGGGTTTGTCAAATAAAACATGTCGTGACAGTTAACAGTGTCATTTAGAGCCAGAAAATTATTGGCTTATTTGTTATTGGATAAAAGGAAGGCAAACATTTTGTATTAGGAAGTTTTAATGTGTTTAAAATCCTCATTAGGGATTAATGGACATGCTTGCTTAGCATAGCGCCTCATTAATCTGAGGCTAAACAGTTACTTCTGTGTTTCAATCTCAGTGTTGTTTCTTAACATTTTTTTTTTTACTTCTCTTTAATTAGGTCTTGCATTTGAGTTCGGTCTCTACACCATTGGAGATGTAGAATTAATTAATGAGATTTATAAATCTAATGGAAGTGAGTTATTCTTAGCTATCATTTCATTTTAGTGAGCAGTAAAACCACATGTAAGTGGGTCCAGATCTAAGAGATTTCTGAAGTGCAAGGAAAAAAGAATGTGAACTTCCCCGAATATATTTAGCAATGTCACTTGGCATTAATAGATAAAAGTGTTTTAATTAGAGTTATAAATAATAGGGAAGCTGGCAAGAATTCAGTTCCCATGCACATGGCTCGTTCTTTAGGATCATCACTGTCAAAGAAGAGCAATTGTAATTCTGTTTCTGTGGAACTGCGGTGTCATCCACTAGCAATTAAGACAATCTTAAGTGCAAGGTTTGAGAGTCCGTAAGGCGCCAAGTTTGTTCGAGGTTATTCCGAAAGTAGAGCCACTTTCAATCAAGTACATTCTGTTGTCACTTTTTTTTGAGGGCATGTGTTGGTATCATTTATGAAGTCCATTCAGCTTATTTTTTTCAAGGGAAATTTAGCTAAAGGTTTCTTATTTTAAAACAGACATTCAAATCATTAGCTGTGTATCCAGAACAGTAGTGATTTCTTTAGGGTGAAAGTCAAGGAAAGATCTTTATTTTCTACAAGATCTACAAAAAAAATGAGTGGTAAATACATGCTTGTAATTCCAGCACTTGGGAGCCTGAGGCAGGAGGATCACTGCGAGTTGAGGCCAGCCTGAGCTACAAAGTGAATGTAAGGCCAACCTGAACTGCACTGTGAAACCCTGTCTCAAAAAGACAATAAAAACAAAGACTTTATAACATGCCTGTGGCAGTGTCTTCAGAAACTCCATCAAAGATCTAAACACTTGGTTGCCTGTTGCTTTGGTTTTGTTTTTTGTTTTTAGTGAAGGAGTCTTTTGTGTCTCTAGAGGCACAAATGCTTTGAAGACTGTCAATCCGAGATATGTTAAAAAAAGATAATCAAATCTTGAATGTTTCATGTTAATAATCACATAATCACATGTGTGAAAGTCTTGCTTACATACAAAATATTTAAGTGATTAAAAAGGGCTCTTCTTTAAACATTTTGGACTCCTTCCAATGTCCTATGGGAGCACTCTCCGTTCAGAGGATACAAGTTAATGGGGTTCTCTGTGCTTCCCTGGAGATAAGAGTTGAATTCATTTTACCCCCGAGGAGAACCTCACACCTGCAGGCCGTATTTGACCCCGTGGGCTTAATTTCATCCAGGCTTCTGATGAATATTACAGGAATCACCACGTAGAGTCCCAGGAAATCATGAATCTTACACTTAGACTCTTTGCTTATCCCACTCAGAATGAATCCATTTATAGATTACAGCAGGTGGAGAACTGCGAACTGTGCTTAATTAACTAATCAGTGGTGGGTAGCACAGAAGCTAATAGTGCGGAGCGGAGAAACACTTCTGATAAGTCATCAGAGCTCTTGGACTTTTAACTCCCTTCCTTCTCCCTCTTCCTTCTTTTAGCTCCACATGCTGGGTGTGTACAGTATCTCCTGTGATTCACGCGTGGCCAGATATTTCTATTACACTTCTGTAGCAAACCCGTACTTCATGTTCTTGTTGGCCAAGAAAAAGTTTCCCACCTTTCTTTTCTCTTGTTTCTGATAACGGCACAGCATTCTCAGCTGATGACCCTGCCACATCCTTCCTGGACAAAAATAGATACAATCAGGCAAGTAGCACCTCATCATCTCATCTTTAATCTCTCTAGCCCCACCACTTACGTACCTGGGTACTCTGCCTTCCATCCTGATACAATGAAAGTAGTGTCTAGAAGTCATGCTCCTATTTCAGACCGACTTCTCCCGTTGTGTCTTGGCCTGTTCTCTCCTTCTCAAGGACTTGGCTTTTACAATTATCCACTTTATCTGTTGCACTGAGTTGCATCCATCAATGTATAAAGATGCCTTAACACTCTCCCTCTTAAAAAACAAAGCAAAACAAGAAAACCCTCACCCCTACTTCACAACTTCTTATTGTCTTAATTCTCTACTCCTTTCAGAGTAGGAACTGTTTATTCACTCTCTGCCTCTCTGCCCCCCAATACTAAGTCAATTTCGCATCATGAAAGATGAGCCCACATATCCAGCTGCACAATGCAAAGGTATTATTATTCTTGGCAAAATAGGAAATACAAGGACAATGTTGTGTGTATGTGTGCATGTGTGTGCCTGTGTTTAATGTTGACATATGTTTTCTCACTGTACTGTATTTTGATGAAACTCCTTTATTCTGCGATTAACATCTTTGAATACTTTATTATCCTTTAATTTATAAAATAGCAGTGATGATGGTTGTTTTGTTTCATTTTGTTGATAAAATAATAATCGGTAATCTTTTATGTATTCCCTATCACGTTTTCACCCTTATGTGTGCTATAAAACCCTGACCAATTGTAACAGATTCCCATGCCTGACACTCTATCGGCTGGAGAGTGAGAAAATGAATTCTCTTAAATCACATAGCTAATTAATAGTAGACTTTGGAGTTGACCCTGCTATTTCCTGACACTGTGTTGTTCTTTTCACTAGTTTATTAGATACTTATCTACAAGTCAGATTACGGCTTTCCAGTGTTTTAGTTGCTCTATGCTGTACAATGTTGCAGTGATCACTAGAGAGATAAGGACCCTATGGCAACTCCAAAAACCCTAACATTTACTCTTTAATTGAAAGAATTTAAAAGTGAACTCGCTTCCTGTTTTACCTTTCCTGTATATTTAGATCATGTATTAGTTCTGCAATTGACTTACTCCGATTTGTGCATCTCCCCTTTTGCAATTGTTTTACTATAAGAAATTACAGGGCTGCATGCCATGTAGACGTTAATGTTAGCAAAAATGCAGTCAGGAGGGATTTGGCTGAATCCAGACTTCAGTGTAAATGGTCGTTGGCTGCAGTGCTAGGGTTGGGACCAGACAGGAATGAGCATTCTGTGGGCTCTGAAGAGTCAGATGACACCCAGGAATTTCAGCTGGAAGAAGTCCTGGGCGAAACCTCTGTGTGTTTTTGTGCAGGCCCCAGGAACAGACAGAAGGTCAGAAAGAGCGTAGGAAAAAAGGGGTAAGCATGCTGGGGGAGGGAGTAAGGCAGGCTGTGAAAGAGCAGGAAGACCAAACAGCTATAAGCTGAGCCTGGAGAATACACATGTAGAGGGCCTGGCCAGAGGCGAATGAGCAGCTGAGACACAAGTGTGAGCTTTGGGAGCAGCAACAGCCAGAATGACCTCACTGACCAGCCCAAGTGACAAGAGCCGGGGCATCTTTGCGGTCTTGTAGATCAGAACACCAAGAGTTTCCATGGGGGTTCTTGGTTTCTTATAACACTATTCCTCTATGTGTTTACCCTGTTTATCCCTAAGTCTACAACATTCTCGCACTTGTGCATGCGCGCGCGCACACACACACACACACCCTACCGATTATAGCTCCCTCCTCTATAGAAACTAGCTATTAGACCAAATAAATGAACAGTGAGCTAATGGCTATTCAGAACTCACTGAATTAAGTACTCTTCACTTGAAATTCCATCTGCCATTAGGTACTTTCAGCTGATGATGGGCCTTTCTGCATATGCATTCTGCAGTTTCCCATACCTAATGTAATCAGTGAAGAGATGCCCCCATAATGAAGCATGTCATCTGCCCACCGCTCCCCCACCCCGCCTGCCCTCACCCCCCTAGTCTGTTGACATACCCTCCAAGCCCATCTCTAGCCTCCTTTGTCACCTTCAGTGAGTGCCACCAGGTGGAGCAGCAGCATGAAACTCTGTATGCACTGGGCCCCTGAAGTGGACTTCATAATTAGTGACATTCATAAGATGTTACGGGGTTCAGTTTACAAGGCGACCAAACTATCTCTTCAGTGGGACCTAGGCTTAGGAGGCTGCCGCCTTTCTAAGGGCCTTGGAGGAGATGAAGAAGAGGAGTCCGTGGACATTTAATGTGCACCCACTGCCCGGCTGAGGTATGCTCTGTTATACCTGCTTCATTTCAGTCTCTCAAGAATCCTAGAGGTAGCTTTGTTTTGTTTTGTTTTGATTTTATTGCTTTTATGTAGATAGGGAAACAGCTACAGACAGGTTCAAGTAGTTTGCTCAAAGTCACAAAGCCAATTAGTTTCAGGGCTGAGATTTGAATCCAAGGCTTTTTGAGCTTCAAAGATAACTTCCCCTAAATTCTCCAGAAAATATAGTAAATTATCAAGTTGCATTGTGCAATATAAAGGCTCATCGTTGTCTCTTCTTTTTTGGATTTATTTCCAAGTATGATTCTATACAGGCAATAGTCTTCTGAGTTCCATTTAAAACATTATGTGTTGACACCCTTTGAGCCCCATGCCCCACTTTTCATTCTGTCTTAAAGAGGTGCAGATTTGCTTTATTTACATGAGGTATTTTAATCATTTGACTTTCTTAAAAATTGACCGGAAGCAGGATTTGAAAATAAATACCAAGTCTTTTGGACACTCAAGACTTTTGCTGAATTGAAATGAAATGGGAAGATGAACTGGTTTGGTGGCATCATGTAAATGTTACGAATCCTTCTTTGGTTTTGATTCAAGTTATGTTATCCGGGAAGTTCTGTTTACAGCTTATGTGATACTAACTGTTCTCATTTAATCACAGGTTCATGAATTCAAACTAGGATAGGGACAGGTTCAGGTGAAACAGGAAGCAGGGGACAGACAGAATGTGAATGGAGTTTGCAGTTTCTGGAATTCAGTGTGGAAAACTGGAACTCCTTGAAATGGGAGATGAGGGGATCCCAGAGGCATGCAGAAAGGAACCTCACAGGCTGCTGTTTCCTTTTTTTAAAACCCAAGTTTTCATCTTATTAATAATTATGCCAGGGAGCACAGGGTACCATAAATCAATCATGGGGATAAATGTGATGCTTTGTTAATGAAAATACAAACAGAATTAGTTTGGAGGCTGCCATCAGTACCAGTGGTGGATATTGTTTAACTGGGCCCCATTACTAAACTTGCAATCCAACTTGCAATTTTTAAGTTTTACTTTAAGAAAGTGTTGTCAAGGAGGAAAATACTGAGGTTAATGGGCTCTAGTCGCCAGGCATTGCAGGACAACCTCAGGATGATTTAAAAAAAAAAAAAAAAAAAAAAAAAAAAAAAAAAAGATGTGTGCTTTTTCCTTGCATTCCCTTAGGAAAAATCTACACAGAGACATGCATCTGACTTCCCTGGGTTAGGCATGTAATGGTCATTTTCCTTTTAATGTTTTACATTGATTTCCATGTTTTCTGCTTACTATTGGTAGCTGCTGCTTGTGTCTCTCAATGCCACAATCAGAGTATTTTTGATACCTTGTATTACCCTAATCACCAGGAAGTATGCTCCAAACTGATTAATTCCAGAATGATTAAAACATCCTATGCAATTCATTTATTGTTGCTGCAGTTAATTGAATAGTTGATGATTTAAAGGTACCCTGATTATTTCCTAAGATATGTTATTTATCACCAGCCAGATGATCTGTGCGTGGTCTCCCTCTGCTACATGGGGTGGCAGCCCACACCGCTAGATGCAGAGAGGGTAGGCACTTGGTGAGAGCACTCAGGCAACTGGTCACCGGCCTGACATGTGCCTCTCTTCGCTGGTCCTTAGGGAACCTCTACCCTGCCCAGCACAAGAGTGTCCTATGGGGCCAGGAGGGAGCGCACAGCCTCCCCTGTGCATCCTCATGCAGCTTGCTTTCTGCTCTAGGAGGAGGGGGCGGAGAAGGGGAACCTGAAAGTACGCTGCAGCTCTGAGTGGCTAATTGTGCTTTGTGGGCTATCTGAATACTCAAGAGTGGATTTAAAGGGAGTCTCGAAAAGGTGGCTCTGGAATGAAGCAGCAGCTTGCAACTCCATGGGCCGCAGTTCTAATCCCAATGCCACCACTAGTTCTCTCCTCAGTCTCTCTCTGTCACACCTGTGTGAGTGGCTCCTCCAGAATTCCCCAGAGAGGTGTGTGTTGCGTAGGGTGAGGGGTGCCTGAGAGGAAAAGAGAGAGCACAAGAGGACATAATCCAGCCGGGCCTTAGTGCAGTTTCCCTTGAGTGTTGGCGGTGCTGTGCTGCAGGGGGGTCAGAAACTCAAGTGGCCTCAGGTGGCCCCAGCACTTCTCAGCCATGTCAAATCCTTGGCTTTTCACTCCCATATGGAGTAAGGACTACAGTGGGGACCTCAGCGATTGGGAGCTTCTGGCAGACATGGCTCTGTCCATGAACCCGGTAGGTACCCTTTCCCTAGCACCTAAATGAGATCCCCTGCTTGGTAGTGTCTGTTTCCCCTGTAAGTGTTGTCTGTCCCACTGGCTTGGAGCTTCAGAGGCAGAAGTGGTGTTGTCTTCAGCGCCTTTAAATCCTCCCCCTTGGCACCATCCTGAGCACAGTGTGAGCTCAATCAGGATTTGTTGTCTAAAGAAGCAGAGGGAGAACTGATGAATAGGCGGAGTGGGAATGAATAGGATCCTATTACCCTTGTCAGACTACCTTACAATGTATGTCCCAGTGGGTCCCTAATTATTTGTTTTCCTGTCCCATCTAGACAGTTAACTCTGAGAGAAAGAGGCCAAGTCACACAGTTATTTATCTTACCCCCACCCCCACCCCCAGCGCCCAGCACTGTTCTAAGCTTGTAGGAAATAAATGTTGGCTGGTTGATGCTACTCCCCTGGAATTATCTTATGGAGAAGCCAGCTGTGGGCTGGGTTAGGTGAATTTGCAGAACTAGTCACCTCAAAAAAAAAAAAAAAAAAAAAGACAGATATCTGAATGCTGGATGCAAATGCAGATTGATTTGACTGCGCTTTTCTGTAGTGTTCTTCTCAATCCAGAGTGTTACTGATTGCACTCGTTGTTATTGGATTTGCCGCAAAGCTCCAGAGCCCACAATTCTTTCTCTTTTGACAGCATTTCCTCCATAAAGGAATAGGCATTTGTAATTCCAGGTGTACAGATGATATTTTCAGTTGACAAGAGTCAGCTCTTAGCTCGCACAGGCAAGAAGCCTGGACTTTTAATAACAAAAGTAAGGAGAATCACAGGCGAGGGATAATAACTGTGTCTCGGTGTATTGTGTTTTGTAGGTTTCATAGCACAGTCCTTTTACTTATTGGGTTTGATGCTCACAGAAACCCTGTAATATTAAACAAGGATGAGTATCACCATTATTTTATTTATACTACAGCTGAAAAAACAGGACTCAGAGGAGTGAAGTCCTATTTCCAATGGGAAGGGACCAAGCAACCCACCTAACTCTTTCGACTCATAACAAAGTGCTCTTGCTATGTGTAATTATTAGTGATATATTTTCCTCTTTATTTCAAAATTAACATTGATTCATAGACCCAAGGACAGCATAGACGTTTGGTGATACTGGTTCATACTTGTTTAGCTTAGGCAGCCCGCAGCAATGATATTGAAGACTTACAATCCTTTTGACCTTTGTGTTTCGGGAAGGTGTTAGTGGGAAGTTCGAGAATTTTCTTGACAGTCACTGGAGCATTCAGCAATGGGATTTTATTTACTGTTAAGAATGACCAGGTGAGCTCTATAATGCGATAATATGGTAGCATAGCTTCTCCCTGGGCGTGTGCTTTCTCTGAACACACATTCTATGGGATAGCAATATTCATTAATTGGAGACTATACATAAAAGCTGAAAATTCAGAATTGCAAGGATCAAGTGAGTCAGGGATGTGCAACATTAAAACAGACCTTGTCTCATCTTGTGTGATATGCATCACAGGTCTTTGAGAGGAGGACAAGGATGGCAGCATCTCTCACAGTTACTTGTACACAGAACCTTTTATTTTAACAAAACTGGTGTCCAGGAAATAGTCTTTGTCATTGTAGCGCCCGCCAGTTATACTGGTGTGTTAACTGTGATTCCTCTCACGTACCCACTTTCCTGTGGAGCCTACAAACTCTACTAGGGAGGATACTAAATCTTCTTTTTGCTTCCTGTTGCATGTTTACCGAGCATCAACCTGTTGCTCAGTCCTAGGCTTTCAAAAATTTTTGTTACGAGAAAGATTGAATTAACTGTGCTAGGCTGAGTCACCTGTGGATTCTTTTTCTGAAACCTAGAATTTAAGGTTCTTTTACAATGAACCAACTTTTTGAGCCAAATAGCTGGTGTTATAGTAGTACTAGTAGTAGTAGTAGGATAATTATATAATTTGAGCCAAATTGGGACATTTTGAGTATGAAAGGGGATGCCATCAATAATTATACTAGGACAACAAGGGTAAAGAGGAACTGCACTGGATAATCCAGTATGGCTAGCCCCAAGTTATTAGTGACTGTCTCTGCCTGCCTCCTCTCATAGAGATTTTACACTCCCTGGAGCACGGACCTTTGAATGTAGAAGATACTTAATAAGCACTGCTTGAAATTAATACATTTACTGTACAACTTTAATACCAACTGACAATTTGCAGTATTTTTATTTTTTTAAGATTGAGGAAACCTGGTACTTTAGTCTATTCCCCATTCCCTTAAATGTAGTTGAGCTCATATTGCAATCTCAGGGTAGCATATTTCCTTTGCAAAGGCCTGGGGTGTGTGGAAGTGGTGTTGATGCTTTCTCTAGGCTATTCTAAGTCAGCCAATGAAAGACACCCCCTATCCTCCTTATTGCAACAGGGGTGAAGATTGGAAGTGAGCAGGCTTGCAGAGGGTGAAGGCATGGAGAGGAGCATTAGTAATGTCTAGGGTGTGCTCATAACATGCACGGGTGATGTGAGGATTAGCAGACATCTCTCCAGGGGGTTGTCCTAATCCCAGGTCCTTAATCATCCCATCTTGTAGCTGGCATCTTATTTTGGTACTTGGATTGTTGCTTTCTCCAGTTACACAGCTCCTGCAGAATGGGGCCATTTTGTTTGACATGGAGTAGATCACCAATACTTTTCTACAAGTGCCTTGAATTCGGATTGATTAGCAAAGTGTCCACATTGAGAAATACAGTTCATCAGATTCTCTTGCTAAGTGCTAAGGCAAGCATGAGATTCACACAATTGTTTAGCTTTCCTGTTTTAGATTTAAAAAAAGACATTTTCAAAGGTATTGCTACATAGTCAAGGCTAGGTTGAACTCACCATGTAGTCTAGGCTGGAGTTAAACATGTGATCTTCCTGCCTCAGCTTCTCAAGGCTGGAGTTACAGGCGTGTGCCACCACTGCTGGCTTGAATTTTTAAAAAGGAGGCATCCAGTTGAGCTCTCAGCTTCAAAGAGGACTCAATTCAATCATAGAATTGTTTTATATAAGGTCTCGTCTTTTAAGCGGATGTTGTACTAAACCATTAGAGGGTCAAAGAGGCCTAAAGGATCATGGGATCAAGCTCCTTCTGGATAGATGGGCAAACACAAGACCCGAAGAATGGGAGGTGTCTCAGTGTCCCATAGCATATCAGTGATGGAATAAGGAGTCATTTTCTTTCTGCACCTTGAGCTACGACCTTCCTGTTCGGCTGAAGTCAAACAAAAGTGACCAGTTGCAAATACTGCTTAATGGTCAACAGGCAAAAAATTTGGAAAGTTACATTTTTTAACCTTTATATAATGTGTCCTATGGAGTAAACTATTATACAGTGAACTTCCCTGAGAATAACTGGATTTCACTTAATTTTTTTTTCTATTTGTTTTAGGTAAGCCTTCCCAGTGATCCAAGCTGTGTTGAAGAAATCTTGCGGGTGAGTTTAAACTTTTATTGCCATGCCTTTTAAAAAGGCAGCCATCTCTCTGCTTAAGCTACTTGAAATAATTACTGTTCCCTTTCAAGGAACATCATGACAAGTGTCCTTGTGTCCCACTTTGTACGTTTCTGCTTATACCACTTGCCTCATTTCATATCTGTCCCCTCTCCATTTTCTAGTGTCACTAAGTTTCTGTCCATTTCCACATCCTTCTGTGTCTTCTTTCTGATTCCTAGACAGAGACTCACCACCTTCTTCAGCAGACTTTCCCTCTTCAAGCACCATACCTTAATCTGATCTTCCTACTTTTTGGCATTTTAAAAGAACTTCACTTCTGCCTCTTGTCATGCTGTTGATAGAATGTGGTTATAGAAACGGTGGCCTCTAGTGAGGGGATGAGATGGCAAAGATGGGCTGTGGAAGACCTGCAACTAGTGACCTGTTGAAAATATGACTTCATGGAGTGAATTTATGTGTGAGAGTGGCATGGAAGAAGAGCAAAGTGGGAAAAAGATGACACTAACTTTCCCTGCATTAAACAAACCAAATAAAAGACCAAAGTCACACCAGAAAAGTCTACCTGCCTACTGTCTCTGGATATCAGCATCATAAGACAAAGTAGCATGCAAACATACAAGTCACAGAAGTGAGTTCCTGTCTCAGCTTTACCACTTGTCGCTTCTGTGACTTTTGACAGGTGACCTCATCTTTCTGAATCCCTCTTCCTTGTATGTAAAAGAGTATAATAGCACTTGCCCTAGTTTTCTCATAAGCTACCAAGTAGCTGATAAATGCTCATTAGTATGATGAATGATGACCAGTATAGCCATGTGAAAAACAAGGAAGGCTTTCTATCTAGAAAAAGGGGAGAAGGGAAGAGATGGGGAAGTAGCAACGATGTTTAAGATGTCACGCACATGTGTAATAAAACCATAATATATGTAAATAGCATATGTTGTAAGCATAAATTCAAAATAAGAATGATAAGAATGAAAATGGGGAAGGACGATACAGAGACTGAGGGAGAGAGATGGGTGCGAGGAGAATAAGAATCAGGCTGTGCCGTGCACACAGACCTGCTCACTAATATGAGTGTAAACTGCATGGACCGCAAACGTCTATACTAATAAAACCAAATTTTAAAGTGAAAACCACTTATGCCGCTGAACATTCAGCCACTCCTTTTCTTACTCGGCAGTCGGCAGTCATCCTGTCTCTCTCCTCAGAACTCTCTGACAGACAAAAGCTTTCTTTGCATCCCAGGGTTGGACAAAAGTCTTGTGAGATGCAGCCAAAAGAGTAGGGAAGAGCAGAAAGCCATTGCAGTCAGGAGAACCTGTCACCTGATGTCACTGCACCTGGATGTCCTCGTACCTGATTCAGCTCAAGAACATCACTAGTGACTATTAAAGAAATGGCTCATACAGCCCTGATCAGAGAGGACCCTGTGAGTTTAGGGATATTCTGACCCTTTTGTAAAATAAGACAGGACCTCAGCAGTACTTCTGTCCCTGGGACTGTGGGACCCACATAGAGTCAAGCAAGGCCGCCATTATGAAGTCCATCAGCATGATGCATCCTGGGAATTTAGCCACCATGTCCTTCCCATTGGGCGGACACAGAACATCTGCTTATTCCTTGTTTGCTTGTCAGTTACCTTCCTCTGAGTCTAGTCTCAACAGTAAACTTATTTTTTCCTCCCTTTCTGCCATGAGTTACAGCATAAATGAGGTCAGTCAGGGCTTCAGCTTAATTCCCAAAGGAATACAGGACCTATGTGAAATCACTGCTTAACTTGTCACACTAGAATTGTCTCTTGAAGAACAGCCCAGCCCCAGTGCCTCAGTGGTTCACACAGAGGCTAAGTGAGGGGAGTAGGGCGAACACCTGTCAGGGACCAACAGTCCAGTCCTGGAGGAACCACTTAGAGAAATACCAGAAATTCGTTCAAACGTGGAAAGAAAAGCAAGTTGCATTGATAAACTCATAAAAGATGGCACCCTTTGAGAAAGTAATAAAAGTCCTGTTGTTCCTAAAATTCCAGGGAAACCTATGTGACTGCTTGTATTTATTTTTTGAAGGGCTTTAGATTGTATAGAATTCTTTTGTTTTCCCAAAAATGCTGTTAATGAATGGGCTTTCCTTTATTGGAGAGTGGAATGTTTCACTTCCCATACTTAGAATAAAAATTAGCTTTTTGAAGTCTAGGCCCCAAATTTTATGACTAATTCTTAAAATTTTGTGGACCACATTATATGTCACAACAATGTGCTTGCTTAACTTTTTTTTAAATCACACTTTCACATTCTAGTTGGTTTGAAGGCTTTGGAAACCTGTGGACCATTCCACAGTAAGAAGGGTCATTGCCCAGTTCGCCATCTACCTCCTTCTTACAGGAAGTGCCTTTCCTCTTTTTTCTACCTCCCCTTGAGTACTTTCTACCTCCCCTGCAGTACCCTGCAGTACTTTGCAAACTAAGTAGAGTCAAGAGCAAGGTCTTTCTTCTCTAAAGCCAAGATACATGGAGGATGGGTACCAGCCCAGGTGCAGCGGGGGACGAGAAGAAGGAACAAAGGGAGGAGCAGGATGAGCAGGAGGAGGGGGAGCAGAGGGAAGAGGAGGAGGAGGAAGGGAAGGAGGAGGAAAAGGGACAGGAGAAAGAGATGGAACAGGAGAAGAGGAGCAGCAGGAGGCGGAGGAGAAGGAGGAAGAGAGGGAGGAGAAAACGGAACAGGAGGAAGAGGAGATGGAGCTGGAGAAGGAGGAGCAGAAGGAGGAGGAGGTGGTGCAATCGGAGAAGGAGGAGGTGGAGCAAGAGGAGGAGGAACTGCAGAAGGAGAAGCAGCAACAGGAGGAGGGCCGGCTGCCAGCTGCTCTAGGTTTCCCCTCACTTCCCAGTCCCTTCGTGTCCATCTCAGGCGCAGGTTACTGTCTCCCTGCGCCACCTCACTGCCACCTCCCATGCAGAAACCTTTAAGCGGCACATATTATTTGTGTTTGTCCCTGCAAATCTTTGTCTGTGGCTCCCCCAACTTTCCCACCCACTTGCTCCCCCTTGCCCCCTTTACAGCCTGGCAAAGGAACACATGCAAACCCACTTCATGCCACACTGCAGCAGACTTCTTTTATTAACCAAGCACAGCACAACTGGCCCCCGCCCCCCCCCCACTGTTCCTCGGTGCCCCAGGCAGTGGAAATACTTCTACCTCATGCATTTTAGCTTGGCCCCTTTCTCCAAATGTGGTTCAAATTCAAACCAGTCGGCTTTCTTTGAAAGGCCCTCTCACCATTTCTCAGACTAGGGCTCCTGCTTCGCTTTCTTAGCCCTCCTGGTTCGTATGCTGGAGTCCACCTTGTCTGATTTCCCAGCACTTTTCTTCTTGTCCCCATGCCCTTACAGATACAATCCCACTACAGCAAGCTAACTCAGCCTCATGGGACAAACTGAGTTTTTATGGCTAGTGACGGCTGTTCATAGCACTTTCACATCAGCGTATTATTTTGACCATAGGAAACAAGGTAGTCACTTATCAGTTCAGGAAATCAAGGCCCAGAGAGCCAAAATAACCTGCAACCACACCTAGGGCCAGCATGTGGCAGTAGAACAGAACATGGCTTTTGTTTTCTAAATCGTATGAACTTAGCATACTATGCAACACTCAGCCACCCTACTAAAAGCCCAATATTGAAAATCTCTTGATTTAAAAAAAAAATGATTCGGACAAGGACTAACGTTTCTTGAAACTTTAAGAATACTAGCATCACCAGGTGTGGTGGTGTGTGCCCATAATCCCAGCACTCCAGAGGCTGAGGCAAAAGGATCACTAAGAGGTCGAGGCCTGCCGGAGTTACAAAGTGAGTTCAAGACCAGCCTGAACTACATGGTAAAGGCCTGTCTTAAAAAGACAAAAACAAATCTCAACAAACAATAGCAGATCACATTAACTTGAATAGCTCCTGGCAGTCATTATTTCTCCTTGCCATTCTTTAATATTTCCAAATACCACATTAAATAATGATAAAGACAGCAGTAGCAAATTTACTACTACTAATAAAATATAACAGTAATATGCCATCTACCGTCTGCCAGGCCCAGTCCCTGAGTGCACATGCCTTTGAATCTTTACAACAACCATCAAAGATTGTACCCTTGGTCAGACACTGCAGCCTGAGAAGGGGCGATACCCAGAGAGGTGAATCTGTTTGCCCTAGGTCCCAGACGCCAGGTCTCTGAGAGCTATTGTGCCATGCGTTCCTTTTGATCCTCTGGGCTTGCCTGAATCCATGCTTATTTAATGGGCTTCAGGCCACTCTATGATGATTATCACACTGGCATGAACCAGTAATTCATTTCCACTGCTGATTTTGTACAAATTCCACTCCTCAATTTGTACAAATTCAGTTATGCCAAAATAATTTCAAGTGGCTTTCCCAACAAACCAGAGTTCACCGACATATGACACCTTTCCACCAAACTGCCCTCCCGCAGATCAAGCTGCACAATTCAGATGTCTTTGTTACTTGTCAAGCATATTGTGGCTTATTATAAATTTTACAAATCAGAAATGTAAAAGGCAGCAATCTGCAAGGTGCAGCACAGCTCAAGCGGTTGCTTCTGTCAGCATGCCATTTACTCTTCAGAGTCACGCTACTCTCAAGTGCAAACAGAAATGAAAAATAATAATAGCTCTAGCCCCGGTGATGGCGTTTTGCAGCTATGATTCAT
This sequence comes from Cavia porcellus, assembly GCF_034190915.1. Lineage (NCBI taxonomy): Eukaryota > Metazoa > Chordata > Mammalia > Rodentia > Caviidae > Cavia > Cavia porcellus. The sequence continues at coordinate 114,262,033 of NW_026947486.1, forward strand.
CTATCATACGTGTGATTCCTAGGTTGCTCATATTGTAATAATATGGGCACCAGCAGCAGCTTCTCTGCTGAGTTCCACCGGGCTTTATGGGTCCTAGAGTCATCATTTCTGGGAGAGTTAAGCCAAGGCGTATAGCATGCCATTAGCTAAGGATGGATGTTTGGAGATTATTTATTCTGCCTTAGCATGATTTATTTGTTTCTAGCAATAATTCACTTAAATGTCAACAAACTATCAATTAAAACCTTTCTAGAGTCAAACATGCAGATAGCATGCTTCTCTTAGATTTGATGCTGAGCAGATTGTGTTTCCTAGCAAAGCACCTTCTTTAGTTGATAATTTCATAGGCAAACATCTGTAAGGGTAATTCACTGTTTATGAGGATGCTGAATGTGCTAGCGAGATTTAGAAACTTGATTCGATAAACTGTATCTTATGATTTCTCTCTGCCATATGGATCTAGTTGGTAAACACCTACATGGGCACCTCTTTTTGATTACAGTGTGATCTGTGTTTACAACATTCTAAATTATGGCAATTCTATTTATTAGATTGTATTTTAATTTACAGTTGTAGCATGGCAGAAATTTACCAAATAATTATATGACAACCATGTACGGTGCTTGCTATTTTCTTCTACTTTTAATGGGGAAACAAATGAAAAATCCCATCTTACTAGTGAAGAGGAAAAAAAATGCATCAGGGAACAAAATTGGTCAGATAATTATGTCTGAAAGGAAATTTGATTATATTATCATAACTATGCAGCATAATCAAGCACCTTTCAGTAGAATCTCTTTTTTAAATTTAACCAATCATTAGGCAATTGATTTTATATCCTGTCAAATTAATGTATAAATAATGCTCAAATTGGAATCATGCAAACGATTTTCTATACAACTGCCTTAAAAACTAATCCTTCTGGAATGTTTCTGAAAGCATCTGTCTCGTTCTGGTATGGACTTTTAAAATTACAGTTTCTTGAAATAGTAATACAGTGTATCTTCCAAGAAAGACAACAATTCCTAAATATAATTTAGACTGTAATTAATGTTAACTTTGATGGAGTCAAATAAATGAACTAATAATTGTACTCTCTGCTAATCTGATGACTAGCTCTTGTCTAATGACACTGAAAAATATGTAAATTTGTCAGCAGGTGAAAATGCCCTTGACTGGGTAAATTATGTGGAGTATTAACTTTTCTGAAGCTCATTCAAAGCACTAATGGACTTAATACATAGCATGCATATGTGAGGTGAGCTATTCATGAAACCAAATTAGCCCATGAGAGATATTACCCATTATTTGCCTCCCAGTAATCATTTCCCCTTTTTTAAAGCACAAACCAATTCAGAAAAAAAGATGCTAAATTTAATTATAACAACTATTATGTGAACAATGTAGGTAAGCTATCCAGTGTGCTTCGTAATGCACTTAGAGCTTGTCAAGCAGTTTAAATATTTTCATGTGGAATCTGGGGGTTTGCAGCTAGTATATGAGCTGAATTTTAAATGATTCTACAGACGTCACTGGGAAAGTGAGTAATGTGAGTAACGAGGTGACTGGCCCAATGAATCATGGGAACCTGTCAAAGATGGAGAGATGTCAGGGAAGAGATGATGTCAAATACCAGTAACTTAGCAACCTAGCATTTAGCTGCCTAGGGAGTGAACAAGTGTAGCCCCTTTAAAATAGCTGAGTAGATATATGAGTCTCTATATATCTTAGGTGTGCTATAAAAATAAGTCTGTTTTCTGTCAACCTGCTCCTTTTTGTGAATATGGTGATTTATTATTTTCTATTGAATTGAATGAAAGCAGGTGAGAATTTAAGCCATGTGTAGAATTTACACCTGCTTTCTGTATCTTGGGTGTACGGAGAGGATAATGAAACAATGCATTGGTTTGCCAAAGAGCATTGTAGGCTTATCTGAAAGAAGTAATAGCTTCCAACTGTTCTTTGAGAACCAATCTTTTTCTCCTGGCTGTGTTATTGGGATTGGGTTGAGGGGAAAGAAGTAATACGAAAAGAAGTGAACCATCCCATTAGCATCTCTGTAAAGATACTACCGGTGTCTCTGCACAACACCCTGAGAAAGCAGCCTCCCATTCACTTTGGTAGGCCCCTTCCAGTTTTTAAATGACAGAAGAAAAGAACAAAGCAAGTCTTGCTTCTTCTCTTGTATGTCACTAAAGCATTAAAACACATAAGAAAACTACATTTTAGCTCCACAATTGATCTAATCAGAAGATATCCATAGACATAAGCCCCAATTTAGTCCAGGAACATCAAACAGGGAAGAAGCCAAGAGGTGAATCCTTATACTCATGAATCTAGGACATAGATACACTGGTTTTCAAGGTAAAATGTAAAAACAGTATCGGTATAATAGGAATGGATGCAAAGGTGGGAGATGGAAGCTTCCATAGACCAAGTTTAAGACATATTTTGAGAAGTGGGGAAGGTAGGATTAGATTAGATAGGACATTGTATAGATAATTCATATTTGTGGAAAGCAGTTAGTTGGTGAGGCAAGATGAAAGAATTAGACACTGCCTTGCATACATGCTGCAGGGCCACTGTTAGTTGATAAAAGAGAAGAAAAGGCCAAAGGCACTCGTTCAGCTACACACTGCTGTGCTCTGATGAGAATTTCAACTGGACTAGAGCTTAGCCACTGCCCTAAGTGGCCTATAAGAACTGTTTCTTGTCACTGAAAAATTAATAATTCTTTAAAAAAGAATCACTGAAAAATTAGTAATTCTTTGAGAAAGAATCTCCAGATTATCTATTCAGAGAACCTATACACACACACACACACACACACACACACACGTGCACGCATAGGCAAGCATGCACAGACATACACACACAAATAGCCTTGGGAAAAAAGTTCACCAGATAAGTGCTTGCTGTGAGACAAGGTGAAGCAGTGCCGCAACACAACTGCATGAATTAGTAAAAACTTTAAGCAATTATATCTAAAAGAAAAGAATAAAATTAGCAATATGATATCTTAAAGATGCTTTTACAAAGTAGATAAATTGAGAGATATGAATTAATGAATTACGGATTGAAATTATTTCACTTAATAGATGTGGTTTATTTAAATGTGCCCCCAAGGCCTCATTCAGACAGGGAGGCTACTGAATCTAGCATTTGTGACTGGTTCTTTGTCTATCGCTGGGATTGGTTATGTGAGTGTTTCACCCGCCCAGGGGTGGAGCCAGGGTAACCATGGGGAAGAAGGCAGGTCTTTCTCTTTTGTTTTCGCTTTTGCTTTCACTTTTGCTGTTTGTAGCAGTCATGAAGAGCTGTTTTGCCAGGCCATGCTGCTTTAGGGCCAACTGAGTATGAACTAAAACCCCTAAAAACTTTAAGAAATAAACCTTTTTTTCCCTAACTTTGAGCATCGGGTATTTTGTCTCAGCAATGAGTAAAAAGTAACTAAGACAAAAGATAAAGATGATTCTCTAAATAAAATACTATCAACAGTAAAATAGGTAATCTATTACCTAAGCAGATGGAGGGAAAATAAACAACAAAAACAAAAATACATAATACAAGGACTAATACAGAAGAAATAACCTGAAAATCAGAGAAAAGTGAGATTCTTGAGTGTCAGTTTGCTCAACTCTGTACAAACAAATGTAAGTATGTAGATAAAATGGATGTTTTTTTCTATTGAAATACAGATAATATTATGAATACTGATGCAAAGTTCTTTAATGAAATACTGATGTACATAGTCAGGAAACATTTCAAAGGACATGTTCCAGCACCAAGAATGTAAAGTGTACCCAATATTAACAAATTCATTTGCATAATATGTTTTATGAATGCAACAGAACACAAAAGAAAAATGCATAATCATCTTCATAGATGCTAAAGACACTTCACAGGCATTGACTTAGTCAAGTGATGTCATTCATGATAAAAAACAATAAATAGAAACATCCTTAATGTCTTAAAATATATCTATCTTAACCCAACAGTTGATACCACGTTTCATGGAGAATGTCTAGAAGAATTCCCATTATAGTCAAGACAAAAGACTACATGTTATTTATACACTGTGCTTTATAATTTTCTGGAGGTTAGGCAAGGTAATGTATCAAAATAATAAGTAAAAGGCATTAAGATGGGAAAGATATACATTTGTAAAAATAGATATATTCCTATATATATATATATATATATATATATATATATATATTTCTGGACATCTTAAAATAATTAACCAAAATACTCTGATGAATAATACAACAATTAAACAAAGTTTCCATGTGCAAAATAAATGTATAGAAACAGCCTTTATATAGAAAGCAACCAACTGTAAGATAAAATACATAAAAGAATACATTTATGCATTATGAATTAATTTAACATGAAATGTGTCATGGCCGTATGAACAAACTAGGGCACTGTGAGAGACACTAAATATTACTTAAACAAATAGAAAAGTGTACCATTCTCAGGTAGAAAGACTATCACAAATATTTCTGTTCTTCTGTTAACCTTTGAGCCTTATCACACACTATACATCAACATTATTTCTAGGTATATTAAAGATTAAAAACAAAAGCATAAAACACAAGGTGTATCCATAGGAGAATGTAAAATATATGCTTTAAAATTTCAAACCAAGTCTCACAATGAGGTGACAGGGAGAGGAGGTGGCCAGGGGAAAGTTCAGAGTTTTGAGGAAATTGGAGAAGTTTGGAAAGGGTCAGTGAAAGAGAGAGGGCTGCCTGAGAAAATACTGTGCCGCGATTGGTGAGGCAATGTCAAGCCTCCTGGTGATAGGCAGGAAATAATGTTACATATTCCGATCTGTAAATTGTAACGTTTTTCCCGGCTGGGCTTTACTCATTACTCAGAGCCCCCTTCCTAATAGGCTAACAATAGCCTGGAACCGTGAAAGAGGTTGAATAAGTTGCCCCATATCAATCAGAGTGGGTTGCAAAGTGGGTGGACTGCGGGAAGGGAACACAGGCTGGATGCACGTTCTGTTGTCATCCCTTTGTTACAGATAATGAAGCTGCAGTACCTGGAGTTCAAGCAAGTTTCCAAATTCAGAAGCTAACCAGTGGATTTGGGAATCCACTCTTGTATCCATTATGTAGTCCTCCTTTAGCTATGAGAATATGGGACTGAAGAAGTAGGTTCCAAGTGACTATTTCAGGGCTCAGCCCCTCCGTTAATACATAGCAGTGAAGCCAAGACAGACTGCTAATTCCACACGTCAGAATCAAGAAAAACGCTTACAGATGGACCAACTCTAATAAAAAGAAGTTTCATAGGCATATTAACTATATGATAATGCACTTGAGTCTATTAATGTTTGGAGCAGACAAGAAAAAGTTAAGGAGTAACTATATGGAGCTCCAAAGTGTGCGAATAGAAAGCATTTATGTAGAGCAGGAGTTGGCAAGCTTTTCCTGTAAAGGGCCAGATAGTAAATGTGTTTATTTTTTAGGGCATATATTCTCTGTAGCAACTATTCAACTGCATGGCTGTCCATAGGCAATGTGTAAAGGAATGTTAAACTTTATTTACAAAAACAGATAGTGGGCTATATTTGAGCTGTGGACATTAGTTTGTTGACACCTGACCTAGAATATTCAGAATGAAGAAATAGGCAGATCTCTGCACTTTTGTGCTCAATCACACATGATATGTGATACTGATTTCCAGCCAGCTCATTTAAAAAAGTTAACTCATTAAAATGTTTCCTGTTGTTTTGGTTACAGTCCTGGATCACCACCTATAACAGCTTAAAAAACAGTTCTAACAACCCAAACGATGCTCCATATTACTTTTTGTACTCAGATCCTCCTCTCCTATGTATCTCTTTTGATGAAGTGTCTGTTCAAATTATTTGTTCATTTTTAAAGTCAAAGTTTTGGTTACTTCATGGTTGAATCTTGAGTTTTTGTTACATTCGGGATATAACGTTTGTCAGATATGCAATATGCCTGTATTTGCTCCTAGGATGTCAGTTATGTTTTCCTTCTTTTAGTGGTACCATTGTAGAACATAATTTCCTAAATTTAATGGAGTCTAACTTATTTTTCTTTTTCCCTAATGAGTGATGATTTTGATGTCAAGATTAAGAATTTGTTGTCTAATCCAAGATCATAAACTTTTCCGTGTTTCTTGGAAGAATTTTATTTAGATCATTGTTCCATTTTGTATTAGTTTCTCGAATTTATTCTGACATGTGGTATGAGGTGTAAGTTGGGAGTCATCTTGTCATGCTTCACGTCATTTATTGAAAGACTATCTTTTGTTTTCCTCCACTGAACTTCTTTTGCCTTTTTATAAAAAGCTGATGCCCCATAGTTATGTGAGTGTATTTCTGGACCTTCTAGTCTGCCTCACTGGTTTGTGCCCTGACTTCTCATCAATATCATAATCATTTCTTTTCTTTCTCCTAAGTCTTAAAATGCAGTAATGTGTATCCACCACGTATATTTGTTTTCTAAAAATAGTTTGGCTATTCTAGTTCCTTTTCTTTTGCACGAGTTTCAGGATCATGTTGTTTACATTTACAAAATAATCCTGCTTGAGAATTGGTTGATATTGTACTATATCTGTAGGTCAGTTTAGGAAGTAATAACTCTTTTAGTGTGTTGCTTCTTTCAGTACATAAGCGAAGTTGGTTTTATATTTATTAAGTTGGTCATCTCATTTTTCTAGAGACCTGGATGATGTATAATTCCTTTTTGGGTAATTCATGCAACAGGAAAAGGCAAACTTCTAGAAAAACTATGCCAATAAATTTATTACATTATTTCTTATGACAAAATCACCACTGTGTACTCAGTAATAGGACAATAATTAAGCTCAAATTTATACAGGAAGAATAATAATTAATGATTCAAAATATGGCTTTAGACTTTAATGTACCAATATGGGAAAAATCTTACAATCTTAAGTGAAATAGCTAAAGTATAACATTTTATGCAGTTACAGCTATGTAAAATACTAAAGAAGACACTAAAGAAAAATACTGTAATGTCATAGTTCTGATTTTGTTAGAGAGACAGGATTCTGAGTGATTTTGTGTTGCTATAATTTTTTTTTTTAAATTTCTGCAGTTTACATTAACAGAGGTTGCATTTGGCTAGGAGGTCTGAAATGGTGGAGTGTAACCCCCGAGGGGCAATTTTAGAGAGAGAGTTTTAGAGCAACACAAAGAAGAATGTTCTAGGGAAAGATCATAACTAAAAAAGTAAAGAAAGCTTGACTCTTCTTGCTTGCAGAATGTTGTTATGTAACTTAAGCTTTCCGTGACTCATGTACAAAACTGTGAAAACACTGCACACTTTTAGGGAACTATTGGAGGGACTAAATGAGATGGTGTACCTGAAGCCCTTAGAAGAGTGCTTGGAACACTCAATAAATCTAGACCAGTCCTTTTACCCCTGTTCTAAATAGAGGACTTCGAGGACAGAAGTGGGGGGGGTGCTTACTCCTGAAGCTATTTAAGTAGAGGTACCACATTTCTCAGTTCCAAAAGGAGAACCTCCAAAATCCTCATGTTGGCGGTCCTTTCTGCCATGCGTCATGCCAACTTCATGTCCTGCCATTTCCCTCAACCACACGCCCTTTTCTTTATCACCCACAGCCTTTCTTCCCTTCGAACGTGCCATGTCCTCCCTGCCAGTGTGCACTGGCCTCTCCCTCTGCCTGGCCCCATCCACCCTGTATTTTCCTGGTGGTTGTTTGTTTACCCATGGAAGAGCCAGCACAGAGGTCACTGAAGGGAACGAACACATTTGTCTAGGTTCCTCCAACAGTGTGTACACACTTGGACCTTTTGCCTATTTGCCTTTGGTAGCAGAATAAGATGTTTACCTGGACTTGCTTTAGCTCAGCAGCTCTAACCTGTATTCACTCACACCAAGGAGCCAAATGTAGATGTATAAAAATCTGTCGAATAGCTGTTGCTTGCTTCTTGGATGATTTAAACTTGTAAAAGAATGATTAGAGAAAGCGAATTCATAGTGTTATTTCCACCAAGATATAATAGCAATTTGATTTTCTGTGAAAATATTATAATAAGCAGATAATAGTGTTTAATGAATAGAATAGCTATACAAATATTAAGCATTATAATGACTCTCTTTCTTATTTCTCCAAATGATATATTGAGCACTACTTTTTGTGCTATGATTTTCAATTACCAATTTGTTTTTAAAGAAAGCCAGGCTGTCACAAGCAGCCTCTTACTTGATCGTGTCTGGAATCTTAGAAATTGGGCTAGTCTACATTCTTCTACAAGTGGGTCTCGAGAGCTTGTTTGGAGAGTCTAGCAGGAGAGCTCAGCTGCGTGTTTAGCCCTGCCTGAAGATTGGTCCTTCTCACTTGGGGAAGGCTGTCCTCTTTGAGCAAACACGAATGTGCAGCCGTGGAGGGACACACATGAAGCAATGCAGGAGAAAAGGGACATTTGCCCAGCCAGGAAGATCAGCCAAATCCACCCTGGCCATCGAAGAGGTGTTCATTAGGGATCACAGTCACATTATCTATTGCCACTTACTACTTAATGCCATTGGTGAAGCTCACTTTTCCCATTGTTCGTCAGAGTAAAATCATGCTGACCTTAGCTCTTTCAACAAGGCGCTGACTAAAGCCAGGGCCCCATTTGCTACTACAATGAGAGAGAGAATTCTCTCAGATAATGTTTTTGTCCTGTTCACTGTGCCTGTTATAATTGCCTCCAGAAAGCAGTTTTTATGCGATGTGTTCTTGCCTCCTGAGTGAGATTGTTTAGACCTTTGTGGCTGGTTGTCTGCTGCTTGCATCACACGCCCCGTTCCTCCCAAGTTCTCCACTCTTGCGGTCAGCACTCTGCCATGACCGGACTCACCCAGCTCTTCTCTACCGACGTGTAATTTGGAAGCAACTGCAGAGAACCAAGAACTATTTGCAAAGAACTAAGGACAGTCTACAAGTCAGGTGAAGCTACAAATATCCTGGTTGTCTGGGTCTCATAGTTTTCTGTTCAGCGCCACTCTTACTTCCCAGGTCCTGTTGGATTTGGAGGAATCCTGAAAAGCATCTCTGCTCTGTCCCTTCTCAGCACTCTTACTGCTTTTTAACTCAAAGGTACCCAGTAGGCCCTCACGCCCCAGTCCCTTTGTAAAACAAAAAAAAGTGAATTGTGGGTCAGAGGTCTGGGGGGTCTGCCCTGATGTCAGAGGCCGAGCTGCCACTGCCCCTGTTACTAGCAAAGACCTTGTCACGTCGTTCTTGAGACTCAGAAGGAAGTGTTATGCCAGTGACACTAAATGGGGCACCAAGAGACCTCAGAACAAGTCCTGAGCCTATCGCTGCCTCGCTGTGAGACTGCAGTCATCCCGTCCCCAGTGCGCGCTTTACATTCTGCATCTGTAAAGTGACAATTGTCTTGTACTGTCCAGTAGAGCAACACAGATGCCTGTTGCCAGCTTTTAATTTAAATTAATTAAAATAAAATCAAAACTCTGCTCCTTTGATCCTTTTAGATGCATTCTGAGTGCTCAATAGATGCATGTGCCAGTGGCTACTATATCAGCACAAACCACACTATTTTCCTCCTACAGTGAAGAAAACTGCTCCTGGCTTATCACCTCAACTAGGCTCTGGATTTTCCTTCTGAGCTTTACCTTTAAATGAGACTAAGCCTCGTTCTACCTTTTAAGAAACTATGTACATTGACTATGTTAGAGTAAATCTGAATATTTCAGTTCTGTTCTGAGACTTAAATAGAACACACGAGCTAAATGCTACACCAGCACTGATCAGAGCCTCTGATAGATAAAGATGAGCCCCCCAAAATGCAGCTAAGTAGGTAGACAAATACAAAGCTCAAGTCCCCACAATTAAAGAAAATTCAGGCCTACTTCTGGTTTGGTAGGCAGTATAGGGAACTGTCCATTTCCAGCCAAGGCGTCAGGTGTGTTCCCTTTAGTTAAGAGTAACAATTTCTTCATCCCAGCTCTGAGAATGAGAGGGTACAGGAAATTCCTGAAGGATCAGTTTGGTAGAGAAAGAGGTCTGCACAACCTCAGTCATGACACATCTTCACTCCCCCTCTTCTCCTCCCAGGGTCCTTTTCAGGGTCCTTCTCTAACATTTCATCTCTTGAGACACTCACCTAACATTAACTACTTGGTTCCAGTGATGATAGGGGTCCTGATATTTCACAAGAGGAAGTTGTTTCCCTTTGTGTGCTCTGGGACACAGATCTGGGTTATTGGCCTTCAAGTGGACTGAGTCCTGAGAAAAGCCAGTCATTGTACAAAGTTCCAGTTGGTCAGGATAAACTCCAAGTATCAAATACATAGCACGGTGACTATAGTTAATAACAGTGTTCTTGAAATGTGCTGAGTAGATCTTAAACATTTTCCTAACACAAAAAGTTAACTATGTGAAGTAATGGATAGATTAATTAGATTGTGGTAAACATTTTAAGATGTTTAGACACATTTTACATTACATCATTTACCACTGTATATAATTTTTATCAATTACATCTCAGTAAAGTTGAGGAATAAACAGTTGATACATTCAGATGGCAAGGCGCATTTGATAAATCTGGGGCCTCATTCGAATAAGAAAAACCATATGGGATTTAAGCTTGTGTATCTGATTTGCTTCATTAGACCTTATGTTTTCAATGTGTACCCATTTTCCTACAAATGACTCCGATCTATCCTTTATTGCCAAATAATATTCCATCGTGCATAGATACTGGATTTTCACTATCTGTTCACCTGTTGATAGACATATAGGCTAATTCCAGGATTTAGTTATTGGGAATTGTGCCATGATAAACATGGTTATTCATATTTAACAGTCATATGATGTATATAGCTCTTTTAGGAAGATATCTAGAAAAGGAATAGGTGGGTTAAATTGAGTCACTATTTTTAGTTTTTTGAGAAGTCTCCATGCTGATCACAACTATGGTTATAGTAGTTTGCATTCTCACTAACAATGGGGAGGTACCCCTTTTCCCTCAGAGCCTCTCCAGCATTTGTTATTATGAGTTTTTAATGAGTGCCTTTCTTTCCGTTATACGTTAAAATCTTAGTGTCCCTTTAACGTGCATTACTCTAATGGCCAGAGATATTGACCGTTCTCTCATTTGAGTGACAGAAAATACAAATAAAGAACAAAATAGCCGATTGATAAGGGGAACCAAGGCAGTAAATCTTTTGTAAATAGGCAGGCACCCAAGAGATGGAGGGTGAGGGGAATACAACGGAAACATTGAGAGGGGATCTAGACACGGAGGGAGAGAGATGGGCAGTGGAGGGGAAACAATAGAATGAATCAAGATATGTTAAACACCTCTATCTGTACCCTTAGATGAATTTAAAAGTCATGCACTGCAAACACATAGTAATAAGTTAAAATAAAATGTAAATCGGACCCTCTCCTTAAAGGTGGGCTTCCTTTCTTTGATTTGCCATTTAGGTTATCACCCATATGCATTGCAGGGAATTGAAAAACCGGTGAGTGTTAAGTAGTGCTTTCAAAACAACTGAAAACTAGTTCTTAAAACCACCAAAATATGGTTGGCATCCAGAAAGGAAAGAGAGCTTGGGCCCTGGTGCACAGCCTGCAGAGTTCCTCGTGGGAGAATCTAACCCTCTGGAGCATGGTGGTGGCCACAGCCGGAGCTCAAAGCCAGGCACTCAAAGAGAGGTTCTTCAGTTGCATAGATTTATTTCCAAAACTCAGTTAATTCATCTGTGAAATGGGAACAAGGAAAACTACATCCCTGGATTCTTGAGTAGATTAAAAACAGAAACATAACTGAAGTGATCAGTGAATTTTAACCACTAAAACTGATGCACGTTTCTCTTCATTGTTATGACAATTCCTTCTCTTCAGCAACTCCAAATATTTTCAAAGCATGACTGTGTATTTCATATCTGCCCTTTATGGATTTTCAGCTTGGTTTAGCCAAGGAGTTTAAATTGCCTGGGTGATTTTCTTAATTATTAACTATGTGAGCCCCTTTTCTTTCTACTACTGTGCATGCATTTTTATTTCATTTTTGACCATTCTATGGTTCACAAGGCACTTTGCAGCTTTTCAAGTTGTCGCAGTTGTTTATTTACCCTGGAGAACCCACCATGGTGATTTTTGTCGGCTGTATAACAGGCCCTGTGGGTAGCTTGCAAATCCCTGACCAGGTTGTTTTAAAACGATTTTGCAGTTTTTCCCTTATTTAAGTCAAACAGGAGAGCCCGGATGGATGGGAGTGAGTGGAGTGGGTGGAGGCCCCATGTGCTGGGGCCCTGCGAAAGAGATGTGACTAGGGCCCAGGGCTGGACCACTGGTGGGCAACTGGCTTTTGAATGAGAGTTACAAAGTTATTCAGAACAATCTGAATCTCAGCCTGAGAGAGGCAGCTTTTTGTGGGGAGCAGAGGCCTCCTTGTACTATTTGCTTTAAGCTCAGTGCTAGCTTTGCCCACTAGAACCTTCCAAGCAAAGGGTTTGACATTGGTCTTTCTAAATCTTCTATTTGGTGCTTTACTAAATTTATGGCTGGGAGGGTAAGTATTGATCTGGTTACCCAAGAGATGGCATAGGCTGAAAATGGATAAAAGTTTAAAGAGGACCTAGAGACATCCATAGCCAGCGGATTCTTACTGAGTTCTCAGCAGAGCTTTGGTGGCTGTGGGAGGAGTCAGGAAGAATGCGCGCCCTCCTGGCTGTGAGCTAATGCTTCGCTGTCCAGGTGAGGATGTTTTTCAACAGGTCAAGAGAAATTACTACTAAAAGATGTGTTGATTACAGGCTGCATGTGCAACTGCTACATTTTTGTTTACACTTGAACCTAACCAAAAGCCTGAGAAGCAATACTTTTTTGCATATGTTCAGGAAAAAGATTAAGTGATGAAATGCAACTTGAGGTTGGATTTGTGTATAATCAAAAGTTAGTATAAAATGTCTTCACAATTATGATGCCCAAAAAAACATGTCAGTAGCTACTCCTAGCTTCTGCCGTTTGCCAAGTGACAGTGTTTACCAAGGTAAGAGGGACTGGCTTTCCTGATTTTAACACGGGATTGAAGCTTTACAGTGTGCTTATGGCGGCCAAGCTCTCCTTCCATGCTGCTGGCCCCAAGGGTACTCACATTGCATTTAGAATGCTCTCTTTCTCCATCAGTCAAGCACCCTTTTAGAAAAAGATCTGACTCTCGCTTGAGCTGCTTCTTTGACACTCTTAATATGGAATGCAGATCCTATTTATTTCCCATTATTTGGAGTAATTGCTGAGTAAAATGAATCTGAGGAGAGGCGCGATTGTCCACCCATTGAGGAATACCTTCTAATAGGAGTTTGGAATACTCAGCAGTGGTTCTAAATAAGTTTCACTGGGGCTTAAGAGTGGTTTGGATGTTGTTAAATTCAGGCGGCTGCAAAGAGCCTGGTGCCTCTATTGGTTTATGTTTATTTTTATTGTAGGCTGTCCATGAGTGGGAGAAGGCAGTGTGTTCAGGAGACTGATATCTCGTGATAGATTTGTTAGGTAATTTCATGTGAATGGAGCGAGGCGTTCTCTTTCAATCCCTTGGCATTATGATTCTGTGGTTCTAAGATTGAAAGAGTTACTCCAGAGGAAAGACAATTCCATGCAAATCATATTGGATGGAGTTCCTGCTGTATTAGTGGCCTGGTGCCTTATTTTAACGGATTTCAGAAATAATGAGAGAGCAAAGCAGCAGTCAAGTTGTTCACTGGAGACCTCTTTCCATGAAAATAGATATTATTTCTTTTTTCTCGCCAATTGAGCCTTTGTTCCTTCTAAAAGCAGTTGTCATGAACGCCTCATTACCATTTTTCTTAATGTGATAAGTGTAAACTACACAAGCACTATCATGTTTAAAAAGCTATAGCAGCCCTTAAAAGCAGAATACTAATGCCCTGTATAATTCTTTGAAAAGAATTAGACTGGGGACCTCATGAAATGCATCCTTCTGCTCTCCTTGGCCTGGAGTTGTCATTCTCGTCTTGCACTTATGGCTCAAGCTGGCTTTTTAAAGGCAGCTCTGTGGCTGCCTTTCCCTGTGTGTTCTCTCTAGCAATAGGACGGCAACCAGTGCCTTTGGTAATCTTGGTGACATGAAAACAAATTGCATGTTTTCTCCTAAACACACACACACAGAGACAAAACAAAACAACTCTTGACAGATTTGTTTTAGCTCTACTTTTGAATGATCAGTAATAATTGTCATTTTCATACACTCTTTCCAGTTCTGAATATTCTTTGTACCCATCCTTGGGCCTGGTCCAGGCTTCTGGCTCTTAGATGTCTTGCAGCGACTACATAGTCAAGAGAAAATGTTTGATAACATGAAATTAAATGTAGATCATTTAACCTGGTGCAGAGAGGGGAGCCAGTGAAGGTGGGAGAGTTTCCTCAAGCTGATTTTCCTCAGCTGGAGCTAAAGAAGTCAATTGGAGGATAATCATAAAGAAATACCTCCCAGTATGAAGAGGTAGCATGCCATTTTGTCCAGGAAAATGATTCTGAATAAAGGTGGCTATAATGTCGTGAAGGTCCGAGCAAGTGTCTCAAGCCAGCATATTTTAGGTGACGATTGTTGGATGCAGTTGTTAGCAAAATGGTTTGAAACAGGAGAGCTGGAAACTCAACAGTGAAGTTCAGAATCATTTTTGAAGAGAGTAGCAATACTCTTTTGTCAAAATTAGCTTTTTGATGAAAAAGACAAGTTCAAAGGTTAGAAATCCAAGAACTGACTGTCAAGAAACCTCCGATTTCTCAAATGCCTCCACTGGACCACTGAGCAGAAACTCTATTTCCTTGTTTCTCCTGATCTTTGCAAAACAGTTTTCTCAGTAGTGAGTTCTTACATTTCTAACCCTTGAACTTGTGCTAACATGGCCTTTACAACAGAAGCCAAACAATTCAATACTGTTCATTCTAACTTTTCCCAGTGGGGCAGTCAGTCATCTCTTTTGACTGGTTCAACCTAATGTCGACAAATGTCCTGATAAGGACTGAAATGATCAGATAAGATTTGTTGAGAGGGGTCACACCCGTTCTGACATGGGCCGTGTCCTCAGGTTGCTGCTGCTAAAACTTTGTACAGATCTCAGTGGGAATGGATGAATCTGCCCAGTGTGTGGCAGTTGTTTACTATCCACTCACTGTTGCCTTTAGGGCAGTTTCTTTGAAGTGTCTTGAGGGTAGAATGCCTGGGGAATAACAGGTTCAAAAGAAGTCAGTCACATAGATGGGCCTGGCCATACATGTTCCCATTACACAGAGTGGGTAAATCGAAATTGACTACGTCTGGCACCAGCAAGAAGATAGCATGCTGGCTTCCTGAAGGAGCACGAAATGAAGCTTCAGGGTACTGCTTGCTATGTTTCCCAATTGCAAATTAGATCTAGGCTCCTTTTCAGTAGAATTTTGATTTGAGGCTGGCAGGATAAAGGTCAGCCAATATGAACTGGACACTTAGCATAGAGTCAGGACACAGAGAAACTTCCAGATTCCCCTAAGCAACTGCCAGCACAATTATTTAACATGCATTACCGGGATTTCTGTGCCACATCAATGAAAGCATTAGTGTTAATGTTTAATCAAAATTTTTTGAGGAGGGAGTAGTCTGGTACAGGGCATTGTGTCTTGGCCATTGTCACACCATTGCTGGGAGCTTATGTTTAATGTAACCTCCTTCCCAGTGCTTGTGCAGAAATCAGTGCTACAATCTCAGGACACTGTCTTACAGGCATTCCAACAGAAGAATATTCACTCAACTAAATGGAACAGTTTTGACCACTGAAGAGGCTTGACAGGAATAGTTAGCACTCAAGCCTGGGGAAGTGTATGGTCCCGCTTTTGTTAGACTTTCCAAGAGCTGAGCAAACCATTATCTCACTCCCCTTCCGTGTCTTGTCTTCCTACTGCTCTGACGTAATGATGAATTTCCTTGGACAATTTGGTTGGCTATATTTATATGCCGTGCAAAAAAAATACTGTGCACATTCAGGTTTCCATCTTCTCCTATGTATTGTTGACTATTCAGAGGTAAACAATGTAATTAATGATCAAGCCAGAGCAGTAGACCTGCTGCACAGCTGGCCCCCTGTCTGTCTGGGAGTCTCATTTTCATAACCCTAGATAGAGACAGTCTCAGAGGTGTGCTCTCACTCACTGTCTCCTAAGGCAGCAGGCTCCCAGGAAACTTCCCGTGATTGGAATTTCTTCCTTACTTTGAGCTCAAGTTGACCCTTTAATAACCTTTGTCCACAGGGCTAGTCTGAACCTCTTGTCCACCAAATCACAAAGCTCTTCCCCTAGAACCTTTCTGTAGACCGAGGCTTTCCTGTCCGTTTTCACCCTTGTGACAGCTGTCTCTTGGAGAGGATCATTGTATTTCCAGGTCCCTGCTGAGATGAGACATCACAGCAGCACCCTCTGCTTCTAATGGGGTCTTTCCCGTGCATTTCCTAACAGAATTCTGGCATTCAATGGTCTGGGCATCACACTTACTGTCCCTTCAGTTGGCACTGATTCTTTTGGCTGCCACGACCCCTCGCATTTACCTAGAGATGATCAGGTACAATCCTGATGCCTTATAGCTAAGCTGGGTGGGCTTTCTTCAGCAGTGCTGGACTTGGCTCATGGGTCGTGATTGCAGTGTTCACTTACTCCTGATAAAATCCATCTTACTGGATTAAAGCCACCCTTGCAAGATCTTTCTAAGTTTTGATTTGCTCATAGCATAGTGTCACCTGTAAGTTTGATAAGCAGATGTTTTTCAATGCTCCTTTCAGTTATTGATTGAATGATGTAATGTGCTTGAGAGCATTTTTGCAACCAAAGAGCCCTATTAAAAGTGATGCTTTCTTACCTTGAGAGCATGATATTAAATAAAATAAATCATACACACAGGCTTAAATACTGCCTGGTTTTTCTTATATGAAAAACCCAAAATATGTATAAAGAGCAAAATGAAAGATAGAATAAGAAATAGGGAGACAGATTTTTCTCAAATGGAAAATGATGGTGTGTTATGTACATCCACCAGCACCGCACAAGAATGTAAGCGTGATGTGCTAAAACGTGGACTGATACAAATTAAGACAAATTAAGGTGTTCTTATTATTGACCCTGCTCAGAATTAGCAGGGAAGGACTACTAATGGCAGAAGCCTTCAGCACACCTGTAGAAACTTGCCTGCCAGGTTAAGCTTCTAACTCAGATATATCTGTGCACTTATTCCACCAAGGTGTAGAGTAATGCACCACTCACATCCCTATCCAAGCTGCAAGGGTTCTACAGGAGGTTGTATCAGTGCTTTGCTGATGCCAAGATATGCCATGTGCATGACATTTGCCCAGTGTTCCAAGCAGTGGCCCATTTCCTGAGTGGCATCAGTGTTTTGGACTGTGGTCTGACCAGGGTTAAAAAGGCTCTGGAACCCTATATACAGAGAACATGTTGCATGAGCATAAAGCTGGCTTGTTTGGAGAAACACAGTGTCTGACTTGAGAGGCACCACAGAAGAAAGGGGCCAGCACTCCTTGTACATGCCCTGCCTACCCCGCGACTTCATATGAAACAGCCAATCCCCTGGCTTTGCCCAAAGAGCTCTATCCTATGGTGTTTGTCCTCCCAAGACTTGCGGAGAAGCCCGTGGGGAGAAGCAGGCAGGTCGGCACTCGAATTTTTGCAGTGTAGCCACATTCTGCAGCACCACGCTGAGAGTGGCGGCCTGTGCAGTCCACACCAGAACACGAATCCTCTCCCAAATCCGTCTCTCTGTGGGCCCAACTGTGACCCTGCTCCAGCTCCTTTCTTCCATTTCCCACCAACAGCTCTGCAGCTGCAGATAACATGCCACTTGGTATTGTCTTCTAGGAGGGAGAAACAGAGATTTGCATGAGGCAGTTAGCAATTGGTAGTACATTGAGGGCTGAGGAGGGCTTCGGCTGCACCCTCCTCAGGCTGAGTCCCTGGGTGGCTTCACCTAGGCATCCCACAGTGGACAATGCCTAACTGCTACACCCTCACTCTGGTTCTCAGAATATTGTCAGGGCCCATGGATACAAAAGTTCAGAATAATTTATTCAAACATATTAGATTTTTTAGAAGTTAACACCCATGCCCAATGTGTATGTGTGTGTGTGTGTGTGTGTGTGTGCACGTGCGCGTGCACATGTGTGTGTTTGTCAGAGGGACTCAGCTACAGAAGTAGACTTTACTTCAAATATGAAGCCTCACTTATATAAATTGAATATATGAATTCAGTATTTCCAGGAGGAAATTAGTTTTGGAGAAGGGCAGATTCTGAGGCTGCATCCCGAGGCTGTGTTGGCTTAGCAGAGTGCCCAGCACATGCACAGGATGGCCAACAAATATGGAGTGTATTCCAAATGCTTAAAAAATAACAGTAAAAGACACATTGCCATGGTGCCTCTCAAAAATTCCCTCCTCACTTTGAACACCCTTGTCCCATTTCTCTTGCCCTTTCTGCAGCAGTTCCGGAAGTCTTCCTTTGGTGGGATCTTTATGGGTACCAGGGATCGAACTCATGACTGCCTGCTTGCAAGGCATGTGCTTATGCCGCTGAGCTAAATCCCCAGCCCCCTGGAAGTCTTCCTTTATGAGTGCTTTTAGTTGTGTTGTCATGGCTGCTTCAATGCCTTAAATTGATTGGAAACAGCTACTTTTTCTGATCATTTTTACTTTGGGAAGGAGGTAAGTCTCACAGTGCCAAGCCCAGTGAACGAGATGGATGAGAACACACCGTAATACTTCTATGAGCCTGACATTCCCTTAGATAGCACTTAGCAGGGACATTCACCATATTTTTAGTCATATCTCATAAAGACACTGACAAAAGAGGACTTGTGCAACTTCTCTGGAAAGTGAAAAGAATGATGGGATACATGTGTTCAAAGTGTATAGGTGGGGGCTGGGGATTTAGCTCAGCGGCATAAGTGCCTGCCTTGCAAGCAGGCAGTTGTAAGTTCGATCCCTGGTACCAATAAAAAAAAAAGTTCCCACCAAAGTGTATATGTGGAAGGGGTATTTTGAGGGGATTCATAGCAATGTATACAATGTTTTGAAAATAGAAACATTCACCATATTTGTCAATCATCCCATGTACATTTATAGTCTGATCACAGTACTTTTGGTAGTATGCTTTCTGGAAAGAAAAAAAATAAAATACCCCTCAAAGGTAGTCAGAGACCTAGGTCAGGTACCATGACTTAAGAGACATTTAATTCTAAATACCTCTGAGAAGAAACTTGGACATGATTTTGTGGTTTTAGTCTCTACTCATCTAAAAACCAATCAGCTGGTCACAGTTATCATTTTAAATCAAGTTCTCTTTTTCTTATTCTTAGTCCAGGGATGTTGAGGGGCTGCTTCTCACCATCTAAACAGCAATGACAAATATGAAATATAGGAGATGCCACCATCATTTGCATTCGTTAAGACAGTCACTTGGAAGATTGCCATGATCATGTCCTAAGTTTGAGGTCTTCGAAGGAAAGGCCATTACTATTTATGTTTAACCTCAACACACACTGAACAGCTACCATGTGCCAGGTACAGTGTGAGCCTTGGAAACACACACACAGTTCCTGTAGGCTCCGCTGAGAACCTCTCCCAAGTGCTCCACACAGTGGCTTCCTCCCACTGCTGTGTGCCCTGCGTCTTTGCACATTCCCCTGCCTTGTCTCTCTCACCAGCAGGATCAAAGGAGGACAGAGATGAAGGAGCTTCTTTGCCGAGGTCAGGCTCACCCAATGCGTGTGGGTAGCTTTTGTGTTAAAGGAGAAATGATGGTTGCTGTCGAGCACAGGTGCTGAGCATTAGAGGCAGCCGTAAAAGCCTTGGCAACATGTCGGAGCAGGTGCTCGAGCCTCCCTGGTGTCTGGGGTAAAGCTTAGGATGGTAGGATAAGGGCGCATGGGTGTCCTTATTTTAGGAATTGCAAGAACATAAAAATAGATGAATTTCTTTCAAGCTTTAATGAAAAGAACAACAATGGAGGATCAGCTGTGAGCTTGCCACTCTGTGCAGGTCTAGCCCATTTTGAAAAGTGAAATAGCATGCTACAGAGTTCGTGGCTGAAGACATCCTTTCAGGAAATTGTATTCCTTTCAACTGCATCCTCCTGACTGTAATCACAAGCATCAGTCGTAGTATCAGTTGCAGTATAGGCTCAGCGAACCGCTTCTTGAAGCCTCACATTTCTCTTACATAGAATCAGCTGTAATTGAAAAACACGAGTGAGGGCAGTTCCATGTGGATTGGCCAGCAGGGCGGTGCACTTTGATGGTAATTCAAGATCATCCCAGAGTAAATGCAGAAGACCTAAGGGACTAAGGCATGATTTCATTCTTCTCCATGTCTGAAACATCTTTTAGTAAACCCAAAGGCACACATCAAAAACCCATGATGAAAGGAGATGTGACTAGGCCTCTGATTTATCAAAGTATATCCCTGGTTGATGAAAAGAGGCAGTGCTCCAGGGCTGGGGAAGTAGCTCAGTGGTACTTCCTTATCATAGTTTCCTTATCATGTCACCTTGTAGGCTCTGGGTTCCATCTGCAACATGCACACACACACACACACACACACACACACACACACACAAACACAAACACACACAACACATACACACACACACACACACATACAGAGACAGAGACAGAGACAGAGACAGAGAGACACTGTGAAAGAGTGAGCGGGGTCTTCTATCTCTTGGTCTACTTTGGTGAGCTACAAACTATATTTTATTTATTTCAATTAACTTCTTTTCAATTGACTTATAAAATTATACACATTTAAGGCATAACGTGTGGTGTTTTGGCATGTGTTTACACCGTGGGATGATTAAATCAAGTTAATTGGCATATTTATCGCCTCACAGACTTACCTTTTTATGCTGAGAACATGAAAACTTACTGTTTTAGCAATTTTCAAGTACACAGTATGTTATGTTATTGACGATAGGCAACATGAAATGCAATAGATTTCCAGAGCTCCTTCCTAATTGAAACGTTGTGTCCTTTGAACATTTTCCTAATCCTCTCTCCTCCAGGCGCATATCTTAAATGATCCATCTTTGTAGACCAGCCTAAATTAAAAAAAGATCACCTAAATTTTACAAGAGATCACTGAGTATTTTTAAGATATACAGTAATTAGAATTCTGCTTTAAACTGTTGTCATGTAGTGTTACTTTAGGTTGAGTTTTGACGAATACCTAAGTAGCATTTGTCATGAATGTTATCAACTGGGTACAAATGCACAACTCAAAAACACTTGGAAGTAGTCTATCTCTTAAGTAGGTTAAGCATCCCCTCTAAATCTTGTGTGCATTTTTAATATACTTACCACCTTCTTTTAAAATAGTGCTGGGTAAAATTCAATCTGTGTCAGCACTTGTCTGAATAATACTTACAAATTCTGCTTCAGCATTGCTCCTGTGAATGAAGCTGTGAAGTACCTGCTTGCATTAAAGCTCTTCATACATCAAAGTCTCTTTTTGAACTAGGTAATTATAGAAGAAAAAAGTCATATTTTAGTGCTATGTGAGAGTTCTTAAGAATATTACCTTTGAACTGACTAATTATATTACCTATAAAGATTGGGGGAAAGTATTATATAACTTACTCATTAAAAAGATTTTCACAAACTTTGATCCCCTCTACCCCTCCTCAAAGTCCTCCTTTATTTACCCCATTCCATTGATTTTTATGTTTAATGTTTATATATGAAAATTTTTGATGAACCCAGCGAATGCAGGCTCCCTCCTGCTTCACAAAATGTATCATCTCTCTGTTGCTGGGATTTTGAGCATGTGATTTAATTATCCTTGCTCTTAGGGTAAAGCGTGTTGGCTACATGCCCTAAGACTCATGGAAGATTTGTGCAGCACCTCTTTTCAAACTGAGTGTTTGAAAGAGCTGAGAAGGCGTCCCTGCTGATAACAGAGGGTGGAAGCCCGAGGGACTTTTCCTGTTTGGAGTCTCCAACTCACAAACATACTGTGTAGACAGCCCAGTGAAGCTGAGCTACCAATCCCATAGTACCTTCTCTGTAAATGAGAAAGAACTCTGTCCAGCTGCTTCATGTTTACATGAAAGAAAACCAATAGCATGTGCGCAATCTTGTCACTATTAGGCTGCCTCAAGAGAAGATGAAAATCAGAGTGTCCAGGTTGAAGGTGGTGACAGTGCTGCCCCCCTCCTTGAGTTGGCACATCACATCTGGAGCAGGATAATACCGTGCATTGGAAGAGCCCAGGGCAATCAGGAGTCCTCCCCGGGAGGCTGCAAGTTAGTGACAGAATGCAGAAGTGGAGCATCAGGAGAAAAGCTGAAGGTTTCCAATAAGTGGGGGCCAAATGGCTGAGACCGTCTCAGCCAGAGAAGCGCCAGCAGGACGTGGGACTATCTTTAGCAGAAAAATCTTTCTATGCCAGCATACCACCTTTACACACACTCTTCATCTATGATTTCTGTTGTAAAGTCATGACTGTAATGTTTTCTCCCCAAAACTACTTAGCAGCATCAGTTTTAAAAGTACCCAAAGAGATGAAGCAATTCTGACTGCTTACATTTAACTTTAAATAATCACTTCCTTCCTTTTGTTCCTCCTTTTCTTCTTTGACTTCTTTCTTCCTTTCGTTTACTCAAACACTATTTACTGAAGTCATAAAAATGTTCATAAAGTTAAGAGTGAAGAAAAGGCTTCTCCATGTTATCAGGTAATGACAAATCAATATTTCTAGTAGGGTAAGGGTCTTTGTAGATGATGCCCTACTCTTCAAAACGTGTAACCCTCTCTGGGGGAATTGAGGAAGTGGTCACCATGGAGGTGGGTGGAGACAGGTCCCACGAGACAAATGCCTCATATGGGAGACTGGAATTAGCAAAAGCACAGAGAGATGCAAGATCATGCAGTGATTTGTATGAATATCAGGTGCCAAGATGCTCGAGGTACCAGTGGAGAGAGATGCACTCTGAGCAAGTGAATGCACTGCTCTGAAAGGCTTTGGAAGCCACCCAGGGAGTCTGCACTTTGTTTATGGAAGGAGAAACACCCAATCAGATCCTTTTAGTTCTTGGAGTGATGACTGACAACAACTTTAGTCTAAATGCTCTCCTTTGAAAGGAGTTTGGACTAAGTGAGCAGCAACCTCGCTGTTCCAGTCTGGGGGTGTGGCATTTCTTCTTGCATCCCCACTCCCCTTCTTCCTGAGGGTTCTGTGGGCTTGGTGTCCCTCTCCTCAGCATCTCCAGCAAAAGGAGCATTTATTTGGTGAATCCAAATTGCAGCTTTGTAGTTGGGTTTTCCAGTTCTGTAGATAGTTTATGCAAGTGGCAATTTTGATATCTGTAAATCTATGCAGAAGAACTGGTTGTTTAAATTGCCTTTGTAGTATGAGTGCAATTCAGAGTCAGGCATAATTACATTTTATGACTGTTATCCATGCTATATAACCCCAGAAAAAAGGTAGAAGCAAATGGGATAAAGTGGGAAAAGCAGGGTTGCCACACGCCCACTATTTTGTTCCATTTGATTCCTGTCAAAAAGTTGATTTGAAGGAAAAGTACAACCACACAATAAAATAGTGCCACATGTCTCACCTTATTTTACACACTTAATAATTCAGTCCTCCTCACAGCCCAAGGATAGTGGTAACTTGCGTATCTGTAATTTAAGGAGAAGCACAACATTCATGAAATTACTCAGTTAATAAATGAGGGGGGCAGCATTTAGATCTAGGTGTTCAGACAGCAGGGTCACTCTGTCTCCCAGTGTGTCCTGTTCCGTACAGATTCACAGAGAGCCCAGTTCGAATTGCATCTTCCTGAGCAAGGCTATCTGCAGTGCAGTGTGTAACAAGGGTGCCTGCCTTTCCCCTGTGCTAGCAGACCTGAGTGGTTCACCCTTTCAGAGAGCATCACTTTTCTTACATCCATGATGGAGCGCACCCAAGGACAGGAACACTGCCGTAGGAGCTGTGGTCCTGTAAGCTTTTAATCCTGGCTCTGCCCTTGCCCTTTGCTGGCTGTGCGGTCTTGTGCAGGTTCCCCTAAGCCTCCATTTCTTCCTCTGGTTAATCATCTAATTCCATAAATTTATAAAGACAAATGGAATTGAAGAATCATCGGGTTAAGTTTTCTTACCAATCCCAGATTGAAAATGCCATGCTTTCTCAAAGAGCATGGAAAGACTTACAAAGAAGGAGGATGTGCTAAGCACAATTCAGGGAGCAATAGTGTCCTTAGGAGAGTTTTACTGAAAGAAACATCTTCTAGAAGATGTGTGGGCACGCCCGTAAATTTTTAGTTTTTAAAAAAATTAGTAAAATTATTGAAAGAAAAATAACATGGTATTGTGAATACTATGATCATGAACATGGAATTCAAATCTTGATGTCTATAAATAAAGCGTTCTTCAAAGCCAGCCACTTTCACTTATGCTGTAATGGCAGAATTCAGTAGTTGTGATATAGACACAATGTTGCTTAAAGCCTAAGGTATTATCTGTCCCTTGCAGAAAAAGTTAGCTGACCCCTACTCCAGAATCTAGATCCTATAGGCACCTCTGATTGTTGGGTACTTGTTTAAAAGGGTCTCCCATAAAACAATTTCACATGAATATTTTCTAGTATATATAACATGTTTATGAAATATGCACAGATCAAAGTCAGATTTTATAGAAATTTGTACTATATGCATTAGCAGTTGCTGGATGAACAATGCAGATCTTGTCTACGACCAGGCTGTTTCCAGTTAGGGTTGGATATTTATGTAATGTGACTTTGGTAATATACGATGATGTTTCATTTGTTTGGACTTCTAGTATAATGCCTGTCAAGTATAACACTAAAAATTATTCAGAGTATATAACATCTATTATTAAAATAGTGAGTAAAACAATCCTATTTACTCTACAGGTCACTCTCTTGATGTTCTGAAATAACTGACTGAGGATAAAACCCAAAATAGAAGAGAGCCTCTAATAAATGGTGCTGGGAAAACTGGTTTTCCGCATGCTGAAGATTAAACCTAGCCCTCTCCCTCTCACCATGCACTGAACTAAAGTCAAAATGAGTTTGATTAAATATTAAAGATCTAAATATTAAAACAGAAACAATCTGCTGGAAGATAGAATAGATAAAACTCTTGAAGACATAGGTGTAGGCAAAGACTTTAGGATTAAAACCCCAATAGCAGGAAATATTACAAAGAATCAACAACTGGGATCTCAGCATATTAAAAAAGCATTTGCCTAGTACAGGAAACCACCAACAGAGTGAAGAGACAAACCACCAAATGGGAAAGTTTTTTTTTTTTTAATCAAGTGTTCCTCAATCAAAGGGCCAATATATAGAATACATAAAGAACTCAAAAAAATTAGACCCTCCAAAATTTAAAGACCTAATCCCAAAGTGGGAATCTGAGATGAATACATACTTCTCAGATGAAGAAATATGAATGGGAAATAAATGTATGAAAAATTGTTCAACATCATTGGTCTGGATAAATGGAATTATTGGACAATTATAGTTATCCTTGCATACTAGCCATGTAAGAGAAATGATTTTGAATTACAATTCTTATTTCCCTGATTTCCCTTCAAGATTGATATATTTCAGTTGTTCTTTATGACACAGATAGTATGAATATAATTGTTACACTTTGATGTAGTATTATGTTAAGGTGTGATCATGCCCTTAAGGAATACAAGGAAAGAATGTGTGTCTCTATGTTTAATTATCATACTCTTGTGTTTTTCAAATTCTCACATTGCTGTGTCGTTTCCCATGGATTTCTGTACTGTTCATTTCCACATCTCAACATTCCTTCCCGGTGACTGGGCTTCTAGAAGTATTTCCCTTTTTGTGCCATCTGTGATTTGCTATGCAGGGAAATCAAATGGTCAAGGTATATAGTGCTTTTTTTTCAAAAGGCAGTTCTTTATCATGCAGGAGACAGAAGCTTTTGAGCAGCAAACTGTAAATATCATGATAGAGGCCTTAGTCACCTCTGGTGATTATCAAGGAAGACTCATAATTTGGGCAATGGAGCTTTGGTAAATAGACTGGAACGTTCGCTTTGATAGCATGTTGGTATAGCTACCACTTACTTTTAAAAATAAATAATATTGTAATCTTCTATTTCTCTGCATAGTGTGGTGAGATTCAGTTTAACCTTAATTAAATTTCAGATTACTTATAGCAGCAGTTGATAGCTAATTCTTCGATTTACTTGAATTTGTTGACTCTAGTTTACTTGAATTGTCGAACATTCGCTTTGCAGTCTATGTTAATTCTCTCACAGGGTCCCATGGTGTTGTGTGACTTAAACAGTCCTGTAATTCTTTGACTTGGCTATGTTATCATGATCCACACACATGTGTCACACCCCCAGCAAGCCCCATGTGTGCAAATCTACATTTCTCAAACAGTGAATGAATTGTCTAAAGGGTGACTTTCAAATGAAAATTAAATCCATTTATATTACATACTCCAGTACCATATTCCAAATTATTTCCTCTACTTCTGCTTGTAATGAAGTCTCATCAACATTCTTCTTGTACAAAATGAAGTGCAGGTATTGCAGATAAGCTAGAAAGTTGGATTGGTTTCTATTTTTAAAAATGAAAACTTAGCACATCTATTAATTATACTCTATTTTGTTTACAATTTTACAAAAGCCATGGTCATTTGTTTATTTGAACCCGATCCCCTGTACTTCTGTAGAGGCCGGCACTGCCTAGCTCAGTGAGAAACTATACCCTTGAATTTCACACACATGGGTCATTTGTTCCCATGAGGCACACATTTCCAAGTAGACACCAGCCTTATTTATAATCCTGATAAAAATGGCTGTTATGATCATATCGCAGCAGGTTTGGCTAGCAAATATTTATCCGTCAAACAGAGCTACAGACAGAAGCCTAATTAATGTAATTGTTAACCGTGGTTTCCTATTTGCAAACATTTGTTGTTGTATCTTCAGCAAATAACAGATATACTTTGTTCCTCTTGTATCGTTTAACTCATGTTTTTATGCAATGTGTTCTTCCTTACAGGAATCCCAACATCTGACTCCAGGATTCACCCTGCAAAGTAAGTGTTTCTGGAAATGTCTTCGTAGTTAAAGAATCCACCCTCTTCCCTTCCCCACTTCTCCCTGCTTTCCATTCACTGTCATTAAAACGTGAAAGAGCAATAATGGCACACTGTTACATGTGATGTATCCAATTAGTCCCCCTTTTCATCTGTTATTCATGGCAGGAGGCAATGAAACTATGTGACTGTTTGGAGCCTAACTTCATTCAGAATAATCATTTGACAGTAGAAACACGAGCAGTAACTGTATCCTTTCTTTTCAGAGTGGAGTGACCCAACCAGCAGAGCTTCTACAAAGTCAGTATCATTCGAGTTGTGAGTACTTGGGTTCCCAGACCAGGCTTCCTCTGGTGTATTGGACAGGGCTCTTTTTCTCCTGCTCTTTCTTGCGCCTTGACATTGTGATTCCCAGCTTACAGTAATATGTATTTTGGTTGGGTAGCAAATCAGATTTTCTGTTGTCTGATTCCATTCACACTGTTATAACACCATAAACTGGGATGTTTATAAACAACAGAAATGTGTTTATCATAGTTCTGAAGGCCAGGGAATTGGAGATCAAGGCCCCAGAAGAAGTGATATCTGGTAAGAGCCCATTTCCTCACGGATGGCCATTCTCTCACCCCACACTCACATGCCAGAGGGGATCAATGGTGTCTCTGGGACCTCTTTAAAAGCCAGGAATGGTATCACATACCTGTAATCCCAGCACTAACTTGGGAGGCTGAGACTGAAGATTCATGAGTTCAAAGTCAATCTAGACTATTTACCAAGTCCTTGTCTCCAAACTCCAAAAAATTAAAAACAAAGAAAAATATGAAGACACTAACCCCATCCATGAGGCCTCCACTCTCAGGAACTGGCTATTTCCCAAAGATAGCATCTTCTAATGCTATCACCTTGGGTGGGGGGGGAGGATATCCATGTATGCCTCTTCGGTGTCTACCAATTCTCAGGCTACAGACTCCATAAGGAAGTAATAGTAAAAGTGAATTTGATCATTATGAGGTTCTCCAGTGATGCAGACATAGGCTGGTCAGTCTCAGATAGGAAAGCAATGGGAATTCAGTGGAAAAAAATAAAACTACTTGTTTGAGCATCAAGTAACATTATCCAGAGACATCATTATACACAGCTATAGCTGACCAGGTTGCGTAAGAGATTCATCTGGACAACCATGGTCAGACATGACACGTTATGTGACTTCCTCTGACCCGTGAGCCCAAGACTATTTGCAGGTCACCTGGCATCTATATATTAAATACAAAGAATATCAGCTGGGAAGAGAGAGAAGAAGAGAGTACATGGTGCCAGGGTGAAGTTCAAGAGCCCGGACCCCACAGTTTGTTCAGCACTGTCTTTATTTTTTAATTTCTTCACATTAACTTTTGTAGATTTTAGGTACTCATTTGTCTAATAGTACATCAGGGGAGTATTTCTCTCACATCTCCTTTCCTTCCTAATAATAGAAAATGGAAGTTGACATGTCTGTGTAATATTACACACTCGAAGATTTTCAAAATGAAATAATTTATGGCATTGAAGTGGCCTCATGGCACACTTGAAGTGAGTTGCTCACCTTTTGGAAGATCATAAATAATTACATAAAACAACTGGGAGTGAATGACCCCCACATAGAGGCCCTGACAAAGTCAGTGCCGATTCGGCTCCACATTCTTATTGACAGGTAGCAGCAAAGCCCCTAAACCCTGACCAGCTCTCTTATTTGAATTTCTGGCCTGATCTGCACCTTCTAATTCTAAGCTCAAACTTCAACAAACAAAAATCCTCAAGTTTAGAAGGTGGTAAAATACACGAGTACAGGATAAATAAAACCACAACCTTGACATAAGGACCAAACTATACGGAAACACAGAAATCAAAATCACCTTTACATTGTTCATTTTGGCTTTCTCATTAATCACATAAACACATTGTCCTTTGCCTTGCTATCCTCCTGTCCTACCTCAACCTTACTCACATTAAAAAGATGATAAAACACACACACACACACACACACACACACACACACACACACACACGGAAAAACAATGCAGGTTTGCAAACATGAAAATTATTTTACAGTGTAAAGTGATCTTACTCCAAAAGTGTAAGTATTAGGCTCCCATGGTGAAATATGCTGCTTTCTATGTAAAGCACACAATTTAATACTCCAATAGTCTGTAACTAACAGAAATGAACTCATTGCTGGTGCTTTATGGTTGCAAGCTACGTTTCAGAAAACAGCACTGGATAGCACAACGGTATATAGTGCGGTCAAGAAGAGGGTAGATCTCCACAGGAAGCATTAATAAAAGCAGAAGACACTGAGTCCATTTTATGAACTACCTGCTCTCTTTTTGGCTGCTTGGCCTAAAGTCACTACCCATCATATTTTAGCTGGCAAAAGTTCCCTTCTTATGGCGGGGTATAGGTTTAGTATTGGACAGATCGTACTTTTAAGAGTTTCCTTTTCAGCTTGCCAATTATTATCAGCTAAGCCATTATTATTGTTCTCCCACATTTTACCTCAGTGTGTTTAAACCAATTTCCAGGACTTTCCATTTGGCAAGGAAATCATCAGGCAATTAAGAACATTTGGAACACAGACTGCTGCCGCCTGGCAGTTGGTGGGAAGAAGCCCCTAAGTTAGCTGGGCTGCTGGAAAGATGCCCACCCAGGGTGGGCAATTGTGTTGGGCACACTCCCTGCCATTGAGCATGGTGGAGTTTAGAATACCGTAAAGTGGGATCCCTTAGCTGCGTGGACACTGTACACATTTTCCTTAGCTTGGCTCATTTTCCCTGGTTAAGGACACACAGACATTTTATTCACATACGGCTTGCTTATACGGACTGTGTGCTCGAGCCCCAGGTCTGCAGACCCTGGTGGCCAAGTGGCCGAGTACAAACTTGCAGCTGATTGGCTGGGCTCACTCTTTATTCATGACGGTTGCTGCTGTCTCTGGGCCTGACCTTAGCACAGGGCTGGCCTTTCAGACAACTGGGTAGCCTTGTGTTTGCTCGTTCATCCATAGACAGTGCTTTTCGCAGGGCGTCCATCAGCCAGGTGACATCCCAGCGGCTCCATCAGAACCTTGAATGCCCATAACACAGGAGCACTGCATCAGGGATTGGATGAGCTAAGTTGGAGCCTGTGCTCTACTGGAATTGTGGCATTAGTGGGAAACACAGACCTAGAGTTACAAAATGTGAGTTTAACTCATAGAAGCACCTATCTTTATTTTAGAGTATACAGTTAGAATTCCATAAGGAAAATCAAATGAATGGGCATAGGTGTATGTATACACACAACCATTTATCAGCATTCAAATATAAGCATATTCTTTAGTAACTAAACCTAACAACATAAATGTACTTTTGGCTCTTGCGTGCATGTGTGTGATGCTGGAAATTGAAACTAGAGCCTTCTCCCTGAGCTACATCATTTTTTTAGAGGGGGTGGGTCTCTCTAGGTGGAAAGGTTGCCCAGACTAAGATGCTCCTTCCACATCCTCCTAGAGTACTGGGACTAAAAGTGTGCTATCCCACCAGCTGAAAGTTTAATCTTTAATAATTTTTAAAGGAGACAAGGTCCAGCAGTTGGTCTTCTGCACTGTCTGCCTTTAGCCTCCATGAAACTGAGCTGTGTGAGGGTCTTTGCAAAGATCCTTCCCGCATCTTGTATATTCAATAGAGTTTCTAGCCTGCTTCCAAAATAGTCTGTATTCCATAAACATGTGAAGCACAAACTTGAGAAGGTTGATATATGTTTGGGGGGAGGGCTGTAGAGTTGTCTATTCACACAGGAGTATCATGTCTACTTCATCGCTAAAAGATGCACTATTACAATTACCTGATTTCTGTTCTCATGTATACATCAGACATTGTGTGACTGTAGTTTCTTAGCAAAGCCATTAAAAATCAAAGGGGGAGAAAACACTCAAAATCAAAGAATGTGGATTTTATTTATTGATTTGGATTGCTTTATCTAGTTGATGACACCACTTGTCATCACTAGCCATAGAGAATCCTTGTGAAAACTCCTTGACCTATTGGTTTTACATGAGTTAGAACAGATAGGATGCATCCAGTTGCTGCCCTGGGAAGAATTTTCAGATGGCTTCCATGAACTCCTGAGTGTCCGCCAGTCAGCCTTTGACTTTAGTTACTTTGTGAGTACAGTTGAGACTGTGGCAGCTCCAAACATCAAGTACCTTTCTGACTCTTGGTTGTCAACGTTTGGACTTTATCCAATTGGAAACCATCCAGACCCACTTTTAACCAAGCAGCTCTTGCATTTTAAGCCTATCAAGAATGCCTGCACAGTTTCCATAAAGGCAGATGTAACCATAAGCTGTTTTGCCTTGTCATAAATCTCGTTCTTGTACTTACAGTATTAGTGACATGTTTGAAAACATCCCAGCCAGACAGTTGATGAAAGGCCACCTGGAGAGAGACTGGTTGGCCAGCCTCAGTTTATCTGTGGGTGCTGGATACGCATATCACATGAACAAATGTCTGAGTGTACCTCTAGTTTGAAGGAAAGAAAATGATCCCATCACCAGAATGGCAGAAATCTTAATAACCTCTGAGGTGTTAAGCACATGTGCCCAATCCCAGGCCAAGGCTCATCTATGTGCATTTGCCCAGTGAAGCTTAGCAGTCATCTGAAGGTGCTCTGTATCATTCTTATTGTACAGGGAAGCAAAGCAAAGGGAGAACAGTTTCTCCACTACACAATTGGAAGACAAACTAACTACACATACTTAACTGGAATGGTCATCTTGACTACAAACATATACAAGGGCCGCGAAGTAACTTTGCCCCTTGGTAGGAAAGGTCGATTGCAGGCTGAAGGCCTCTCTTCCCACTGAGTTGCCCTTACATATGGGATCTGCTGCGTTCAGGGATTAGTTACTCCAAGTTTGGCAGTTCGAACCGTTAAGTAGACTTGTAGAACTGGCTGGTGAGAATGAGTCCCACAAGAAATTATACCTCTGTTCTTTGAAAGATATAAAACTGAATGAAAGTTGCTTTATTAACTAAAATATCATTATTTCTAACCTTTACTCTAAATGTTATGAACACTTCATTACCATAGAGAATAGAAAGATTGTGCGAATATTTTTCAGATTGCTGTAACTCGTATAAGCATTGCATTGCTTCCTAGATGAATTTCAAATACTTTTTACCCCCAAACCCTCACATTTATTACAACCCTTCTGCCAAAACTTTCATCACTGAAAACATTTCCTTGGAGAATTTCATTTCAGATTTCAGAACTGCTATGCCTTATTGTGAGCGATATAACTAACATTCCAGCAATTTCATATATTCTTCCCTAAGTAGATGTTTGGTTTGCTACTTAGATGTAATTTCAGGAGCAAAGTGCATGGGTAATACAGTAGGAAAAATGACTGTTATTTTCATAATCAGATTAATTCTTAATCATAATACATAATTTGGTACTTGGAATTTAGAATTACTGATCATCAGTTTCAAGGCTTATAAAAGCCAAACAATTCTCCTGGTAAACTGCAGATCTCAGGGATGTTCATGAGTTTCAGTTTTAAACCAAGAAATATGCCAATTCTTGCTTTTAACCTGTCTTGCATGCTCCAGGTCTCAGAGCTTGCCAACTTTTCGCAAGGACTTAATATATTTTTGGAAGTTCTCCATTGCATCAGGGACAGCCACCTGGGAGCAGAGAAAACAAAATTTGGCAGCCTGTTCAAGCTGTGAATTAAAGGTAATTCACAGTTTGAAATGAATCAGCATGAGGTCCTTAAGAAGAGTAATCAGACATCAAGAGATTTTATGTTGAGGATTGTATATTGGCTAATGTGACAACAAGCAATATTGGCATTTGGAATATTCACATCAAGGAGTGCTGAAGCTGCTGTGTGACTTGCTAGGTGCCATGACTTGAAAATCAGAACTCCTTCATGAAGAGAATTGTAGATTTCCACTTCTATCGCACAAGCTCAAACCATAAATGTTTTTCACTCAGCTTGCATAGTTCACAGATCGGATTTGGTTTCTACAGTTTTTTAAGGGCCCACATCTAAAGTAAGAATACGGTTTTTCAGGTGGCTTTTCAGATAGCTCTGTATTGGAGCAAGTTTTTTCTCGCAAGAAAAAGTCAAATACCCCTTCTTCATGATTTGCATTCATATCTACATTTATTCATTCATTCATCCATTCAAGTTTTCATTTCTTTCAACAAATATGTTTTCAGCTCCTAGCATACGTCAGGCTTTGGGCCAGACACTGATAACTTTAGGGGAAACACTGTGTATTCTTCTTCAAGGAGCTAAAGATTAGATTTGTGCTGGCAGCACCACTAACTCAGCTCAGAATTACAGAGCACCAAATATGTGCCAGGCTTTTCTTCTTCTTACTAGCCCATGGAGTTCATCATCAATACAGAAACAGAAACCAAAGCTCAGAGTCATTGATTAAGTTGCTCCAAGTGCCAAAGTGGCAAAGGGTGGAGCCAGATAGTGAGTGCACATCCTTCCTACATTAAAGCTACTGCACGAACACTTTGCAGATGATTGAAGCTACTGCACGAACACTTTGCAGATGATTGTATTGATTTGTAGTCAATACAATGTGTTCTTGCCCCAGGAATTAGATCAAAGGACACTAATCACAATTTGGGACCAAAAGTCACCCACTATTTTGGTTTGAATCATGGTCCTAAATATTGAGTTCAATCTTGCATACCATGTATACGACATGTGACAATGTGGATACTTGGTAGGCGGATGCAACGTCACCTCAGGGCCTGCAGCCAGACTGAATCACTTTGAGGAGGCTGAAGGATCCAGTCTTGTCTGTAAGGGGCCTAAGCCATCGTGAAAAATCCACATGAGACTGATTGCAATGGTGTGTGATGGGAGCAACATTTTCCTCCAGAAATCTCTATTTTGCCATATGAAAGTGAAAAGATGAGAAAACTGGCATTTGGTCTATTTTTATGAGAGAGCCGTTCATCATCTTTGCTGTCTCTTGACTTGTTCAATGATGGAAAAGTGGCTTCATATCCGCATAGCAGAATAAATTTAAAAACGTATGTGTTACCAACCACAGTGGTGAGTTTCCGAGTTCTCTTCCATGTTTTAAGTAGTGACTGAGATTGAAACTAATTCTGAGGGGAAACACTGGAGTTAATAAGTGAGGAGCCAACATTAACAATTTCAGTTGTGTAATTGAATATAATGTTGTGATAACACACACAGTTGCGCACACGTGCATGTGTGCACTCTGTATCCTGTAGTATTAGATCTCTCCAATTCTATGTGATCTAAGGTATGCACAGAAGCATTCTCTCTTTTCAGTTATTAAATTGTAAACTGCTGGTATCAGAGACACTTTTCATGTGCATAGTAATTGATAATTTTAAAGCATTTTCATACAATACATTAGTCTCATGTGAGCATCAGAGAAATCCTGTTAGGAAGCCAGGTGAAAAGAAGCCAGGCATAGGGAGAGAAAGGTATTTGCCCAAAGTCAGCCATCTAGAGAATGGCAGAGCTAGGACCACTAGAACTCAGAACATGCTGCCTGGACCCCTCATTCCCCCGATGACTGAAGGGCCAGAACTCATCCATCAATCTTGACATGTCTTTCAGCCCCAGGTAGAAAAAATACAGCAGCAGGATAGACAAGCCCCATGAATCATTCCTAGAAATTAAAAAAGAAACAAACAAATTTTAAAAAGCCAACAGAAAACAAAAAGCCAACAGAGTAGAATATCTGACAAGAAATAGCCATTCTGTTTCTGAACTATTCATCTTGTGTATCCATCCTATCGAGCATCTAACAGCTAGATCATTGCCACAACTGCATTATTGGGAATGTTACATTCAAATGATCTGCTCTTGACGCCTTCTCAGTGTTGCTAAAAGCCCTTGCATTTTCCTGATGACTGGGGAGTAGCAGTGGTAGAGTACTACAGATGTATGCATAGTTATGGCTGGAAAATCAGTTGAAAAATCTGACAAACGACTTTCTTTGTAGTTCAGCCATCCATTTGAACAATGGGACCCCCAAAAAGAAAAAGTCACAAAGCTATCTGATTGACATCTGCAAATATGCTGCAGAACTTAGGACTGTTTAGTGGTTGGGAGTGGAGTTGGGTGGGACTGGTCAGGCCTTCTAAGAACCAGGTGAACCAAATATAGTTGCTACTCTTGGGCTCCTGACCCCTGAGATGTGCAAATACAGCCCTGTAGTGCACTGCCTTGTGTACTCTCCTCACCTAGGGTTCTGGTGTGCCTGAGAGAGCAGAGATGTAGGAAGAGAGGTTCAAAGAGGCGACTTTGTCAGCTCTGTCGCCTAACTTCCAGAGTCACGTGTTTCTGCAAAAGCTGCTCCCTTTCTTAAAAAGTCTCAAATATACATCTCAATGCTATAACTATAAGAAATAGTCCTAGTTTTTCAAAAAGTACTTTTTAAAAGTAACCTTAACAATATCTAGAAATTGTCAAGGCCATCTAGAGATTGAACTCTTTGTTCTAAGTTTCTCCAAAGCAGATTTCACACATCATGGCACAAAAGGAAAGGAATAAAATAAACTTCATGTGAGCAATATACTCAGTAATTATAGCCACCATTTTTTGGCGTGTGTTATATGCCAAACATTTTACAAACATCAGGTATTTTACCTCAAAAGTGTTATCGTCAGAACAGTATCATTATCACTGCCATCAGCATAATACTTCCCAGGATGGTCCTCTCAAGGTCTTAAAGTGGTACCAAAGAGACACCTGTGCCACACACCCGGGCTTGTTGCTGACTATTTGAGGCAGGACTGCCTGACTAGCCACATGCGCAATCATATTACATCCTCATAACATTTCTCAGGGGTAGATATGATTAACTTCATACAGATGGAAATTCTCTCTCAGAGCAGTTAAATGTTAAGTGACTTGCTCAAGATCACACAGAAGCTGAAATTTTATTCTGGGTTTCTTGAATTCAGAGCTCAAACAACTTTTATACCATATCTGCCTCATTCGTATAGGGTCTCAATTCAGTTGTCACTGTGAAGTGTAGAGGAAAACAAAAGGCACAGATGCTGATACTTCTCAGTTCTGTGCCATTAAGTGTGTTTCGCATGTACTGTCCTTTTGTTACATTTGGTCTCTACACAATTCTTGGTCCCAGGAAGCAGAGTTAAGACTTATCATTGCTCTGAAGAGCCCACAGCTGTGACTTTCATTTCTGGGTGGCTCACATGCCAACTTGCTCAATCCTCTGTCGTATAACTGGATGAATTCACTTGGTGCTTTCCTGAGCCTTTGTTTATTCATATAATAAAACAGGTATATGTTACTCAGACTTGTTAGTAAATTGTGTTGGCATTGAATGATCTCAAGAATGGGGGTTGCAGACAATTGCTTCTTGCCTCACGTTAAAAGTAGAGAAAGTCATGCTCAGGTGGCTTCAGTGAGGTGCCGAAGCTCATATAGCTCTTGGTGTTGCAAAGCTCAGTCCCATGCTTCCTGACTCATAATGGGGGACATTTTTTACTAGTAGTCACCATCATTTCCTGAACTGTTGTGTCAATGTGGTTCGAATGGAGAGATCAGCTATCAGTGCTGCCAGTAAATATATGGGCCATTCTTCACCTAGTTTGATACCCACAGCATGTTCCAGGGTGTTTTGCCATGTCACAACGATGTCGAGCATTGTCCCATCAGTTATGCCCAAGGATTCAGGTGACTGATAGTTTGAACCTTATAAGAAAACCATGGAAACTTTTAAAATATCACACACTTTCCACTATTCCAGTCTTACAGAATGGAATTTGTATCTTCATGTATCTTCATGTTTTCGGGTAATGTTTTTTTCTTCTGAGATTGAAGAGGACCTAACACTAGTGACCTGTCTTGCCCTTTAGTATTGGATCAGACTTCCAGGTTGCTTCTATGGAAATCTGTTCCTTTAAAGTTAGATCCTGAGCGAATCACTAAGAAATTTAGAAGTATACTGCTGCTATGAACTTTGAAGAAAAGGTTGCTTGTGATTGTCAATGACAGCTTCTTAATTGAAATAATCTGCCTGTCCTTCTGCTGGAAAGAGTTTGTGTGTCTTGGAGAGTGGAGACAAAAAGATTATATCCTGATGGACTTCTTAAATGTGAAAAAGATTGTGGTTTGAACCAAAGCTGCTTTCTGCACGAAATTTAAATCAACTTTAACTCAATTTGTGCTATTCAGAAAGAACTATGATACTCAGTATTGAGGGTGGCAGGAATCCAAGGTATACAGTAAAGACACAGAGAAGATACTGCTGGGGTTCTTGCCCAGACAAACCCCAGTAGCCCCAGGATCCAAATGGCAGCCACTTCCAAACCACAGATTTCTGTGCCCAGGGCTCTGGGCAGTTGGAGAATGCAGAGCAGCAGCATAACAGACTTTCAGATCAGGAGGAAAAGCCGTCACCTATTTGCCTAGTGACTTAAAGAGCTGAAGTCATGTTGATGATCCCAAGGCCAGGGAAACGAAACAAGCAATGAAAGGTAACTTGCCTTTCAGCAGGATGCACGCCAGAGGCACTGGTAATTTCCGGGATTCACTCGTATATTTCTCTCTAAGGGCAGCACATCATGGTGGTCCAGCTTTATAGTTAGCTGTGGCTATGTTTGTGTGGTTCCTTAACAAGATGGCTTTTGTTTGTTTGAGCCTTTTTTCCTTCCTTTTCTTTTCTTGCATGCTCACAACAAGAATTTAACACATGTTTCTAATGCCACGCATAGAAAATAACTCTTTTAACTCAAAGAGATTATTTCAGCCCAGAAGTGATGATGCTATCCCAAGCAAATTGGCTTACTCTTTTGCACACAAAATACCAAATATTAACTTTGTTGCACAATATAGCTGGGGCTATAAAGGACTGAACTCGTGGCCTTTCTCACCGCATGGTGAGAGACCCTTGAGAGGGGCAGATCTGTCCAACGACTACCCCTTGCCTCTCTTTTCACTTGACAGTATTTTCCTGCTGATTTTGTGAATCTAGGTGCCAAGGAGATTGTGATAGTGATGAGTGGCTTGTGCTATTCTTCCAAACCATGGGAAAGTCCTTGAATATCGAACAAACACCAGCTGTCTTTCACCTATAGGGACTGTAGAGCCACAGGAAATAGCACTTTTTGGTTTTTCTAATATAAATAGGTTCACAAATTTGTGAAGTCCACAGTGGATGGAATAGCATCCACCTACTTCAGCAACTGGTGAAGGCCCTGCTACTCACCAAATAATCAGAAAACATTGTTAAGCATATGAGAGGTAGCAAAGGTATGGTCTAGAAGTTATCAATTTTTCTGTATAATAGTAACATTTTGACAGATTTTATTCTTATATCCCTCAACACATATAAAAAGGAGTACCATAAAAGAAAACACATCCATGCACGCATGTGTGACTGGAAAGAATATCGGGTGCAATTTGAAGTGGATAGGCTCTGAGCCAGCATGCTGGGCTAAAGTCCCAGCTGCACCCATCCTTCAGTCACGTGATCATGGGACAGGCACATTGCTTAAGCTTCCTATCACTTCATTTCCTCATCTGTAAAACGAGATGGGATTAGCACTGACGCTGTGGGACTTACTGATTGGGGTACTGATTGGGATTAGCACTTACACTGTGAGATTCACTTAATATAGTGCCTGGCACTGTAAATATTAAATATTAAATATTCTTGTAATTATTAAATATAAAATATTGTTGTAAATATTAAATATTTTTGTAATTATGCTCACAAGCAGTATAGGCATTATTGCCAAGTCTTAAGCATGAGTGCTACCTGCACTCTGTTTCAGTGTTCAGCCACCCAGGCAGCCCTTCACTCCTTTCCCTGAGCTGTCCCAGTGTCCCCAGCTGGAACAAGACCTCTTCAAAATGAGCAAACCCAAAGTACACTGAACATTTCCTCTGCTGACATTCACAACCTAGTCCCTGAAGGTAAAAAGAGAGAGAATCTAGAATACCTTGAATACATGCACTTTTGGTAATAGGCACATTCTTCCTGTTCTTCAAGCTCTTCGCTACGTCTTGTCACAGTCACAATTAGACTTTTGTGATTTTTTTTTTTAAAACCTTAAAGCCAGGAGTTTAGCTAGGACCTCAGTGTCAGACACAGTGCAGAATGTTTTATATCCACTAATGACTAACCACTACTCAGTGGGAATAAGATACTACTACGGCCCCTGAGGAACTGAGATTCTTGAATGAAAGCTAAATTCTCACAGCCAGTAATTATGAAGCCATGATTTGAGCTTACGTCTAGTTGACTCCAGAAAGGAAACCCTTACTTAAGCTTATCTTCCTACTACCCATGGAATGTCCAATCCCAGGATTCACCTGAGCTCAGTTGTTTTGGAAGTGACAGCCCTACTTCACAGCTAACAGAGACAGCAACGGAGAGGAAACAATGGAGGACAAGAACTTGACCAGAGACAGTCTCCACTCCTGATTCCCTGGATAGCCTCTCCCCATTCGTAAAATAACTACTGGAGTAATTTCCTGAGTCATATTGATTGCTTGGCTCAAATATGTGCGAGTAACTACTTTTAAAATATAATAAGCATGTTGCCAGATTTCTAATGAGGTAGAACAGAATCCTGTTCTAAATTCCCAGTTCTTTGCATGCATAAGGGAAACTGTCTGGTAAGAAAACATATGAATACAATTTCATGGAATAGCCACTGCCATTCTGTGAAATAAACACTGTATTCCCTTGCCTAAGCAAATCATTCCTGATGCTACATGTCTGCTTGTGTTTCCTTGGTCTGAAAAGATACTTCAAATTCTGCCTTTAATTATTATCTGGGTTAGCTATGAATCCCTTGAGAAATAAGCTTGTTTTTGCTGGGAGGGAAGATAAAGTAACATTTAAATAGGTTTTAAAAATAAGAATGGAATCTCAGAAGACATCCTATTGTAGAACATACTGTATATCAAAACATGTAAGTACATAGTTGTAACAGTGACTTAGTAAACACATTGCTGAGTGAACTATGAAAAATAATTCACTGAGGTACTATTTCCCTTACTCCCTAAGCACTGAGTTAAGAAAGCATTGCCATAAAGTAGATATGTACTGTTTAAAAGTATTTGTGTGTGTTTTTAGAATATTTTCTTCAGGCCCAATAGACTAATTTGTTTGCTTCTCCTGCTAGAAAAAATATACTAGTAGGCATTTAGCTGTGATGTATATTAAGTGGGAGTCGAAAATAGTTTTAGAAGATAACAATTTTGAGCAAAGAAATGTCTTTGACAATTTGATTAAAAGGGTGACATAAATTACTTTTATAAAATAGAATCAAAAGATGTTCAGTTAAATCTATTACATAACAGCATTTCACACTCATCATGTTTGCTATTGGCACTTTTATTTATAAGAACTTGAAACCAGAGGCTGGGGATTTAGCTCAGCGGCATAAGCGCCTGCCTTGCAATTGTGCGGTCCTGAGTTTGATCCCTGGTACCGATAAAAAAGAAAAAGAAAAAAAAAAAAAAGAACTTGAAACCATAGGTAATGCAAGTATGTAATGTAAATAAATAAATTGCCATTTTCTAGAGAGAGATCTTTCTCTGGATGGCAGAGGTTAGCCCTGTTAATAAACTACCATTGTGGAAAAGCAGCTCTCTGACAAATTCTGTGCATATTTAGGTTAAACTCCTAAAAGCCCTTTTAAAAATTATAGAACAATAGTTGTTCTTAAGCAGGCATCCCTTGATTTCTCTTGCTGAAACTTACAGATCTAAAATAAAGTGACTTCACTTTTCAAATAACATTTCAAATAATGTTTATTGTAATTTAATTCCATGTTCAAAGAAAATTTGATGAGTCTGAATCAGGCGCCCACACCCATAATCCCATCTAGTTAGGAGGCTGAGGCAGGAGGATCACAAATTCGAGGCCAGCCTGGGCAACTTAGCAAAATCTTGTCTCAGAATTAAAGAAACAGGGGTGGATAGGAGACAGGAGACAGAGAGACAGAGGGTGAGACAGAGAAAAGAAGGAAGGAAGGAAGCAAGGAAGGAAGGAAAGAAGGAAGGAAGGAAGGAAGGAAGGAAGGAAGGCTGGGGAATGTAATTCACTAGTACAGCATTTAGCTAGCATGAGTACAACGCTGGGCTTAAGCCTAAGTACAGAAAAACATGCTTGATAAAATATGATAAAAAGACTAGAAAGAACACAGTAAAGACAATTCACTATGCATATCAAAAAGTTTAAAAACAAGTTTAAAGCTATGAAAAGATACCCCTAATTTTTGTTTTTTGTCTTTTTCCTTTTTATTGGTACCAGGGATCGAACTCACGACTGCCTGCTTGCAAGGCAGGCGCTTATGCCGCTGAGCGAAATCCCCAGCCCCGATACCCCAAATTTTAACCTACAATATAAAACACTTTTTTCTTAGTTTCATTCCAAAATGAAAGTGCTGCATATATGGAAAGGTCTCAAAGCAATGTTTCCTAGAATTAGAATTTTGCTACCTTCTCCTTTTAAAAAGAAAGCAAGCAATAAATAAGATGAATTATGGCAATCTCTCTTGATGGAATAAACTAAGAAAATACACATTCACATGTCCATCCACACACTGGCCATTGAGTAGGCTGTATGATGGGTAACATTTGATGATTATAATGCATAATTTTATGTGGGAGAGCAAAAGAAAAGGCACAGGTAGATGTTTCCCACTTGACACAAACCTGTCACAAAAAGTTTTAGCGTATATTTCCAAATAGATAAAAAGATCATTTTTCACCCTTAAAAAGAATATTTCTCTTTGAAAATGATTCACACT
Organism: Cavia porcellus; assembly: GCF_034190915.1. Taxonomy (NCBI): domain Eukaryota; kingdom Metazoa; phylum Chordata; class Mammalia; order Rodentia; family Caviidae; genus Cavia; species Cavia porcellus. The sequence goes on from NW_026947486.1 coordinate 114,304,015, forward strand.
ACAGGTTTTCTCTAAATAGTAAGCACATCTCATGCATTTACAATATGGTTTGATTTTTCAAAACATAAATTTACATGCACTTTCCAGAAACAAATCTATTGTGCAAAGCAGTGCTTACTTGTATAGGATGAAAAAACAAAACTTTTTTTTTTTAAATTGGAGTCCACGATTTATAGAGTTTGCTCACCATTAATATTAATTATTTATAGTCCAGCAGCTTTTGTTAACACAAGTAGAGATGGAGATGCCACAGGCGGCCTCAGAGGTAGTTCCAGAATGCTCATTCATAATTAGCAAAATGGCGTATTTCAGTAGCAGTCAATCAAATGCAGCCTTGTTCTTGTTCTCATGGGAACCTAATCCTTCAGCCCCTTCCTTCCCCTTAAGTTTGCTTGGTTCATAGACACATCTCATAAGCTGAAAATTGAACAATAAATTAGTGAGAAAATTAGAGCGGTGTTCAGGACTAACATTTCACAGAATGCAATTGTTAGTGTGCAGAATTCCACGGTCAATGTGAAATGGACAGATTAGTAACTGGGGGCGTGAAGTAGCATCTCTCAGACCACAGATTCTCTGAAGACTCCTGGAAACCAGTGTGGAAAGGTTACCTGGAATCGTCATTTTTGAATAGAGCAAAATGCCACTGGAAAAGGGCTGGGGCTGGGCTGAGCAATGTCATTTGAGAGCTGTGTACCCAGAACTAGGAGCATATCTGGGATGCAGAGGACACACCTCCTTTCTTTCACAGTGACATGTTCAATAACATTCTGGTTAGCTTTGCTTTTTTTAAAGAAGCATATTCGGTCTTTTTTAGAGAGAAGGTCAAACCACATAGGTACACTTAGCAGCAATTCTGAGATTTCAACTGTATGGCTTCTCTATTCTTCTAAGAACCTTTCTTTAGGAAACTCATTCCTTTTGTCATGAAAATAAATAGTTCCTAAAAGAAATTCAAGCAATTAACATCCTCACTGCAATAACTTGGCTAAACACATTGTTTACCTTCCCTAGGGAATTCATCTCTAAAAGATGTTCGGAAAGCGTTTCTGAACTGATTACATAGGGTTAATCCCAGGTCGTGTATTTGCAGAGCACTAATTTGAGACTTATGCAGTGTAATTGTCTTAGAAAATTTCTGAGAACAAATTGAGCTTCTTAATTTTAAAAAGCAAAGGTCCATCCCCACGTTCATTTGTAGCTACCAGGCAGTTCATTGGGAGCATTTTATGTCTGTATCCCCAAGGGATTAGGTAGCACTTGAGTACCTTGACTTTCACCTCCTAATAGAAAATTGCATTTTTACTGGGTTTTAAAAAGCATTCCTTTTTAATATCAAACAACTTTCCTAGGAAGCTTTGCGCTATAGGATCTTATTTATGCCATGCAAATGATGTGAATATTGAGGCAAATAAAATCAGAAGTAAAGAAAATAACCTCGGTTTTCTGCCAATTACGTAGCAGTGTAAGGCCAAATTATTTTACATATGAAATACCTAGATTTATTTTTGCTAAATGGTTCACCATGTAATAATACCTCAAAATGTGAATTGGTATTCAGCCTCTCCCCTCTCCTCCCCAAAAGAGGAATTTTATGGTACAGTGTATTTGGGAAATAGTGGGTTAAAAGAAACTAACAAGTCTTTTCATAGTAGGAATTCTTCAAGGCTTTAATATGCTAATGTTCACTGTGTTTCTACAAGAAGGGTGTAGAATATGAAGTGTTTCCCAAACTGACTTGGCCATAGAATTTTTCCCCAGAATACCTACTAATCTCATGTGAAATAGTTTGATCCTCACCAATCTCGAAAACTACATCATTATGGATTTCTCTGTGCACATATAGACCCGGCTTCAATCTCTACCTGGAGGGTAGATGCTCATTCGTTATTAGCTTTCCATTTTTGCTCCACTTTTTTTCTCTAGATGCCTCCCCAGATCAGAGAGTCCACTTTAAAGCAAACGCTCCTATTAGGGAGCCTAGCGAAAACTGACAATTTATATTCAAAAAACATGCTTTGTTTTATACTTATTTTATATTGATCACATGAAGAGTACTCTGAAATCCCACCAACTTTCACCCAAAAGATTCTTTTGTGAGGGGCTTTTTGTCTTTTCTTCCCAGACCACCTGCAACTGGAAGATGTCTCCTGGGTGGTAGGTTCCTATCATCCTCTCTCATTGGGGGGTGAAAAGCTGGCTGAATAGAGAACCGCTCACTGAACATTCTCGGGAGATAATTTGCTGCCATGTTTTATAAAACTAGGGACTGCATGTGCTTAGGAGCTTTTTATTAGATATTGCCGGGAGAGATAATAGTCCTATTATCCTGGTGACTTTTGAGACCATTCTGAATGCTGGTATTATTGAAAATACAGTAATGAAGTCAACTCTCAAATCGATGCATGTGGATTGTCCACTCGAAGCCAGCCAGCTCAGCTCAGGGGCTGCCCGCCCTCTGTGGGAATGTGTTTTTGAATGCAAACTTGCATAAACACAGACTGAGAAAAAAAAAACAATTAAGAAGATAATTTTTTTAACTGTTGGAAAAGAGTGCTTAGTCACACACATCGCGGAGCCTGAGAAAAATATTTCCCATTTTGTTCTGGTTTTCTGTGTGTGGTTCTGGGATTGGCTGTACCAGCACCAATAATCTACAGATTATGTCATCAGTCCTGAGCTTCCAAATCATATTTTCAGCAAAGCCAAGAGTGTGTCCTTTATTTAAGTACTTTCTTGATAAGTAATCTCATTGTGAGGATCATTTAGTAAGTAGTCAAACTTCTAGGAAATTTTTGGTACTCTGATCTATGTACTTGGAAGGAAGATGCTTCTGTGTACATAGTACTCAATTTAATTATCATTTTAATCACTTTATTGACTTAAACACTAACACTGAACACAATTCATAATAATGAATCTAACATACAAGCAATTTTTAATTTTCATTATGTCTTATCTCATTCATATTAGCTGAAACTCGATAGCAGATAATTAGTTGATTTTTATGAAAACACTCAAAATATGGATGGATAAAAGGGATATGCTCTGATTAGTTGAATTCTTCCCTCATCAATTATATATAGTTCTTTTCTTTGTATTGATTCTGATTTATACACAAAATTAGTAACATGTGTGTTAGGAATAGAGAGAGAAGGAGAGATCAGTGATTGTATCTGGATTATAATACTAACTTTGCCCCATAGATGGACATGAATATTCATTTTTTAAAAATTTCTGAATGACTTTTTTACTTTATAATTTCTAAGTAATCATATCATAGTTTATTTTATATATTCATGTTACAGATATGTTTATTTAAATATGATCTTCTCAGTAAAGTGGTAGAGTTAAATAAGAGACCTGGCAACAGAAGTCTGATTCACACACACACACACACACACACACACATAAAGATTATAACAAAATGTGGAGAGGCTGGTATGAAAGGACCTTTCTAACACTGAACCCTCCCTCCCAGAGGTTGGAAGTTGCTGAGGAAAAGTGGTTGACAGCCCTACCTACACTTATTCCACCTGACCTCGTTTTTCATACACCAGTCCTCTCTTTACATAATGTTAGCTACTTGAACTAACAAGTTGCCGTTCTGTTTTATTTTGTGTTTGCCAAATGTAGTAGGTTGATTGCCTATTCACTGAAGATTGAGACTCAGATTGAAACATTATCCAGTTGGTAGTAAGAGTTACTTTTCCAAGAGGGTTTAAAAGAATACCACTCAAGTTCTAGTGAGTATTCAAAATTTGGATCCATGGCTATTTTTTGAAGAAAGACAGAAGAGTAAGTACCAATGCCCAGCTTTTCTTGTATAGTTGAAGTCTTCAAGTTGGAGGGACCCTCTCCTCTGAGTTGAACCTTCTCTTGCTGTCTTTGTATTTTTGTTTGCTCATAAAGTGGAACCGAGTACGGTGAGAACAAAGCTTGCAATATCAATGGCAAAGTGAGAATGAATGTATTACTTTCATCAAGAAAGAAAAGTAGAAATTAGGTTCTTAGTAGTCAGAAGATTGCTGTAAGATAAAGTTCTGCTGCAAAATCAGCTCCCGGTAGAACTGACTGTGAGGTGGAAGACCTTAATTTTGCTTTCTTTTCACTGAAAATGACTTTTGATGAGATCCAGGAGAAAATAAATTGGCCAGTGTTGGAAGTGAAGGTGTCAAGAGCTCAAAGAGGTGCTGATGCTACCTTGTGAGTGTATTGTTGAGATCCAGTGTGTCAGGAGCAAGTCTTTCTCATTTGGTGTATGGCCAATGAAGGCTATTTCTCTCAGAGAGAAGGAACTGGAAAAAATATTGAATTTGACTCTGCCTTTTGGCCTGCCTTGAAAGTCCAGAGTGGATTGGCTTCAAATGGGTAACTGATGTGGTTTTCCAAAAACTATCCAGCTAAGTGATTGAGGCTGTAACTTGGTCACTTCAGATTTGCTGAAGGATAAAAAGGCTTGTTAACTTAACTTTTGGCTTAACCAGTTAAAAATTGGAGTATTGTTGATGGTATGGACAGTACCGACAGCAGCGTTTCCACTAGGTAGGTAGGCATTGCCATTAGGGTGAAACCCGGTGGCGTTACCATTGACCTGAAACCTAGCAATGAAACCCATTTGTTCCACAGGTAGAACAGTGTGAATAAATTTATTTTTCATGTACATCCCTTCTAGTGCCCTAGAAACAGGTATAGATTTATGCAGATTAATTTGGTATTGTACAGCAAATTGTACAGCTGTGAGATACGTTTTAGAATTACTTCCTAGCTCAGGCTAATGGCTAGAATCAAATCAAAGATAAAAATAGGTTTATATAGATTCTTTTATGAATCAGATAAAGCTTTGTGCTACCTAGTATTAGAGCTGAATGCAATTTTTGCAAGCAGCATAAGGGTTGTTCATGTAATACTTTCATTATTTCCGGCAAGAGTAAAACAAAATAGAAACAAGTCCATTGAATTTAGCCACCATTAGCTACCATTAACTGTAATTTTTCCTGACAAGCTCTCTCTCATCTGATGATCAGTGAACGTTGGAAAAAGTCTACTAAAAAGTGCATAAATGCTAATGAAATATGCCCTTGTGTTTTAGGTTTGCCCAGTTCAGACATCTGAAATAGAGCAATTTATACTGCGTTAGCAGCAAGAGCTCCATCACATTTTCAGTGAATTTATTTTTGTACTTCTTGTGAGACTAACTCACTCTAAGAAGACTCATGACATTTCACTGTACAAGGCGGGTCGCAAATTGAATAATGTGAAATAACTTTATTAGAGAACTGAAGAAAATGATATGGCAATAATGTGTTTTACAGTAAGATTTGATAGCCCTCTAAAGATCAATGCGTGTGTTTGTTTACTTTGAAGTGAAAGGACAAAGGCTTCATAATGAAATCCAGAGAAATACCCAAATTAAAGGAACCTTTGCCAGATAAAACAGCTTTCCTAGTTGGCGGTGAATTTAGAAAATCTCCCAAAGTGCTTTGCAGTAGACAGAATAGCCTAGGTACTGTCTACGATAACATGTCATTATAAAGCTGCCTTGGGATGAATGGAAGTCCTCTCGTGGCCACACAGAATAAAATACACTGCCAGTCGCCAGGGTCTTGTCCTGTCCCAAACAAGGACTGAAAGGGCACTTTATAAAGGGAGAAAGAAACAGCAGGACCACCTTCATTTGCATCACCAAACACTAATGATGCAGGGGCTTTTATGGGCACATGGTCTGCACAGAATAGGTTCAGTTAAAGAGAAGCCATTTTACACTGGCCTTTTCCCCACCAGGATTTTTTTAAAAGACAAAACACAGACCATTTATCTGAGAAACAATACATTACTTTTTAAAAATGAAGCAGGGTGCAGAATATAGGATAAGCAAGAAGCCTGGGACTCCCTAATTTTATCTTTGCCACCACTTTTCTCAACCAGTACACTGCAGATCTCACAAAGGCGTATCTTTGTCAAAATAAAATAACTATGAATGACCATCAGAGTAAGCTGACCCATCGGGAAGAGTGAGATTCCAAAACTTCTTTGGCATTTAAAAGCAAGCTTCATTCGCAGACACCAAAATGAATTGTTGTCTGATGTTTTTGGCCTTGAGAAAATGAGTTGAGGGTTTGAGTTCAATGCCTATGGACAGATGTTCTGCAGACAAAAAAAAAAAAAAAAAAACCCGAGACTCTTAATTGGCACTAATTAGCACCCTCATTGGCAAGGAGGGATTGACAAGGTTATTTGTATGGCACTGCCCTTGCCTGATTCCAGAGCGTTCTTTCCAGGACAGCGGGAGAGCAGTGTAGGTAAACTTTCGCTATTGGCCTTGGAGGAGTATTTGTGCCCCCAGACAAAGAGAGTCTTCACATTTCTAAGCTGTTATCTTAGAAAGTTTCTCTGCCTGCGATATGCATTGGCTTTTATTTTTAATTAAATAATGTGTAATTAGTAGGAAACAATTAATATGGTAGAGTGACAGGCACTTCTATGTTGGTGTGATTGTTCTGCTTGAAGAAGCAGATGCAGAAAATAAGAAAAAAAGAAGCTGTTTTAAGGATGAGAAAACCAGTCTCAGCACATTCGAGAGGACCTAGAGGATGTTTTATATTGGCACAAATCTATGTGACCTGCTATGTTATACAATTTTTTAATGATCCATTTATAATCACCTCCACCTGAAAATAGGGAAATATCATCAGCTTCATGAGAGGGCTGAAGTCTACAGGACCTGGAAGTCCCGAGGGGGAAAAAATTGTCTCATAATTATGGGGAGCTCCAATATGAGTGGTGGTGAAAAGTATGAATATCAGTATATGATAAAGAAGGAGCCTGGGGCTGTGTTCTAATAAATATTAAGCAAAGCTATGTAGAAATATGTTTTAAGTTTCTGCAAATACTCCTCTCTTTGTAATTGCAAGCTTGGGAATTATGCAAAAGCAGTTATTTTTGCATTTATTCAATTTTGTGCTAATAAGGAGCTCAAAGAATGGATTAAAGTGATTAAAGTCATTTTTAGCAACATGACAGATTTTCTTATGCTGGAGCATGATGGTGTTCATTTCTAAAGAGCTAGAGAGGGTCTTAAATCTGGATTAAACCCTGTTTTTTTTTTTCTCCCAGGAAGACCAAGAGATTAGATATTCAAAACTAAATAGACCCAAAGAAGTCCCATGAAAACCTACAAGTGTGAGAATTCACAAGTCCATACTTGAATAAACAATTGATTAATCCTTTTACAATTAGCATCGCATGTGCATAGATGAGCTAAGTGTTGTTTTCTGTAATGTGAACACTACTACTGCGAGTACAAGAAGACACACAGATGCTAAGGCTTCCTGTGTGCGCTTATATAATAGAAACACAGGAATTACCAGGTTTGCTGCCCAGCCCTTCCCATTCATACCTTCTGCACTTTGATGTATCTCATTGATCATGCCTGGTATCTTCAGTGGTCTGGTGTCTTTGTCTTCTAGATTGTATATCAGGATCCAACATGAACACAGATTCCAAGGTGAATATCTGTCCCAGGAAAAAGTAACTCTATAAGTTATACAAATACCTCAAGTTCCAAAGGCTAGCACATTCCTCTGCCCTTCTGCAAAGTTATGTTTTAAGCCACTCTGAGCCTTCATCCAGAGTCTGCAACATTCATCAGGCCCACTGGCACCCTGAGTCCCTCAAGGCATCTCCCTTGACACCAGACATCTGGAACAAGTGGAGAAGTACATGCAGTCAATCCCAGCCTCAAACCAGATTCTCTATCTCCTTACCACAAACAACTGGCAACCCTACCCCATCAGCAACTCAGATACTGATTGTTATCACATCCCATCCAAATCCCAAGACCTGTCCTGGGCATCACAGTGCTGGCCGTCTCCCAACCAGCCCCTTTGCACACACTTAAAACAACCTCCTCCCCATGCTCCAGTTCCTATTGTCTTTAAGATCATACAACTGCAGATTGCAGACATCCCAGCAATTATTCTCAGGGTCTGTGGCATTTGTTTCCCTTGAAGGACCTTAACTGGGAGTATGGTGTAGCTAGATATATGCTTTAGAAAGGTAACAGACAGTTGAGACATGGCGAAAGCTTGAATACCATTGGGGAAAGAGGATGGGATAGACTGAGTGGAATGGGAGGTCTACATTCCCATCACTGGGACTCAATGATGAGAGACATCAAGTGAGACATAAGAAATTTTAAAATGGTTTTAAGCTTGCTTGGAAATGTGGATAGATGACAGATCCTGGCACTGTAGAAATATCTTAGCCTATTACTACCACTATAAAAAAAAAAACACCCAAGATGGAGTAATTTACAAAGAAAAGGTTATTTTCTCACAGTTCCAGAACCCATGAAGGACAAATGCTATATCTTCCCATGGCAGGAGAGAGGAGGATAAAAGGGCCTACTCTACTTCCAGATCGACTGGTATAACACATTTTATAGATGGTCTAGACTTATGACAGCTCACTATACAATTTCTCAGCTGTATGCTGGTGAGAAAGCATTATGCATTCAGTAGAAATTATGCTTTGAACTTTTCATTTTGATCTTTTCTTAGTCTATCCCTACATAGCACAATCCTCTCTCCTTATTGGAGGCAGTGGCAGTGAGCTCCCAGTCCGCCACTGGATCAAGGGGAAATAACTTGCACTGAGTGCTTTGTGTTTTCCAGCCACATATTGTCTACAAAGGGTCCATCTGTACTTCGTGATTCTGGTGTGTTAGATGCATTTTTGACTTACCATGTTTTCAACTGGTGATAGGTAGAGTCTATTCTAAATGGAGGGGCATTTCTAACCCCATGCATGCCCCAATCACACTCAAAGCCCCACCTCTTGGTACTGGTGCAGTAGGGATTAAATTTTCTCATGTATTTTGGAAGGATACCATCATTCAAACCATAACACAGAGTTGCAAAATTAAGTATGAGAATGAAGTACTCATGTATAACATGGGATGATGTACATGGATCTTGAAAACATGGTGTCGAGTGAAAGAAGTCAGGCCCAAATAAAGACATGTTACTGGGATTGCATCCGTAGGAAATCCTAGGATGGGCAAATTTACAGAGGTGGAGAACAGACTAGATGTTGTCTGGAGATGGAGTGTAGAAGGGAGAGTTGTAACTAAAAATTACACAGCAAAAATTTACATGGTATCTTTCTGGAGCAATGAAAATGTTCTGGAACTGGATAATGGGAATGATTACACAGCACTCTGAATGTGCAGAAAAGCACAGAGTAATGCACTGTACAATAGTAAAATTTATAAAATTATTGCAATACTAATTGGATGAAAATAAAACATGAGTGAATGAATACATACATACATACACACTTAAATACAACAAGTAGGGGGCATAACAAAGATAATGGGTTCAGTTTTGTCTTTCTTGGGCTTTTGAGGCATTTATGGGCCATAGCAGAACTGGACTGAGGAGCCTAAGGCTTCAAAAAGTGTTCTAGACTAGACATAAAGCCATAGGAGTCCAGGCGGTGGGTGATCCACACAAAGAGAGCAGAAACAAGCCTATCAAGGGGAAGTGCACTGTCTGTGGCGCTCTCTCTTGTTCTCTCTCCCCCTCCCCTCCCCTCCTCTCCCCTCCCCCTTCTCTCCTCTCACCCTCCCCTCCCCTGCCCTTTCCTTCCCTCTCCCCCTCCCTCTCCTTCTCCATCTCTCCATCTCCTCGCTCCAGACTGGGAGGTGATAAACAACTACTGGACATAGCCCAACATTAGTAATTACCTTGCATCATGGACTTCTGTTTCTCGCCATCCTCTCTGGGAGGTATGCTAGTCCCTCATGCTGTCTGACTCACTTCCTGTCCTCAGGTCTTCTGTTCAGGATGTGCCAAAGGGCTCACACCTTAAGCTCTCTGGGAGCCCAAACTCATGCTGAAGTTCTGAAATGGCACACACCTACAAAAGCATAAGTCTGCCCCAGAGGTCACTGTCAGATGCAATTGGAAGAAAACCTCAGCTTCATAGTTGGCAGACTAAAAGTTAAATAATTGGGGTTTGTGGAATCAAAATAATTAATAAAACCAGATATAAGGCAATTTCACCAACAGGGCAAAAAATGCCACAGGGTTTATTTGAGTTTGGGATGCCGGTGATGCTTTGTGAAATCAAGAGGCTCAGGTTATACAAGTTTCAGTTATTCCCTGCTTTAGAAAACTGGTCTCTGTCAAAACCCCCACTGCTCCTCTGTCACCCTCTTGGCTGTTTTCACTTGGCAAGCAAGTTTCTATCATGCCCTTAACTGCCCCCACAGTGTAATTATATGGTGATAGCAAAATTAGGAGTGTGAATGCATTCCTTCCTATCCACACACTTGAGAAAACTGGGAATTAAGAACCGGGATAAAGCCCAGGAGTTTCCTGGGGATGTTATAAAAAAAACAAGTACCATGAGCTGGGAGGCTTCCACGACCTATGAACTGGGGATGACCGCAAGGCACCCCCTAACAATCCTGTCCCCTGCACTTACCTCGCTGCATGGCAGCAGATTCTGGCTGCCAGCCACTCAGCTCTGTTTTATCCTCAAACATGGGAAACTGGAGGTGCCCCCCAGTCATACTTAAGCTTCCTTCTCCAATCTGTTAGAATGACACAGCCTTTGGGAGATGACCTCGGACACATCTGCAAGCGGTTAATTTCCAGAGAACACTGGTACTACAATTATTGAGGAAAGTCTGCCCGACTACCACTTGGGCAATGGCTGAAATGGAACCATTGAGAAGCCAAAGAGAATTGTTTTACTTCTTCCTATAGAAACAAAACATTTGTAGGAAGCAGCCCCACATTCTCTGCAAGCAGCTCTGCTCGGTGGCTTTTTCTAGTGTCCTTGTCCATGCCTGGCTTTTGCCTGTCTCGTCTTCCTATTGGTAGTTTTTTTATCTGGCTTTGTGGTTGGACTTTGCACCAAAAGAACCCACTGGATACCAGGAGACAGACCAGACTGTTGTCTCACATGCTCTCCACTAATCACATTTTCTTTCAAGGAAAGGTAGCTATTGTGAAGCTGTCAAACTAAGCCCATACTAAACAGGCTGAAAGTGAAGGCTGTTAACAATAGTAGCTGTCTCTATCAGATTCAAGTTCTACAGAAAGTTACAAGGCAACTTGGCCCTGATAGGTGGGCGATTAAAAATAACCAAAAGCAAGAAAAAGGAGAGAGGAACACTCCTATCCCTTCATGGTTAGAAAACCAAGAGGACAAGGGACTATTTCTTGCATGGGCCAAGACAAGGGTCAGTGTGACATCCTGCATTGTTACAGAGAATAGTGTTGCTGTTAGGGTTTGCAAGGGAACAGATTTAATACAAGATACATAATTCATAGGATTATTTTATAATATTCACCCCAGGAGTCCAGTGGAAAAGAGCGCAAGAGATCTTTCCACACACTAGAGTCCCAAGGAATCCAGCTGAGGGCCTGAATCCCACAGCAGAGTCCAGCTGAAGACTCAGAGCCTATGACAATGACTCATGCAAGTCTGTATATCAAGGATCTGCTCTGGGTAGTCCTGAAGGTAGGCAGTGGAAGCTAGAAAGTCTGTGCCAATAGGATAGAGAATCTGTGCCAGCAGGCTGAGGGTCTGCACTGGAGCCAGGAAGTAACACTTAATGTAAGGACCAGAGCTCTCCCAAAGAGAACTGCAGTCATCCTCAGTGACAGTGAAGAGCAGAGCTCCTCAGATGATGACAGCTGAGTTCATATCAGGAAAACCAGCGTGATAAGCTTCTTCAGGAGAATCAACAGCACACCATCTTCTCCCCTAGTTCTCTTTTATGCTGTTGGCAACAATCCTCAGGTGGGTCCTCCACACCCAGAGCCATGCTGATTCAGTTCAGCTGGGGTGTTACAAATTGACTATTAAGTAATCCACCACACCCGAGGACAGGGCATCTTGCCTAAAGCAGCCCTGGATATTTTCCTTGGACAGGGCTAGGAGTGGAGGTCACAGTGGAGGAAGGGTCTGTGTTAAGTTCCAAGGCAGCCAAAGAGTTCTTAAAGCTGATAATGACCGGAAGACTCGAGTTGGGGTTCCCAGTGGTGAAAAGAGGGTGAGGAGTGTTCCCTCCACCTAAAGAAGAGCAGCCTGGCCATTCTGACAGTGTCATATCTACAATTGTGAAAGACAGAGGATGGACAACCAGAAGGGGATTAAAGGAAAATTATCTCTCAGCTCAAGGGAACCCCAGTTTAAATTGGATTTGTGATCTAACATTGCATTCATGTAGGAGCTACATGCCAGTGCTGAGCCATGATAGGCGCACAGCTACCTAATCCCACATGTCACAGTCTGGAAAATCGATTAGCCAGGGGACAACCTGGTCTGGCACGAACTCAACAGAGGACAAACAACTGCAACCTGGGTGGCCGCCCGTCAGACTGGCAAGAACTAACACCTTTCTCCCTTGAGATGCGGACGGTGTTCGCTTTTACTTCACTTAGTATATTCCAGTATAAAACCACCAAGCCAGTTTCAAATCTGCATCCTCCTCTGGCTTCCCCTTCAACTGCTAAAACACAACCTCCTTCCATCAGCTTTGACATCCAATGAGAGCAACTCATCCACATTGTGAGCCCACATTAAGCGCAGGGGGCTGTTGCAAGGGGGCCACTGCACTGTCCTGTCTTACTGGCCGCAGGTCTAGATATTGTGAAGTCAGGGAGGGTAGACAAGTCTTTGTAGATGGGATATTGGCTTGGTCCCCACCCCATCCAGACAGCTGTCTCTTTAATGTAGTGCTTTGTCTCTTCCAGAAAAAACAAAACCATTTTCCCTTGGCAGCTTTCTGCTGGCTGAACCAACTGTGGTTTCGATGTGAGAAGGGGATTATGTGTGAATAAAAAAGGTTTTTCCTGTTTTTCTCTGGAGGTGTGAGTAGGAATGCATCTGAGAACTTCTATCCATCTTTGTTGTGCAGACCAGTAGCAGAGTGGTTAGAGACCCGGGCTTTGACATCAGAAGGGTGAGGGCTGTCACCCCAGCTGTGTCTGGCACTTCTGACTTGCTGTGAGACCTTAAGAAATAAGATTTTTGAGATGCAGATACTATAATACTCACATTTTGAGGTGTGTGATTGATTCCATGATTGGTTTTTGTTGTTGTTGTTTTGTTTTGTTCTTTTATACAGTCAGAGTTGGGTAGCCATCACCCTGTCTAATTCCAAAATTTGATTTTACTAACGTATTATTCTCAGAATGACAAAGCAATTTTATTTGTGGTGATTATATTTTTATCCTGAATAGATTGTGCGGTTGTAGTCACTCCTAAAGTTCCTGGTGACACTCACAGTGATTCCCCAGTCCCCTCCCCCAACTCCTAACAACCTTTCTTTGATGGTCTTTATGCTTTCTATGTCTATATATTTGCCTACGTTAGACATTTTGTATAAATAATATCATTAAATGTGTGGCTTTCAGTGATTTTAGCACAATGTTTTCAAGATTCATCCATGTTGCAGCATTTGTTAGTGCTTCGGTCCGTTTTGGGTCTGAGGAGTACCCAATGCATGAGTAAACCACCTGATGTTTGCCCATTCATCAGCTGATGGACACTCTGTGGTTTTGCACTCTATGTCTGTTCGCTGATGACAAATGATGCTGGTCATCTTTTCATTTGTTTACTGGCAATCTGTCTTCTGTCTTAGTTCACACAGTCCTAACAATAGACAGAATGGCTTAAACAAAATTTATTTCCCACAGTTCTGAAGGCTGGGAAATCCTAAATAAGGGTGCTGGTATGGCTGGCTTGTGCTGATGGCCCTCTTCTTGGTTTCCTCTCATGGTGAAAAAAACCAAGAGGAAGTGAGTTACCCTGTGCCTCTCAGAATGGCAGTGATCTTGACATGAGGGAGCACTCACAGCCTAATTACCTCTCAGAGGCCACATGTCCAAACACCATCACACTGCGGAGTGGAGATCAACACATGAATTCAAGGGAAGCAGAAATAGTCATCGGTGGTGTCTTCTATGTGAAAAGGTCCACATTCTTTTGCCCATTCTTTAACTGTTTAATCTGTCATTTATTGTCCAGTTTCCAAGGTAATTTATATATTTTATACACCAGAATCTTATATATGATAGATATTTTCTCCTGTGAGTTATCTTCCTAAATTTCCTAGGCTTCTAAGTTTCTGAGTTTCCTCTGTTGAAAACAGAAAATATAAGTACAAGTTTCCAAATTTCCTGGGAAGAATTAATGAGCTGGTCTATCAGAACACTTAGAAAAGTAAATGTTTGGCATGCATTCAGCTTACCGCAGTAAGTCTGTTATTATTAGCTAGTATTGGCTGACTTAGATTTACTGTGAGACAGAACCAGGGGATAAGACCTCAAGTCATAATTACATCTCAAACATGAAAAGTTCAAGATGCTTTGATTTTACTAACGTATTATTCTCAGAATGACAAAGCAATTTTATTTGTGGTGATTATATTTTTATCCTGAATAGATTGTGCGGTTGTAGATACTAAATGATACCTTTTAGCCAGATTGGATTTGCCACTGTTCTGCTTACCTGTATTTGTAAACATCTATATTTCTTTTGCCCATCTTTCAGGAATGTGAATCTATGAATAACTGGATAGAAATAACCTAGTGCTTGGGCAGTATTCATAAATGACACTTAGGTACATGAAGCCAAATCAGTAAAGAACAGGTATCCAGTTTCAGAAGATGCTCACCTGTGGCATGTTAAACTTACACTGACAGCTTTCTGCTGTTGCTTAAACTTTCTTCAAGCAGAAATCTGGTGGTTTCCTCTGCAGGAAATCTTCTAAGGCTGTTTCTGAATGCATCAATGTCAGAATCAGGGTCAAGTTTGCTCTAATATCAATGATGGTGGAAGAAATAATATTTATTAAATATTCACAATTAATCACTTTTTCATGCTATTTATATTACTTTTTGCAGTAACCTTGCAAAGTATATAGTTATCAGCTTGCATTAGAGACCCCCCAAAGGGAAGGTGCTTCAGACAGGTCAATTAGTTTGTCTACATTTGCAAGTTATGTGCAAGAGCCCTAACTGGACCCCTAGTTCATCTAGCTCCTTTTTCACCTTTCCCTTTCATGGTATTTCCCCTTACAAAATTAGGTTTATTAGAGCTTTTGATCACTAGACACCTGGGTCATTTGTGTGTTTCAGAACAAGAAAGCCAGTCCCTTTTAATGTTTTAATAAATGGTAGTACACAACAGAGTAGGCATGTATGTCCCTGATGGAGTCCTCCCTCATCTTAAGACTCTCTCTCTTCGAGAAGTCACATGGTCCAGGCCTTCTGTGGGAGTCAGTGACAGAGCTAAGATGATGGCCTTGTATGTGTTTGGCATGGCCATAGGGTTAGGAAATTGCTGTGGTGTGTTGGTGAGCCCCAGAGGGTCCATGTACCCTGAGTTGAAATTTGGAGAAAGATGGCCAGAATGACCCAACATGGCTGGCTTTCCACATCAGTGTGATTGTGCCATGTGCTATGATTCATAGGGCAAACAAACTTTCTGCAAACGCTAAATATAACATGCAACTCATTTAACATGCACAGAAGGAGCCGTTAAATCGTTTCAATCCCATTACTCAAAATGTTCAGAAAATTCTTCTGTATTAGAGCCAGTGCAGGATTGGCTCTGCAGCCAAGAACATCAACATAAATGTTGACTTCTCAAGGGAAATGCATGCCTCATAGTGTTACTTAGGGAAAATATATGCTCAGACATTGTGGAGCCCCTTCTAAAACAATTCTCATTTTGTTAGAACAATAGGATCACATTTTCTGTCAGGTTTCCTAGCATCTTTGTATTTATAAAGCTTGCAGACAGTCATGAATGTCAATAAAACAGCGATGTGTTTTTAAATGGTTAATAATTTATGAACCATGGAAATGGAAACTGAGACTTTTAGTTTCATTTTCTAATTCCATCTACCTACATGGAAAAAAAATTCCTTGTGGAAGCCAGATGTGATGTCTCAAGACTGTTTAAATTGGAGTAATTATCAGAACAAATTGTGACATTGGATGATATTAATCTGTTTGTGTTCCTTCTGTCTACTCAATGAATCAACATTAATACACATTTTTAAAAACACTTGAAACAGTCATCTGTGATTCCATTTTAGTTTCAAAATATATGTTCAAAAGTTAATTGAACCTTCCATACTTACTAAATCCTACCTTGGGTTGATGGTTTTACTTTTACATATTCTTTACCCAGAAAGGTAGTATTCTTTACCTAGGTTTTAAAAAAGACTGGATCCAGAATGAATGAGCACTTTTGTCAAGTATATTTTGGCATCTCTTGATATCATCATATGGTTTTATCATATTATTTGTTGGTGATATAATACATCATAGAAACAAAATTCTCATCACACAACTGTTTCTGTACTCTTGGAGTCTGGTATATTAATATTTTATGATATAACACTCAGCTTCATTTTGTACAGATCTGAATTTTCTATATTTCAAAAAGTTCATAATTATATTAACAAGGATTCATTTTGTACTAAAAAAAATGATCTCCTTCAATTTTTGGAATGCAACAGGTATTTGCGGCAAAGGTCTGGTTCTTTTCCTTCAGGTTTTTCTTTAGCTTGAGAATACATTTTTCTAAATTTCTGTGTTTCCAAATAAAACAATATTTGATGTATTCAGATTCATCCAGGCTGACTATCTTAATCTAATAATCACAACAGATGATAAGAATTGGCTGACAGTTATGTGGTAGAAATACTGACATGAGATATTTCAGTCAATCATTATAGAAATCCTATACAGTGTTCCTTAGGGTCCCCATTTTACATGTAAAATGAAAGGAATTTGATCTGAGGAGTCACAGTTGGTGAGGGCTTAGATTTGGCCCTATGTGATGGCAGACCAGACTCAGGTGGTTCCAGGCCCTGCACTATGCTCAGTAGTCACATGCAAGTCAGTTACCTGACTTTGAGGACACTGAGCAGTGCCTACTTCTAGTCAATGACTTCCCCTTGTCTCAAAGGGGACTAAGATTACGACCAGCTTAGCTCACATGTATCCCTCCAGGAAGACAAGTCCACTAACTGTTGTTCTGTTTGTATTAATGACACTCCCAGCCTTAGTTAGACAGCATTTTTTGTTTGCCCTGAAACATTAATAAATGAGAATGTATAGCAGGGCCCTGGAATCTCAAAAGTAGCCACTGTAAGGGGTAGTTATCAACTGATTAGGATGTCCAGTACTGCATGCAGATGTGTTGACCATGGATGGCATGGCACAGACCTGTGGGAGTGCAAATAGGCCACATAGACCGAGACTTGGACCATAGCTGATGTGAGCCTCAGCAGAATACCTAGTGATGCTTCCTACAGATGACAGGACAGGAAGATAGATCATGAGATAGACTTCAAGGCCATTTCCAACTTGCCATTGTGAAAGGCTGTCATGAGAGGGTCCTGTTGCCTACTAGGATCTGAGGAGGTAAATCCCTTCTCCCATTGACAAGAACCACAGCTACTGGAAAAGGCTAAAACCAAGATCCCGAATGGGCCCTTGACATCTCCATTTGTTGTGGAATCCTCTGTTTCAGTGCATGGAATCACGGACAGGGAGAGAACTGGCACCTTTGGCAGGTCTTTCTATCTTTTGCTATGTAAGCATTAGACCGTGTAAATCTAAAAGTAGATCTCACTTTGCCAGTCAGCCTGGCCAGGACTTGGCTTTGACCTTGCTCTGTTTCATATCTCTGTACATGGAAAACAGAACTGATACTCACTGCTGGAATGCTTATAGGATTCTGAGCCACATGTGCCAATTCCAGAATTTTACAGACTTGAAACACTATCAGTCTGGGTTATAAGTCAATCTACCTCCTCTATAAAGTGTGGAGATTCACTCTGATGCAGCAGAAAGAGCTAAACATACAAATTGGGTAAGATTTTAATAAGCAACAGCAACATTGCTGCCAACATGTTAGTTGAGCCTAAATTGTCAAAAGCAAATATTTTACTTTATCTGAAATAAAATGTAGAATCCTTAAGCATTCACATAAAGGAAACCCTGTCTTCATCTGTGTCAATGCAGATAAACAGCCTTTCTTGACAACCTTTCTCTACAAATGGGTTTGAGAAATAGTTTAAGGCACTCCAAGCTGAAGTGCTGTGTTATCAGCCACTGAGAATTTGCAGTGCCACTGATAGAGCTAAGAATTGGTCCTTGTTCCCACTGAGTTTAATGTAAGACACAGTAGCTTTCAGCAGGCATGAGTTGTAGTGCACTTAACAGCAACTTAGTATTTTAGTTGTTTTGAAGAGTTTCCTTAGTTGGAGATTAATGGCCCAGCTCCCTAAAGTAGTTCTTTACTTAATCCTCTAACAATTAGGAGCTGATGGACGGGGGAGGAATGAAGTACCCTCTGTGATCCTGAGGTACTTTGGAAGTAAAAGAAAAGTTTCTTTTCCCCAGTCAGCTGTGGTTTCCCTAAGAAACTGAAGGAAGCCTAAGAAAGATAACCCCCAATGATTGCTTCTTGCTAAGAAATTTGTCTTGGAGATAACTAGGCTGTCTCCAAAGAGAGGTTGACTACTAGAAATGTCCCCCTGCCTGGCAGCAAAGGGTCTAGTGTATGTATTTGAAACACCATCAGAAGCAAGAGACACTCAATATAAAGAGGCAGCCTAGTTCCAGGGAATGTTTGGCATGTGGCAGGGTAGCTAGTGTCAATTTAGTGCTCTGGGTGGCGAAGGTGGCCTTCGGTGTCATGATTTTCAGTGCACAGATTCAGTTGACTCCAACCATTAAAATCTTTCTGGAATTGGGTCTCCTGTCTTCCTGGCTGTTACTGTCCCTTCCGTGACCCAAGTCACAACACTTAACTGGACTACTACAGTGATGGTCTAGCTTATTTCCGTACTGCCTCCTTCTTCCAGTCAATCTCTTTTCATTGCTTTCAGCAAAACCACAAATGTCGTGTGCATTAAATGAACAAATGAATCTCTATGATGTCACTTGGATGTATGTCTATATTGCTTAGATGACAAATGAAATTCTTTCAGGATGTCTTTTATGGTCTTATAAAAGAGTGAATCTAAGCTTAGGATGTTTTGTTTTGTTTTTGATAGTATGGAGAATTGAACCCAGGACCTTGACACCGAGTTATATCTTCTTCAATTTTTAAATTTTGAGATAGGGTCTCCCTGAGTTACTCAGGCTGAGATCAAAGTTGTAATACTCCTGCCTCAGCCTCCCAGAATGCTGGTATTAGACCCATACACCACCACATGTGGCTATTGGGGTCTTTTATTTTTTTAAATCGAAGTTTCTCATTTTTGAAATTATCCCTGCATTTTTTCAGTTCTAGATTGATCCACTAGGTTATAGTTTTCTCCAGAGAAGTTCTCTTTTAGATGTTTTCACACACACAAACCCATAAATACACACATGCACACCTAAATAGTGTTTTGGTACATGTGACATATTGTTGAAAATCATCTGAATCTCTTAGGCTGAGGAAGTGGCAGTTTGATCCAAATAAATTGTCTTATGATCAGGGTTCACACTACTAGCATTGTCTTATGTGTGCAGTATAAATGTGTGTGTGCTCTGCCTATGCCTGGAAAAACAATAGCTATTCTTCCTTGCTCCTTACTGCTACTGAGAGTTAATCTTGATTGTCAATTTGACTGATTTAAGAGATGCATAGGAAATCAGTGAAGCACACTTCAGGGTGTGCCTTAGTGGCTCATGGAGGCATGGCCTTTTGGACTACATCTGGTCCCTGGTCTCTTCCTCTCTGCCGCTGTTCCCTCCTCTGATTCCCAGCCACAATCTTTGTTACACCAGAACCTACTGTCATGGTATTCCTGTCTTCGTGCCAGCCAGGCCTATAGACTGCATGTCTTAAAATCATGAGACAAATTAATCCTCTTTTCCTTTAAATTGCAAGTGTCAGGTACTTTTTTCTATCAACAACAGAAATGCTGATAAAACTGCTTTTTAGGAGCTCAGTTTTCAACAATTCAACACTTACTGAATCTTTGAGACAGGTAATTTTATTCTCATTGCATGAAGGAGTAACTTGAAGTTCAAAGAGGTTAAGTAATTTGAACTCAGGCTCTCTGACAGAATCTTAGGCAATGGCCATAGAGTCATGGTTATGTCCATTAAACAAAATTTGGCTGCAGAAATTGTTTTCAGACTATGATCCTCCAAACTATGGCACTCTCAAAAGCAGCACTGCTTTCATTTATTTCTACCTGGGGTTCTACCTGAGATTTCATTTAGCATGGGGAAAGATACTTGAGTTTAACAGTTGGAACACCATTGGCTTAATATAGGCGTCAGCAAATGTATTTCTGTAAAGAATATTTTATGGTTTGTATCTAGATGTCCCTTCAAAGCCTCACATGATCATAAGTGGGCAATTTCCAAATCAACTGGATTAGGGTGTGTGAATGTGGATTGAGTATGTCATACTTGGAGCCGGAGTGTGACACTGGGATCAAGGGTATAATACTGGGATTAAGGGTGCCCCACTCTGGCTGTGGGTGGCAACTGTCAATAAATTTGCAGCCTGGATGGAATATGAAAAGGACAGAAAGAAGGCTGCTGCTTGCTGCTTTCCTGCCTCCTACCTGCCACACCATGGACTATTTCTCCTCTGTGATGGCCTTCTGCTACATTATCCTGTTTTGGAGCCAGCTGACTATGCACTGAAAACTCTACAAACTATAAGCTCATCTAAATTTTTCCTCCTTTAAATTTTAGTGCCAGGTATTTAGTCAGAGCCACAAGAAGTGTAACTAAGACAAGCTCAAATAGTAAATATTTTAGTTTTTCATCTTGGTTGCAATTACTTACCCTAACCATTGTAGCAAAAAAAAAAAAAAAAAAGCCTTTGTCAATACATAATGAATGGAAGTGGTTGTGTTTCAATAAAACTTTATGCACAGTTAAATCTGACTTCTATACAATTTTTATATATCATGAAGTGATATTCTTCTTTTGATTTTTTCAACATTTAACAATGTGAAACCTGTCCTTAACTCATGAATGCTATGGAAATGGGACGGAGCTATATTTTGCCAAAGATGGTCCCTAAGAGAACCCCTAGTCTTCATGCAAAGGAGCCAAAACAGTTTTCTGAGATGGCTATTTTCTGAAATCTAGTCTAGGAGGCCTTGGCTACAGAGGATATTCCTTCCCTGATGTGCATGCCTGTGCCAGGCTGCATAAACTGCTTTAGTGCCAAGCTGTGGGCCCAGTGGGTGGCACTAGGCTAGAT
Organism: Cavia porcellus; assembly: GCF_034190915.1. Classification (NCBI taxonomy): domain Eukaryota; kingdom Metazoa; phylum Chordata; class Mammalia; order Rodentia; family Caviidae; genus Cavia; species Cavia porcellus. The sequence goes on from NW_026947486.1 coordinate 114,325,279, forward strand.
AGATCTTGGACATTCATCCCTATGGCAGATAGTAAAGATTTTCCAACTACTTGTCATTGTCACAGCCCTTGGATTCGGTTTTTCAGGATTTATGGTGAGGTAGTCATTGTATCAGAAACATCTAAGTTAAAACCTTGGCAATGTAAATGTGGCTCTTCCTGAAATAACAACTCTCTTCCTTGTCACCTATCTGCCTTACCACCAGCAAATGATTCAGTGGTATGGAGAATTTAGAGAACTAGGTAGGAAAAAATGATTCCCTGAGTAACTCTAAATTAGCCTTGTTTCATTCCTTACGGCTTGCTTTATGAAAAGGAAGGGCCATTAAAGCTTCAAAAGCACCAAGTTACTAATCTAGAAAATTCCTGCAGCAGCAGACTGGTGAGAAGGGACAAGTCCTCAGGCATCCGCTAGCCTCTATGGGGTATTTTATTATCTCCAAGTCCCACTGTGTGATGCATTTGAAACCATCAGAAACTTACTCTGGTAGCATCAGCTCTGGGTAATTCGGATGGCAATTGTACTCTAAACTGGTGAGCAGAAGTTCCTGAAATCTTTGGGCCAGAAGCTATGGTTACTCACCTTTGCTGAGAGCATAAAACCTGAGTGAGACAGCTTTGCTCTATCCTGCAGCAGCTCTGGCTCCAGCTCCTCACCTTTACAAGTCTGGTCTCTGAGTGTGGACTCCAGAAAACAAGACTCAGACTACCAGGTAGAAGGTACCGGAAGAAGCAAAGCGACTCCAAACTGTCAAGTCTTCCTATCTACTAAGATCCTGAATATCCAAAGCAGTTTGCCCACGAGACAAAGGGTTGTGGTTGTTATAGATATCTCCACCATATGACCAAGTGACAGCGATACAGTGCGTGCTCCTCCTCCCGTGCTGTGCTGCCTCAACCAAAGATTTCATGTCTATAGACTCCTCCTTCATTGGGTTTAAGCCCTGCACTTCTCTTTCTCTGAAATCACCTAAGCATTCTACTATGGATGTTGACAATATTTATGAAAAGTAGTCTTGTGAGTTAACGGTGACAGCTCACATGAAACCTGTTATATCATAGTGCTCAGGAACCCTCCAGAGCAGAGTCTTTGGGTTTCAGCTTGAGATACAGGAGCAGAGAAGATGTTGGCAGAAGTCTTTTTCCCTTTTTCAGTGCCTCCTTAATTCTGTCTTTGTCTCTGTCTCTCTCTGTTTGTCTCTACCTGTTTCTGTTTGTCTCTGTCTCTCTGTCACCCTGTCTCTGTCTCTGTCTGTCTGTCTGTATCTAAGGGTTGAACCTAGTATATTCAAAAATTTTAATTTGAGATAAAGTTTCACTAAATTGGCCAGTTTGGGTTGGGATTTACAATCCTTTTGCTTCAATTTGGAGTGCTGGGACTACAGGTATGTGCCATCACACCCAGCCTCTGTTTTCTCATCTGCTGCAAATGTACTATTTTGAGTTTTATAGGGTCATCTCCTCTGGGAAAGGACTTAGTTTTTTTGGACAGTTTCATGGTTTATTCAACTTAATATTATAGAAATTATAAACTCTAGTAATAAAGAAAGCAGTGTTTTCATACAGTGACAGACACTGAAAATCAGTAGTCCCTGAACTGACAATTGAAATCATTAAGGAGAGCTACATTGTTCTACTTTCATCTATTTGAAAAGTTGAAGGACAGTTGTTACTTTTGTTACTCATGCATATATGTCCACTCATATGTCCTGTTTTCTCCACATTTTGGGCCATACAGTATGTGAAAAATTTGCCTGTGGAATTATAACCTCATGAAAAGAGATTACCATTTTCTGCTGAGATGAACTTAACTGCAGTGGGTGTGAATGGTGCTGGAATAATAATTAAATTCAAAATCTTTCATAATCCTATGCTTTCCCTAGAGTAATTTTCAGCATTAGACAAGGATGAAAATGCAAACAAGTGCATGTATATTCAATAATAAAGCTTAATAGGTCAGGGAAGGAGGGGAATGAAATGAATGCCTAATACCTCCTGAGATAAGTAGCTAGCTTTTGCCTCCCTACTTACTTCCTTGACTTGTATTTACTAGGACCTGAATATATACATCAAACTGTCCTTTATTAACAACCAAATTCATAATGAGTTTATTGCATGGGCGAGTGTTAATGTCCATCGCTGTATAGACTGCCTGCCTATTTCCAGAATTGCACATTGGAGGGCATTTGATTTCCATGTTGGAATCCATAGCATTATTGAGGTGTGAAATAACCGTTGAGTTTGGGGGTTGCTGCTCTGCCTCTGAGTGCATTTGTTCTGCCTGAAGAATAGGAACCTAAATACAGTGAACCCATTCCTAAAGCCAGCCTTGAGATGGTGATAGATATTTCCCGAGTCACCATGGCTTACCTTCCAGTTGAGCAAATTCACATGAGAGGAGCCGGGTTGCACAGAGACTTCGCCTTGTGATAATTGGTTAATTGTATTGATGATGTCCATTGATTTCCACCAAGGTGGCATCTTTCCAAACTTAAGATACCCTGCATTCTTTTTGTGTTTTCATAAAGCGCTTCACATGTGTTAGCTCTTGTTACCATCATCCTGTGAGACAGCCAGAGTGCTACTCTATTGAATAGATGAGGGACCCAGATGAGGCTCACAGCTGGTATGTGACATCTCCAAGGTATTGGGGCTTCTGACTAACCTGCAATCATGCCATGTTCACCTGGTTTCACCATGTTTCATACCTGGTTTTGATATTTGCTGTTAATTTTACTTGATAAATTTTGACCATTAGACAAACATTATATACTCTTAAATTCTGCCTGGGGACCATGTGGGTCCCATGTTTGTCTCCATGATTTATTTCTAGCTGTGCTATCATGAGCAAGTTCTGTAATTGCTCTAAGCCTCAGAGACGTGGTCTGGAAAGTAAGGCTACAAAGAGACCATCATCATAGGGTCATTATCACGACTCAATTCTGTATAGCTGATAAGTATTTTGCACTTTTTCTGATTGCACTAATTCTAATTGTAGGAACCTTTCATCATTTATTTCTTCCAACACTTAGATATAATATTTTGGTGGGGGGGGTGTTGGTGGGGTTTTGTTTGTTTTTTGAGACAGGTTTTCCCTATACAATTCAGGCTGGCCTTGAACTCATGGTGATTCTCCTGCCTCAGGCTCTTGAGTATTGGGACTACAGGCATATACCACCATACCTAGCTCAACGCTTATAACATGGATAAATTTCCTATGTGTATTGAGACACACACATAAAGCAGAGAGAGAGAGAGAGAGAGAGAGAGAGAGAGGCAAACCTTTTGTAATGATAAAGAGGGATGGTTTTTAAATATTTGAATTATATAGCTTATAAGAATGATAAGTCTTCATTTCCCATAATTTGTTATAAAAAACTATTTGTCAGAATCATAAGCCTGTAACTTCAAAGAAATACCAAGATACATTTTTCTCCTTGTCAAAGATCTTCAAAACATCCATTTGTCTTGTGAAGGATAGTCATAAATCCCAGAAATTTTGTTTGTGTGAACCCAACTCTACCAGTTGGCCTTCCCACCAATCAGCCCTTCTCTCTCTTACCAGGGTTCTCATACCTCGGAGAACACATCCCCAACCTAGGCAGCCGAGGGTGAGAGAGAGATCTGAGTTCCCTTAGGAGAATCATGGTACACCCACTCTAACCTGAGCCTCTCTGTTATGTAACTTCTAACATAACATAACAACCTCCTTTATTCATCAAAGTAGAAGCTGCATTTTCCTTTCTGCTGTCCTCCCCTGCCCGGAAAAACATACATAGTGAGAAATCCAGATATGAGAATTTTAGGACTGGCTTTGGCACTAACTAGATATAGGATTCACCTCTCTGAACCTTTCTTTCTGTGTCTACAAAATGAGACTGGGCAAATGTATTATTCTTGGAAAGGAACTGCGATCAAGACAGTGGTGGATACAGTATTCCGACTACTCCTCTGGGAATTAGGACTGGTGGGACAGAGGGCATGAGTGGAAAACAGTAGTGTGATTTACCCAGGGACAGGGGAAGAGGCAACAGAGGAAAACCATATCCTTTCTAGAAAATGTTTGTGGAAAAGTGGGATGTGACCAAGCTGTGGGGAGGAAGTAGGATGCCACATTTACGGAGTGGAATTCCAGCCTTGGAGCTGAGCCTAGAAGCAAGAAAGAGAATGGCATGCTTGGGAATTGGGAATGAGCCCAGGGAGATTGAGCCTGCCCCCCTCTTCGATGCCTGGTGAGAAGTCTGAAGTTGTATTTAATAAATGAAAATATGAACAACAATTGATCTTTGAAGGCCGTGTACCTGGAATATTAATGAAAATAAGCCATTTTCCTGCTCAAGCTCAATCTTGGTGATAGTGAGGATAGATGGCATTAGAATTAATGCCACTGTTGAAACAAAAGACTTAGTGTGCTCAATAAACAATTTTGAAAGTGCTAGTTTATCACCCAGATCCAGACCCCTCATATTTCTCAGGTACCTTGCTTTAGGAGAGAAAGATTTCTTATCCGTATCATGGGCTTACAGCTCTTGGATCAACTTTTGCAGAAAGAGATGAATCATATATCAAAAGGTTAATGACCATTAACTATTTCTTGCTCAGCTCTTTCGTGGCCACTGAGCTGTCCAGCAACGGAGGGCTGTGAAAGGAAAGTCCACTGGGCCTTTTGTTTTCCGTGAAGGGAACCCCAGCAGACCTCACCAACAGCTCTAGAGCTGGGGGCTATTAGCATACTCCTATTCTTGTGAGGCAGACTTAAAGCACCCTGTCCTGTGAGGATCCAATGCCGTGTCCCACCTGGATCCTACACAGTGATTGATCAGTACATTTATTGCACTTTTAGTAGTCAAAAAATATATAGACTCCAGTAATCTCTGGAGACATTGAAATAGTCTTTTCTCCCTTGATTTAGGGGAATGTAGAGGGGGAAGATGTGTGGAGTGTGACATAAATATAAGAGCTCAAATATCTAATTAGTTGAAAGAATCTTGGTTCCCTCTGCACCTTTGACAGAATCACAGCTATCAGACAGTAGCTCAATGTTTTACCCTCCTTACAAAATGTATCGGAGGGGGATTTAGAAAAGACACTTTCTAATGTGAACGCCACTCTGATTTCTCTGCAGGATGCTTGAAGATGACTTAAAGCTGAGCAGTGATGAAGATGACCTTGAACCTGTGAAGACCTTGACCACTCAGTGCACAGCCACGGAGCTCTACCAGGTAGGAGCAGCTTAGGGTTGGTTTGGGAATGGAGGAGAGGGAAGAAAAGAACTGGAATGGTTTTGCCAAACACAGGCCACTTCGGTGCTTTGTCTCTGGGCTTTGGAGAAAGGAAAAAGGAGCAAAGATGGACCCCTGTTCTGGAGCAGGTCCATTCAACTCCTGCTTTCATTAAAGCTACAGTAAGAAGATGGAACACTCCCTAAAACTGCCTTACCTCCCCCATCTCTCTCTTCTTTCCATGCACAAATACAGGTGATCACTAAGAAAGGTTGTCTTTCCTTCCCTTGAACTGCTTTTTTGTCTAGGGTGAAGACTAGTGTTCATTTGGTGACTCCACAGGGTGGCTTGGAGCCTGCACTCATTAATTAGGTATCAATGGGACTGCCCCAATCACTTTTCCCAGGCGCCCCACTTCTGAATGCAGCTGAAAACCAATACCTCACACCCTGCAGCTCATTCAGGCAAGCAGCTTTTGACAGAAACTTGCTGCTGCATTTGTCTGTCCTACGTTCTGCATTCCATAAGTATTTCCAGTACTTTCCCAGCAAAGGAGAAGGCAGGAGTGTTTGCTTTCAGCATTTCCAAAGAGAAGGGACTTCTTGATTTGAAAAGGCCACCATAGCTTTTATGACTCATGAGAACAGCAGCATCATGTGGTGTGAATGTTGACTGTGTGTTTCCTCTGTGAGGGAGGTCTGTTTGTATATGGGGTGCTTCTGGGTATGCTAATGCCCTCAAATATGGAATAGAGAAAAATTACTTGTTATTTTGATTATATGAAAAAAGTGAAACTTGTAGTTTGGGTACTTTATCGAGAATATGCACACAGTAAGTGTGGACGCCACCACGCTGGCCTAAACCAATTTTATGATTGCTTGCTAGGGGCTTTCTGTACATTTACAGAATGAAAACAGTCTCCTTCCTCCTTGAGCTGTGAACCTCAAGGCAAATGTAAAGTGTGCACTTAATTTGTGATCATTTCTGCTTTCTGCATTTTACACATCAATGACAAGATCATAAGATTCGTAAGTAAGACAAAAACCAAACAAAACAACCTAGATCATAGATTTTGACAGGTGCAGCATTATTTTTTAATGGAAATGTTTAAAGCTGACTTCAACAATAAGTGAAAGTATATTGTACATATTGACTTCCTCCTCTCTATGTTATTATATAAATGCATTCTGCTTTTTAGCTCATAAAGTCATTTTCTGCACTTACCTTAATAAGGATCATCCAGCCCATTGCCTGAGTCAGCCAGGTTTTCAGTGCACCTGTGCTGATGTTACGTAAGACCCTCAGATGATCAGATTGATGAATGGAGCCATTCCTGATCTCCTGCCCTTATACTGGTTATGTCTTCCTCAACAAGGCTTAGCTTCTCACAATTTGATGAGGAAGTAGAACTGGTAAATTCAAGGCAAGCAAAATGAAAAACCCCTGAGTCCAGCAAGCAAGAAGTGGGCACAAAGTTATAGTGTCTGCAAACTAGCCATCCCTAGTTTGAGGATGAGTTAAAAGGTTGTGAGCTTTTACAGCAAAGGTGGCAATAATAGCAGCCACATTTTGGTGAGTTCTGGTTTTATGAGGTCTACCATTATCTTCCAAAGTTGCGTTAATAAACATAATTTTGTTTTCTATTGTAGTAAAATTCACTTAACATGAAATTCCTCATGTTGAAGTGCACAATGTAGTAGCAAATGAAATTCCTCATGTTCAATTAGTATATTCACAAAAATGTGCATTGACTCCTGATTTTAGAATATTTTTCATAATCCCAAATGGAAATCTCATACTCATTAAGCATTTAACTTACTTCTCATTCTCTCTTTCCTTTAGTTCCTGACCACCACCAAACTATTTTTTGTCCTCATGAGCAAAATAACATCTCTTTCATGTAAATGGAATTCAACCATATATAAAAACCTTAATCCTGCTTAATGGCTAAATAATATTCCATAACATGGATAAACTACATTTTGTTTTTCCAGTCATTAGTTGCTGGATGTTTCAATTGTTTCTGCCTTTTTGCCATTGGTAATAATGCTGTTATGAACATTTGATTGCAAGCTTTTGTCATGGATGTATTCTTGGCTCTTAACACCTGTATGTAGAAGAGAAATCGCAGTGTCCTAGAATAATTCTGTTTACCTTATTGAAGAACTTCCCAAATCATGTCTGTTAGGATAACATAATGTCATGTGGATAATACAATGCCACTCCCTTGTCTTCGAATTGTGGCAGTCATATATCTAGCGACATCGGGATGAGGTGTACTGAGACTCCCATTTTTGGAAGAACCTTTGATCTGTACCAGGCACAAATCAGATGTTTTGTCTCATTTAGAACTCAACATAAACCTTAGAGGTAATTTTCAGCCTCCTGTCTGAGCAACAGAATTGCACAGTCGTTTCTGTTTGTGGCAGAATGATGGGAGCAGTATACAAACCAAAGCATTGTACTTTAAGTGATGTGCCCAAGAGCCTGGACCATACCATTGGTCTGAGCCAATGTCACAGTTAGAAGCATTCTCAGGTCCCAGTGGCTGAATTCATGCTAGCATGGCATAGCTGATAAAAAGCCATTCGCTTTCTGGAAACATCTCCAAATCATCTCATTCATAATCATTTTACCCTGACACAGGTGAGTAAACTCCAATTACCCAGGTTTAGAGAGTATGCACCAGTCTTTTTCAAAAGAAATTCATAAGCTCTTGTGCTGTGGTTGGAGTCTAAACAATCCCAAGAGGATGCATTTCCAAAGGATTCTCTATGACGAGAATCCATGTCAGGTTCCAATTTGGCATTTTTGGTACTCAGTATCTTATAATCAGAGCAATCTTCCCTTTTCCCACGCAAGTCTGACCTTTTCCACAGCAGCAGTAGCCATTCTGAGCAGGCAGACAGGCCCTGTGTACCACAACCAACAGAGTAATTAAGATACGTTCAAAAGCTAAGTATTACCTCCCTAAGGAGGAGAATGAAACGTGAAGCCAGAATGGGAGAATAACAGTATACAAATTGAAGACGCCTAATCAGGGAGACTCAAGATTGCAATAAAAAAGTTTCCACAAAAGAGTTCACCTTCTAATGATTCTTTCCAGTCTGAGATACTCAATCAAGTACATCCATGATTTCAGTGGGAAAGTGACAAATATTAGACCCTGACGAATCTCGTTCAAAATGTGCATGTTCACTCCATATGCATCACCTGTCACGTTTTCTTTTCATTATTATGTCTATTTGGGAAGCAGACATACACAGTGTGTTCCCAGATGGTGTGTCAATGCTGGGACAATATAGGAGAGGGAGGACGAAGAGCATAGATGTGAGTTCGAATCATAGCTCTGACATGTTCAAACTGGGTGACCTTGAGCAGATATGAGTGACCATAAAAGTGAGGTAACAATGGCACCTGTTTCGTTGGGTTTCAGTGGGGTTCAAGGACTAGGTAACTCATACAGACAAAAGCAGTTGACACTAAGTGTAGCACATAGTAAGTGCTTACCCCTTGACATGATAATTACCAGGATTGCTACTACTACTGAAACTGATCTAAAAACCTTTGAGTTTCTAGATATATTTTCTTCTCCTTTTCTCGGAAGGAAGGGGGTGATAAAGAGTAGTGCTGAGTTACAGACCTGGAAAACAGCCTGTTTATGAAAAACTTGAATGAAAAGGTTCTGTGTTGTCCTGCCATTAGCTGTGTGCGGCTGGCGATGAGAATTTTAAGTGTTGTCATTAAGAGCGTGGCTTTGTAATAGAGAAGAAGCCTGGGCTTCCGTCCCAACCTCACATACTAGGAGCATCGCGTTGGGCAAGTTGCCTAACATCTCTGTCTCAGATCTATCACCAGTAAACTAGGATAAAACAGCCTTGTCTAGCTCACAGGGGCATTGTGAGGGTCAAATGGAGATCATGTACAAGAAAGTGCTTTGAAAACCATAAGCAGTAGATAAAGAGGGCCTGTTCTTCCTTGTGGCCCTTGTAAATGTTACTGGGGATCTTCCTTTTTTTGGATCCAAGAGGAAATAAACATTCCCCTTCATTTTAGCCTAGCTGTTGGTAGGGATCTACCAGGAACTGGACTGAATGTCCTAACTAGCTCCCAAAGTCATCCACCACATGTGAACAAACTCAACTCCTCCCTGAGTCCTGAAAAATTTTAGAGCAGAGATCCCAGGGAACAAAGGCCAGGTTGCCAATGACGCCACATCAAGTCCCCCAGAAAATTACACATCTCTAAACGTTTTTCCTCAGAAGGTTGATGGATAGATGAGTCCCACACTTTGACTGACATTCTTAGTTTTCCTTTCGAGCCCCTGCTAGAGAAAGGCTTTACGTAAAATTCCACTGTGATGCCGTACTCACCTCATTTCGCTTTCCAGAGCCACCCTGGGATGAGAGAAATAATCACTTGAAATCGACCTTGTGTATTACAGAATTGCAGAAAAGTATTGGAATCCAGCACAGTGCTATGTACTTTGTGTCTGCATAAACATGCATGTTATAATATGTTCTTTTTGGTTTTCAAAATAAGTTGAATGTCAATAGCATGACTGCTGCTTGGGGCTCGCATGTCATCCATTGCCCAAATGACTGCATTTCACTTCTCATCTGCTGCTCTTGGCACCATAGACGTAAATCCAACCCTGGCATCCACACTTATTCAGTGCTGTTTTCCCGTCAGTAACCAGGGCTGGCAGTGGCGTAAGAGGAGCCCGCTTGTGTTTGGCTAGGGAGCGGCCTCATCCACTGGGACAGGTTGGTGGGGAGCGGGAATGCGTTGTGTTCTCCACATGCTCTCACCTCGTACCACTGAACCTTTAGTTTTCCTTTCTGTCAAATTTTTCTCCATACATTTCTCTGAATTAAAGGAACCCCTGCAAATGAGGAGTTAAACCTGGAATCAATTTTCATTTACAGCTGAGAAACAGTTATTGATGCTGGGCTTGCAGTTCAATAAAAGATCTAAAGATATAGACCCTGTGCTTCTCTTTCATTATAAGCAGCCTAATCAGCCTCAAATGTTTTTTTAACAAAGAAATTGTATTGACAGGTTTATTAAAATTGCTGTTTTTAAAGTTTTAAGTGATCCAAAATTTGACCTATTCTCAAAGTTTCTTGAATGTCTGGTAGGCCAACTCAAAAGCACCCTCTAGCACATATTCATAGATCGAGTGTTTAATGTTGCTCTGCCTGATATCAATACACAGCTCTAAGCATGTATTCTGTTGTTGTCTCATGACAGGATGGTTTGTGAAGCCTAGGTTTTGAGGCCCTTTTAGATCTGGCCATGGCTCTCTCACACCCAGCAATGGAAGCAGCCATCTTGAGAACCATGAAGGTCATGAAAGAAACAGGTCTTGCTAGAAAGTGACTTTGGGAGATTTTGATATTAATAATGTCTTCTTATTATAATGAATTAACCTGAAACCCTAGATGACTTCATTCTGTCCAGTTCGAAGTTCAGAAAATATTTAGTGTGACTGGAAATGTTCAATCAGTGACCAGGCTTAGCCAAAGGGCTCTAGCAAAGCTTAGAGTAGCAGGTTGATGCTTTAAAGCAGAAGTGAACAACTCAAACTTCCTCTGAGGACAAAGACATTCTAATTGGGCTGTGTCTTGCTACATTATGCTAAGTAGCTCCAGTGTACCACGTTTTATTTAACTGCCTGAGGACTACCCTGGTATGCTTTGAAATGTGCACTTAATTTGAAGCATGTTCCTGGAGACCACGTGGACTTTCCAACTAGATGGTAGTGGCCGGGTTATACCTCAAGCCTGTTCCACTTCTGGCAAGCAACTACTTCTGTAGCTCTGCCCCTCCACTTCATTATTTCATTTCATTTTTTACTATAGACTTCCACCTCACACACAAAAACGTTTGCTCTGAATTCAGATTCATGATTTTGGGCTTTATATTTGAACTCATTTGTTTCATCGTTATCCTTGAGCCAGCCTCTGGTTAGGTTGCTAATTTATAATTGTAAATGGCATGAATTACGTAACAGCTGAAACCACCGCAGTTCTGGTGTGGTAACCACGTTACAGTGCAAGGCCACTTTTTTATGCTGAAAGTTTGCTAATGAGACAGGTGCAATAAATTTCACTCCTGCTATCGGCTGGCTGCTTTGGAGTTGATGGTGAATACATTAGTTGTGACAACACATACTCCTTTCCTGCTGTAGACAGCCCTATTTTGCAGCCACCATCCTCCCTCATCATGCTGAACAAGTTGTTACCTCCCTGAGGTTTCCCCACATTTCCATTTACTTTGTTATCAGCAGAAAGGCTAGGGAAGGCCTCTTCAGTAATGACATCAATACGGCACACACAGCAAGAGAGGTCAGCCTGTCAGAGCTAGAGAAACAGCAGATGGATTAGGATGAAACTGAGTGCACAATAATTTTGAAAGAGTCTTTTAATGTAAACAGTTTGCCTATCATTGCCTTTCACTGTAATCTCCCAGAAAACAATCGAGTTTAGGCTGTTAAGGTTACAGAATGTAACTGAATGAAATCCACACATTATCATGTTCAAACTATCCAGTAATTAGAGAATGAGAGGGTATTTTAATTTATTCATTAATGATAGGAGAGTAAATAGGATAACATATAAGGTTAATAGAAAAACAGTGGCCTTAATATTCCCAAGATTGTGTTTATCATTTGATTGTATTAGCATAGAGACTAGATTAATAAGAAACTGCTTAGGGCTTATATGATGTGATTTTTAATAGGCTTGTGGCAGGTCTGTGACTGTTTAGAAACCCACTTGCTGAAATTTTCAATGTAATTAGGTCTTCTGCTTTTAATACCAAATATTTTGACTTGTAATCTTCATATAATCAAATCCTTGAGTATACAGAGATGGGTAGAAGCACAATGTTTTCACATGTTATGCTTGTCACGTGATCCTTCATGGCCAAATTCTAGTTAATGGCCATGATACTTTGAGTTTTCAATCTATGAGCATTTCAATTTCAAAACCAGTGGCTCTTTGCTTAGGTTAACATTTGCTCATGATGACCTTAAATCAGATACCAGTGAGGGTGTGCTACTTGCCTGAGATCCAACAAGAAACAAAATTGGATATTATCTGTTATGTGTGAATGGTTACCTTGCACCTATGACAAGGATGACCACACCTTTTTCACCTGCAAAGAACACACAGTACATTACCTAGCTCTGTAAAGATGATGGCAGTAGGAATAACAGCCTCCTCTGGAAAGCTGGAGATCTCTAAGTACGGATTCCAATTTAAATATCACAAAGAAGAGGCATCACCAAGTTGCCTCCATCATTGGCCGTAGGCTGGAGGAAAGTTTAGCTATACATTCTCATCCCTCTCCCCTTTTGATCCAATCATGCTATTTTCCTCAGATCAATTCCTGACCCTAGTTTTCAGCCTCAGTGTATGTTTAGAGCCTGGAGGTGCTCTCTTGGAATCGTTAGTGAGCAAGCTCTGGGAACTGTATCATGTGTGCCTAAGTTTATTGTAGATTTCCAAGCTTTAAGTTTAATCAGGATGCTAGAATAAATATATCTACAGAAGTTGAACATCTCCAGTAAAAGCTGTGTAATAAACCACTTTTCCACATTAAAAATGTAACAATTTGAAACCGATCTGGTGGCTTTGAAAAATCGAAGCTTTGGTTTAGGAGTCCAGCATGTTTTCCTCTGTCCCCCACCAAGTATCTACCATCTGCTAGTAAAGCCACAAGGCAGGCTGTAAACACCAAAGACCTTGTACTGAATGGAAAACAGAATGTCTCTTATCATCCTTAAGCAGCCGTGTTTACTCTCTTATTTATTTATCAAGAGCAAAGAGCATAGAATTATAAGAGCACAGAAGAGCAGCCCAAAATTGAAATGAGCTGCCAGACCAAGACTAGCCATTCAGAATACAGCTGAATGAACACATACAAAAGCAGAACTTTCCAAAATGTCTGGGACCATATAACCTACATTTGACATAGTAAATATGTCATAGGAATCTGGAACACTTGTCCAAAGTTTTATACCTTTGTTAAATCTTATTCTTTTATAATGGAATTAGATTCATATGAGTCATATGTGTTTGTATTTGAAATGGTCCTTTGTGTGTGTTAAACTCTTAAAAAAAAAGACTTCTCCGGTTTTATATTTAGCCCTGAATCATATATGTTTGTATATGAAACTGTAGAACACCAGACCTTAAAATGGCCCCTGAAGAGTCTTTACTCCAGTTTCCTAATTTTGCCAAGAAGGTAAAAAAGGAAGGAAGGAAGGAAAGAAGGAAGGAAGGAAGGAAGGAAGGAAGGAAGGAAGGAAGGAAGAAGGAAGGAAGGAAGGAAGGAAGGAAGGAAGGAAGGAAGGAGGGAAGAAAGAAAGAAAGAAAGAAAGAAAGAAAGAAAGAAAGAAAGGACAAAGCAAGTCAGCCAGTCAGTATTTAGCATATGGATAAAAATCAATGGAGCCTCTTCACCCAGAGTATAATGAGCTGTAGAGAGACAGAATGCCTGAACACATTAGTATGTTAATGATAAAGATGCATTATCAGCATTCACTCCCATGTAGGTCTTGAATAACATGCATTGCCCAGGATCTTTATGTATTACAAATACTCTCATTTTTTCTAGTTACATATGGTAGGGAGAGCGCTTCTATTAGGTATTGATTGTCCCCACCAAAAGACACATGTCATTTCGTAAGGTGTGCCCTCCGTAGCATCAGGGGCAAGAGGGCTCAGATTGGATGGGGGAAAGAAAATTGAATTTTCAAGTCCACAACCCCCAGGGGAACAGTGACCAAGTGCCACTTTACATTGGCCCCTCTAATGGGGAAAATAAACACCTCAAGCCCATACTGAGATGCTCTGCCTACTCTCTCCGTGTTTACTCCACTTAGAGGATGATTAGTGTGGACAGATGACTTTTTATGGGTGAAACATGCTTCTTCACCAAAGCCAGTACATTTTTCATTTAGTTACAATAAAATTTCAGTTATAGAGGACATCACCAGTTGACAAATGGGTCTTGCTAAAGGATTTTCTACCCAGCACAAAATATGGCAGGAAGGAAGCAAGCCTTTATGGAATGCATACACTACAGGATCTTGTTGTCACATCATTTGAGGGCTAGACACTATAAAAACACAGTTTGCCCTGTGAGTAAAACACACATGCAGGGACAAATAAGACCTGTGATTGGTTGGCTGTTCAACTGGCTGTGACAAGGTCTTGAATGGCAGAGTGGGTGAGATTGATTGTTACTTAATGGGAGGGGCAAAGATATAAAGGACTATTTTCTGTTTTCTTGCGTTGCTGGGGATTGAACTCATGTCCCTGAGCATACCACTAGATTAGCTCTGAGCTGCACCCACAGCCCCAGATTTTGAGAAAGAGAGTGCCATGATCAAGTGGAGCCTCAGAAAGATTCATCTGGCAGCAGAGCATAAAACAGGGCAGGAACAGAGCCAGGGATCCAGAAACAGCTGAGTGGTGAGGAGCCAGAGGCCATGGTCTAGGTGAGGAGCAGTAAGCACCAAGCCAGTCAATAGCTGCAGGAAGAGTTAGGGGACTAAGACAGCTTATCCCAGGGTGTCAAGTGAAAGCTTCACACCGGAGAAGCGCAGACTCCCTGGGCCCTGTGGACAGGAGCCTGGTGTTCAGCAGCAGAGCCAGTCCAGATGTGTGTGGGCCTGAAGCTCATCATTTCCACTAGATGCTTTGTTTTTCTCCCTACGGAGCAGTGTGCAGTCTTCTTCGATTGCCTGGCCATGCCTGGTCCACGTATCTAGCAAATGCTTATTAAGTGACTATTATGTGCACCACTGACATCAAACTTCTAATCTCTGTGGTTAAAATACTGTTCCTGCCACCATTATATCTAGCACAGGCCTATTTTGCTCATGTATAAAACAGTGAATTAAGTTAAAATGTGGGACGCTCAGGACCCTAAGGATAGGAAACTTGCTTTGGCTTCGTAGAGGTTCAAGGTTCACAAGCAGGAGGTTTCCTATACCTTCCAAAGTCCCCATCCAGAGGGTTAGAAACACAGCAGTGGGTGGCATTTTCCTAGAATCCCTGGATGGGAAGTTAGAAATGCACACAGGCATCGAGGTGTTGCAAGATGCTGAGTGACATTTTCTCCTCATAATCTGCCAGCCTGGCTGTGGGTGCTTTCTGCCAGCGGAAAGCCCAGCCTGTAGGATGCAGTGTCTCTTCTTTTTTCACTCATTTCAATGAAATCTACTTAGATGCTGTAATTAAACAATTTCTTTTTATATCTGGGCATGTGCTTTCAGTATATGTCTCTATTTAATTTAAGCAATTCTGTAGGTATTGATTTTAGACCATCTGAATACCCTAATGATGAGTTCATTTGTTAATAGAAGAGTTTCTCTTCTCAATTTAGGCAATCGATGCAATTCACTAATACAGATCTCTAGATTAGGGGGTAGCTGTGTCTCCCAGCACAGCGCTATGAAAAAAGTTTAAGAAGGGGGCAAATGCATAAGCAATGAAACACAAAGCCAATAATATCAAGCAATTTGAAATTACCTAAGTAGTTAACTTTCCCCTTTTTATCAAGAAACAGATTATAGATGTTCAGCTTAGCTCTATCTGCAAGTAGAATGCCAGGAAAGAACATATAAACAGAAAATATAAAAGCCATGTAGAGAAATACTAATAAAATCACATTTTAGGCTTCAATGACAGCATTGTTATTGATTATGGAAAAAAGCAGTGCCTATATACATAGCCTTGTAAAAGGAATCCATTGCTACAATATCTCTAAGGTATTCAAATGCTGACTTTGACAGGCTCAACATAGAGAAAACAGAATCATTGAACTTGTTTTCCATAAATCTCAGAAGGAGAGAAATTTTATGTGGGTGTCTATAACTATTCAAGGCCTTCTTCTGAAAAGTTCAAAATGATTCTTCATATTTTCTATAAATACAGGATAAAGGTCAAAAGACTAAAACAGCACCTGATGGCATCTAAGGTCAGAATTACCTTTTCAAGCAATTTTGGAAAAATCTGATCATATGGAAAATGACTAGCAAATTTTCTAAGTAGCTTATATGTAGCATTTTCTGTCTCCAAAAAGATGTCATCATGCGGCAGTGATGAGGACTCCATAGATAGCACTTAATTTTCTTTTACCTTCTATTTTTCCTTCCCTTCCCTTCCCTTCCCTTCTTTTCTCTTCCTTTCCTTTCCCTTCTCCTTTCTTTTCTTTCCCCCTTCCTTTTCTTTTTTGGCAATAACTTTACACTACATGGTTCTCACAATTCACAGTGGTGTCTGCATCTGTTTAGCTTCAGTGCAGCACAACAGTCTCTGCATAAAAGAAAGAGTATTTACTTTAGGAAGATACATTTGATGAAAGTGAGGAGCTATGAGTCTGTCCTTAGCCACATTATCCCCCTGGAGGAAATAAATTTGCTGCTTAGCAGGGTGCCTCCAACAGTACTGGTAATGAGAGAGGATGTGGCCCATAAACAGACCTTGGGATTGGAGAAAGACCTTCTCCCTGCCACGTGCAGCACTTCCTCAAGATGCCCCATCCCCGGGAAGATCATAGTCAGGACTTCTCATTCTCAGGGTCAAATGTAATGAAAAGGCAGAGTCCCCCAATGGAGTGAAGAGTGGAAGGATGGCACGCTACATGAGGGATCACCAGAAAATAAGGGTTAATAGTGGCTAATCCTCCTCAACTGTCTTGGAGAGCAAGGTGGATTTGAGTGTCTGCAATATACGCTTGTGCCCCCACACTCCACCTTTGGTGCTCTGGTCCATCTAAACCACCCCCCAAGAAGACTCATGCAAGAAATCCTGTGTGGTGTTACGGGCCCTCCACTTGCTTGGCAACAGATGTATCGGTAGAATCACAGTACATCTCAATCCTCCTTTTTTTAGACAAAAGCGTGCTATTCTCCCTAGCGTAACACTCACAATAATCCTCATTGGAATAACCGCACAGGTCCAGTACTACTCAGTGAGCCTGCAAACAATCGGACCTTAGAACTCTACACACCAACCCGTGAGTAGGAACTGGTCACAGCCAAGGTGCACTGTGGACTGCAGTCTCCCAAGCAGGCTCATCAATGTTGGGGATTCCAAGTGACCCTTGCTGCAGACAGGGAAGGGATGATTATCTTCAATTTTAAAAGAAGCAAGGAGCTCCAAGGAGTTGGTACTTTGTCAATACCATAAGTGGCAAAACTAAGACTGAAACTTTTTTGGTAGTATTTGTAGCATGGCACTCTTAAACTATGACTCTCCTCATAACAGATCAAAGCATTTTCTTCAGCATTTTAATGTCTGTTATCATGCTTTCCTGTGCAAGTGCTTGCTCGATGGTGAGACGAGCACCATGTTAAGGAAATGCAGTCCAAAATAAGGAGAACATAGGTTTTCAAAAAGCATATAGACATTACAAATTAAAGTGACATAACTATGTGGCCTCTATTTTCCAATCAGTTTAAATTACTTTGATGTATGTTTTTAAGCTCAAATTTAGCTGCAATCCCAATATATAACTTTCTCAATGCTTGGCGAATTGCACTATGCCATTTTCTTTTAAATGCCTTCCTTCTGCATCACACCTCACATTCTGACCCATGGGGCTGAAGCCTGGAATTGTCTTCTCTTGTCCTCAAATTTCAGAAGGGGGATCTTTGTCTTTGTGTGTTTTATGCCTTAAAGTCATATCATTTCCACCTAAAAATGTTCTTCAACTTTTCATCCTGTGACTCCTTAGTGTAAGAATTCCTCTTGGCATGCCGAAAACAAAGTCAAATTAGAGTGACAGTGAAGAACATAAGTTGTGAACTGTGTCTCTTCTGACAGAGGTACCCTGCCATCATTGAGTTTAGACATTCAGAGTGATGAACACCAAGAGGATGACATGAGTATATCTGGTTACAGCTGTGGGAATGTCTGAATGATTATGAATTAATTTCCAAATAGAAAAGAACCTCTCAGTATAAATATTTTCAATCAATAGCTAAGCCTGCCAGAAAAAAATAATTTGGATGAAGTTGTTTTCCTATAATAGCTGTGAAAAAGAAAAGACAGGTTTCAAAGAAATCTCAGCTATGATAATGTCCTCCTGATCAGAGGAAAATAATTGGGTCTAATTGACAGCTGCAAAACACAAAACTGAGAAGACATTTTCAAACATCATATCTCTGAGTCAAAGCTAGGGTAAGTGATGTCACTTTGATTTCTGTCCCCATCTTTTGCCAGTGGCATGCTCATTCTATCCCATCTAGCATGCCTTCAAAGGAAACTACTTGAACACAAATCTATTGCTTCATGATAGACTTAGGTTTGCATGTTCGGGGATTGAAAGCATAGCTTCACATGATTTCCACGCTAACATGTCTTTACTTTGTTAATTATTCTCAACCAGCCTGATTTGGGTGGCAAGGTGGAGCAAAGGTGCGAGTGTGTGTGCTTGCACAGACAGGGTACCATAACTGCAGGAAAGGTTGGCGGCCAGCCCCTCTGGCCCACTGGTCTTGCCAGCATCTACCTAATCCTTTGCGTGCCTGACCTGGCAGAATCTACCGGGTGAGTGGTGTTAGTATCCTCTACCCGAACAATGCAAAGATTGGCTTTCATATCCTAGGTATTCATGAAACATGACTTGGACCAGCCAGACACATATCTCTTGTTTCCTTGTTTTCACCTAGTACCCCATTTCCTACCTTTTTTTTACTTTAGTGCTTGGAACAAAGTTGAAACTTGGGCGTAGGGTGGTGGAAAATGGTTTTTATCTTCAAGTCAAAGAAAGTGCCCCCAAAATATTAAGAGGAATTTATCTAGCAACAGAACCTGACATTTAATACACTTAAAGGACTTGGATTTCCAACACTAAATTCTAAACTTGGGAAATGTAGTTTTTTTTTTTTTTAATTGCTATTCAGTACATTGTGTTTATATGAATAGAGGTTCATTATGCTGATTCTCTGTGGCCACCCAGAAGGTCAAGTCTAGTGTTAGGTTAGTTATTGTCTCTTAAGAATGGTTGCCTCTGCAGTCTAATTCACAGCAGCAATCTCTTATTCCCCTTGGCCCTTACCTACCTCCAAGATTCACAACTATAAAGGTCCCCTAATAGATAATTTTCAAAGAGTGTGAACATCCCCTAGGTTGTCAAACCTCTCCTTCAGCGTTCTCCATATTAATGCTATTTCTATAGCCAGAAAACAGTCTAGGGGAGTACAAGTTTGGTTCTGATTACATAATTATGCTGCAGAAATATGAAAAATATCATCACTAAAACCCTCCAGGTGCTTAAACAGTTTGATAGACTGTAGCCATTCTGCCATCAGCGCCCCCAGCTGTGTTGCTTAGCAACATTTTAATTCCAGAAGAATCGAAGGAGATGAAATCCCTGTGGAGAAGGAAACAGAAATAAGAGGGCTGTTGACAGATGATCTGAGTTGTTTCTTCTAATATACTGTGAAGATCACTAGCTCTTTTCATGAATGATAAATGGACTGTACACAGATCAATGGGTTCAGCAATAAACTGGAACCAGGCTCCATGTCTAAGGTGACACAGGCCCAAAGGCCCAGAGATTTTCCTCATTTCAGGATTTGATTTGTAGTTTCTTAAAGGTTCCACGGGAGGAAATTGATCTCAATATTTGGCCATTCCTTGCTCTTCCGTGCTGTTTGCTTATGAAAGTGATTTTAGAAATGGACATTGTGGCCTTTCTATCATGGTGCATGTGTGGGCCAGTTGGCAAGAGTAGCGGCACGGTGAGTGGCTCCCTACCACTGCCATCCGTTTGCTGCCATCACAAGTCAATGAGGCCTGCATGGGTTAAGAGTGAAAGGTGTGGAGGGGGCACCTCATTGTGACTTCAGAGTCTACTCCTAGGGTCCCGGCTGCACTTGTGAGTAGCCGTGACAGTGCACGCCAGTATTTGCAAGCTGTGCTCATGCAGGTAAACTGTTACCTGGGAGAAGAAAATTACTCTTTATTATGTGTCCAGTCTACTTCTCAACAGTACCCTGCTCACTTAGCTCCTTACTCTTTTATATTGCTTATTGTTTGGTTCCTAGATGCAAAGATGTTGCCTACTAATGTTACCTAATTGCATTTTTTCTTCTGTTTACAGGCTGTCGAAAAAGCAAAACCTAAGAATAATCCTGTGAAGTAAGTTATTATTTTTATTAGTGGGAAACATTATTGTTAATGGATTTCGTGAATGTGAAAAAAAATAAGGTCACGGAAGAGACCTGGATTTTGAGTAAACCTCTACTTATGACAATTTAAGGACAAAACAGCAAGAGCTCGCCAATGAGCAGGGACTAGCTTACATTTGCCCCTGTAGCCCTGATGAGGGAATGCCCCAAGTCATATCCAGTTTGCATAAATTAATATGTGCCACCCATGAATAGCTGGAAATACTATTATAATCATATTCTTTCATACTACTTCAAGCCTTTGAGTTTTGAACACTCTAAAAAGATTACATTTTAAATTATAAATCTTGGACCTGTGAGGGATGTAAATGGTTAAAATGTGTCAAAGGATCTCAGACACAGAGGGACATTTGGTACGTTGCCATTATGGCCCAGATACTCTGTTAATGAAACTCTCATAAAAATACATTTAACTAAAGGTTTTTAAAGGTTATATAGAGGTATTCTTGAAGCATTGTACTGGACACCCGGAAATTATAAAATGTTACATAGTACTCTTTTTTTAAACATAATACTTCTTAGACATCATGTCCCTTCCAGAAAGAAAACTTTCAAATTAAGAAAGATGGCTGTCTTGTCCTTTGGGTCTGTGACATCTGACTGCAATGTCACGATGCATACCAATCCTTTGAGCCATGTGGCAAAGGGAGGACCTGCTTTATTTGCTGGGTTATTATAGGTCTGGTAATATCACATGCCTAGGAAATATGTGTCTATTTATGTCAGCCAGCTTTCATTATAGCTGACACCAAATACAGAAATGAGGAGTGCATTGATTTTTATTAGTTTCTGGGAGAGTGGATCAGCTAATGCCAAAGACAAAAAAGCCACTCGTGTTGTATAAAAAGAACTAACTATTCCAGGGCACACCACTCATGTTTAGAATAGTATTAAGTCCAAGCCCTAATGCATTTCCCCTCAAACAGTATGCACTTTGTGTTTAAATTTCATTGTTCCTAGACCACAGGGTATTCTCCATCAAGCCTCTGTGGCCTCTGGAGGGGCATGCGTGTTATGCTGTAGTGCTTCTATGGAAGCATTTGCATTTGCCAAGCTTTTGGCTGCTTGTTTGGTTAAAGTTGAAATCTTCTCTGCAGCCTAATTTCTTTTCTGTCTGTATGCCCTCAAGGCTCCTCCACTGTGAGCCTGTGCTGGAAAGCTCTGTGAATTAGAGGATGGTGCTAATGAGGCCAGGACCAGGGCTGCAGTCCCTGGGTGGGCCATTAGTGAGCCTCTTAACCACGGTCCCACTGTGCCCCTCCCTCCATTCTGCCTGCATGCTCATGTGTGGCCCCCGTCACAGGGGCTAGGGTGAGAGTAGCAGGAGTGTAAATCTAGGCTTTGGCTGGAGTAAATATCTCCAAATTCAAGCCCTCTCAGGAGGAATTGAGCCCCAAGCTCCATCTATGCATGTACGGCACAGTCCTTGACTGTGTGGGGCTATGTTCCATTGCAGCCACATTGGATGCTGCTGGCTTGGAAATGGGCTCAGTGCTCTTTTCACTACTTGTGAGAAGCTAACCCTACAGATATACTTTTTATGAGGTCTTGTTAATTCACAGTGCAGGCTCTATCTAATGCCTACCACTGTAAAGAATGTTTTAGAGATAGGAAAACCGAAAGCGCCAAAGAATGATGGTAGTCTTCATAACATAACGTAACGTAACGTAACGTAACGTAACGTAACGTAACATAACATAACATAACATAACATAAAAATATGTTTTAAAATCTGCTTAGTAGGGGCTGGGGATTTAGCTCAGCGGCATAAGCACCTGCCTTGCAAGCAGGCAGTCGTGAGTTCGATCCCTGGTACCAATAAAAAAAAAAAAATCTGCTTAGTAATAAAACTAAGTCCTGACCAACTAGTAGGTACTTCAAACTCTCTCCTAATGTATGGCCTAAGTGTAAGACTGGATAAGATATTGATTGCATAGCCACTTGAAGAGAGGCCTCCTTAAATGCTCAGCTTAAGACAAAAACTCCAGAATATGGTTCAGTTTCACTGTCTTCCAGAAGAACAGATCAGATCCAACTTTTTTAAAAGTACCGTTTATAATGGTCCTCTTATCATTTCTGATGCCTGCCAGAAAATTTTGGTTACACACAGTACACTGGGACCTGAAGTAAAGATTCAATCCATGTTTCCTGAATGAGTGAACAAGTAAACAAGGTTGGACACGTCCTTTCAGGAGCTTGCAAGACTAGAGACTTACAAGGCTGGTGGCTCTCCTGAGATACAGTGTGCCCATGAGGTTAGAAAGACTTGCATGATTTAACTTAGCCAAGTTTCCCAACGTCCAGTATTTTTGATTCATACTACATAGTAAAAATGTTCCCAGGTTTCTCTGGTCCCTTCTAGCTGCTTTGCTTCTGACCAATTTTGAGTGCAGGAATTAATGTTTAACTGTAGTCAGGGCCTATATGTGTGCCCTGTTGCTTGAATGTTGAGGTCTGGTGGCATAAGTCGCAAGTGAAGTATGATCATCAGTTGACAAAGACAATTATCCACGTGACTAGACATTATCTTTTTGTGTGGAGCTTGGCAAATGGTGGGAAAAATCCAAAGATGACTTTCATGATAGGTGAAAAATAGATAAAGTTCCCAATTCTGTATCTATGCATGAGCTTTTAATGGAACACAACCACATTCACTCATATCTCTATTATCTATGGCTGCTTTTGTACTACAGTGGTAGAGTCCTGTGACAAGCATTGTATGCAATGCACAAAGCCAAACACGTGTGTCTTCCAGCCACTATGGAACATGGTTTGCGGAATCCTGCTGTAGTTAGTCAGGTAGAAAAAGGCACTCAATGTTTTCATGACTCTGAAGCTTAAACTAGCAATCTTTTCCTTTTTTGGCATTTGAAAAATTAGTAGACATAGGATCCATGAAGATGATGATGACTCAGAAACCAGTAGACCTCTATGTAGAGAATGTTACCAGTCTTCCAAGTTGCAGTCAGATGAGTAGACTGCAAAAGGCACCTGCATTTTCTGAAACTCTGTTATTTCCGGATCTAACTAAGGCTAAGTAAGCTTTAATTTGGTGTGAGAGCAAATGATTTCCAATATCCATTAGTTTGCATATTTTCCTCTTTTAAAGGGCTGCCTTTCCCTCCCCATTTCTCAACAACTTACCCAATTTAGTTTTAATACTTTCATAGTTGTAAGCTTCTTTTATCACCATAGGGAGACTATGGCCCACATTCATTAGACTCCATATAAGGGAGAAACTAAATACATAGCTTTTGAATATAAGTACATAATGTGCCTGGCAACACTAGTAACCTTACCTTGAAACATTGAACATTACCTCTGAAGGTAAGACTCAAAAGTGAACATTCTTAAAATCAATTATCAAGACAAGAGGTGCCTGGTGAATTTCTCAATATATTGGAACCACACTGGTAACAAAGCTTGATTAGTGTGATAAGACTGTGTTTCTTTAATGTGTCAGAGGGAGAAACTTACACTTGTATTTTAGTTAATGATTTACAGCAATCGTCTCCAGAATTTTATTGTGACAGCAAGGCCTAAGAGATGTACAGATTTCTCTTACCATATGTGACTTATCACATATATTTTAAAAAACACATTTCTGTTATTAAGACATATGTGATAGTATACTTCTGAAAATGTGAATTGCTTTTGGCTAAAAGCCATGCACCAATAAGTTGTGTTGAATCTAACCGAGGTTGACATCTGTTACAGAGAGAGAGAGAGAGAGAGAGAGAGAGAGAGAGAGCAGTTGTCAAGCATAAAATCCTTTCCTCCTCTTATACTTTAACAACATTAAACAGTGTAGTGGTTGGCTTTCACAAATCAAGATCAGAATCTACTCAGTTTAGGAAATTATAGTTTTATTTAGGAACCGATCCATCTTATAGATATGGTAGTTTCATTATTGAAAATGACAAATAATCACAAAGATTTTCCTGTCTGTGATGTTTGCACATTATCATTTATTCAACCAATGAATATTTAAGATCTACAGCATTCTGGGAACTGTAATAGTTGCATAGGGAATTAAAAATAAATCTGGCACAGGTCTTACCCTCGAAGAGTTTAGAGTCCAGTAGGAGAGATAACATTGGTTTGTGAAGAACTAAATACCAGATAGGTGAGAGAGAGAGAGAGAGAGAGAGAGAGAGAGAGAGAGAGAGAGAGAGAGAGAGAGAGATTCGCTAAGTGGGGAACAGTAAGAAAGAAGCTCTATGGAGAAAATTTAGCATTATTGGAGAAATGAAAGAGATAAGAGGAGACATTTGCATCAGAACTTTAAGGGCTGCTGGTTTGAGTCACTGATTTGAGGAATCTCAGGGAGGTAAAAGAAGTTCAGGCTGTCCAATGATATGCACAAAGGGAAAGACCAAGTTGAAAACCAAGGTTGAGAAAAAAAGTGGTGCTTGGGGCTCTCAGACTTAGCTGGCTGAAAGAGTCACCTAGCACTGAAGAGCTCAACTTGATAATGAATATGAATCATCAATTAGTTTGCTCGTTCTTAAACTCCGCTTTGATAGGACTGGGTTCAAATCTTGAGTCTGATGTAAGCTTCTAGTATGAAATTGGTCATGTCATTTTCTTCTTACTGGCCTCAGCTAGATTATTTATATGGTCCTTTTAGGTCTTAAGATAAATACTTAAAATCCTGCTTTATAAGTATGCTCATTTTAGAACATATTTGATCTTCTTTGATGTAAATTTGTGCATATACATGTGTCATCAACATTGCATATATAATACATCTGTATTTTTCTCCACACAAATATGCACACATGTGCATATGATGCCTTTCCATCATTTCAGCCCTCTGCATTTGTGAAATGAAGCATAAGATACCACATCTTTAGCACTTTAAAGAAATATGCTAGGTAGAAGATAAATGTGACTCCAAGGACTTCAGATACAGCCTGTAAAGTGACCCCTTATGCCATTTTTGCAGGTGGAGTCCATAACTCTTGCAGCATTCCTTGACATATGCAGATCTCAGAAATGCAGAATGGCAGCAAAGTCAGCACATTCAATCACCACGCTAAGGCAGTGCATTCTGAATGCGTTCTGCCAAACGCTAGTCTTGCAGGATTGTCTCCTTTAGGACATGAAGGTTCCAATGAGCCACAGAAGTTTAGTGTATCTTTTCTGAAGCACTAAACACTTTCACATAACACAGGCTCAGAGAGAAGTCCTGTGGAAAGCCTTCTGTTGAGCTGTCTTACAGTTTCCCCAATGTGTTTGGCCAAAGGATACCTTAATCCAACAGAACAAATATTTCATGGAGAGCACAACTGGAGCCTTAAATCCATGTGAAATAAGATGACTACATGGAGAGCTTGCCTCTGTAGGTAGTTCAAGAAACCCAGTAACCAAATAACACATACTTAGTCTCTGAAATTATCTGCGGTAAGCCCATTATTTGAAAAGTGTCCATGGAAAGAAGATAAACACTCCAAGTGTGACATCATAAAATATCTCCTGGTGCACACCTGTAATCCCAGAGCTCTGGGAGGCTCAGGCAAGAGGATCACAAGCTGAAGAATAGCCTGTGTGACTTAGCAAATTATCCATTCCTTGTGTCAAAATAAAAATACATACTTAAAAAGCTGAAGATGAATTACAGTGCAAAGGCCCTGGGTTCAATCCCCAATACTACAAAAAAATTCTGCTGTGTTTCTTTTATAGTGTCACATTCTAAATTATTTTTTATGAATTGAAAGCCTCTTGAGGTACAATATTTGAAGAGAATAGGGACATTTGGAAGTGAGTCGCTCTGAATGAAATAGATGAAGCACTCTAGTATCTCGTGTACCTCAACAGAGAGGCTGACAAAATGCTGGGTCGGTTCATTTTATGACACTGACACACCTACAGCAGTGTGCTGCTGAAAGCAATGCTAATCAATCTATAATCGCCTCTGGTCGTGCTAAAGGCAGTTCATAGAAAGCCAGCAATAAAGCCTCTCTCTAAACAGCTGTGTAAAATAAATTGGGCTCTTTATGTTGTGGAGAAACTACAATTGGATGCAGAACATTTCAGCACTTGGCCTCACAGCTAATGAAACCTGTACAATTTTCCAATCACCATTTCCTTTCCTTGGACATTGGAGTTGCATCATCTCTAGGCAATCTTAGGGATGTTAACTGAGACCCAGACAGTGGACCTCTCAAAAACCACATTTCCAGAAACTGCATTCGTACTGAATGCCTCTAAGGAGACACACATCCACTTCTACCACCTAAAAATGTGTTGGCCAATTAAAGAGTTCTTTTTTCTAATATCATATGAATATATTCTCATATGGTAACAAATGTGACCAAAGCTAAAAAATCATGGAAAGTACAGAGATTCTAATAATTAGGCCTACATCAATTATATTAACTATTTTTCAAAAATGAGAATTCCTTCAAAGCTTCAAGCATGTTTGATGCCTCATTACCATCACTTACCTTACCAAAATTTTCGTGAGAACCTTTTATTTAGGTGGTAAAGTAGCACCCTAATAACCATGAGGACAAAATGAAAACACAAAACACTCACTTATTGCTGAATCTGAAGCACTTCAAGTAAGCCAGCAAATGTGGAATCAAACCATTTTCCAGTGGACAGAGTCTGATGCTATAATTTAGTGTGACTTTTTTGTTAGCAACAGCAATTATAAAATACTATCGTCAAATACACATCTTCTCATTCACTGCTTGATAAGAGGCTTGTGAATGGAGGATATGTAGGAATGAGAAAAAAAGGTTTATCAGAATGCCAGTGAAACAAGAAGATGGTGGACTGATGTCCAGAAGCAACCCACTTCACTCATCATAGGTTCAATCTCCTTTGGTCCTTAGGTCAAGGGGAATGAGGAAAGGTTTGAGTTAGGAAAGAATTGATGACCAGAGGCTTCTAGGTATCTCTCCAGTGGTCCAGATTGTGGTTGATAATCTGCTAATCATGATGCTCGTAAATCTTGAAAAATATTTTAGCTCTCTTAGCTCAACATCTTCAACCTTGAAGAAAGAGAGAAGAGATTAAGGAAATTTCAGGGAAATTAACTTTGTACTACTGGTTCTGGACAAACATTTCCTAAATGTCTAACATGTCTGTCTCAGTTACATTTCTTGTTGCTGAGGCAAAGTATCTGGCACCCAAATTTAAAGGAGAGGAGATTTATTGCAGCTCACAGTTTGTAGAGATTTCAGCCCATAGTCAGCTGGCTCCAAGGCAGAGTGGCCTGACAGAGGAGTATTGCAGAGGAGAAACAGTTCATGGCAGGCAGAAGATATTAAAACACTGAAGTAGCAATAAGCAACAATTAGCAGCAGCCTTCTTTCTGTCCTTTATATTCCATCCAGGTAGGAGCAACTTTAATCCTAGCATCGCATCCTTAACCCTAGCATCACATACCCTAAGTCCAGTCACCTCCAAAAAGCCCTACGTATGATGACACGGGGCTTTCGGGGGACATCTAGACACAAACCACAACAATGCCTATGTGCAGAGTTGAGCAGAAATGATTTGATCCAAAGGTTAAGCTAGCAAAGAACTCATACAGTATGAAGGCAGAGAGGCCAGGCTTCCTCATCCTGTTTCAGTCACAGTTACCTCTGAGATACCTCATACATCTTTGTAGACCCAACTGAAGAGTCAGTACTTTCCACAAAAGAGGCCTTCAAATTCATGAAAAGTAATCTATGGAACTGTTGTTACAACCCATGCACAGAGATATCACCTGCAGCAAAGCTAGTGGGAGACTAATAATATATCATTCAAAATTAGTGATTTAACAAAAAAGCAGGTGAGGTTGGAAGGTTTCCCTCTGTTACCTACCTCATGAGCCACATGCTACTTTCTAACTCTGAGCTTCTTAGTGTCTTCAACTCAGACAAGGATGGATTCCTGTTTAATGTAGTCCCACAAGTTAGCCAGAATTGTGTTTTAATATTTCCACTCAGTGATCTTCCAGAAAGTTGTGGAAAGCTCAGGATCACATTGCTGAGCTATAAGGAATTCAAGCAACCCGCATAGCTTTGTTGTTGTATTGGATGTTAGTTACGTACCTACTATGTGTTATGCTCAGTGGACAGAGATGAATAAGAGAAGCTCCATACCTGGAATGTTCTCACACTCTGCTAGGGAAACTGACAAGCCTCAGCATGACAGCCTGGACAGGTTCTGTGATTGAAGTTGGTGCAACATCCTGTGGGGTGCAGACGAAGGATTGAGCCACTGCTTAGAGCAGCTTGCCCTGCCTCAGCAGGAGGCCCCTGGCAAACAGTGGGAGGGAGGCCATTCAGGAGAGCAGAACAAGGCTTTCAAAGGCACGAGAAGAAGAAAGCAGATGCTGTGTTGTGAGCAATGTCTGCTACTTAGAAGCAGCTTAGGAGAGGGGGCATTTTTCACCCTGGTGGAAAGTACCAAGTTTGTGAGTTGGAGACAGAAAAGAAAGGAAAGAGTAGGTGTGTGTGCCAGGATTCCTACGGCATCACAATGCCAAAAACACAGGCTCTTCTGACATTAAAAGGAAAGCGGTGCAATGTGGATGAAAATAAAAAATAATGCTGCAAAGGATTCTTTGATTCCCAAAGTTATAGGTTAGAGTTAGGGAAGGATTATAAGGCACCCTTTTTCAAGTGCTTACAAAGAAATAGACATATCAAATCCTTGCTGATTATATCTGGCTAATCCTTCTCTGTGGACTTTTTGTAAATCTCAGCTCCTGTCGAGTTCCTCTAAGCATCCAGCTGCTCCCTTGTGGCTTCATTGACTCTTGATTGTTTCTTCCACTTTATTTTTTGTTCATACAGTTCTTTCCATATTGCTTAAACATCGAGGCTACTCTAAGAGAGAATTTGGGGCATGGCAGATGGCACTATTTTAGCTTCACTTTCTGAGTTCACTTCACAGACATATTTTTTTTCTGATTGTATTTTTATCAGCCCCAAACATAAGCACAGTAGGGCTATTTTTATTCCTAATGAAATGATGCAGCCTCCTTGGTAACTACACTCAGAGCTCCAAATAGTAAATTACTCCCTTATCGACCTCAGAACATATTCAAAGTCAAGGGCCTGAGGTAATCATTTATTTTTAGTTGAGTACAAGTTCAGGGGGACTGAGGACTAATAGACATGACTCATTTTGACCAGAGACTGAAATAGGAAGCAACTAGTTTATGCTTTCCTGAAGCTCTTGCCTACGTTATCTAGTGTAGTTCTCTAGAAAGCCAAAATCTTGTTTTAAACACTGGAATATATTTATTGAGAGAAAGAAAGCTTCTGTCAGAGACAGACAGAAGGGGTCTCCAGTGGGCTGCCAAACACTCTATCTTTTCTAGGGATTTTTATAGAGTAAAACCACAAAGTGAGGCAGGTCAAAGGTGGGCATGAGGTGGGACAGAACTATATGCAACCAATAAGATTTATTGCTCAGTACAATCAATTAAATTGGGGACAAATGGGGAAGTAGGTCCTATAGCAAGGGGGCATGCATACAGAGCAGTGACTCTTCCTGTAGGAGGTTGGGATGGTGACTTCTGGCCTCCTCGGTGTGATAGAGAATACTTAGAATATCAGGTCCTGGTTTTTATCTTTAGGAAGTACACGGGTACATTTTATCTTGAGGCCTGGCCCACAGCAGAGGTGTCTGTCTCTCCCATAGTTGCGAGGTATCTCATCTGCCCTGACTCCTTCAAGGGCCCAGCCCCATCTGATAGCTGAATTAGATAGAAAGCCAACATCTGAAGAGAGAAAATCATGCTTCCCCAGGAAAACGTTTGCATTTGTAGGTTTCCCAGCACAGGGATAGACTGTATACTGGAACAATCCATTGTGTGTATGTGTATAGCAGCACACTGTCATACTTTGTGCAAATTCCAGACAGGATCACTGCCACTGATGGCGTAGGCAGATCAGCCATAACTAAATGAAATTCTAGAGTTTTTCTCAGCTCTAACTTCCTACCAGTATTTTAACTTTCTTCCACCCCCTTTTAGCACCACATCCTCACGTGGGGGTTCCACATAATTGTGGAGGATATTTCAGAAAATTATTGTGTCTTTTTGCATATTTTTGAGCAGTGCAATTATAACTATATTCCTCCATAGGAGCCTGCCAGAAGAAGCCCAGGGCAGCTAAGGAGCTCATTCCTACGCATTCATTTTTGTGTTATCAAACTGTAGCGTGAGGTGCTGGGATCTGTTGAATAATAGCATCTCTATGTAGAAATAGGACCTGCTCTTCTCTCGCCTACTAGTTGATGAGGTGTATTATTTCTAACTCCGGCTAGGGTAAAAGTTAACTTGATCCAAATCATGATGCCTAGAGGTTGTCAGCAAATGAAGCTTGCTAGCAGACTGGCTTTGGATTGTGTGGATGTATATATGCACATTTGTCACACATACCAGAAAGTCATATGTAATTTAAACCTCACCTATTTCCTAAAAGGATTTTGACATGACCGAAATAAGATTACAGAGGAAAATGGTCAAAGAAGCAGGAGAAACTACTATTTCCTACTGTTACAGAAACATCTGCTTACATATGTGACGCGACTGGATAAGGTGACAAAGGTGTGCCCTCCCTGCAGTGATACTGTGATACAGAATGTACCAGGAGAGCCATGCCTGAGTTCTTCTGCTCAGCATTAGTGATAGGTGTAGACCTCAGGGTATGGAGTAGACTCTTGAAAATTAGTTCAACGTGCTCTCTGGGCCTTAGCAAACAATGTAGCTACTGGTTCAAAAATGGGGATTTTCTTTTAAGGAGAATAAATGCTCTGAAGAAGAATTTTACAAGGACTTTGAGCAGGGACAACAGCATTAGACCATGTGAAATAACAGCCCTCCCACATGAACCCTCCCACTGCCTTTACTCTATTTTTTCCTCTTTAGCAAATGTGACTGTACTCTCTATTGTCTGGCTATCTGTCTGTTTTGAAGTATCACCTCCCTGATGAATGTTAGATGCATTGCAAATGACAACTTCTAGCCACTGCTATAACTCTAATTCCTCAAACAGAAGCTGGTATATAGCAGGAAATCGGTGTTTAGGATGAGGCCCTCAAGGATAAGGCTTTGAAGCTCAGTCATCCTGCTTAGTGCAAGTATGATGCACAAGGCTGATTGTGCCCATGTTGGACACCTAACTGCTGACCTAATTACCAGCCATTGTGTGAGTCATTAGCTTTTCTTACAGAGTAACTAGGATTTCATTATAAAATAGTCTATGTCATATGGAGTTTTACTCTCCAGTGTTACACAGCTATTTTTCTGTCTTTAGAGAGCTAGAATTTTACCCCACAAGTAATTGCTCTGGTCTTTACCTCCCTCCTCTTCAGGAGGGAGTGCCACTAATGATTCCAAAGGTAAAGCACCGGAGTAAAGACAGCAGCGTTCCTGAGGGTGAAGGCTGTGGCTAAGCAGTTATGTTTGACATCAGCAGGCATCTTCAAGTATCACATAAAGCAAATTTCATCCCGTGGAACAACAAAATGAAAAGGTTAAGTTGCAACTGGCAACATACACCACTTTCTACTTTTGAAAGTCTATTGTGCGGTCAGAAATGAACAGGATTGGACATTGAGAGCCAAAGTCAACACTCACACTCTTCCTGTTCCCTGGCTGATGCCTCCGATCTCCCCTACCTCCTTCCTATCGTGCAGTTGCCGTCATAGCACGTGGACCCATTTGGTAGCTTTTCCCATTGGCTGAGAGCCACAGAAGTTGGCTGGATCCAGAGTGGGCAGCACTAAGGGAGCTGCTATTAAGCAAGGCTCCACACACAGTCACAGACTTTTCTAGCTCAAGGATCCAGGCGGTAACTGTGGGGTTGTAAAACCAAACAGGCTGTCTTTCATTTCAGGTTTGTTTCATGGATATGTGAGTAATTAAATCTTTCAATCACATCTCAATGAAGGGCATAAAAAAGCCTTCACTTAATAGTGATGTGTACAAAGGAAATTAAGAAATGAGACCATGTTTCAGGAAATAACACTGCCACAAGGTTAATTTTACCTAATGCAGCATTTTCTAGAATTGAATTGTTTGATTTCCTCCCTCAAGGACTGCTCCTATGGTTGCAATCACTGAGGCTGATTTTATTGGAAAATCACCTCTGAATGAGAAACATACTCCAGAGGAAACTTTGCATGGGGACAGACTGACTTCTGGTGCCGGGAGCACCAGACCAATGTAGTTCAAGTCTCCAGTCTCTCTGTTCATTCAAGCATCCCATTCGTTAGCCAATGGTTTTTCTTTTTAATTATATAGAGAATTCTGGGTTATTTTAGCATGGTACCATACAACAAAAAAAATTCAAAAATGAACCCCAGCTCTCAAACTACATCAAGTAGAAACAGAGAACATTATAAAAGGGAATACATTGAGCCTCTAGGAGTATGGAGGGAAGGGGAGAAGGAAACTGATGCAACAGCCAGGTATCAGGAGGCTTCGGTGACCTTGGAGTGACAATAACACTAGAGGCTGTGGAGGACAGGTACTCATAGAACTGAACTAATATACAAGGACAGGAGAGTTGAGAGAACTGGGAAGTTTTTAGGAGCCATAAAGGGTAGTTTTAAGAAGCAGAGAGGGAAACTCAGTACATACTCTATCTTGTACTTGAGCTTCTTAGGTAAAGCCTACAATAAGAAATAAAGAAAAAATTCCTAGCTCTGTTTTTGTTCAAAGTCTCCTTTCATAGGTCATTCATTCATCAGAGCACCAGAAAAACTTGCAAAGAGGTGATGTGTCTAATACCCACTTCTAGATCTGTGTCGTAATTCAGATGATAATGGAAAAATGTAAATTGTCAGTCTATACAGACTGGTTGATACCCTTCCATTATAAATTTTGTGTCTACATTATTGCTAATAGGTACTTTAACCAAGAAATAGAAGTAAAATAAAACAATTCCCAGGATTCAGCAGTTGCATGTAGCTTTTGAACTACTGATACAAGTGGCCTGTGGCTTAATACTTGGGTTTTCAGCTATCAAGAAGCAACTTGTACAACATCACTGTAGCTTGGTTCCTAGTGGGCATAGCAGAGACGATTAGATATATTGAGTTCTTTGTGTCATTCAAAGAAAGAAGACTCATACACATTCTTGTTAGCTTCCTCTCACTTCATTTCAATTTTCAATAACCAGTGTCATCACATGTAACAGTTTCTTCATAATGAAACTTCACGTCGAATTGGATTTGTCTTTCAAGTGCAAGCATAACAGGAATCCTTCAAAAATGTGATTCCTGAAATAATTTTCTGCCAGAAAAATCACATATAGGGACATATATACATATGTATAATTCTCTCAAACATGAATAATGTAAGAAATGAAAAACAAAAACAAGCTTGTTAGATTTGAAGACAAAAAGGTCTACTTTTTCATATTTGATGGGTCATGGCAAAAAAGTACCCTCTATTTAAACAAAAGTACTTTGATTAAAGGAGTTACCATGTGTAGGGAAAATACTTTTCAAAGAGTTAGAAGATAATGAACACTTGTCAAGAAATAGCACGAAATATAATGTAATTTCTGTGAATCACTCAGGAAGGTTATACAAGACTATCACTGTGAGTAGTTTTCACTGTGTCACTTGTGCAGAAATCCTGGTTGCTCCAGTGTCGCAGGTACTTGGAAATTGTCATACTTAATCTCATTCTCCAGAGTACCTAGTTCCATAATGGATTTGTTCACTTGGTGTTAAGTCACTCCTTTGCCCTATACATGTTTTAATTTATTTTTGTTATTCTCTAATTGTGTTGCATAATAATTATATCCTGTTTCCTCAGTAAAACTATAGCCTGTCACATGGTGACATGGAAAACATTGGGGCAGTACTGTCCCAAATCCTCTAATATCCAGCTAAGTGAGGATCACCTAGACAGTTTGTCTTTGAATTTTCCAACAGAAAGCTAGTTGAATTGGGGTAGTTTTTAATAAGTCGTTAGGGGCAGAACTTCCTCTAACACTTTTTAATGGCATACTTTTCAGGAATATGGTTTTACTGGGCCTTATATTCCTTGATATGACAGGGCCTAGTGACTGTGAAGCTCCTGCACTGAAAATCGGCTCTTTAATTCATCATGGCATACTATTGTAGTCCTCTCGTATGTAGGTCGTAGGTAGGGGGAAAGGCTAGAAAATACTATCTGAGGGTCCAAATATTGTGCATTCATGTTTGTTTCGTTACACTTGAAGTGAAGTATCCAGACAATAAAAAAAATTAAAATCATGGTTCTCTTTTTCTTCAGCTAATTTTTTGGGCTAGGTCAGCATTTCCCAACGTATGATACAGGAATAGTGTTTTGAAGGATGTTAATGCTTAAAAAGTGATGTGGCAGCTGGGGATTTAGCTCAGCAGTGTAAGGGCCTACCTGGCAAGTGTCAGGTCATGAATTCGATCCCTGGTCCAAAAAATATAGGTGATGAGCCCAAAACAACAAAAATGTGTGTGCAAGAGTGAGAGAGCAAGCAAGATGGAAAGCATTTGGTGGTGAGCAGATAAATAAATATGAGAAACGCTGAATTTAAAAAGTTATCTCCTAAGTTGAATTTTGAACCCTTAATATTCTAATGTAACCATACCTTTTATGAGGAGTAATGTATTTCAGTGTTTCTCAAGCTTATAGAAATCTCTCCCCCCCCCCTCTCTGCACAATCATCTTGGGAATGAGCACATATACATATCTCATCTTCATTATTTTTATTCCCTATCCCCTTTCCTGTTCGCTCTCCTCCTGCTCCAAGATTTCCTTCCCATCTTCACAAAACCCACTTTCCTTTTTCCTAACTTTACTCTTTATGTTGCTCTATGGGGTTTTTATACTTTGAAACCTTGTGTTTATGGAATACCAGGATCTGCTTTGAGACATCCAGGAATGAAAGGACTGACTAAAGCTGGATTGCATCGATGATTTCAACTCATTAATAGGTTCGGTACAGTGATTCTGGTGTGAGGCTACCTCACCCAGGTGAACCCAAAATTTCTGCCAATCTGTTGTTGGTGTATGAAGCATACGGGGATAATCTGGAAAGTTCGCTAGCCTGCTGAGGGGGCCACTGGACTAGAAAGTAGTCTGAGCATAGAGCCATCAAACCACAATCTCACTGTAAGTGTGGAAAGTGGACTAGAAAATTGGAGAGTTATGAATCAGTGAATTAGGTGACTAAGAGCATCCAGCAGGCCCTGCGATGCCTCTTCCTTTAAGAGGTGGAGTTGTTGAGATGATTATACAACATCTCATTTTTAAACAGCTTAATTAAGACTATAATTCTTATGCCATATGACTTACAGATTTAAAGTATGCAATTCATTGGCTTGGAGTATATTTGCACATTGCTGCAACATTCACCACAGTTAATTTTAAAGCATTTCCATCACCCTCCAAAGGAACTGATTACCCATTAGAAAGTCTCTCTTCAGCAAGCACTGACCACTAATCTGTCTGCTGTTTCTATAGCTTTGCCTATTCTGGGTATTTCATACAATTGGGATTGTGAAAAACTGTGTATGACTCTTTGTGTCTGGCTTCTTTCATGTAGCATGTTCTCAAGATTTACCCATATTTTAGCATGGGTGAGAATCACTACCAGATTCTAACTAGGAAATATCACTAGGAAAAATGTTTACCCTTTCTACACTGCAAAGGCATACTGTGGAACTTGATAGCATTTTAAGTATAATGAGAGATACTGAAATAAAAAATAAACTAGATGCTTAAATGTTGTAATCTGAACAAGTACATTCAAGATAAAATATGCAATATATTAACTAGTGCCAATTTCCTATGTTTTTATTCTGCATCATTTTTATCCTTTTCTGTTTGTTTTTAATATATATTAATAAGTTAGAACTTGATACTTACGGATAGTTAAAATAAAATGACTGTGTTGTGTGGGTCCTTCTCAAAAGCATCTGAGACCTTATGGATTGACTTCTAGTACATCAGACTGTTAAATATGAATGATAGCCTGCAATTTTGTTAACTCTTTATCCTCCTTGTAAAACAGGGAGGAAGTGTGGCTATTGTAACACATATCTAGGGTTTCCCGATCCATGTTCTCACATCTTGGCAGTTTCCTACAATTTTACAAAATATTTTAATATGGGAAAGTCACTTCAATTACATAGTCATTATAAGTTTTGCCAAGGTTGAGCATGGATCGTTTTGTGTTCATTAGAGCACAAAATTAGAATTTTCATTGCTGCAACTGTAAACGCTGTTGGCTCAAAGGATTCAAGCATCTTCTCATAAAATCTTGATCAGGGGTATTTTCCTTGTTTTCCAGTCTATTTTTAATTTGTTTAAACTGCTCTCTGTTCTTCCTTCCTTGATATATCTCTTTTGGCCTGAAAGATGAAGAGTGATTCTCTCTAAACGGCTGGCATTGCTCACAGTGCATGAACTAGTGAGTTCCCGGACCAGCCTCCTCCAGACTCAGGGAAAAAAACAGATTATTTCTTTAATTTTCTCAGCTCTTTCTGGCCCAAAGTTTGGCAGTTAGGCCTGAGTATGTCTGGGAAAACCATCTGGCACACCTACATCTGTTCTCACATTTGCCAATCAGGATTTATCAAAAATCAATGGCTCAAAAACATGAAGCTCTTAAGAGGTGCTAATTTGTGGCTAAAGAATAATTCAAAGGCAGCACCAGTTGGTCCTCATGGAGCATGGTTTTGGCTTTTGAAAACATAATGAATCCATTTTATCTTGCTCATTTATATTTTCTGTTAAAAGAAGAAAACAATAAAAAGTAGTTTATATATAAGGAACTTTTTCTTCCATTTGCCCTTTCAAATATTAAAATAATTCTGCCAACTCTTTGGGTAGCTCAGTGGCATTTATGAATGGGCACTCACACATCCCTGCTGTCTTCCAAGTTATCAGGATATTCCCAGCAAAACACCAGCATTTAATTCTATTTCCTACTTACCATCCCTTTTCTCCAACCTTCTGACTGACACTCAAAGTCAGTCACCTATGAAAAGCTCCACGTCCCCCTCTCCTTCCTTGCCAGCGTAGGAGAGATGGCTTTCATTATTCATTACAATGCCTCCCCTTTGCAAGGTATATTGTCTCGCTTCAAACTCAGAAAAGCTCATTGGCTTGTGGGGGTTCAACAGCCATGGGCTGAGGAACATGTTTATTATCAGAAGCACCTGACTCTACCAGATTTCACTGACAGATTTTGAAGCTGGCGCAAGCAATTGGCTGGCACCGTTCAGGCATTAAGGTCCTGTGGCTCATACTGTGCTCATTGTTACACAGGTGCCTCTTATAAAGTACACACACATTTCTAACATGATAAAACACACCATATCATTCACATAATGACAACTATAGGGAGTGTGTGTCTTCACTCCAAATTCTAGATGGGCAGAATATGTACAATATACTGCATTAGACTTTGGAACAGTTAAAGTGTGTTTCTCAGGCTTTGTGAATTTGAGAATTAAGGAAGTTTACTTTTGTACCTCTTATATATGGCATAAGGAGCTTCTCTTTCAAATGCTAAAAATACCTTGGTAAAAGATGGTTTCCCTAATAATGCTGTCCTTCAATATTGCCTCTAAGTTCAGCCTTGTTCTTTAAGGTCTAAGTATGTGAGTACTAAACCAGACCCCTACTTGCAAAAACTCAAAAATTGAAGCATACCAAATTATATCTAGCTCACTAGTAAGTTAAAAAAGGAGTTGTGATAAAATATGGCATGTATTCAAATTATACTACTACTAGTATTAGTAGAGTTGAAAAGATCCCACAGATACAGCATAGGCAAAAGAGTTGAAATGTGTTAATGTACCAGTTCCTCATAATTAATTCAATTGTTATATACTGCAAAAATATACCAGTGTATGGTTTGGATTACCCTCAACTCCCTTTAGAATAAAAGGGCAATTATAGGAACTCAAAATATAAAACTCTTTTTCTGTATGTATCTTGATTTGCTTCAGGGACCTAGTGATAAAATATATTGATTAAACCTACCAGCTAAAGAGTGTCATAGTGAGATGTGTGAAAATCCATTCTGGATGACTGTGTGTGTGTGTGTGTGTGTGTGTGTGTGTGTGCACATCTGTGAACATTTAACAAACAGCAATTTTCTGTCGCTAAAGCAACTCTGTTAGTTTTCAGAATCTTAATCTGTATCCTATGCTTTTCATCTAGGTGAACAATGCTTGATTTGGGGGGGTCTACAAAAAAATGGATCTATTTGGACAATTAGTACCTCTTCTAAAGAAAGCATTCTACATGATTTAATGCACTTGAATGGAAATGTCCCGAGTCTCTTTTATGCTGAGCATTACAGGAGATGCCAGCACCCACCTACAGGGACATTAGAATTCACGCAGGGTACATGGGGAAGAACTCAGATACACAGGTGCTTCTGCTTCCAGATAGATACTGACTTGAGTGAGGCACAGAAGAATTTTTGAAATGTTAAAATTAAGTCAGAACCTCTCACCATCTTCCCTATTCCAATAGCTTTGGGTAATGTGGGCTTTCACTGCTTAGGTTAAATTCTGATGTCTGTGTTCTTTGTGTCAGATTTTTAAAAAGTTTTTATTAATTGAGTGATTGATAGCAGTACTGGTGAGTGAACCCCAGGCCTTCCCAGTGTGCTACATCCCCAGTCATTTTTAATTTTGTATTTTTTTCTTTTCTTTTTTTATTTAGAGAGAAAAAATTCAAAACAGAAAAAGAATATAAATGATACAGAATTTTAAAAAAACAGTAAGAAATCACTAGTTGATAAATTACATATTGTTATCTTAGGAGTAGTTGTTCAAGTTACAGAATCAAAGCATGAAAAAGCAGATAGACAATCACACAATAACAGTACAAACTATTCTGTATGATCAATTAACAAAACTTAGTGGTATGGTTATCTATCTTGCACACTTAAACATACATACAGTTATATCCTTTAGAGAACTTTCTTTCCCTTTCATTATTATAATAACTACATTTTGGATCTTATTACTCTTTCAGTTTTTATTATTATTTTTTATACTAGGGATGATATGACTTTTACAAATGTGAGCCTGATTTATTTCACTTTGTATTTTTCACATAGGGTTTTGCTGAGGTCACCAAATTACCCAGGTGGATCTCAATATTGTGATCCTCTTGCCTCATCTTCCCAGAGTGTTAGTGTTCCAGGCATGTGCCATCACACCCAGCTCAAGTGATAAAAATGAGATCTTAATGATATTGGATCAAATTATTTTAATGACTTGATTTTAATAACAGCAGTCCCACTCAGGTCCACCCCTTCCTTTTTCAAAAGAATGGGGATGCCACGTGTGCTCTAAGGCTACATGTGTGTACACAAGTGCTAATCTGCTAAGGATTGTGCAGTTGGCTGTCAGTGAACAGCCAGGAAGAGAAAAAGGAGAACAACCAGTTGTTCTTTCTCAAAGAACTAAGAGCTAAAGAGCTCAAAGAGCTAAAGAAACTATCCTGAGATCTCTAGATAATTTTTTTAAGTTAGAAAAATAATTTGAATATTTTAACTAACTTATCAAAAGCCAGTTGCCTACGATGCAGTAAACACTTAATTTTTGTTATAAATGAATGAATGAAAGAAAGAGTCCAAAGAAGGCTTAGTGTCTCGTGCAGCATTGTCTTAACATGTTCTACACCCATTTATGCCAAAGGATGCTAAGAGGTTGCTAGGTGGGGTTACCTCTGTAGCGGTTACCTCTGTAGCAGAATGCTGGCTGCCAGTCCGGGACCTCATGAAGGTTTTTAAGGAATCCAGCAGGACACTTATGCAGGAATTGTGAGGAGTACAATTCCTCACTGGGTAGCTTTGGTCAAATTGCTTCAGTTATGTTTGCCTCCTGTTCCTCCACTGTGAGATGGGGATAATGACAGAAGGTGCCCTATAGGGTTGCAATGGAGATGAGATGGGTGGTATTGGATCATGTAGCTGTGTGAGGGTTTGCTGTGATCTTTCCTATCCTGGATAGCTGATAGCTGGTCTCAGTGGTAAGCATTCCAGTGTTAACATAAGAAGACCTGGATCAGAAGTCGGGTTAACTTTCTGGCCTTGAGCAGTTGTTTCAACTTTCCTCAGCCTTAGTTTCCTTATTTCTAAAAAAGGATACTGCCTCCTGTAATCGCTTTGAGGATTACAAAAGAGAATTAAATGGCATTCAACGTACAAAAGCATTCGTGGCATATGGTAAATTCTGGAAAAACATCTGTTGAGTCTGCTGGATGCAGGTCCTTAGAGCAATGGCCACAAACCCGAGCCATACCTCAGCTGATCTAATATGCCTGATAGTTTTTTTGTTCATTCTTAGAGCTCTGCTGTTTCCCATCCATGTATTGTACATTATGGGAAGTCCAAGAGTGGGAAAGTGTCACAGCTGAACTAGAGGTTCCCTTTTACTACTAAGTTTGCTATGTCATAACATAAAATAGCAAAGTGTGCATTAGTGTCTTTTGTCAAATGCAGCCCAGCCACATCAAAGCCTGACAGTTCTGTTTGCTCCATCTCTTCTGAGATGAAAGGGGTGAATGGAAATTCTCATGCTCTGTGTCATACAGTTTGCATGAGCCTGCCACCAATGACAGTGTACCATAAGGTACAATTGAGGTGGGAGACCCTCCCCCATCCCAAGCAAGTTACCTTGCCTCTGAAAATAAGAGGGAAGTTGTCACTTTTGATAAGAATCTATGGGAAATCAATTTCATTGCACAGCTGAGATGGAAGGACCCATGAATGCTATGGTTTCTAAATGAAGACACAGCATATGGAGAACACAGAGTGCAATTTATAGCTCATAATTATAGAGGATATGCAGTAAAGTCCATCTTACTTGGTGTTCGCAGCAATCTACTCTTTCCCACATCAGAGTGTTGCCAAATTGCAATGACCTCCTCTCCATTTTCCTGGTGATTGAACCTTGCACACCACTTCAATCCATATTCATTGATTTTTGTCACTCAAATGGAAGCTTATTGGTGGAACTAATAGGGTGACTCTTAGAATAAAAGCCTCGGAAGTCACATGGAAAGCATGGCTTATGAATTCTTCCCTGGCACTCTAATTGAAAAGTACACAAAGCCTTCAGCTGGTGTCCTCCTCACAGCTCTGATTCCTCCTAGATATTTTACGATTCTCTGTCCCTAATACCCAAAGCCTCACTTTGTCTCATAATTGTGTTGGACCTGTTTCATTAACTTGAATCATTGGTTTACCTTACAGTGCCACTTTGAGTAATGTTAGCATTTGTTTTATCATATGCCTGGGATGCCTTTCAATATATCCAGAGAACTTTTTCTGTGAAAAAGAGAAACTGGGATCTTGAATGTGGACATTTATGAATAACTACTAAAGCTGTGACTAGGGAGTTCTTCAGAAACAGGAAATGTGTCTGGGCAGAAGCCTTAAAGCAGCAAACACTGATAAGCTTTATTATTTTCCTACTTAAATAATTCTTTTAGAGAACACCCTTCTTCTTCTTCTCACTTCTTCTCCTCTTCCCTCTCTTTCATCTTGGTTTGCCTTTCCTATCTTTTCTTTGAAAATGCATGCCTCTTTCTCTCCTTCCTGTTCCCTCATGGTCCTCTCTTCTCTTTTTCCTTCTCTATTTTCCTTCTCTCCCATGTTCTCACTGTACTCAGTGCGACTCAAACTCGGCCAGGCTCTGATTCCACTGGCCTCTATAGCGTGAAATCACAGACGCAGCCTACTGGAGGCTGCACCACAGGAACGAGGCCCCCAACGAGTCCCCTGCTCTTAGTTTTTATGTCAAACCCTGAACTGCAGTGCAGCACAGTTGAAGAGGTATCTGGCATTCCACAATCCAGCCAGATGTTGACTTTTCTCTTACAAGGGTCATGAAAAATGTCTGTAACAAAAGCCCTGCCAGACTCGCTACTTTTACAGACTGAACAAATGATGCTATAATGTTTTTACCTATTCAGTATTGAATTTCATTTGAATGTAACAGTATTGGAGAAGGAATTAGTAAGTAGAGAAAATTGTCATTTTTCACGTGGTATTTTAATGTGCCAAGATTCTGCAATGAATGCAAAGATGATTAGAGATTCTTATTGTGTTTCTGAACACACAAATAGTATCCAAAGTCTCTTCAATGGAAGCTTTGGCTCTGCTTTTCATAAGCTCCTCACTCTGCTCATATACAATACTGTATCTTAAATATAAACCTATCATCAGGTTTAGCAAATCGATACTGTAAGAGTGTGAAATGGTCCCCAGAACTCTCCACAAGGGCATTTCACAGTAAAAGCAATTGAAAAAGAAGCTGCAATGGAATATCTTATGAGATAGCCATTTAGTTCACAAAAGGGCCATAAAAGTCACAAGCAGTTTGTGTGAAGCAAGGTTCATAATATAACCATACAGGACTTGCTGGGAAGAAAGAGGAAAATTGCAAACCAATTTGTGGTTATAGCTTTTTCTGTCAATTCTATTGGGATTTAAAACTTGTAAAAGATAGAAACTTCTGCCAGCTTATGTTGTATAGCAAGACCGTTGTAACTATAATCATAGCAGCCAAACAAACACCAATTATTTGAAGCCCATAAAGTCTTTATTAACTTCAAAGTAATTAGTGCTTCTTGAGTTCATTTAGCCGCAGGATGGGAAGGTGCCACCCAAGAACATTTGCTGGGAACAAATTTGGGAGTCATCCCAGGAAGCTTCATTTGTACCTTTCAGAAATAGTTTTGCAAATGACTGATGAATAGTTGTGAAATTAAGTAGCAGAGAGTGACCCTGCTTGGGGAACCCATGCAGACGCTAGGATGGTACACGGAAGTGACCTCCCTTGCTATTTTATACTACTGGACCACCTGCCACATCCAGTATTTCAGGTTCTGCTGACCGAGCCAGCCTTCTGAAAGCAGTCATAGTAATAATTGCTGTCTATTCTGAGAGCCTGCTGGGCACACAAATTCTATGTGCATCATCTCTAATTGATTTAGCTCCTCTGTAAGGTCTTATTTTGCTGGTTTGTTTCTTTTTTGAAACAGAGTCTCACCATGTAGTTCATGATTTTCAACTCATTATGTAGCCAAGGTTGGCCTCAAACTCATGACCCACCCTACCCCAACCACAGCCTTCCAAGTGCTGGGATTCCAGGCTTACAACACCACACCCAGATGGCCTTAGTCTCTTTGTACAGGTGAGGAGACTGAGGCTCAGGAAGATTAATGAGCAGTGGGTAACAATGTAGCTCAGGGTTGCTCAGCTCTCCGGCTTGAAGCTTGCCATCTCCTCTTCTATATTTGAGTCAGTTGATGGAAGAGCCACACTTTTTGTTTTTACTTTGGTCGCCACTGATGTTACTAAATGAAGATTTAGTCTTTAAATTCTCCTAGACTGGAGACAGGGGCTCACAGATCCCCTGGCTATATACAATTGTGCATGTCTTGCTTTAGTTCGAAATTAATCTCACCAAACAGTAAGAAAACTAATTAGATTGCAATTGCAGGTCTTTTAGCATGGATCTTTATGATTCACTGTTGATTACAAGCTAATGCACAACCAGTTTACCCAGGTCTTTATTTCCATCTAAGCAGTAAAAGTAGTTTCTGGTTTCCCTTCAGTTAACATTTCTCTTTAAAGAGCAGCATTTCATTAATGAAGATATATGAAAAGAAATTCTTTTGCTGCCGTACTCAATCTGATTTGTTCAAACAAATGAAAAGTAATGCTGCCTCTTTTAATATCATTAGAAAGCCTGACATCTCACGATTGTCTTTAGGTTGTAGTGTAGCCGAGACAAGAATCTTAGTATTGTTGCAGGAGTTGTGATCCACTGACGTTCTTTATTCAAATGGCGAAACAGATTTCACCAGGAGCTTTTGTCATCTGTCTAAATAGCTTCTCTGCGACCAGACAGAAATGGCTTTTTCTGCGCTCTGCAGAACCCCCACTCACCCCAAGAATTCATACTCGAAGGGCTCTGGCTAGGAATGGCTTGCAGGCTTAGCTCAGTAGGCGGCTAGCCCAGAACCTGAAGCCCAGTGGGTGTTACCTCCTTTTCTGGCCTACCCAACCAAGGATGGAATAAAACTCAGAATTATAGGTAATCTAGAGAGGTTCTGGAGGTTCCCAGTGCCTACATCCACTTCTGGCAGAACCTGTAAAATGAGTGAGCCTCCAACATATGGAAGAGGCGACATCCACTGCTTGCAACACTCATTGTATGTAAAGCAACTTTGTGGCCTCAAGAAGAGTTCTGACTTTGAGAAACTAAGTGTCAGACAGACCTGAGCCATTCTGATATTGCTGATTTATAGCACTGTGGCCTTTTCTCCGGGGCCAGTGGTGTCTTTCCTGGTAGATGGGGACTGGGAAGTGGGGTTGCAATCTGTACTGGCTCCCTCAGAAGGTGAAGGAACAAAGAGCGAATTTCTTTGTTCAAATGATATGTGAATTATAAGAAGCTCTAAGGTAGCATGAGACTATTCTCATCATGCATTAGCCAAGAGGTAGA
The DNA here is from genome assembly GCF_034190915.1 of Cavia porcellus. Taxonomy (NCBI): domain Eukaryota; kingdom Metazoa; phylum Chordata; class Mammalia; order Rodentia; family Caviidae; genus Cavia; species Cavia porcellus. Next base: position 114,370,194 of record NW_026947486.1, read on the forward strand.
GCAAACATCAGTGTCTCTAAGGCCTGCCGTGGACCTTAGAGACCATCCTGTGAGTCTGGAAAACCTTTCACCTTGAAGCTCATGCACTGGAGTGAAAACAAAGGCTAACAAAAAGGCTAGACCTGTGCAAAGCGCTTAGCATTTCTATGCTGGAATAGGAGTGCTCAAGGGCTAACAGGAGTCCCTGTGTGCCCCCAAGCCGGCTCCCACCATTGTGAGCTGTGTGGCATCCACTGGTACGGCATTCCCTCCCCACCTTCGATGGAAATGTGTTCACCTCAAACAGCCAAGACCAAGTAGCTGCAGTGCTTTGCTCAAGACTCCATTTCCATTCCTGTTTGCCACTGGTATTCTCACCTTTGCATTTCAATCACATCTGTCCCAAACCAGAGACATACATCACAAATAAATCAAGGAGTCCTTGAGGCCTTTAGCTACTGGACCTGGAGGGGTGTCTCTCACCTTGCTGATAGCGACCTGCAGTTGATGGGGGTTCAGATAACACAGTATGCCTGGTCCTGTGGCGTACATTTTACAAGTGGCTGTGCTCAGATGCACATTTAAGAATTTGTATGCTAGCCATGTTTGTGATTTGCACTCTCCACACTGAGTTACTTCACAGTATCTGCCCATTGCAGTGCACTGATATTTTAAATAATAGTTTTGCTTCTTAGAGTAAAAAAAGAAAAATGCAAAGGATATGATTGCCATTGTAACCCATTTTACAGAGTGGTACAGTTATAAATAGTACTTCTCCAATTAATTGGTAGCCTTGTCATTATGTAAACACAAATTACAACAAGTAGCATCTTCTAATTTGCATGTTTCGCAACATTTCTATCATCCATAGTGACTTATGTTGTTGAAATAAATATATTAACGGACTTAAAAAGACAAAGGCAACTCTCTTGTTTGCCCTTGTGGTCGTTGGTAAGGTAAAGGCTGAGGTACATGTTTTAGCCTGCTCTAGGGATTATAGCACAGTTGGGTTGGGGGTGAGGCTCTTTTTCTGAAACCACATGACGAAGTCCTGTCTTTTGATTGGCTGAGCCCTGGAGAACACACTCAGAAGAACATTATGGAAGACAACCACTCCTACGAGAGAAGAGTGGCAGCCGCCGTCTGTGCAGCCTTAACCCGTCCACTATATTGTTGTTTGTCACTTCCATTTAAGTGGTGCTTTACTTCCATCTCCTTTGCGTCTGTCACTGCTACTGTCAAAAAGAAGAAAAATGTCTTAGGCCAGTGCCTTCCTCCATGTGGCATATAGGTAATAAATTCTTTGCTAGCCAAGAAGCTAGCGTTTTTCTAGTCAAGCTACCTCCAGTTCAGCATGTCACCATTGTCCAATCCCTTCCACGTCTGGGCTTCAGTATATTTCTGTCTGGTGGAAGACTGGATGGATGGCACGTGCTCCAAATGCAGCCCTAAAACCTTCTGTATGGAAGTTCACATATTTGAATTTGCTTCTGAAGATGAATCATTTGACACTGAAGATACCATTTAGCTTGAGATTGACCATGGCTGGGGCAACTTAACCTCTCCCAGTATTTCAGATTAGCAGTCAGTGAGGGCTACTCTTGATTTCTGGAAGCTTCATGGTCAGGCTTGCTAATGGGCCACTGCCCCTATTTGGGTTTGGAAAGAATGAGGTGCTTGGGCACCTATCACTATTTTAGTTGTTCCCTTCTGAGGAATTTTATAGTCAGACAGAACTGGGAGGACTACAACTCTTCTAATTATTAGCTGTATGCTCTTAGGCAAACTTATGCTACCTCAGTGCCTAGGAACTTTGATGTAAATTCATGCAAATGATCCCTTCCTTGCCTGCATACAACTGCAAGCTCATACGTGTTTTCTTTCCAACTGGGTCCAAATAGATCCTAGCACATGTCATATGTTTTTATAGAATTACTGTGGTGGTTGAGGTAATTGGGTCAACTATTCAGCTTTTAGTTCTGAGTAGTTGCTCAATAAACAGGCATTTCTTATTGCCTGAGTAGTTGCTCAATAAACAGGCATTTCTGTTTTTAGTGGTTTAATTTGTCAGTCATTGAATCCAGCAACTTGGCCATAATTTCAAAAACAATCACTTTTATATTCATTCACATTCACTCATTCACACATGTATTAAGCATTGTTCACATTCCTATTCAGGATGAGGCTCTGTTTTAGGAGCTAGAAATATAGCAATCAAGAAACACACCATCTACAGATCTGCCCTAATGGAGTTTGTATTCTGTTGAATGGAGACAGGTAAAAAATACGTAATGATAAAATACATTGGAAAGTCAAATGTTGTAGAAATAAATGAGGAAAAGTGCTAGAGAGGGGTTAGGTGGGGTCGCAATTTGAAGTGACATGGTCAGGATGCCCTCTTTGATACTCAGGTGAAGACCTAAAGTGAGGAAGTGAACCCTGCAGGGATTTGGGGGAGCAGCATTCCAGGAATACGGAAAACTTGTGTAAATGGTTCTGAGGCAAGTATACCTGGGCTGAGCTTGAAACAGTAAAGAAAGTTGCAGGAGTAAGAATCTCGGTGCAACAGTCAGAAAGTTCCCTGGGAATCAGATTATACAAGACCTGGGAGGCTATTGGAAATGCTTTGCCTTTGGCTGAGTGACTTAGGAGCCAGTGCAGAGTTTTGAGCAGAAGAGAGAGGTGATCTGACTTACGAGAGCAGTAGAAATACGTTGAATACAGACATCCTTTGTTTAATGACCAGATTCCTTTCCTGAAACTAGGTGGTTAAATGAATTGTTCGCTGAGTGAGGAACTGTATACAGAGTATATGTTTCAATATTCAGAACAAAGGAATGGTCAAAGGAAATTCCAACTTGATGACTTTGCTTTTATTTGTACAACTCTTGCAGCTCTATAATGTATAAGAGAACATAAAACTACAGTACTGTATGGTACAATCAGCAAAAATTACAGTATTGTGTAAACAAGGTATACTGCACAAAAATATATTGAGGCTTGATCAACATGATGAACTGAACTGTACAAAAAAAAAAGATGAGGCATAAGTCAAAGCATCATGTCTTAAGTTCCAAACAGTCATTAAATGGACAGATCACTACATGAGGAACACTTTATCAAGGAAGGACCACAGAAGAAGGGCAGGAATGGAAGCAGAGAGAACAGTTAAGGAGGTGACCGCTCTAATCCCGGACAGGAGGTAGTGGCCTTTAGCCAGGAAGTGGTGGCGCAGGTGCTGAAGGGTGGATGCGGTGAGGACGCATTTTGAGGAGAGCACAGATACATTTTGCTGATAGTTTGATTGGGGAAAATGTGAACAAATAGTGAAGAATGAATTTGACATTCTTAGTCTGAGCACTTTGCTATTAACTGAATTATTAAAATATTATTAATAGATAATATGACAACAAAGAGATCATGTGGAAATATTTGAACATTTTGTCTCAACAAATGAACCAGGAGAATGTTAGCTGCTTGCTATCTTCTGCTCTACCACTGTTGAGGCAGAAATGCACAGTGCATGTGAATATGTTTCTCCCCACAGGAACCAGTGTTTCCTCTGTGCTGTCCGTCCCAGATGTTCCTTTCATGTGCTTTCTAAGTCCTGGGTGAAGTTATATGTCCAAGCCGGTGGCTCTCTAACTCGGACATACAGTAACTCAAACGCACCTCCAGAGGCAGTACGGAAATCTAGATGTGATGTCACTATCTCAGACCTGTGGGCCAGACCCTCTGCTTGAAGGACCTTCACATGTACATAGCCATACATAGCAAGGGGCCACCGTTACACTTACAGATCACTAAATCAAAAACGATGCTGATGGCTCATCGTTAACCAGATTTCAAAATATAACAGCTGGTTGTTTTAAACGAAGTATTTTGCTCATCCAGGTGGTCTGTACTCATCAGCTCCTGTCCACCAACAACATAGAGTGGTGCAGCTGCTCTTATCAACATGTGCATTTAGGAATTTGACAGACTCATTTGTGAGACCTGTTGTCCTCTGAGAATATTTCTAAGTGACCTCTGTCCTTCTCTCAATATAGGGAAATGGATTGATGAATCTGTGGAAATATGCTTCTGCTATCTTACTATGAATCTGCTATTAGAAAGTCATCTGCCTGTTAAGAATGGCTATTTACCAAAGCAGATATCTGAATGGTAGTGATGGATATTTTCTCTAAGTTGCATATCGGAATTAATCCCAAGTCAATTCAATATAGCATAGTAGTAAAAGTTCAAACCCTTTGTCATCAGATACACTCTCATTCAATTCTTTGGGCAAGTTGCCTAACCTCTTTAAACTTCCATTTTCTCACATGTAAAATGAGGGTAATAACAGTCTACACACCGTAGGCCTATTCTGAGGGTTGAGATTTCATGAAAAATGGTTACATTTCCTGGCACACAGTATGAGCCTAATAAGCAGTAGTTATCACCATTATCCTCATCAGTATTATCATTGCTATTTACTGGAGTAATCATTAAATATTGTGCATTTCCAGTTGTCACTGAAAGGCATAGAAAAGTCTGAAAATAATTTTATGAAAACATATATTTAAATATTTTAGCATGGCCCCGGGCATGGCGATTCAAGCTTGTAATTCCAGCACTCAGGAGGTTGAAGCAGGAGGTTTTCTATGAGTTCAAGGCCACCCTGGTCTACATAGAGAATTCACAGCCAGCCTGAACTACAAAAGTGAGACCTTATCTCAAAACAAATTAGCATTTGTCTCCAATAGATCTGTCTTGTTAGGTCTTATGCTTAGATATCAAAATCAAAAGAGGTGGGAATATTACATATTTTGAAAGTATATATATATATATATATATATATATATATATATATGGCTTTCCTTTCATAATTTGCAGCTTAGTGATAGGCTAATAATAAGTAATTGTTTGTCATTCAGAGATCACACACACACATCTGGATGTTCTCATACAATTCCAAGCTGAAATTTCATATTCCTACCATCATCCTCCATACCAATAGCTCATCTTCAGAGATAATGCACTTGTTGCTTGTTGCTGCCATGCGCAAGTTCCTGTGGTACCACTGAATTCCAAACATTGCCGCAGCTCTCAGCAGTCCTCCAACTCCATAATCCTTAGTTTGATGGGAAATCACCCCCTTTGAGAGACTAGAATGGGGATGAAGACTTAGGTCACACAGCTCCCTAGGTATGTCCTCCTGCAATTTGAGTATTTCACAATAATTGCCATGTTTTCGATAAGAATGATAAAAAGACATATCTAAAGGTATGCACCAAGATCTCCGACTAACAAAAGCAGATTTTAGAGAGAAATATGAAAATAGCAGCCTGCAACAACAATGGAGTATATTTTTCATCCCAAGTTTTTTTTTTCATTTTGTAAAATCATGATTTTCTGGTAAATGACATCCCAGAAGATATTTATCAAAGCAGGAAAGCTATGAAAAGGAGCACTTCTCATTCACTTTAATATTTTGCTTTTCTTTTGACATTTTCTTGCCTAGAGATCTAATTCCATTAAATATGTACGTTTTTTGGCTGGAAGTCTTCTTCATGTATCTTTCAGATAAATCTTAAAAGTACACAAGGTCTGTAGGCCAGCTTTTTTTAAGTGCAAATGAGCCACATTGTCTAGGAGGGTTTCCAAATTATTTATATTCCTGTTGAGCTTTACCTTGCACTCTCTGTGATAATGATAAGGGAAAAGGTAAGATTTCAGTATACCTTCTGTGGAGCATGTCAAACCTATTAGTCATATTCAATACCTGACATATGGGGACTCACTTCGATTGATCTCCTCGTTGGTTGATTTTATTAGGCATTATGAAGATCGTAACATCACCCGAAGGACAAGGTAAACAGAACTGTAACCATGTGCCAAGTTAGCAGTGCACCGGATAATATTCCATTGTACCTTTACAGATGGACATGGCTTGACTGTGAGATTTCCTTAGGATCCTGGAGACCAAATGTTTGCTACATTGAAGAATTATATTCTAGGTTCTATAAACACCATGTGTAGACTGGGATGCTTTTAGTAGATTTTTAAAACCCTCAACATCGCATGTATAATTTCTTCTCTTCCTTTTTTCCCTCTTCACAATTTCAGTTTCCTTCCTGAATTCATAGGAAGTCATGCTCCTGCCATAAGGAGTCGCAAATGTAGGAATTTACAATGTCCTTTTCTATGTTAGCCACTGGGAGAGGGTCAGCTCCCAGAGCTGGTGCTGGGATAAGGGTAGTGTAGATTGTTTTTTCTCGCTCTGCAACAGAACTACTGCTTCTTCGTTACATGTTTATGAAGTGTTTTCTGTACAGTAGAGAAGACCTCCGGTAATATCAGACAAAACAAAAAGTTGTTGAATAAGTAAAGTCAATAAGAGCACTGAGAACCAACTGCAGGGCTGAAATATTTGGGTTAAATGTGACATTACCCAGAAGTTCAGGACCACAGTGCAGGCTCCATCCTACTCCAGCAAGCCACCTGGATTGACGGCTGCTGGCTAGGGCTAGAGCCCCATGGGAGGGGAGGAGCGCCTGTGGCTGTGAGTAGTTTTTCTTTGGCATTCTGAAGCAGGAAACAAGTCTGTGTGATATAAAGTGTTCTGTTTCCCAAGGACTCACCTCGAAATGATGAGATATCAGAAAGACAAATGTGAAAACCTAGGTTAAAAAAGGTGAAACAAAAGCTCCTAGTCCTAAACACACACACACACACACACACACACACACACACACACACACACACTCCTTCATTTCACCTTAGACTGTTGGTTTATCAGGGGCATCTTCCATGGGAGGAGATAGTTTGTGTTTCCCCCTTGCCTCTGTCTTACAGCTTTGTGTTGTCTCTTGTCATTGGATAATTGCAGCAGCTTTATCCATCTAATTTTCCTATCACTGAAGACAAGGATATGCTGGAATTACTGCATGGTGGAAGAGATGATGGGAGTGAGGGAGAGCACAAAATATGTTGCTTTTGCAAAATTGTCATCGAAAGGATAGCCAGAACATAAATGATACTGTTTTGGCTTCAAAAGGGTAAGCAGGTGTCTTCAAAGTCCCAAATGAGCTGTGTACAAGCTTGTACAAACAAGTGCAGAATCAGGCCTGTTTGTTATTCACACAAACAGAGCTTAAACCATCTGAATCCCACAGTTCCCAGAATTCAGATGGTGCACAATGGTTCATAATGAGCAGCACCTGTGCTTACCTCAATTACCAGCCAGTGCTGAACAACGGCAGAAAGGGCTTACTAGAATTTTTTTCAATAATAGATTTAGTTATGTCTTTCATAATTGGATTCAAAAGCTCAAAATTTCATTTTGCAACTTGTTCATAAAATTTGTATGAAAAAGTCTGGCATTTATTCAAAAGAAAATAGTCTATGAAGAAAAAAATTGCAAAACAGCCAACCACTGGTAACTAAGCAGCCAAATTATAGTCCAAGCACTTGGCAAATACACCGTCTTTTTATTATTTCGGTAATTGAATTTCTGCTAAAGCGTGGAGCATAATTTAACATGAGGAATTTATTTATAATACAATAGTGTTTCAGTAATAAATGTATTATTATTGTCACTTTTAATGGAGTCTTATGTATTCCCTCTGAGACTGTGTGGCAGACTTTGAGACAGCCACTGCACCAGTGTTGTTTGTAGACAATTGAATTAATTGGAGACAGGGTCATTAACTCGACCTGAATACCTCTGATTGCTTCTGTAAATAAGGTTAGGGAGCAAATGGCTAATCTTCGTTGTCATTATAGATTCCTCTTACATTTTCACACTGCCATGTATATTAAGGTCATTTTACTAAGCAGCTTTTCAGACACTCCTTATATTTACAGTATTGTCTTGCAGGGCACATAACCATAGTTGTATCAGGCTTATATTACAGTCCCCATATCTTTATAAAATGCGATAGTAGAAAAGAAACTATGTTGAATCACAACTCATAAAAATCATCAGACCAATAAATGAATAAACCACAGTGTATAAAGCATCATATTAAAGGAAAATAAAATCACAGAGCAAAAGTTGCTTTGATCTCCTCTTGGAGAGCTATGTACAATTTGAAAACACAATTAACACAGGTCCAGCCTCCCAAAGATGCAATCTCTAAAGAAAGAGCACAGCAAGGGAAACACTGATTAAAATCTCTTTATGTTTCTGTTGATGCCATGCCCTTTCTTGCCCTTCTGTAATAACATAAATAATATGCAAATTATAGGAGTTTAGGTTCTTTCCTGCTATTCATTCCTGAATGAAGTTAACTAACATCTATCTCAAATACAGATATTAAAACCTTTTAAATAGTTGGCTCTTCTTATTCCTTTGCATAGAATTATCCTATTAGATGCATGAAAGACATTTAGAGGAAAAATTTTGTCCCCTTTATAATGATGCCAATAATTCATAAGGAGGGAAACTACTCTAAACATGGAATTCCCCCAATCATTTCATAGCATAACTCAGAAATACAGGACCATTAAAATGTACATTATTATATTGAACAGTGAGACTTTTACTAGAAAGATAGTAGAAAGAGAAGGGAAAGAAGAAAAAGGAAAGGCAAAGGAGTTTGGGGCTTTGTTATTTTTCTTAACAATATAAAATTGTATTGTAAAGATTAGAGATTACCTATACTCGATCCATTCTAGATTATCTATACTTCCAGAAGGCTAAGTTAATTCTTCATAAATATTTTTCTTGTTCTACCAACTCAACAGAAGCTCCATGACTAATTTAAAATATGGACATTTCATTTAGATATTCAGTGAGTTATGTCCAACAAGTAGAAAAATAATCACCATTTCAATTCTTTCCAGATTTTTGACCTTTATATATTCTTACTTTGAAACTAGCCTTTGTGGATGCAGTTTGAAAGACTGGTAAATTTGAATCACCTATATGCATTTCCTATGTACATGCTAGTAACACATGGCAAGACCACATATGGAAGTTAACATAAGCATTGACCAGCGGCAATGATTTTTATTAAATGGCTAATTGTCCCATTTGTGGTATAGCAGTCAACATTTGGCCAGCGAATACCAACGCTATTTTGAAATTTAGAACTATAACCCTCATTGAAAGGGGAAGGCCTTCTTCCAATAGTACTCTTACTTATTAGCCAGCCATCTTATTTAGTGCTTAAATTATTTTTCTTCTCTTCATATTAAACATGTTAAATTTTAGTTACTAGACATGTACATACTCATAATCAGATGGAAACATGCATACATGCATGTACACAACATATACATATATACTTACATACATTCACTAGCACAGGCACACATACACATGCCCAAGTACACATTTTCTCTCATTCTATCACCTTGAATTTAGGCATACTTGTCTGAAGTATATACTGAAATATGATTATAGCCAAAATGAACATTTGGGTTTTTCTTTTTTCTCTTTTTTCTTTTTGTCTTTTTGAGACGGGGTGTCACTATGCGGTTCAGGCTGGCCTTGAGCTTACTTTGTAGCCCAGGCTGGCCTTAACTCACAAGATCCTCCTGACTCAGCCTCCCAAGTGCATGGTGAACATTTTTGTGTTTTTTTTTTCTTGGTACCACAGATATAACTCATGACCTTGTGCTTACAAGGCAGTCGCTTATGCCATTGAGCTAAATCTCCAGCCCCCAAACATTGGTATTTTGGAAAACATCCCTCTACCAATTTCTTTTTGCCTAAATTCCCAATGCCAGGATTGTATATACACATTTTATCCATATATAGCTAAGTAGTATATGACTCACAAAAGTAGCACTGGGATGTTTGATAATGATATTCTTAGGTAGAAATATACTCAGTTTCCCCTAAAAGTACATGTCTCGCATGTTTGCAAGGGAGTATGCCTTTCATGTTTAGGACACTTAAACCACACTCTCTCAAGTTATGGAAGCCTTGTCTATCCTCCCTAAAATGTGCATTTGTTTTGACTTAGTTGGTGAGGACTCTACGTTATTGTGATTTGTTAACTTCCTAAAAGACAATGTGATATTACACACAGAAAATGAAGATTCCCTTCTTTTTTCTGATGGAGTCGAACACAAGTATAGTTTGCTTAAGTACAGAAGATATTTTAATTGCCTAATTTTAATCTTTTTATTCTACATTTTTTCCTTCCTTGGAATTGCTAAAATGTCAAATTCTTCTGCATGACAAATTCCTCTTAATAACAAAGCCAAACACTTTGTCCTTATTACTATTAGTTGGGTATTCATCATGAGGTCTTAGTACTCTGGTGAAATGCCTATGTTTATTTCCATTTCTTTCTAGGTCAGCTTTTAATTGGCTCTGTGTTCACTTGTAACACAGAATCATCATTCCTCTTGCTATTGATTGAGGTTGATCTAGGTTCACTTGTTAGCCCTGCAGTTCCACATACAAGAGATAATGTTGAATAAGGCTGCCTGTACATAGCTATCTTGTTATTGTTGGCTTTGAACAGACTTTTCCTCTTGATGTCAAAGGTGGCAAGTGGGTGCAAGATCAAAGGAACTCCTCAAGAGTGGGGAAAGCATGGTCCAGTCTTCTGCCATTTGCACTGGACCTCCTTGAATTTAGCATTGGTGAGAAGGGAGATTCATAGCTGGAAAGTAAAATTTTCAGGCAGTTGCTGTTGAGGGACTACATCTCCAGTATTTCTTTTGCTGTCATTCAAAATAACAGGTGTAAGAAATTCTGTTTAAAATAGCCAGGCTTTTGAATTAGAGGGCTTCTGTATCAAAGATTTAAAATGTCAGCTTTAAATATGGCATTGATAGTCTTAGGCAAAGGAAAGGAGTGAACTCTTGTAGAAACTGTTGGGTTTCCCTGTCTATTAATGGTCTTTGTGATTTACAGTAAACACTGGGAAAGATTTTCAGGCTCATTTGTTAGGAGAAGGAAACACCTTCTCGTTCTTAATGTGAGTGCATCACAATTAGCAATGCATGTAGGTTGGGAGACTGAGTTCTGTCTTTTGTAAAAGTCCTTGAAGTTCATATTTAATCCTAAATTGATTGAATAGTTTTTTCTCCCATGAGTAAATTAATATGCCACTGGAAAAATTATCAACTAGAGTGGGAGTTAATATCAGGTGAGGCCTAGAGGGAGCTGGTTCATGTACCAAAATACAATGAGAGTAGCTAATGTCTGACACAATTGGACTAAAGGAACTGTTGTTTGAATTAAAAGTAGGAAGGTCTGTTCAGACGCAGCACCCAGGTTAGTAAGAGACATGCCATTGCCATTTATTTCTCGTGTTTATGCATGTGTAAACACTGTGCAATGCATCAACAGTCGTTGTTCTAAATACCAATTTTACAAAGAAAATCCATCCAAATAAGCTGCATTTTGTCTAAGGAACTGAAGCAGAAGGAGTTGGCCACTGTGGTGGCCAGAATTCCTAAAGCCATTTGACAGGTTACAGACCCATCATTAAGCAACCTGTTTGCCTGATTATTTTCATCAATTGAAATAACATATGCCCCAGAGTTTTCCCACATTTGGTAGACTGGGCATAGTATGGACTTTAATAATCAGCAATGTTTAGACATTTCATAGTCAAATACTGTTCTTTACCAGGTAACTCCATCCTGTGTTACACATTCCATACGTTATAAGGCCATCTGGAGGATTTCGAATAACAAGAAAATTGTATATAATTTATTATGCCAATGGCTACGGGATACACAACCGGACTTTGCAATCTGGTCCCTGCCATCAAGGAAAGTACAATTTCACTGTGCAAGTTAGCACAATTAAATAAAATAATTGGAAATAACCGGGTAATCAACCGTGATGCAGTTAGCAAACAGATACCAGAACAGGGAGATACTGGTGAGAATCGGTCATTGGAGAAGAGACCTCATGTTGTTAGAATCTGCACTTGAAAAATAAAGATGTAACCAAGCAGAAGAGTTGGGAAAGTGACAGTGTAGGCAGAGCCAACTCCTGAAACAAAGACACAGAGGCAGTATGGGAGCAGAGAAGAGACACAGACGGAAGGTGTACTGATAAAGGAAGGAAATCAGTCTGAAGGCAAGTAGGGTGCTCATAGACACAGACTCCGAAAATCTGGCAAAGTGCATCTGTCTTTCAGGGAGCCACTGCAGATTCCTAAATCAAGAAATCTCATGATGCAACGCATCATCCCAGAGGCCAGGTGCCAAGGAAGCCAGAGTGTGTAGTCCAATAGGAAGTATCAAGGAGAGCGAAGAGAGATGATCTAGTTTGCAACAGGCAGTGAGCAACTAGATGGTTGTCAGTGTTAAGCTGCAGTCTTTGCAGATGGAAGGTTTTCTAAGTGTAATTGCCGAACCTAAAATAAGTTTCTAGTGGTGAGAAAGTGCAACCAGCAATTGCTGGCATGCCTTTTGACAACCCTTTCTTCAATGAGAAACCTGTGGCCTGCTCTGGGTACCACTCTGAAGGTTCTCCGTGCAGCGTCTACTTCTCTTGGTGATCGTTTGCGTCACCTTGTCTTCCACTTCTTAAGGTTAAACACAGCGATTTTGCCAAGTTGCGGGTTTGCATTCATTTAGATTCTAATGCTTATATTTATAATATATTGTGGATGTGACTATGAAGGCACATTCAGTAAGGAAACTGAGTTTATCTTAGACATTGTGTTCATGACTGACGAAGGTGACCAAATGAAAAGCTCTTACAAATTATCTAAGTAGGCTAGTTGGAGAAAAGATTCAGAACTGAGTCCCTGATCCCTTTTTATAGGATTAAAATATGAATTTCACAGTAAATTCCTGCTTGTTTTCTTATTCTCAAGCCAGACTTGATGGATGGGCAGCAACCATAGTAGCCTGGTGATCTCCCACCATAGCGCTCAGATCCCAGGCACATGACCTTGGCTAGGAGTCCCCAGAGCTTCATCGGTAAAGCACATGGATAGCTGCTCCTTCTATTTCTCAGTGTTCTGATGCTAAACAAATCCCTTGTCACAAATGACAAGGTCATGGTGTGAAATTGCTAGAAAAGTATCAAGTGCCCTATGCTTAAAAAGTCAGTATTCTGCTTTTGTTCATTCAGTGATGGCAGTATTCTGTTGGGACTATAAGGACACAGGGGGAAAGGAAGGTTAAGTGCATACCCACAGATAGAAGCCACCTCTGGGGACTGTTCTTCCCAAGATCTATAGAGAAGACTTCTTTATGGCTTTTCTCTAGGGTGTCTTAAGCACACCAAGCATTTTACAGAGTATGTAGCTAATGCGGCCTCTGGCCTTAGAAGCTTACCTTCTAAATCAAGTGTCTGCGATGCATCTGGCAGCAGATGAGACATGAAGGAGAACAGACAGTACTGATAAGGAGACTGACATTAAGAAACATCCCAGAAGAAATGTGATCTAAAGAGAGAGAGAGGGATGCTCACTTCCAAAAATGGAGCAGCAAATCCAAGCATGATCGGCACAGATCAGGAAAGAAGACATCAAGCAGAAAAATGGAGAGGCTGCTGCTCGGCCACTCGGAGCCTAGCTCCAGGAGTACTTTGGCTTATCTCAGCACACTTGGTACTTTCCTAGGCAATGCAGCCCCAGTAACTACAGGGGCCCTCCAGACAAGCATTCGGGCCCCGTCTCTAGACTAGTTCTGGAAAGGCAGTGGGATATTGTTGCATTTAAGTCTCCCAGTCAGAGTGTACACCCTACTCTGCCTAGGATTTGTGACTGATGTGATTTTTTATTGGAAGTTTTTGCCAAGCTTGTGCAGACTCTCAGCCCACTGGCCCTTTTAAGTTCCTTATGAATACCAGCTGCCAATCAATCACTCATTCCTTGCTCTGGTGGATGCCAGGGCTCATGGGTTCAGTGTTCACATTCACTTGCTTCCAACTTTACAAATGCACAATTCAGGCAAAAGATGGTCTATGTCTTCCCCAGTCTGTCTATTTGGCTGATTGTATCAGTCTGGCTGATGGCAGAAACATCAGTATGGCTGTAAAATTATTTCTAGAGAAAATAAATATCAATATGGCCTCCCACATGTAAATTGTGACACTCAACACTCAGTGGTTGATCAGCTGGTCTTGGCCAGCGTGATTGGCACCTGCCATGGCGCCGTCTCACCAGCGCCTTGGTGAAGCTGAACCCAAATACCTTTCATTTCTTTCTTTGAAATTACACACTGAACTTTGTCCCATTGTACCCGTAAAAATACTCCCCACTCACTGTTGTTGGCTGCAAAGTCTCAGTGTTTTCACCTGCAGAATGGAAGCAGGTATGGCATCTAAGTCACAAGATTGCTGTGCAGAGTCAAAGAGGAGCTGCAGGGAAAGTGCTTCTCAACCGAGTTCTCTGTACACAGTGAACCCTCAGGAAATAGTGGCTCCAAATAGCACTGCAATTGTCAACCAGGCTCTGTGTCTCAAAGGTATTCATGGGTGCACCTGCTACAGGTAGTGACAGTGGAAATCCACTGTGAATGACACAAGCCATAGGGCATAGTGGGCAGAAAAGAAACACACATCAGGCAAATTACTAGTACAAACAGGTGACCTCAGGAAAGGTATAAATGGAAGTCCCTGCTTATCACAAGGTATCTGATCAGAGGGGTAGGACCTCCTCAGGAACAACTGCAGAAAGAAGCTTAAATTTTACCAAGTCAGATGAAAAATGATACAAGGCAGTCAATTTTTCTCTGTTGCCAAAGGAGGACAGGATAATTACGGGAAAATAAAATCCACAGTTGATATCAAAATTGGCTTCAGTCTTCGGTTTCAAATTCCTAATTTACAGCTTCTTTTTCTCCCAGCACCTTAGCTCTGAGTACTCCCCGTGTAGACTTTAGCCTTGCTGCTCTCACAGGGATCCCCAGAGTACCTGCTTGACCGAGATCCTATTAGAAATGCAGAACTCCAATGCTGCCCTGGGCCTACTCAATTGGAATCTGCACAGTAATAAGATCTCTAGGTGATTCCTACCCATAGTAAAGTTTGGCAAGCACTGGTTAGTAAAGTTCTCTCGCCTGAATGACCTCATCTTGTCCACTTAAAAACCTCTGTGATACATTCTCCCCATTATAGATAAGGAAACTGAGGTGCTAGCATAGGTTTAAACAACTGCACATTTTCCAAGGGGACATTCAAAACCAGATGAGATCCTCTGACTTCCAGTTCCACAGTCTTTTGTACCACGTGTTTGAAACCTGTAGAGAAATGTAGTCATTTACACTTATGAGATGGACTGAAGAAGGGTGCAGGTGGTAAGGGAAGAGCCCGTGGACCCAGGTATGACTGGGACATGGAAGCAAAGAGTAAGCCCCTGTTGATTGTGGGTACAGTGTAATACAGGAAGCCTTTGCTAGAAACACTTGTAATCATCACCTTAAAATAGAAGAGGCCTCCGGTAAATTAGAAGTAGGCACTGACTTCTGGTGATCAAAAAAATGTGAGAAGCTAGTTATTTCCAGTTATCACGAATGTTCTCAAAGGTTGGTCTGCAGCTTCTCAGGCACTTTTTGTGTTCTGCAAGGTAATATTAAGCTACCAGCATCTTCCCACTCTGGGCTCTGCTTCCCGGGGCATCAGCTGGCCAACAATCTTCCCCTCCCAGGGTGTGCTTAGACTTCTGTGATCTTTTTCATCTTCTGTGAAAGAAAACTGAATTTTATAAACAAGAGAACATATATTGCGGAATAAGCTGTTGTGCTCAAAATTTAATTTATGTGGCTCTTGTGTTAACCTTCTATCATTATCATAACAAATTACCTCAAACTTAGTGGTTTCGAACCCCACAAATCTGCTATCTTACAGCTTTGGCGGTCAGAAATCAGACTTGGATGTCAGCAGCATTCCTTTTTTGAAGGCCCCAAGATTGAAACAATTTCCTGCTCATTTGAGTTAGTGACAGAATTCCATTCCTTGTGGTTGTAGGACCCAACCCTCTTATTTTCTTACTGGCAATGAAGGCAGAGTAATTCTCAGCTGCTAAAGCCTATCACATTCCTTGGAATTTTGTCCTCTTCCTCCACCTTCAAAGCTCACTGAGTTCATCTCACATCCCCTTATTCTGGCCTCTTGCCTTGCCTCTCTTTTACTTTCAAGGGCCCCTGTGATTACATTGGGCCCAGGTACTAAGGCTTCCTGCCTCGAGATCCTTTATTTGTATTCGCAAAATCTCTTGTGCTATAGAAAGTAACGTGTTCATAGGTTCCAAGAATTAGCATGTGGACACTTTGGGTCAGTCATTTTTCTGCAACCACAGATCTCTTCAGTCACTCAGGGCTCTCAGCAGCGTCATGTACCCTGGAAATGGATATGAGTGGATGGGCATGGGTCTCCTCATTACTTCGCAAGTAAATTCAACAGCCTCCATTTCAAATATACCAAGAACACATGTTAAACAAATTATCTCCTTGGAGTTGTGTCAGAGTGTGGCCCAGATCAACTGAGTAACGATACCATCAGAGCAATTCCCATGGAACATACTTGATTTTGAGTTGTTCATGATATATTGAGATGTAATTTATTTTGCTTTTAAACTGTGTTTAAAAACCACTCCAGGGAGGAGGGCAAACTGCCGTGGACATTGGTCCCTTACTCTCCTCTCATCCCTCCTTTCTATCAAAGCCGCTCTGCTTTGATCTGTTTTAAATATTATGCTTTTGCTTTCATTCCCTATTGCTCTATTTCTTGATAAACTCTCATTGAGCAAATGGGCTAAATGGATGTTTGGGGTGGAAGAGATGCCGGTTTACAGAAATGCTGACACAGACTGAAGCAGATTCTTCACACTCCCTGGCTTCGGTGATCAGAATGTCCGCCTCTAGTGGCCCAGCACAGCAAGGCAAATGTATGGCTTCCACTCTGGAACCCAGAATCAGAAAGAAAATGGATTGAGGAAGACAGAGAGGTAAGATCATCTGTGGATGTTGATTCTTTTGCCCCAGGGCCATCTCTTTACAACTTAATTATGAACTCAAATGTAAAACTATTCCAAATCGTCTGGTAGACAGACATTTGATCCCTATAAAACAGGAAAAGGGTCATGTTGCTGAAATTTGTACTGGTCTCTGCTAAAGGCAAGGGTTTAATGCCGGACTCTCCCTTGAAACATCTCGTGCTACATGTCTTTGGCAAGTTCTGGGCCCCGCGGAGTGTGTTGCCAGATCAATACCCATGCACTTGCCTGTCGGTTCTTCTCATGCCCGTTTCCCACTACAAAGCCATTACCCATTCCGTAACCTTTCCTTTTTTGATGCCCACACAGCTTGATTGAGCAGAATGGCCAATTCATCATCTGTGTTTATCTCCTGAGACAGGAATTTACACTTAAATTAGAATTAGACTCAAATAGCACCGATGCAGATGTTTGGCTTTCTAGAGGCTGTTAATCTGCATTAGTGAAAAAGTCTGACATCAAAAAGTCAACCCTACAGAAATGAACTTTTCTTTCTCTAAAGTCTCCACACAATCCCTGTGACTGATAAAGTGTGGTTGAGAGCAGGGACTTCCAGGCTTCCCTTCAGGGGCAGACTGAATCACACAAATGGCTTCCCAAATCCTCTTAACTTCCTAAACAGCCTCCCTTTGACTCTCCTACACACTTCAGTTTCATAGGGATTGGGATCTTTGAGGTGAAGACACCATACAGGTCATTAAAGCCCACTTCAAACACACAATAGGAATCTCTCTGCCATAATCTTTATGGGCATTTAGCTATCCTGTCAGCTGAGGTGCAGGGCTCCCTGGCCTACAGGACCTTGTATATTTTCTGGTGTAGATTTCAAAGATTCCCGCTATTGTTGAGGTGAAACCTTCCTGATTATTAGAGCTTGAACTCTGTGCTCTTATATTTACCTTAGAAGGTGCTCAAAACAAGCCCACTCCCTTTCCCATGGACAAGACTTGAGACTGTGTGGAGATTTTCATTAGATATGCTGCCCCCTGTGCACTCTAAAATAGTTCATCCAAGTCATTCTTCACAATGACTCCATGCTCTTTATATTTCTTGTGTCAACACAGTACTTAGGGTGTACCACAGTGACCCCACTGTTGCTGAAGGAGTTTGACCGGTGTAGGTATGGAGACTGTCACATCTACAGATTATACTTGAACTATCCCATCATGTGCCCTGGTAGTCTCAAGGCCCAATTTGGGGCTAGTCCTTTCTGAAGAAGACATTTTAAAGCCTTCTTACATTTCTCTTCCATGACCTGCTCTTTGGTTCTCTTCCCCAGCCTTGGATTCTTCTGCTAGGGTCATTCAGTTCTTAAGCCAGCTACTTTGTCTCAGTCTGACCTGTGACCATGAGGGCTTAATGAATCAAGGTGCAAAAAGAATGGGGTTTCCCTCCACTCAGCAAAGATGGCTCAATCTGATGAGTGCAGTAGCAAATCTGATCTTTAAAAATGTTGATTAGTTGAAACCATTACAAATGTGGGTCCTTTGAGAACTTTGATTACATTAGAGGTGAAGCTATAATGTATACTTCTGATATCTACAGAGTGCAGAGAAGATGATTTCATATACTAAATGTTAATGTTTTTAGAATGATGTATTACCTTTGTTTTTTTTAATTTTAAAAACACAAAAGAGAACAAAAACAATAATACAGAATTTCAAAACAAAATAATAGATTAACACTGGTTAATATATTGTGTATTGTTATCTTCAAAGTAGTTGTTTATATTACAAGATATGGGCATGAAAAATGATCAATCAAACAATGCAAGTAAAAACTGTTCTTTTTGATGAACTAACAAAGAAAGTAGTATAGTTACCTATCTTACATATAGAACTGTGTATGAACATATATAGTGACATATAATCTTCTCCCTTCTTTCTTTTCTCCTTTCCCATCCATCCCACTTGTTCTTTCCTTTTGAGCAGTTTCTTTCCCTTTCACTTGCATCATTTTAATAGTCCTGTAGAATGAAGGATGTGTAAATTGCCCATTAATTCTTCATCTCCAAGGCAGAATCAAGGATAGCATGAGCTAGCTTCACTCACAGTCACTGTAATGTACGTTTAGAAAATAAATTAGTGACATATGAAAATAAATGTGGCAGAAGTAGGAATTTAACCAGCTGAGCAGATAATGGTTTTCATTGAAGAACTCAAAGTGAAATGGTGTGATTTTCGCCAGCTCGAAAGTTCCACAATAGTGTCTACAGAAGACTATGGCTCTGTGCTAATTATCCTGATGGTGATGGTGGCCTGTCTTGTGAAGAAAGTGCTTCAGTTTTGTACTTGTTATTTGCCCTTGGGGACAGTGCCAGCCATACACAAGGTGGCCTCACAGGAAGGGAGTTCTTGACTCTTGTATAGCTTGTTGCTCAGTGCACTGGGTATGACCAGCATCCAGCAAGCCCACAAATAGAAGTGGCTCAGAAGGCACTAGGGGTAGCATTTGTGCTTCTGTTTAAGTAGCTGTCATACCATTCCACAAACGGTGACTGTCCCTGCTGTCAACTGCACCCATGCCCAAAGAAAGCAATTCTTTCAAAGTTTTTACCCCAGTGTGAGTTTTCATAGTGTCCTCTGGCGGCCACCATCCCTGTCATCCCCAGGACTTTGTGTGAGGGGACAAAAGGCTCGTGTACTTCTCCATATCCTTCCTCGTCTCATCTCCTGAGAATGGTCAGGTCATAGTCAATGTTGACTGACTGTTGATTGACTACCCGGGAACAGCCCAAGAGACTTAGCGTCAAACTTCTTGAGAGAAATAATTTCAAAGCTCATTTCATTAGGTCCCCATCAAGGTTGCTGTTCTTCTGTTGGAAATAGTCTTTATTTCACGTCTAAACCTACATCTGCTTTTGGTCAGTTTTTTCATGCGTTGTTTTTAGTCATATCCATACTCTCTTAATGACAATTGTGAAATTTGAGAAAGTTCTATTTTGGAAGACAAGATAAATTTGAGACAGATTCATTTGATAACAAACTTAAACCAATGTGAGGATATTTATTTAAAGTGTTTATTCCTCTCACTGTGTGAATGCTAATGTAGAGATACAAATGAGTTTTTAAGTGCTGCTTCCAAAGATCATACTGGGAGCACTGTGTATATACATGATTTATGTATATGTTATATTTACTATATTAATTTTATGATTTGAAGAAATCAAAATACCAAAATGCATCTGTCACCAGATGGCTTTTCGTTGAAGGATAGTTGTACACACACACACATCCTCCACACTCACACACCCCACATACAGATTTTCTGCTAAATCCATAAAGCTTTTAGTTTGATTTACCTGAGGATAAGGTTTGTTTTGGTAAATAAAACATATGGGCTTTATGTACATCACATCGATGCATTTGGTTTTGAGGGAGTAATTCCAAGGACTGTTTTATTTCTTACAGAAATTGCTGAAAAATAATCCAGTAACTGGGAACTCTAACCAAAATATACTTTAAAGAAAATCCAGGGTCTATTTTACTTTGGTATTATCAGCATGACCAGCTTCTTACAGGAAGCCAGAAATTAATGCATAGGTGTGGAAGAGTACTGGAAAATAGGCTTTCACTTGAAAATCATAAGTTTGGATCCAAATTAGATTTTATCCTTCAGTCCACCACCCACTATCCTCAGTACTGCAGAGCCTCCACGTTATAATTGAAACTTTTCTTGAGGGAAATTGAAGCCAAGTTAGCCTAATCTCTGGATTAGTCTCACTTAGATATGTTCTATCAATCTTTTGTAACTAAAGATAAAAAAAAAAATTGACTCAATTTAAAGGGAACTTTACATAAATCTGGAGTCATTACTGACATTAAAGAGAGATCTGCAAAAGGATGCAGGGAAATGAAGGGCCTGAGTCATAGGTCTCCTGCCCTCCCTCTATGGTTAGAGAAATAAACACACAGGTTCCCAGGAGACACGGTCCCTTATTTCTCATGCCTTCCTCTAAGCTCTTGGTGTATTTGGCAGAAGAATGTACTTGCAGAGAGCATTTACTCAGGAGATAGCATTTTAAAATGAGCTTTTGCTTTATGAAAGAAAATGCCTATGTGGAAGATTAAAGGACCATTCTTTAGGGATGGAGGGCACAAGGGCTGTGTGCTGAATAGTGACTGATGAGGAACCCATGCTGGCCTCTGAGGGATCTTATTCCCTCCCAAGCAGCAGCTGAGTACAGTTCCAACCCAGCTAGGTGAGAACCATAACACTGAAGAAGAGGCCCTGCTGAGTGAGCCCATGGGAGAGGGGCACGGGTTCCTTTGGGTTTAGACGAGGAATAAAGGTGCCTTTTTCTAGATCTTAGGCAGAGGGGTCAGTGGAGTCTGTCTTTCTCAGATTTTAAGTTGAGACCACAGAACCAGGTGAATTCTACAGCCAGGATTGTGCTCTCTGGGCTACCCTGCGGCCTCACATTTGGACACTGTGAGGTAGCAGAGCCTGGCAACCTGCTGCTGTGTGTGAGAAGCAGGGCCGGCAGAAATCTGGGTCAGACCTGGCCTAACAAGGAAGACATGGCGGTCCCCAGCACACCCGCTACCATGGGCTCTACTGAACTGAAGAGGTGGGCGGGGCCAAAGAGACAGAAAGGAGAACTCTCCCCCATGTTCAGAGGCCCACTTTCTGAGAGAAAGCAGAGCAGAACTCAGTCCAAAGAGACAATGAGCCTAAGGACAAAGGGTGCTGACATACCCCAGTATGCTATTAAGCAGCTGAGGTTGATTTGTTACAGGGCACAGAGAGCAAACGATTGGTAAAGAGGAGTATTGATTCTCAATAAAGGCAAAGTAGCAAATGGTGTCACTTTCCAAACGCTTTGCTTGGTCAGCTTTACAAATTTAAAATCAATCATTAGAGATGGTTGGTCCCTTAGGATCATACCTCCTGGTAAGAGTTCTACAAAGACTTTTAAAAAATTATGATGGAGAACACAGAGAAGTGCATCCTCTCATTTCCTGACTCCTCCATCCGAAAGAGAGCATTGGGGACCCCTTGTCAGCTTGAGGTTGAATGCTAGCCCTTCACAGTGAATGTGTTTCACAGGGCCACTGGGAAGGCACTGTGCTAAGTACTAACCTTGGTTCTCTAACTAGCTGTGAGACAGAAGCAAGTCTCTCCTCCTTCTTGGGCCTCAGTTTCCCCTGATTTAAAATGAGGGTTGGGTTCACCCAAACCTGAGGATAGGACTATACAGTACTGGGTTTAGCTAAGATCAGAGCCGCTGGACAGACCTGTGAAGCTTGGCACAAGATGGCAACAAAACATGAAACATTATCACAATGGAAATAGATCTATGAAACAATTAGCATGTAAGCCTCATTTCTGCATCTCATGTTCCTAAGGCATAAAACTTTGGCTTAAAGTTTTCATATGGACTGAGGGTGGCAAGGCTTTCCTGAAAGGGACCCTCACTGTGCTGGGAAGCCAAGGAAGTCACTTGCATATAGGCTTGGTTCTAATCAAACTCCTACACCTGGCCAGTACCTCCTGGAGATGGTACACTCTACCTTACCTGGAGCTCACAGATCATAGGTCCTTGTGTTGCACTGGGCTGTTTCCATCTAGTCTGAAGCTAAAGAATGAAATGAACGGCTTCATTTTGTTTTCTTCCAGCCCACCCTTGGCCACACTCCAGCCCCCACCTGCCGTGCAAGGCAATGGAGGTTCTGGCAGCTCCAGTGAGTCAGAGAGCAGCTCCGAATCGGACTCTGACACAGAAAGCAGCACCACTGACAGCGAGTCCAACGAGGCACCTCGAGTGGCCACTCCAGAGGTGGGTCGAAGCAGCCAGGGTCCAACCATTTACACACACAGAATGCAAGCATTTCAGGGCACGTTTTTGTCTTAAACATATATTTGCATAGGCCCTAGCATAGCCCCATTTCTTACTGTGTGACTTGCTGTGGGACTGTGTCAAGCTTCCTCATGGGTAGAGCTCCTACAGGAAGGACTGGAGTAGCAGGTTCTAGTTTGAGAAAAACAACAAAACTCAACAAGACCACTTCTCGCCTGGGCAAATTCACCCTTACTCTCCATGAAAGTTATGATGATGGTGAGTTGCCTTAGGCAAGGAACACGCAAGCAGGATGCCTTGCCTTAAAGGCAAAATGATAGCTGAAGGGTCACATTCCTTTTATTTCTATTTAAATCAAGTGTGCTTGTTAATGACTCATGAAGACATTGGCTACAGCCCTGAAAAACACACAATCATTTGGAATTCAAAATAAAAAAACTATTTTGTTCATTCCTTTCATCCTCTCCCAGAGCCAAAACGTGGCACAACAAGAAATGCCCCTCCCCCACCTCTCCATGCAGGTGTCTTTCCATAGCCAGGAGGGAGTGACAGAAGTAGGCAGCAGCAGCCCTAGCGCGGCTGCAAATCATAGCAACCACGGCTCATGCATGCCACGCGCTTTTCTGAACTCTTCACTTGCATGTCCTTGGCTGATCTTCATCACAGCCCTATGGGTCATGAAACCACTGTTAGGATCTGCGCTTTGCAGTGGGGGTGCCAGTTTCTGAGAGCGACTTTCTCAAGCTCCCTCACACGCACAGCAGTGAGGGAGTAGGACTAAACTCCAGGTCTGTGTGTCACCAGAGCTGAGGTTCTTCACCTTAAAGCTATGCCACTGATAGTGGCAGCCAGTACATCCTTGGTCTTTACCTGCCATTGTCCTGTGCAGGTTGGACCACAGCTTACTCAAATGTTTTTAATTTTGACACCCTCTATCAGCTGGTGCCATAAGCTTCAGTTGATGGCTTTCAAAAGAAGAGGTCTCTCTAATAAAAATGATAGCCCTTTTTGTTCAAGTGGCAGAATCCAGAGTTGGGAATGCAGGACCCGAATTGTAAGCATCATTTCTGTGGCTTAACAGTGGACACTAATGTCCGTATTCATGTCCCCATAAATCGGTTATTGCCTGTACACTGAGGAAAGTGCCATGGGTTTTTTTTTTTTTTTTTTTTTTTGGAAGTCAAATCCTTTCATCCTCCAGTAAAAGTACAAAAGGCTTGTTCTGTTTGCCATGAATCAGAGCATCACGTAGGAGGCACTGGCACTTCGGCGGATGGAAAGCCTCTCCTTTTGAATTACACTTGAGGCCTGCTTAGATTTCTTTTCAGGATCAGAGACCATTACTGCTGTCTCCTGCTGAGAGGTCTGGTGATGATTCTCAGCAAAGAATTTTGGGAACAGGTTTTCCTCCCAGGAACCCCTGCCTACTTCTGAAACATCTCCCTGTGAATAATTCTTTCCTTCCTAACCAGAGTAGAGAATATTGTCAGTGGAAGAGTGGGAATTAGTTTAAATAAGCGGACTGCAGCTGCTTTGTATCTGGCTATCTGGGAAATTTGATTAGTGTGGGTAGTGCATGTGTGCATGGGTGTGTGTGTTTGGCTATGTATGAATGTTCACTTGATACCCAAAGCTTTTATCAGCAAGCGGGCACTGTATTGAAGATTCTTCTAAATTCATCACAAATCTGAAATTCATTCTTGCTGCTTTTTCTCAATCTGTAGCCTGAGCCACCCTCAACCAACAAGTGGCAGCTGGATAAGTGGCTTAATAAGGTGACATCTCAGAACAAGTCATTTATTTGTGGCCAAAATGAAACACCCATGGAGACGATTTCTCTGCCTCCTCCAATTATCCAGCCAATGGAAGTCCAGATCAAAGTGAAATCAAACCCCAGCCAGGTATTGGCTGAACCCAAAGAAAGGCCTCTCCTGAGTCTCATTAGGGAGAAAGCCCGTCCTCGGCCCACCCAGAAAACTCCAGAAACCAAGGCTTTGAAGCATAAGTTGACAGCGACTATTGAGACAGCTTCTCAAAGGACAATTGGGAAGAAACACTCCAAAAAAATTGAGAAGAACACCAGCATTGAGGAGTTTACCTGGCCTAAACCAAATATTACCAGCAGCACTCCCAAAGAAAAAGAAAGTGTGGAGCCTCCTGAACCACCAAGAAGCCGCAACAAAGCCACTGCCCACAAACCAGTCCCTCGGAAAGAACCCAGGCCTAACATCTCCTTGGCTGCTGAGAAGAAGAAGTACAGAGGGCCTGGGAAGATTGTGCCAAAGTCCCGGGAATTCATCGAAACAGATTCGTCTACATCAGACTCCAACACGGATCAGGAAGAGACCTTACAGATCAAAGTGCTGCCTCCTTGCATGGCTCCTGGAGGCAACCCTGCAAAAGCCAAGGAGACCTGTGGTGCCAGCCGGACCTTTAGCACCTTAATCAACAGCAGCAGCAGCAGCAGCAGCAATAACAGCGTATCCAGCAGTAATGACGAGACATCTTTCTCACCTATTTCTGTCATGCAAACAGAGCTTCTGTCCCCTCTTCGAGATCACGAGAATCTGAAAAACCTCTGGGTGAAGATTGACCTTGACTTACTTTCTAGAGTACCTGGCCACAACTCAGTCCAAGCAGCACCCACCAAGCCAGACCACAAGGAAACTGCCTCCAAACCCAGACGTCAGACTGGTGCCACGGCTGTGGAAAAACCAGCCCCAAAGGGCAAGCGCAAGCACAAGGTAAGCTGTTCACCGTGGCTTGCCAGGTGGTCAGGAGCAGTGGCCGGCTGTTACCGCACTTCATCTGGAGTCTCATTGTCAAGGAGGCCAGTGGTGATAGATTTGCAGACTTTGGTGTTGCTTCCCACAGGAAATACAGTATTTGACACATGATCGTGGACAAAGCATTAGAGTGACAAAGGTTCGGCAGCTAGTGGCAAGAGTGTCCAACATGGCACGTGAGAGATTATTGTGTGTAGGAAAAGATGTGAAGAAAGTCACCCAGAGCACCACCACCAGTCAGCTACTGGAGTCAGCTCTTTAAACTTCTCCTGCTATCAGGGACTTACTGTTCTGCAGCCCCCAAGTGTGCCCACGATTCCCCAGTGCATCCTCTGGGCTTGTTCATTTCTCTAGATAAACACTAACACACTCACCACCCAGTCATCTTAGGAGTCCCGTGGGAGCACCGCAGGCGTGTTCTGCTCAGTCAGCTGGGATCACTGGTTTAAGGGGTAGGCTTGCCTTGGGAACGTCTTGCCTGCAGGCAGTGGGGGCTGAATTCCAGGACTCCAAATTAGAGAAAGAGAATGGCCCTTCCCATTTGAAATATGTCTGCTGAGACAAGCTTGTGGCCAATAAACTCATTCTAATTTATCTATAGATTCAGATTTTTTGAGAATAATATCAAATGGTGACCTTCTGGTACTCTTATTTCCAACAGCTGTCTCAGGGGCTGGAGACAGCCACTTCCTAATCCTTTTCTCTATTTCTTTGATTTCTTCCTGGAGAAACTTAGTATGGCAGAAATAGCTCAGATCCCTCAGTGAAGAGCAGCCCAGCCATTGCCAGTAGTGACCAACTGAAAAGGCTACTGCAAGACTGATTTCCGTGTTTACTCAACTTTAATCTAGACATAGAAATCAGAGGGTATGATATCTGAGTCATTCAGCAAACATATCCAGCGAGTGTTCCAAAATAAGGAGCAGTAGTCGTGGGACCGTTGCCCCTCCACTGCTTTGTCTCTCAGCGATGACAGTGGTAGAAGCGGAGGTGAAACTGGAGCTTTCAGGCTAACCCATGCACGGATTGAAAGGTGTCCCCTCACTTGGCTCACCTCCCCGAGCGTTGTTGATCTCCTAGGTGGCCTCTGCATCTCCTCCCCATCTCTGCGGTGCACCACATTAGAGTTACAAGGTTATTTCTAAATCAGATACTTGCGTGAGTGTGGTTGATGAAGGAAGTGACGGAGAAGGACAGATTCTCTTTACTTTTGTTAGGAGATTCCTGAGCCACCCAATTTTTAATCAGACGTTTGCATCGCAGTTCAAGTCTCTCAAATGCCAGCCTCTCTGTAGGACTAGACTAGAGAAGGCTGATTGCTTTTCTGCGTGATCAAAGGTGCACATTTAACTGCCTACCTAATCTAGAAGTTAATATAGCAGCAAACTATCTTGATCATTGTTTTAAATTCTGAAACATGCTTGTCTGAATGAGTCATGTATTTCAAGAGATTTTTTTTTTTTTTTCTCTTTCTCCCTCACCCCTTTCTCCCTCGTCAAAGCCAACCGAAGTTGCAGAGAAAATCCCGGAGAAGAAGCAGCGCCTGGAGGAGGCCTCGGCTCTCTGCTTGCTTCCCCCTTGTATCTCACCAGCACCACCCCACAAGCCTCCCAGCGCCAGAGAGTAAGTTTGCCCTGGCTCTGCTTGATCTTTCCGACTTTCACGAACCCCTCACTGAACACTTTGTGGGGTATTTGGACTCAGAGGAAAGCCAGGCAATTATGAGGAGTAACTCAGCCAGGCCTGACAGCTGGCCCTGGCCACGGGTCTCATAGGAGAAGCACAAAGGATATGCAGGCTGCCAGGTTGGAGGTCCCTATGAGCTTTGTAGCAACATTTCTTCATGCCAACTCAGACTGACCACCAAAATCAGCCACAATGAACTTTTCATGCTGAGAATAGTAAAACGTGAGTTAAAAATGCGTAGTGTCAAGTGACACCTATCACTTTAACCAACTCACCTGCTTCTGGCAGGAACAAAATTCGGTTCTGATGATGATTAAATAGTTTTCCTGCTAAAACAACCCCTTGGTGTTGACTGGTGACCCAGCTGGTGCTCTTTGGTGTTATTACCTAATGTTAATCCAAAGCCTGAGGACCAGCAGCTACACGATGAACTCCACAGAGGCTAGGGGAACGAAGGAGAGATAGGTTGTCAGGGAGATGCCTCTCCCTGGGGAGTTCTGTGACCAGACAGCCAGCTAGGGAAGCATATGTAAATTCCAACTCACCGGCACTTCCTCTCCTCGCCTTCTCTGTGTGGAAGGCTTGCAAGTCAAGCAGGAAGTCTCCTCCTTCCCTCTTCTCTCAAATACCATTAGCGTTCGCTAGAGAAGTCCTGCCCTGTTTCTACCAAGCATCATAACTGAGTTCTTTCTGTCTTATAAATATCACTTAACTAACAATCATGTCAGCTACTTGAACCATTCCATCTGGGTAATTATTGCCATAAATTCATTCAACATTAGAGATTACTTCCATCAAAGCCCAGTTTGGGAGCCTATTAGCAGCCCAGAGCAGAGGCAATCTGGCTAACTGCTTCTATACAATTGATTTCACAGATTACTGTTTAACATCAGTGATATGGCATCAATCTGCCCCAGATCAGATGTCGGGAGTAAGTTATCAGCTTGCATGGGCCTGGATCTTTGTTGTTTTGAGATATAAAGTAGGAAGAACCCAATTACTACTAGGTCCTTAGTAGGTCCCGGAGGGTCAGCAGTTATTTGTGAGGCTTGTCTGCACTCTCTGCTTTGTCCTGGCTCTGAAAGGTCCATTCATCGAGGAAAAAGGCAAAAGCAGTGGCACACTGTCACCACCTCAGTCCCCACTGCTACTCACCCCAGAGGCTCATTACTCACTCTGTCTTCTGGAGGACAAGTGAACAAGCACAAAGTAAACAGGTAGGCATTTGTGCTTGGTTTTATAAAATGGTAGTTTTAATCTATAGTTTCCTAGTGTTTCTGCTTTTCTACTAGGCAAAAAAGCAGTGTTTCCCAAGGGCCTTTATTATTCAGGAAAGGCCTGAAGCAAGTTCTTAGACTCATCAAACAAAATCAAATCTCTGAAAAGCAGGAAGAAAGTAGCAAGGACTGGTGTCTTTGAGGCCTTCTCTTGGGAATCTCCTCTCAAGAGTTTTCTGGTCCCTTGTGCCTTTAACTTTTCACACTAAACCCCTAGCATTTTTACCACACAATATTCACTTTTTTAAATGGCTATCCTAACTAGCAAAGATGACACACCGGACTATGACAACTGATGTCCCCTGTCATCCAAAAGAAGGGCTCTGACTGGTCATTCAAGACATAAAAATTAAAACAATACCAACATTCCACCTCACTCCAGAAAGAATGGCAATTATTGAGAAATTAATAACAAATTTGGCTGGGGCTGTGAGGAAAAGGGAACCCTTCTTCACTGTTGGTGGGAGAGTAGACTGGTGCAACCACCGTGGAAATCAGTGTGGAGAACCAAAAAAAATTAGGATTAGAGGTTCCTCTTGACCCAACAATCCTCCTGCTACATGTCTTCCCAAAAGAATTAAAAACATTATGCCACAGTGGTATATATACATCTATATTTATAGTATCACAATTTGCAATAGATAAATCTTGGAAACAATCCAAATGGCCATCAACCACTGAATGGGTAAAAACCATGTGTTTTTTAATTCAATGGAGTACTGCTCATCATAAAGAAGGATAAACCTGAGACATTCCTAGGTAAGTGGATGCATGTACCTTGAGACCATACTCTTCAGTGAAATAAGTCAGACACACGTGTAAATAACACCTTGTTTCTTTGGTGTGAGAAACTGAAAGGGTAAACAAGAATCAAACTGTATAATAGGTATAGTGAAATAGGAATAAATAGTTCAAAAGAAAGGGGGTCTAGGGAGACTGGAAGAGAGAAAGGAAGGAAGGGGAGAAAATGATAGAAGGATAAAATGAAAACAAAGCTTCGTGATGAGAGGAAGAGTGGCTGAAGGGATGAGAGGGGTTTGGAAAGAAAAAAATAGGGTGCAGGGTACACCACGAATCAGTACAAATTCCTTATAGTGAATGTGATCATTGTGTGTATCAAAACTGTACCAGTAAACTTAATAAAATTTTTTTTTAAAAAAGACAAAGGCTCTGAGGATCCCCTCTTATCCTGGGCGCTTGGCCTTTGACCAGGGAATTACACAATAAAGAGGAACCCAAAGATACAAAACCCATAACAGTAGGAGAGCTATCTCTAGACACTCCTTGGGTGGTCTTTTGCCTGGGTAAGTCATTAAAGACCCCAATGGTTCCAGGTCACTACCAGGCAGAGGGAAAGGGGGCGAGGCCACTGGCACCCATCACACGGAATGCAGCAAGTCCCCATCAGTCCGCTCAGGCTCAGGGGCTGATGGGAAAGCGTTGGCTGTCATAGACAATAGCAAAGTCATTGCTTCTCAGAAGCTTCTCTTCCTACTCCTCCTGCCTTCTCTACCAGCTCAGGTTGTGGGAGACTGATCACAACTAAGGTGTTATTCACCTCCTGTAGATGCCATGGCAAGGCTTGATGTGGGTGTATATTAATTTCCAAAGGTCAGGTGCCTCTGAAATTACTGCATTCAATGTGAACTAATGCAAGTAGAACTTCTTTGTGGATGAGAATCTTAATCTATGCATTTCCCATCACTTTTATCTGGTATCACAACTATCTTACGATGGTTCACATTTCACATTTTAAAAATCCATTAGCAAGCATTTTATATTAATTTTAATTGGTTAAGGTGATGACAGAGTCACCTAACTTTCTTTTTTATACCTTCACCAAGTGACAATAAAATGACATAGGGCCATGTTTATATTACAAAAGATGAAGAAGAGGACACATATTGTTACAGTTGGCAAATTTGTGCAATGTAGCCAAAGTGGACTAAGGAGACTGCACTGATTTCTATTTCAGGAAATCAGACCACTTGAATGCTTGTTCGTCTTTGATTTGTTGCTTAGAGATATGGCAAATCTATATTTCTGGACACTGAATGAAATTGACCAAGAGGAAAACATAAATTCTTGTTGACTTAATTTGCTATTGAAAATTGTAGTCAATAATCATGAAAAGTAAATGGCTGTGCAGTGCAATATTAATTGTCTAAGAAAATATTAAAATTCAAGTAATCCTCATTGATTAGTCTAAGACAGTAACTAAAATGAAAATCCATGACCCAATTACCATGTTAAGCAATTAGCATAAGATTTCAGTTGTTCTGTTTTATTTGAAGTCTCAGTCTTTTTGATGGTGCCCATTTAATGGGCAGATAAATCAGCTTACAAGCATGGGAGTACTTCCAGGATGGTAGATATCACATGTCAATAAGAGCAAAGAATCTTTTTTAAATGGACTTTTGTGGAGTACATCAGTACTTCAGTAAAACAGTTTAAGGTCAGATGCTCATTATGATTTGGTGATGAGGTAGAACATTTTGTACATGCAATTTGCAATGTGTCACAATATTAGTTGATGTATAATTTGTTTCTAAGTAACATATAATCATAAAATTTCTTAAGAAATTATCTTTTCGGGGCTGGGGATTTAGCTCAGTGGCATAAGCACCTGCCTTGCAAGCAGGTGGTCATGAGTTCGATCCCCGGTACCGATAAAAAAAAAAAAAAAAAAAAAAAAAGAAAGAAACTTTTTCACTTATTGTATACTATACCATTTATTGCATGATTATTAAGTCCTAGGGCAAAATAAGTAGAAACTATCCTAAAAGTGATAGGATTAAAGTCTGAATTTTATTTTTTTAAATCTAATTAATAATAATCTAATTTTGGTAGGTTGCAAATATTACAGTGCAGTGTACTTTTTTTTTCTCTTTTTGAGACAGGGTCTTGCTATGCAGTTCAGGCTGGCCTTGAGCTCACTCTGGAGCCCAGGCTGGCCTCAAATTTGCAAAGATCTTCGTGCCTCTGCCTCCTGAATGCTGGAATTAGAGGCATGCACCACCACACTCAGTTGCAGCATACTCTTTTAAGGTGTTTACATTTGTCATGGAGTTCTGCTTCCAAGAGAGATGTTTAATTTTGGGTACATAGGTGTGCCTCTATGTATATGTAGAGATACCTGTATAGATATCTATGTCTATGTTATACACATGCTTCACCGTAGATAAAGGATCATCAACTAAAATAGAATTCTAACTAAAAGTTCTAGCACGGTGGGGAAAGTCAGAATAAAGCAAGATAACACTTTCTGATACCGTATACATTTTGTTTCCACAGAAATAATTCATCCAGGAGAGCAAATAGAAGAAAAGAAGAAAAACTCTTCCCTCCTCCGCTTTCCCCATTGCCAGAGGACCCTCCACGTCGCAGAAACATCAGCGGCAGTAACGGGTCCTTCAGTCAGGACAAGAACATCCCCATGACTGGACAGATCACCTCTACTAAACCCAAGAGAAGTGAAGGCAAATTTTGTGCTACTTTCAAAGGGATATCCGTAAATGTAAGTGTCTTTGAAGACAGATTATCGTTGTCAGATAGAAACAAGTTAAAACCACTCATCTAACTTGACTTGACCAGAGTGATATTGCAAGCAGGAAGGGAAGCTGAGGCACAGAGAACACACAGATGGGGTGTAAGTGTGTACACAGACATGAAAATTCCCCATTACTCTTATCCCAAATCTCGATTATCCTAACTCAGCATAAATTTTTGCCTTTCCAGATTAATTCTCTGCCTTGCTTTCCCAGAGTTTGCACATGCAGAGATACAGGGATGTGGGCATCCTTCACTTCCGTCTCTTCATATCTTAGGGGCTGGGGAAGACACTTCCACAATACTGACCAAAGTCGCTGGCACATGGTTGGCACAGATCATTTAGTGAATGAAAGAACAAGTGGGCGGATGAGGATTTCCCAAGGTCACTGGCCTGGCACAGAAGGTCCAGGTGGAATCCTTCGACATCTCAGCTTGGCCAATGTGAATTGTTTTCTAAAATAGTGATTAAATTGGATTGAATTTAAAGAGAATCTATGTTGCTAAAATTGCATAGTTATGATTCTAAACTCAGCTAAAGGACATGGTCTCTTAAATTTTCTGCATTGCTCCTCAGTTAACATAGGCAATTTAAAAACTATATAACTTTTCATACTCATATACAATTTCTTTTCCTTTATCTCAGGTATAGGACATGAACTATATATATAGAGGGGGGATGGGGAGGAGAGGGAGAGGGAGAGAGAGACAGAGACAGAGAGTGAGAGAGATACAAATGCGACATCCATATGCATGTAGTCTTTTTAATACATGATATAAAAGGCAAAGGAATAACGGAAGTTTTCACAAGTCTGTAACCAACATTTTCGACCCTGAACCAAGAGTCCTCATTTAACACGCATAAAAGCCCACGAAGTCTCTGACTTTAAAAGACCCTAACTATAATACTCCATCATCTGAGATGATTGAGATGACCTTGATATCTAAGTAGACTTCCTTATCTATATAAAGGAATTACTCCCGTATGATGTTGTCATTTTTCCATACACATTTAATGATTCTGACTGCACAGTGTTGGAAATTAAGCCATCTATTCTAAACAGTAATTATACTATCCATCCTATTTTTCACCCTGAGTGTAATTAATATTATGAACTCCAACTGATGCTTTTTTTCTACTACAAGCTTTTGGAGGGCATGCAACTCACTGGGGAATTCTCTTTGTATAGTGTCTAGTACATTGTCACAAATAATTAGATGTTGTAAATAATAATGCCTAGTATGTTGGTAGCAATAATTAAATGTTATAAATAATATAGATGTTATTATGGCAATGAAACTGCTTCTAAGAATCTGCAGCCATTTCCACAAGAGCTGAGAACCACTGGAGAAACTCGATAAAGGTGATTATATTCACTCCTAGAAATGCTTTACCCTTCTTTAAGGATCATGGAGCATCTCTGGGTTCATAAAATGAATGGATTCTTCCCGCCATGAGAATGTTTTCAATTTTGTACTCCCAGAGTCTTCTCTATCCCATTTGCACATGAAGTGCTGTTTATTAAGTCAATGACGGGTGAGTGTGGACAGATGACATGTTTATATAATTCCCATGATCTTGGCTGCATCTTGCCATTTCTAGTCAGACATTCCAGAAGGAGCATCAACACCACGTGTATGGCAGATGTGGTGTTTCAGGGTTCCTGTCACATAACTTGCCCATGGATCCAGACAGAGCCACTCTCTTGGACTAAATCCACTGATTGGTCTGGGCCAGTCTGGCTCTGGAAGTGGAGGTATAGAACTGGCCCAGGAGTTTCTTATGACCGTGATTCTTTTATATTTTTGAGTTGGAATTTTACTTTAATATATTTTCTCCATAACTAATTTATAGCTCCACCCCCACCTCACATGTTTGTCATGATGCATTCTGAGTGGTAAGAATTATTTGATAGTTGCAAGGTTAAGAATCAAGTGGAAAAGATCAACTCACATGAATATAAGAAGTGTCACATTTGCTTTTTCCAACTGAACCTCTTGACTGGGATGGACACAAAGGCATACGTGAAGGCACACGTTCAGCAATGCTAAGGGTGCTGGGCTGTGAAGTGCAGAGGCAGTGTCTAAATTCCAAGATAGCTCCCAACTTGAAGTACGCAAGAAGCAAGACATATGCTCAGAGGTAGAGTATAAAATTGGCTGGTGGTTGGCATTTTAGAAAAGGAAAGTTATGCAGTCTTAAAAAGAAGAAAATCCTACTGTGCACCATCACATGGATGAACTTGAGTATGTGATGCTACATGGAGTAAGCCAGGTGCCAAAGGACAAACCGCATAGGATCTCACTTGTGTGAGTTCCATAAAGAAGTCACACTCGTGGAGACAGAAAGAACAATGGTGATGCCAAGGACTTAGGTGCAGGGGAAAAGGGGTGCTGCCGCTTAATGAGTATCAGGGGTCAGTTCGGCTAGTTGAGAAAAAGTTCTGGAGAACGCCTGCACAGCAATGTGAATGTTCTTAACAGTCTGAACTGTATGCTTAAATACGGCTAACCAGGATGCTCAGTGTCACATGTGCATTTCACCACAAATTTAAGGATTTAAAAATGAAATTGAAATAATGAAGTAGCACAAGGTAGAAAGAAAGAGAGTGAGACATAAAGAAAGGAGGGGAGAGA
The DNA here is from genome assembly GCF_034190915.1 of Cavia porcellus. Classification (NCBI taxonomy): domain Eukaryota; kingdom Metazoa; phylum Chordata; class Mammalia; order Rodentia; family Caviidae; genus Cavia; species Cavia porcellus. The sequence continues at coordinate 114,404,818 of NW_026947486.1, forward strand.
GGAAGAGATACAGAAGAGGAGACAATGGAGAGCGGGAGGGAAGAGAAGGAGTGAGGCAGGGAGAGAGGGAAAAGAAGGAAGGGAGGCTGGTTCAGTCTTTTTGAAATCTAAGAGTTCAAGCCGGGCGTGGTGGCTCATGCCTATAATCGAACCCTCAGGAGGCTGAGGTGGGAGGATCGTTGTGAGTTCGAGACCAGCCTGGGCCACAAAGTGAGCTGAAGGCCAGCCTGAACTGCATAGTGAGACCCCATCTCAAAAAAGATTTTAAAGAAAAAAGAAGGGAAATCTAAATGTTCACGTGAACCAGGTCAGGAAAGTGCAGAACGCAGACATGCATTCCATTTTTTTTTTTTTTTTTTTGAAGCCAAGGTCCAAGAAAGAGACAAGTTGGAGATTGGGCCCAGGGCTGAAGTCAAGTCAGGGAGAGCTTGAGTGCCAGCACAGGACCTCAGTTCTGAGTTTGTATTTGGGTGTGGGTCAATACCCACACCCAAATACAAACTTCGGCTTCGTGAGGCTGAAGGCTGTGGCTCCATGCAGACCTGTGCTTTGAAGCTGCAAGGAACAAGGGGGTGAATTTGAGGGTTTTTTGCGGGGTGGGGGGGCTACAGTGAATAAGAGTCGGTTCATGAATACAGGCAACAGACAGGAGGAAATGAAAGATGAAATAGAGTAGTGGTTATCAAAAAGTTTTAAGAGCAACACCACTTTCTGAAACGAAGTAACTTACAGAACACATAAAGCTGATTGAAGCAGAGCATCTCAGACAAAAGGCAAGGTGGAGGGGCCAGCCCGACCTGCTATCATACCTCACTCAGCCCTAGGACCTCCACAGTTCCCTGTGGAATGATGCCACATTCAACTGAGAACTCCTTGGTGATTGGAAGAAATCCAGCCTTGTGGGCAGGGAAGACCAGCAGACCATTAACAGAAAGCAGGAACTGATTTGGTTCCCAATTTGAATAAAGAAACATTTGAGCAATTAATGGGCCATCTTGCTGGGTCTGTCCAGCAGTGGTCATTAGAGGTCAGGTGCTTTGGAAGGGAGGGTAAGGCTGAAGCTGCCATTCAGGAATGATCTGTTGATGGTTGAATTGTGTCAACACACACAGGATCAACAGATCTGGTGGGAAAAGAAGAGAGCAAGAGAAGGATCACTCGGACAAGGGAATCTTAGAGAGAAACCAACTCAAAGAGCAGAAGGAGAACAGGTGCCTCAGGAAGCCCTGTCTGACGCAGAATAGTCAGCATAGTTCCAGTTTCCAGGTGCAGTGCAAACATGGCAAGCTGTCCCTCAATAGCAAATCTTATCCCCGACTATCTTCTGGATCCCATCCTCTCTACAGCAGTGACAGGGCAAAGCCCGTGTAAGTCTCTTAGCTGTTTGTCTATTTATTTGGTAAAAATAAGGCTTCACCATCCCAAGACTTCAACAGGAGATGCGTTCGTATGGCATCCACCTAACTGGAAAGCAGTCAAGGCCCGCACATGAACCAAAGGGCGGCTTGGGTCTCAGGCCAGCGGGGCACTGACTCGGGCTGGCGGGGCATGCACACTTCATGGCCTGGTGTTTGTGTATTTTGTTGGACCAAGTTTCGTCTCTCTCAGAGTGACCTGAAGATTTTATTTAACCTAGAGAGAGTTTTGGGGCTGGTCATATCAAAAGTATTCATTTAGGGTCAAATATTCTAAGCAGTCTCTGTCTCTGTCTCTGTCTCTGTCTCTCTCTCTCTCTCTCTCTCTCTCTCTCTGTCTCTCTCTCTCTCTCTCTCTCTGTCTCTCTCTCTGCATGTGTGCCTCTGTCTCTCTCTCTCTTCCCTCATATACATCTTCTTCTTCAGCATCTCCTCCCTTTTATCCATCTTTTGTCCTTTCTACAGCCTTCCTTCTGTCACCTCCCATTTCCCAGTGGGTTCAGACCTTTTCTCCACCTGTTTAGCCCACTGGGGATGTGTAGTTACAGCACCTGATTAGTTTGGGGTTGGTATCATCCTACAACAAAAGCTGGTGAATTACAGCATTCATAAAATGTACCAGAGTCTCATATTCATGTAGCTAAACTGTTTTTTCTCATCTGGTTTCTTACTATGCGTGACCATCAAAACATTTATGAAAAGATGTTCTAGAAAGCTGGACCTAATGGAAGCTACTTGTCCTCCTTTTTCTCAGGAGGGAGACACTCCAAAAAAGACTGCTTCTGCCACCATCACTGTCAGCAATACTGCTATTGCCACTGCCACTGTCACTGCTACTGCCACTGTCACAGCTACTGCCACCACTACTGCCACGGCCACCACTACAACTACCACCACTACTATTTCCACCATCACCTCTACTATCACTACTGGCCTCATGGACAGCAGTCACCTGGAGATGACGTCCTGGGCAGCCCTGCCTCTCCTGTCCAGCAGCAGCACTAATGTCCGGAGACCCAAGCTCACTTTTGATGACTCGTATGTTGTCCCCACATTATCACAGACACAGTTTTTTTTTTAATTTAAAGAGAAAAAAAAAACAAAGCAGTTAAAGGGTACAAGTAATATAGAATTTCAAGAAAAAAATATCTAGTAAGAAATCATTAGTTAATAGATTATATATTGTCATCTTAGAAACAGTTGTCCAAGTTACAAAATTAAAGCATACAAAGTAGACATTCATACAGTGAGATTGCAGACAGTCACTGACACAGTTTTACAGTGGCGATTGGGGTGGGAGTGTAAGTGGGCTGGCTTATCAAGTGTCCTGCATGTGCCACCCTACATAAGACCTTAGTCTCCTGTCCTATTGCCTTAAAAGTCTGTTCCCCCTCCACGTACACACCTCTGTCCCCACCGAGAAATGTCCTTGGCTCATTTTAATCATGAAACTTTGTTACTGTTTCCAAGGGCAAGTGCTTCCTTCTGTTTGTCCTTTCTTAACCGTGTCCTCAGAGGGACATAGATTTGGAGCTAGGTTTGTGGGACCTATTTGATAGCTGTAATGATTAGGGTTAAAGGACGTGGTTATTTATCCTAATGGGCCATTATGCACTTCAGGTTTCATTTACAGTATTATTTCAAGGTTGGTTTATGAAATGAATGACAGCATTAGTCTGCCTTTTTCAAGGTGCCTCACAGGAATAGATGTATAGCTCATAATGTTTGTGCCTAGTCTTCTGATGAAAAGATGCGCCACTGGTTTGTGAAAGAGCTTGTTTTGTTTGCTTAGGGTTCACAATGCTGATTACTACATGCAAGAGGCTAAGAAGCTGAAGCACAAAGCTGATGCACTGGTAGGTTTCCTTCCTCTCTTCGCTTTGTTCTTACTAAATATCTTGGTCGGAAAGAAAACAGGAAGACCCTTTCCCAACAAGTTAAACTTTCAGCAGCACAACCCAAACCTGCTTTGCAGTGCACTGCTGTTCTGACCGGGGGATACTGGAACTGCTTGATTCCTTTGCACAATAATCCCTACATCTATTTGAGCTGGGTCCCCCCATCATTCTTTTTCTGTACTCTCTTCCCCTTTTCTCCAACTTCAGAAGTGCTTTGTCATTATATTTGAAGTGAATTTGAAATGATATTTAAGTACCTTGGAGATGAGAGATATTCCCATTGGGCCCAATAAACCAGAACTGGTGTGGGGAGTGGAGGACGTTGAGAGCTGGCTAACTGGCCTCAGAACTTGGCTTTGGGAAACTCTGATCTGCAGAAAAACCTCAGCATTTTGCTGTATCTGGTTATGTGTTCCCAGAGCGAGGCCCACAGCCAGGCTGTAACCCTGAGCAGAGAGAGACAGTGCTGCCATTTGGATTTCCCAAGCATCTTGGCTACTCAGTCTGTTGCTAAACTCAGTACACCAAACTGTTTTACTTAACTGATCCTCTTAATGGTGGGTCTCACCAATGCGGTATAATCACTTGGGAAGCTTAGGCTTACCCCAGATCAGTGCAATCTGAATTTCTGGGACCAGAAAGCTCCAAAGTTGGAGTTCTGTAGGTGATTCCCAAAATCAGTCATTTGATAAGGACTGTCTTAGAGAAGGACCCCACATCGGGCTTCTCACCACTGACTAAACCCAAGATCAAGTAGAAGTATCACTTCAACCCCTTGAGAGAAAAAAATAACATCCTACATCACCACACTGTGGCTAGCCAAAACCCAGCTTTGTGCATCACGGGGAAGCCCAGGGTGGAGTAACATGATAGCCTCTGCCCTAAAACTAGTGTGTTGCCCACTGCGACTGCCCATTGCTCTTAAATCTTCTCCTTCCTTACTTGCTGTTATTTTCCCTTGAGGTGCAAATTGCTTAGCTACTGTCTGTAGCTAAATTTCTAGGTGTGAATTTCCCCCTAGAAACAGTTTTCTCTTACTTTTGTGACAAAAATGACAAAGCAGTCTAAAGGCCAGCTCCAGTAGAGATACCTGGCAGATGATTCCTATGATTGTTGTGTAGGTGACAAGAGATTTGAAAGGTGGCAATGGTCCTGGCTGAAAGACCAAAAGTTTTCTCCAAATGTTCTCAACTCCACAGTATTTCAGAAGTGCTCAGAAGCCTGCTTTCTATCAAAGTTGGGCACAGGAGCACATAGGTGAGACCTTTGGAGAACAGAAAAATGAGAGCCACAAGGGTATATATAGATGATTAAGAATTAATATAAAACCAGGCTTAGTGTCACGCATCTGTAATCTCAGCTACGTGGGAGACTGAGGCAGGAAGATTCTGTTTGAAGTCAGCCTGGGCAACTTGGTGAGACTCTGTCCCCCTCCCACCGAATGCGAAAGACTCAGAGTGTAGCTCAGTGGTCAAATGTTTACCTAGCATGTACAAGGCCATGAGTTCCATAACCACGACCCATTCTCCACAAGAAAAGAATTAATAACACTACCTCCAGGCTCTGCTTAAATAGCTGTCTCTCTATATCACTTTGAGTGTAATTCATCTAGAGAATGTGTTCTCAGCTGTAGAGATCTGCTCCCATGACAAAAATTCATTTCTAATCAAGACTTCAAAACCATCACTATTATGATGAACTGTTGTCTTTCAAAGGGGTAATGTATATAAGAAGAACACTAAATATATATTTAGTGTTCAACTTTCACTAGGGAAAGTCAGGCATGGTTGTACATGCCTGTGATCTCAGCACTTGGGAGACAGAGACAGGAGGAACATGAATTTGAGTCCAGCCTGGAAGACTTAGAGACCCTGCCCCATAATTAACTAATTAATTAATTAATTAATTAATAGATAGATAGGGCCAAGGATATAGCTTAATACAAAGGCCCTGGGTTCAGTCCATAGTACCACAAAAATAATGAATTGGGGGAATATAAAAAACTCTTTTAGGGTTGATGAAAATGCCAAAGAAAGTTGGAGGCACACTCAGAGGAATCGTATTCCAATCCATAATAGGATTGGAAGCACCTTTGTAGTTTAAGTGCCTTGATTTATAGATAGGAAACCTAGCAGAGGCCTAAGGACATGACCTGCCCATTCATTTGCACTATGGCTGTGTCTTTTTTTTTAGGTCTGACCTCAGTTTTTTCTTCTTTTGGAGAAGATGGTCCTGTGTGCGTGTGTGTGTGTGTGTGTGTGTGTGTGTGTGTGTGCGTGTGTAGACTGAACCCAGGACTTTCACACTGAGCTACACTTTTTTATTTTTTGTTTGTTTTTCTCTTGAGGCAGGGTCTTGCTAAGTTGCTAAAAGCCTGCATGTGTGAGCTTCCTGCCTCACTCCCCCAGAGTGCGGGGGTTACAGGACTGTACCACCACACCCAGCTTGAGGCTAGATGATCTTCAAGGGTTCTTCCAGCTAGGAGCTTATGAATAAAAAGTCACTTTTGAAAGTCAGGATGTAAAAATTAATTTCCAAATGGGAAAACCACTGAGTCTGAGGAAACAACCTCGTAAGACAAGAGCAAAAGGAGGCGGTTTGCACGCTCCTGCAGAGGTTTCCGTAAAAGCGCGCTAAATGTGTTTGAAGCCAGCACTGTTCCACAGTGGCTGAAGAAAGGAAACCACAGAATTCCCTTAGTTCATGAGAGCTGAAGAACATTTATTGTAAAGAGAGTCATTTACAATGAGAGACTCTGCAGGACCGGTAACTAATCATTTTATAGTTGTTCTTAATCCTTTCTCAGAGACAGCTATTCCGCCATTTGGAGAACTGAAAGTTTCTCAGTTGCATAGAAAATATTTTTGATAAAAGGTATACAGGAAAATTAAAATAGCTAAATCTGTATTATATTGGTTGTTTTAAATAAAATACCGTATTAGTGGAAACCTTATATCCGGCTATCAAAAATTGAAAATGTTAAATCCAGTTATAAAATACTCACTATAAAAGTGTCAAATCTAATATTCATTACACATGAAAAAGAAATCAGTATGTCTAAGTCGGTTTAATCGTGACCATTATCGGGGCTAAAACCTTTTGCAATAAAATTTTACTAAACTAAAATATTTAGTAGTGCTATATTTTTTGGCTTTTTGACACACTATTACCCCATCATTTACACTGGAAGTGATGTGCTTATTGGCAACAGTCATGCTGCAGCTTCACATTTTTCATGGCAATAGCACCCATCTGTTACCCTCTTCCTGGGGATGAGGTCTGTGTTTGTTGCCCATACGGCTTACAAAAAGCAGTTTAGTCACCGGCACTTTGTAAAGGACACTGCAGTGACTGGCCAGTTTAATAACTTTAGTAATTGCCAACTAGTCACAGCACTGATTTTGCTCCTGCTTCAGCAAAATGATGATGATAACATATTCTATATTCTATATGTTTGGTGGCAACAATGATGCCACCAAACATATAGAATATCTCAGTATTCTCTGAGCAGTTTCTCCTGCTTAGCTGGCCTCAGTGTCATGATAATAGAACCCCAACCTAGTTCATTGCTCATCACCACCAATTCGTACCTTGTCCTCTCTGCTTATCAGGGTTTCTCAGCCTGGACACTTTTGGTATCTCGGACAGCTAATTCCCCTCCACAGAATGTTTAGCAGCATCTGAGGCAGCTGCCCTACAGGCGCCCAGGTCCCCAAGGGTGACAACCCAAAGTGTTTCCAGATATCACTAAATGTTCCCCAGGGGAAGGGGATAAAATTACCTCCAGTTGCAAGTCACGTGTTTATAGGAAAGGAAAGAGTGTCATGTTGATAAGTGACTTTCCTGTTTTAGTTCGAGAAATTTGGCAAAGCTGTGAATTATGCCGACGCTGCCCTGTCCTTCACCGAATGTGGCAATGCCATGGAACGTGACCCTCTGGAAGCCAAGTCCCCGTACACCATGTACTCTGAGACCGTGGAGCTCCTCAGGTGACTAGTCTTTCTGCAGTCATTTTTCTGAGCTCATTTCAGCCAGAACTAGAAGCTGTGATGTTTTCCTTTTTCCAAATATCCTTTCTATATATTAATGATATAACCAACACATCTTCTTCAGAAGCCATCATAATTAGTTCTAACCATTTTATTAATGTCACAGGAAATTTGTAATCAGTGGACACTGCTTTTATAAATTATGCCCTTCAGATTATAACATGGGTCTTATCATTTGCAATATTCACAAAATTAAAATGCAAATTTCAGGTAGAAGTAAAGAATTATCATCTCACTCTTTGGATCAACTTGTCTTTTCAAAGGTAAAGTTTTATAATTCAAACCAAGGTGGTGCTCTTCAGATTTCTATTACGAACTGTGTTATCTAAGAATTTCAATCTTGGTTATTAAAAAGGGAGGAGGTACAAGTCCATCTCAAAGTCAGCGTAGAAGGCTGCAGGTATAGCACAGACTTTCTCTGCATCTGGAATAAGAAAAACACACAAGGCGGTGGCAAGGGTTAGGGTAGAGATGAGAGGGTGAGACTAGAAAAGGGTATATTAATTGCGCACATTATTAGTTCCATTTACATTTTAAATGAAATTTTCTGGCCTGTTGGTCTTGGTAGAAAATAATCTATGGGAAATTAAAAAAAGTCCTAGAAGCAGATGGAGATGGAGTAGGAGGAAAAGAAATATCCACTCTAGTGTTTTCCAGTGATTTGTAAATGTTAGTAAAAGAATTTCATCCACCCTGGAATACTAGATAAGTGAGCTCTTCCACTCCCCTCTCTCACCATCACTCAGTAATGCAAGGCTTGGTTTATACTCTTGTGCTCCTTACAGCTGCATAAACTCCTACAAATCTGAGTATGCTCATAGCTAAACCTTCAGCCAAAGATTTGCACATTTTCCCAGAGAAGTATTTCAAAACATGAAAATAAAAGAACTATTATAAAGACTGGCTCCACTTGCTTAGAATTGGAAGTTTAGTTAGAAACACAAAAGTAGGGAGATTCCATCTTTCTGTCTGAGCTGTTCCTAGACTTAGGCACCAGCGGGGTATAAAGAATTTGTCTCTATTTACTTCACACACTGTGAGATCCATTACCCCACCATTCAGTAACTTTCAAGGGGAAATCAATTCAATGCAATGTCTAGCTGCAATCTTCAAAGTTGCATAAGAAACATTCTGGTCAAAAATTATGATTTATAAATTGAGGGAAACATTAATGAACCGAGACAGAGACAATTTATGCTCTCTAGCCATTCAAATTGAAAAAAGACATTACATTAACAAGAAAACCTAACAATGCCATACCTAGCATTAGCAGAAAAAGGGCAACAAATCATCATGAACTAGGTCTCTACAGACAGGAGTAGCAACTGATCACTGAGAATGGGAGGCATTTGGTGCCATACAGGAAAAGCCATAGAAACCAACATTTATGAAGTGCTAGAGCACTTCAACTTCAAGAAATCTGAGTTTCCTCTATTGAAGAAGATAGTGTAAGAAGTGCAACGTTATCTGTCATTTAGTTTGCCATATATTCATATACATACACACACATATACACAATTAGAAGCAAATCAATAATAGAAGAGTAACTAATTACACCATAAAATGTTCAATAATACTTTGCAGCCATTGCACTAAAATAACGGTGGAGGGACTAAGAAGTACAGGAACATTTTTATGAAATGATTTAAAGTAAAATCAAGGCTGGGAGTGTGACTCAGTGTTAGAGCACTCATCTAGCCTGCGGGAGACCCTGAGTTCCATCCGCAGCACATGAGAAAAATAAAATAAAAATAAAAATCAAGCTTCAGAATCACATGCACAAGGCACTTATGACCATGAAACGTTCGTATGTGGCTTGATCAAACTGGAAGGGAAATGAAAGCAGTTATAGTAGTGAACAAAGATTCTGGGTGTTTTCTCTCTGTGCATACAATTTTTCTTATTAATTGCTTTTTCAACCAATTATCTGGTCGCAAAAGTATAAAGAGTGAATTACCAAATTTCATTGTGTGGCCCAAGTGTGATGTAAATCACTAAGTCATATTTATTTCCATTTGATAACACTTCTTTTGCCTTCTTTCCAAAGATTTCTTGTATCTATGTATATATAATATATAGTTTCATTATGATAGTTTATTCACCATCGATATATATTTCATTGGAACCTGGTAAAAGCCAGTAGTTATTGGCATTCATTTTAAAATCAATATATTTAAATTTTATTTTGAGGTAATTATGTGAAGTTGTAGAATCCGGTAGAGTTCTGGTACATGTTTCCTTCAGTTTCCTCCTAGGGTGACATCTTGGATCACTCTGGTTAAGTTTCACTACCAGGATATTGACATTGACACAGTCCATAGTCTGTTAAGATTTCACCAGTTGTATTTATGCTTTCAGATCTCAGTTTCTCATGGACTCATTTGTGTGTCTTATCTACACTTATGTTTTATATTTTGTATAAGCTGCATATGTGGATGTTTTTTAAACGACAGAATTTTCACTTGGGAATAAAATGAGTTTAAGCAAGTAGGTCTTCTGGTCCATTTAAGCAATTTAAACTCCACTATGAAGTCACTTCAAATGTGGTTGCAATTAGAGGGTGACTATAATATGAACATAGTTTTTAGCAGTGCAATATTATGTTGAAGAGATTTTTATGACTCTCTCCCCGACAGTATAGTGGCTACAGAGAGAAAGCCCCATTTTTTTCATTCAAGTAATTATAGTTGCTCTGAGCTCTGGGCATCTGCAATGGAAATGTATTTGCAAAAACAAGTGAGGCATCACAGTGGCTTGACATTTCAGTGATCTAGCTGTCAAGAAAAGTCAGATTTATTACATAATAAAAATCTCTTTGCTTAATATTGCAACAACAGAAGGGACCCACATGAAGTGTGCAAGTCCTTTGTTGGAAAATGTTCAGGCAACAGAGCTAGAGCAGGAACCCAAAGAGAGAACCCACAGAAGGCTGAGGAGACCCGAAATCTTGGGGCTCGAACCTGGGGTCCACAGTTGAAAGTGAGCCATTGGGCAGGCCAGGGCGGCAGCCTGTAGGTCCGCTGGTGTCTTGTCATACATGACAAGTAGCTCACACGCTTGAAGCTTCCTTCTGCCACATCCAAGTCCATTACTTACTCTACCACAAGGACCTGTGAAATTGCATTAAAGCTCAGACAATGATTTTATGCAATGAATTGATTTGCAAGTGTCTAAATGCCCAGAGTAGAATGTGCTTGGGTAGAAGAAAAAAATGATAACTACTCAACCTTTTATCACCCCAGTGTGGACAGTAACAAAGAGAACGGTAAGACAAAATATAGAAGGAACATAAATTAAAGGTGCTTAGGCATTAAAATGCTGTGAAATCGACCTTCCTTTAAGTTAAGAAAAGAAACTTTCTTTAAGAATGTATTCAAACCCAAGCCACTAGAAAAGACCTTTTAAAAACTGTAAGATCCAGGTCTCTCTGTGCCCATGTAAAACACTGCTGTTTATTATCTGCATCATCTATCATGAACTAAGCAGAGACCTACATTTTTGTTCATCTTTCCTTGAGAACCAATGATATTGTTTAGCTAGAATGTTCCTAGTGACAGTACTGTATCAGCATTTACACACACACAAACTCATGGTGATTCCACAGCACTGTTCTACCACATGGGCTTAGGATTTTGCTGACCGCTCCAGAGCTCAGTTCCGTATGTCACATCAGTCCTGTTGTGCTGTTTCAAGTGTCATTTTGAATATGTTTTCAGGAAAGCACTGGCCAGTCCTCCTGCGCCATGCTAACACATTCAGGCCCTCAGAATGCTACTTACTTTGGGTTATGTCTGAAGGGTAGTCCTGATTCCACTTGAATTTTTCCTTTCTCTTCAAAGGTATGCAATGAGGCTGAAGAACTTTGCAAGCCCCTTGGCTTCTGACGGGGACAAAAAGCTAGCAGTGTTATGGTGAGTCCCTGAATCCCATGGAGCCCCAAGGAAATAGCTGAAATACCACAGAATAATTTGAAAACTCTAGCTCAATTTAAGCTGCTTTCCTCAGATCACCATTCTCATTTTCTGTTGAACTGTTAAAAGCTAGCTAATGGATTTTTTCAGTCACTGACTAAATATTTACTCGCCTGATTTATACCCTTCTCAAAATGGGGGTTAATGCTTCTCTTTTCTTTCTTAAACATGTTCTTTATTTAATTACGTGGCTCCATCTAACCATAGGTGAGAATCTGCAGCATCTGAATTGGCATTTTCGTAGGTTTCCTTAGGCACTAGCATTAACGGTCTTTTCGTTATCACTGCAGCTACCGATGTTTATCACTTCTCTACTTGAGGATGTTTAAACTGAAGAAGGACCATGCTATGAAATACTCCAGATCACTGATGGAGTATTTTAAGGTAATCCTTATTTTGTATAATTTATAGGCACAGGGTGATAAAATCACTAATGAAACATGGCAGGCATATTACTAAATGTCAAATGACAAAGGCAAGATTATTGCTGTCAAAGGCTTAACCTCTCTCATCTCATCTGGCCAGGGCTCTCCCGCCCCTCCCTCAGGGCTCAGCAGAGAGCTCACATCCAGCGCACCTGCTGATTCCTGGCTGTGAATGTACAATAGTGCAGTCCCCTGACTATTTTCTGCCTTTGGTGCCCTCTCAGTTGTTATTAGGGGATCCTGTCCCCCGTCCACCTACAGGATGGACACAGTTTGTGTCTGTGGGGATGGCCAATCTCTTGCTAACCAAGACTTGAGCCCAGGATTTCTTCAGCAGGAAAAGAAGTCACTGTGGCTGCCCTGGCTCTGAGTGGACAACTACACCCCTAAAAGCCCGTTAGCCATGGGGTGTATTGGAATGCAGCCGTTGCAATTTAAGGCATTGATTACCTTGGTAACCAAAACAATGCAAACAAATAAAGCCATCATCTAGATGGGTGGCATTTTTTCATGTGTAAGCAAAAAGTTAAAAGATAGGCAGCCACAAAACGCAATGCCAGAATTTGGGAATGAGTTCAGAAAACACTTGCAAGCAATATCTTGGATTGGTGACTATGCCTTCAGACACTGCTTCTGGCCTCCAATGCTAGAAAAGATTGGGAGGTGGAGAGGTTTCATTCTCCTTTCTGTTGGCCAGCTCTAAAAAGAAAAGCCCTTTTGCTCTTCCATTTGTCACACGCATAAGACCTCTTGTCTAAATTACACCTAAACAGTTGT